>NC_050596.1:14107500-14730000 GCF_013368585.1 Megalops cyprinoides
CACTGAGCTGCTCAGCTCTGTGTCTGTGGGGCAGGTGCTGTGTGTCTGCTGGAGTCTGTGTGTATACACTGGCTCCCATTCTGTTGCCTGTCAGAGCCAGCTGGGGCCTGTGATGAGATCCCAGAGCGTCAGCAGTGCTTTTAAAACACACATCAAAGTCTGCACATGCGCCATCATTTAAATCCAAGCACATTTGTGTCATGTCATCCTTTGAATGAAGTGCTTTGTTTGGCTTCCGCACTGTCTTTCACCTTATGTTTATTTGCTCCTAGTCTCCACTCGGTGCTGAATCTCCAATGGGTTTGATTTCTTTGTCCTCAGACTGGTGAATTCAGCCTGAAAAGGGATTCAACAGAGCCCACAGAAGGTCAGTTTGACAGGGCTGGCCAGGAAAAAACTAATACCCTGACAATGTGTTGTGGTTTGGACAGAAGGATGTGGAACACAGTGATTCTCAGTGAGCATCTACAGTCCATTTTTTCCCTCCATTTGTCCTGAAACATATGGCTTATCCTTGGAGGAGCAAATTGATCTCCAGTTTCTTTGAGGAATTTAATCACTACCCTGATTGATTGCGCTTCACCTCAATATTTGCCCATTGAAGGTCTCCTCAACAACAAAAGTTTACACAATTACAAGTCGAGGAAAGAAACCCTGGTAACCTCAGATCTACTCTCCACCTGGCACACCTCAGAAAGTGAGCAATATCTGCATTTGACCAACAGCATTTGTACTCTCCTTACCTTGAATTATAGATTGATCTGTACCTGTACAATAGAATCTGAAACAGACAGAAAGCAATCTATTTCAAATAGTGATTCCCTAAATGAAATTCCAAAGGTTACTGCTCTACAAAAAGTTCACTTTCTTTTGTATCTCAGCTCGAGTGAATAGTATTGAGGTCATAGACATAATATAACGGACTAACCATCAATATAGAATTGCCATTGGATTTTTGTGCAAAGACATATCTTAAGTTATATCTACAGAGACATGTTATCAACAAGACATTACGAAAGGCCTCAAAGCCTGCACAGAAATCATCCAGTGTTATACCAATCATCAATAAATTTGGTGGAACTTACATGCATGCGGAAGAACATTGTCGAATCTTCAGTTCCACAAAGCACAAGGATCAGATGGTTTAAATATTGTAACGAGGACAAAGCAAACCTCTCACATATCTCATTTAAACTTCGCACGATCATTTTTTTGGCAATACAAATGCATTCCTGCATTGCCTGAGCTGCTGTTGGTGATTCTCAGCTCACTGAAAAAAGTTGGAGAAAACCAGGGGATTTGACACAGATAAAAACAAGTGCCCAATTAAAGAGAGACGCTGCTTCTCGGGCCTCTCCAGTGCTGATGAGCCCTCATTACAGGAGCAGCCTGGGCTGTAATGTTTTATCAGTAGGGGAACTTCAGAGCGGTGAACTTATGATCACCCCGATAAACCGGTGTTAATTAAAGAGGGATGAAGATAGTGTGTTTATTTATAATCCGCCGAGCAAACTGCCGTTTCTGAGCCGTCTCTATTGATGCCAGCTCTCCCCGCCATGTCTGGCTCTAGCCGAACGCTCCTTATTGAAAAGAGAATTTAAATCTGACAGCCGCTTGGATTAAGGTAGTGGGCGAAGATGAGGGAATAATAAACTTCGAGGTGAACTCGAGGACAGCATACATATGCAGAGTATGACTGAAAGAGGGCCAGCTATCCTCAGCTGCTTAGGTGTGTTAGGGCTTTGCCGTTCTACAGCTTTGATTAATATGATTGTTGTGTGATCAAAAATCGATAGACACAGCTGCCCCCCACCACACACGCAGCAAACACACCAAACATACCAACACAACTTTTACTTTTTTCTGATCATCTGAGGGTAAACATTTGAAAAGAAAGAAAAGCCATGAAAATAGTTCCTTTGATTCTTCTGCAGATGGCAGATTAATGAACGCGTGCCAAGATGATGAGCTGAGTGCATCTCAAAAATACTTTAGCTGTGTTCACACCGTTTCCATGTCACACGTGCTTTATCGCACTCCTGTATAATCAAGATGGTGGACCAAAAATTTTCGGTTTCCTTTGAGCTTTGGAGTAAGTCTAAAGCAATACCACAGTAATGTTAAATCATTTTTACTGTGTATTATATATGCATGATATATAAGTTATTGCCATTATGGCTATCTTAAGGATGAACAGATGTTGACTGTATGCTGAGGAAACAGGAATAAATCAGTATGTGCCTGTTTAGTTGGCATGTACTACTGGAGCTGTGTACTGTAGTGATATTAAGCATTTTTCCAGCCAGCTTCAAGATCTGGTAATTTAACTATGATTTCTTCAACCCAGTTAAAGGAATAATTAATTCAACCTGTACCTAATTCTTAAGGTACTTAAAGCCATTTGAATAACAAAGTGTAATTTGAATGTTTCAAACTTTAAAATATAGAAGAATGCATGGAGACTGAAAAAACTGAGAAACATACAAACGCAACTACATTCTGAACTACAAGTCTTCATTATTCTTTTCTTGTTTCTTTCTTGCAGTACACTGTCAATACCATTACGAACATAAAGGATTACTCATGAGAAGATGAAGCTATTCAAATAAAATGAGCATAGAACAATAATGCTCTTTCAACCCCTCACTGAAAGTCTGTCTGACATAAGATTTACTACGTGTCAGGAGAGACTCACTCAGAAGGGACCAGCATGTCCCAGCCTTTTCGATCAGTCCCCCATGGGTGATACTTCCTCATTCTCAGCAGGTACCGATTCATCTTGTGACGTAAGGCCTGTGCCAGCAGCCCGACTGTCCTGCGGTCTAATCACTTCACTCATAGTGTGGCTGCAGTGAGATGAAAAATTAATTGCATTTTCAGTCATGATAAGGGTACGTTATTTAATCAAAAAGAACCAGAGTGTCATATACAGGGCAGTTCTGAGAGTGATGGAGAGCTGGAATACAATTCACTTTTGCCTGCTTTAACTGCTGAGGTTGAATTCTGTTATCGTTTACACAGCATTGTAAGACTTTATGATGATAGGATGAAAATGCTACTGCAATTCACAGGCGTTTGTTTGTAATGTGCACAGGAACATAGTGGTACTACCATGGGTTGATTGATTATCAAACATTAGTCCCTATGTATTAATGGAAATGCACAAGTTTATTTATTTGAAGAAAGGGGAACACCACACCAGGACACTGAATGTTTATAAAAATTTATTTAGGTCTAATTTGCCTTAATTTCAAGAAGATATCACCTATCACCTCTTCACATACTTTGTGTACAAAGTAAGGTTTTCTGACTGCTTTTGAGCCCCTTGAAACAACTAAATCTGCATTACTGATGCCTTACAAGGCACCATGCACATCATGAGGAATAGCAACCTAACAGCGAGTGTTCAACTGGACACTGAACATAATAATAATAATAATAATAATAATAATAATAATAATAATAAGAAGAAGAAGAAGAAGAAGAATACCATCATTATGTTTCAAAAGGAACAATCCATTTCCATCCTAGGAAAAAATTCCTCGCCTGCTGTCAATAAACAGGAAAATTTAACATGAGTAGCCAGTATGCAGTATTTATTCTGGTCACTTAATGTGTTGGCTCAGATGCAGTGTCTAGTTTTCTCATTGACAGTGTGAGTGTGCCTGAGGCCCTGCTTTCAAGCTGAGGTGGTATAATGACAGAGTCTGTGTTTACCCAGTTGTGCTCCATTACTTTTGTTACCGCAGGGTATGGGGCACCGAATAGAGTTCTCCCTCTTGTTTTACATAAAGGGAAATGAAAGAGCTATTTTTAATAGGGCATTCTGGAGAAGGTTGCTTAGCAGGTCAGCTGTTTGAGAGGAAAGTCAGATGTAATGTGGGCTGTTGTTACTCTTTGAACAGCAGGTGATCAGTTACTGACAAAGAGAATAATAATCGCAACACCAAAAATATTAATTTGTATTGTAAAATGACCCTGGGTGCGGGTGGGTGTGTTACATGGAGTAGCACAATCCCTGGTTGCAGTAACCAAAAAGCAACAGGAAGGCTCATAAACAGAAATATTGCAGGAGAAAAACATCACAAGTACAAAAACAGGAAAAAGTACACCACTCTTTCTAAAAGACTTCAAAAAACTTCAACATTGGAGAAGCTACTCTGCTCCCAAATTGCTTACTCTTTCCCCTGGATGGTCACAAACCTCAAAGCTTTCACTTCATCAAAAAACATACAAAAACCCCACAATGCCTCCCCTTTCTTCTCCCAGAGTGCTAGCAGAGAGCACCTTTTACGGTAGAACTCGTTGCAGTTATTTCTGTCCCAGGAGGAGGACTCATACACGTGACCAGGAGATGGCAGCATTTCAGCCACACCCCTGTCTGGCCACCACAGTATTAAACTAAGAACCTAACCATTGGTAAGAACAATATGTAAAAATAAGGAAATAAATGGTGAGAATGAAATCATTTACAAATGTAGAATTGTTTTTGCAGAATGGATTACTCGTGTGTGTCCCATCTCATTCAAGTAGTGCTATTGTGCATTGCACTCTCTTGGTTGTATTAATTACTTGACCCATTTGTATGTTGGTATTGATGCATTTATTTGACTTATTTAATTTATTGTATTAAAAAAAATGTTATAAAGTGAAAGAAAATTAATGTATTAATTTGAAATTTTGTCTCCTTTTTCCATGTCCGTGATGGAAATAGTTTACAGTATGTTACATGATTTCTGCACATATGTACTTTTTGCATATTTAAATAAAGTTTAAGTGACAGTTTACACTTACAGAACTTTTATGTCACGACAGTCATGTCTGTCAAGATCAGGACCTGTTGCACATTATGGGGTTTATTATTTGTGCCAGTCATGAGGGTAAACATGTTATGGAGGGTCACCAGTAAGAACGAGCCATTTTATTGTAATTTAATTTTCTTCATGAGAAAATTAGTGTCTGGATTATGTGGCATATGTGTGTATATGTGCTAGCCGTAAGGAATTTCTGGGGGATTGAGTCAATGATGTTGCTGCACTCATCTGTTCACATAAGATAATACAACAAACAGTGTGTTTAGAGGGGAAACAGTTCATGAGGATAAGGGTGGGGCTGATGGAGCGTAGGAAGATGGTCATCCTGTGGCTCTCCCTTTTTAGACATATGGTGAGATGGTGAACTAGCTAGTCCAATATTCTGTTCTTCTTTAGAGAGCTTTACCATAATGTGACATGCAGTACCAGTCAAAAGTGATACACACCTTATTAATATAATGGGAAACATGCATTCAAAGACATTTTGATCTAGAGGTGTATGCTTAAATGCTTGAAATTTTTTTCTTAGACAAATATAAATAGTGAGGTTGATGCCTATGGGTATTTTGAAGAATCTAAAATGTATTTGTTTATGCTTTTGACTGGGACTGTATAATTTCTTTATTTTGAGAATATGTATTGAAAGAAACAACAAACTGAGCTGTTTTAAACAAGCTGAATCCAGGCTGCAGTAGGTGATCACCACTTCATAAAATAAATTGTCTTTTAAAGTTATCATTTTGATTGCAGAAAAATATTTTATGCTTTGATTCAGAGATGAGCACATTCATAAATCTATAATAATAAATCATCTTGTACGGTTTATACATTCAAAATAATTTGAAGGCTAAATAACCTTAACATCAGTTCATAATAACATTATTAACAGCAATAACACAATAACATAACAGCAGTTATTACACTAATAATGCAATTATAACTAATGGCGTTAGAACTAACAATTATGAAATGTGCCTATTTTTATCAAAGCCCAATATATCCTAGGATTTTATGTTTACATGTTTGAGACCCCAGGAGAGAGAACCTCCAACTGAATCAGATTAACTGCTGTAGCGCACATGCCAAAAGCCTCCATGATGGGGCAGACTTCACTGTGAGGCATCAGACATCCCCACTGTCAGCACTCCCAGCAGACCCATCCACCCACTGACACGAACAGCACACTACAAATCTCCTGTCGCTAAGCCAAAAAACAAGCAGAGCTCACCTGTTCCCCGCGCCTGTCCCTCATTACACACGTCAGTTTTAACTTCTGTGTACTGTCTTCCCATTCACAAATGTGTTATTTACAGTCAATTGAGTTCACTCCACGGAGAGGTGAGTGAAATGAACACTTATGGGGAGCTATACATTTTTAAAATGATGTCTTATTTTCTTATTTTCAATTGCCATCTGGATAGCTCATGCCGATGGGTCCCAAAGCTCAGTATCTGGCTTATTTTGTGTTGAGCGTACAGCTCAGCTGAGTCAATAAGCAGTATGTCACAATAGCATATTCTACTATGTTAGAGGGCATTTGCCTTTACCACAAAATACCTCAGCTCTTTGTGGAATGAATTTTGCTGACAATTGTGTACAGAGTATGTTTCGGACAATTCCCCAGTAAACCCATACCTTAACTGCAGATATTCAGTCGCCAATGTTATAAACACAGCACCATGTGGGTATGGTACAACATTATAACACATTTTTGCATTACAGCTCATAAGACAATAATAATGTGTGCAGTTCCACTGGTCCCAAATAAAGTGAAAGTATCCAGCTCAACCCTCCATCTCTCTTGAGTAATCACCAAACACACTATCAAGTTCATTGGAAAAAAAAATCTGCATACTAATTTAGATTCCATGGGCTAGATTTGCTGTTTGTTTGTAAGAAGGATGTTGTGTGCATCTTGAGTGTGCAGTCAATCTAATGAACATTAATGATTTAACAACTTATTTGCCAAACTGTAATTGTGAATCTGTCTATAGTGCAGATGGTATGGGTTATGTGTTGAAAATCTGGCTCCTGAGGCATCTGGTGAACCCACAGACACCATGGGAAACCGCCTACAGTTGAATGCATGTGCACACTCTCTTGGTGATGGAACATGCTATCGGTGTGGTAAAAGGCCAATGGATGTGTACATAGCAGGCAGTGTGCTTTTGGGCACATCTGAGAAGGTACGCAAAAGCACATTGGTCTGATGTACCCTACACCAGTGGTTGTCAACCCTGCTCCTGGAGGCACACTGTCCTGCATATCTTCTATCTATCCTTGCTGCTTGATTAAATCAGGTGTGCTCAGCTAATCAAAAGTGCCACTGTTGACTTCAGGCAGGTAGAGCAAGGATAGACAGAAGATATGCAGGACAGTGGGCCGCCAGGAGCAGGGTTGAGAACCACTGCCCTACACAATATAGCCATGAATCCTGGATTAATTCACCATGAGATGCACAGGAGTGAGAGGACTGTTTAAACAATGACCCATTAATTGTTCCACAGAACACATCTGCAGTTCACTTTGATAGATTTATGCAGAGAGTTTTTGAGTAAAGGTGTGAATAACATGTAATTGTGCGCCCTTTCTACAAACCATCATCTTTTCACATCAATGTAGCGAATGCAGTGTGAATATAGTGAATGTATGTGCATAATTTGCGCAACATTTTTTTGTATAAAATTATAACTCTTTCACTTTTTGACTGGTGAATAAAATAAATAAATTATAGGGCTAATGAAACCTGAAGCTTGCGTGAGTACCACAGGTATGACTTCAATGTGTCTGAAGCGAGATCTAATTTCAACAGTGCACTAATCAACTGGGTGTCTTTTATCATGTTACTGCAGTGCCAAGACACCCCATAATTAATTTTTATTGCCCTGCTTTCTGTATGTGATTAAAAAATAACCATCACAGAACTTATTTAAATCCAATGCCAGTCCTTCCAGATTATACTAATTAGGCAATAAAATGTCATTTAGATCGTACATTTGTCCAAAATGAATGGTTGCCAAAAATTCAAGCATACACAACACACACACACACACCAGACAGGTACGCCTCCCTCCACCACACACACACACACACACACACACACACATGCACATACACACACACACACACACACACACACACACACACACACACATACACATAACTCGCATTTACAACAACATTTCCTTGAAACCAGAAGCAAACCATACATACCAACAAAGTGATAAAATATAGGTGCATTTTTCTTTATTGTCTCCATAAATACTGGATGTAGCCTGGACATAAACTAAAGCCCAGAGGGAGTAACCAGAGGATGGAAAAACAACCAGCCCTGGCAGACATATTTGCTTGAAGGGCTAGAAGTCAAGGTGGTTTTCGGCAACTTAGAATGGAGCCTAGCCTCCTCTCTGCTCCCAAAACTTCAAGTAAAAATATATTCCATATCCCTGAGTTATCTGAAGTTTTTTCTATTTGCCTTTTGTGTTGTTTTTCACTTTTCAGTGGAAATAATGGAACATACTATGTTTTGGTAGCATGTAAGCTATCATTTGCCATTTTGGTAGCTTACGATGTGTTTTTTGAACATTAGCCACACCATACCGTGCAGATATGAAGACACTGTTATTTCTTGTAATTGTCATCAAAAATACCTAAACACAAGGAGAACAATTTACACAGTTAACCAGTTAGAAAAATATAAATCACACAAACTGGCATGTGCTGGAAAGGCTTATGATTTTACATAGTGAGAGGAAAGATTTCAGAATCCCCTTTTCATTTTACCATACCTCAGCTGTGAGATATTCTTCAAGTCTGCCCATTACCACCTAGAAATGACCAGCCTCCCAGTGTGTATTTCTGTTCTTTTCTCTTTTGACTGTGAAACCAGTGTATTTCTGTTCTTTTCTCTTTTGACTGTGAAACCAGTCTATGAAGTCATGGTTTATGTGTTTAAGCACAGAATATTTCATTTTTCCTGAAAGGGATTTTCCTCTCTCAAATAATCAGATGACTCAGGCCTTTAAACTCTGATGAACAGGAGACTGATAAAGATGGTGTTTCTTTTGTTTCATTTTGTAGAGAGTGGCACTTATTTTAGAAGTCTGATATTGATTCACAAAGGGTTATTTCTCCTCCAGTAACTTGCCAAGCAGCCCTGGTCCAAGTGTAAATGTGCAAGCATTGGAGACAGGATGGCATTAGCATGTCATATAGGATGGAAATGTGTCAATATATATGGAATTACTCAAGAAGAGGACATGCAATATAACATATACCAGAATGTACTGTCTTGATGAATAAAAATACGAGAAGCCTAATTGTACTGTTTTTCATCTGTGGTGAAATACAGTGTAAAGAGTCAATACACATGAACTAGAGGTGACACTTTGCAAGCATTTTGGTCAGAACACCAATTTTCTTCTGGCTGAAGATGCTGGAAAATTAAAAGATGTGTATACTTACAGGGAAAATCTGGGAGCATTATTTCTCTTTGTATGGGAAAGGAAACAAAGTGCAGCTGTGTGCAATATGGCATTTACATGTGCAGAGCTTTTGTTTGATTTAGTCAGTGTCTTCTGGCCATAGAATTGTAGTGATTGCTGTGAGAACTATTCAACTTCTACTCTGTCATTTTCCATAAAGGCTCAAGCTGTTCTCTCTTGGCTTTTTACATTTTCAGATTTTCAGATTTTCAGATCATAAATTCATAATCACGTGCAAAGGTTTTAGGGGTTTATGCTTATCTTGCATGACATCTTTTTCAAAATTGGAAAATTAAAGCTAATACAGCCAATTTAATCTTTATGATGAAAAACTAATGCTAACATTTGTAAGAGTGGCAGTTAGTCTATTCTCCAAAGTTAAATTCCAGCTTCACTTCACTTTTTTGGCAGAATGGTGAGAAAAATAAAATTGCAACCATGTTTTATGCACTTTTCCAAGATAAATACCTAGGGTCAATTCTCTGGAACAATAAACATAACAAAACAAATAGCCTGTCAGGCATTACCATTGAAAGGTTATACACCTGTTTTCATGACAAAATGCCATGCAAAGTGCAATTTTTTGTGTAACATACATACCTTTGTCATACTGCATCCTATATTCACATCACTTATTGAATTGGAAGACTATGATTCTTCTGTACTTTTAGTCTACACAGTCTCTTCACAGCATGAAGGAGTTAGCAGGCTATTGGATCAAAAAACAGGGTATCGTGATGGAAGTGGCATTCCATCTCATGGTTTGTCATGATTCTGACTATGGGTGCTACCAAGAAGCGGATTGGCCCTGGCCTCATTCTTGCACGCGATGGCTCGACTGTCTTGTCCTTAGTCTGTGTGGAGAGAGCTGATATATTTGCTCATCAAACACGCAGCACGGAAATGAGGTTAAGGCACTGATCTGTCAGTGCAATGATGGGCAGATATACTTGATATTTGCATTTAGAAGAACAGAGATCACGTTTAAAGTATACAGTAAATCGAATGTGGGGGTTAATACTAATTCTCGCAAGCACGATACAGAATTTTATTCACTTGTCTGACCTTGACTGAAGCAAAATTTAGCATAATGACAATGTTAATCTGTAAAGGCAGTCCAGGTTGAAGGCCCTGTCATGAATATTACTGTGATTTCCATTTCCAGCTAAGTGACACCTGAAACTGAGTATACTGTGCATATAAACTCAGTCATGAAATGTCTACTCTATATTTTCCCCCTTTTTCTTCCAATTTGGAATCACCAATTTTACTGCAAATACGATCCTCCAAAACACATGCAGTTAATGGCTGTTTTTTCACAAGTTCCACACTGTACCAAACCAAAACAAGTTCTGTTTGGTAGACACGTGTCTGCTCACATCATCTGAGCAACTCGCAGTCACGCAATTAGTTGATAGAGGGTGGCACAGTAGCAAGGAGAGAAAACCCTGCCTGATGCAGCCCACCCTACCCTGGCAAAAGTTAAAAGTTAAAATAAGTTAAAATAAATCTCTCTTTCTGCTGATAAACAAATTGTCACTGTTGTCATTTGTTGAAGAAAGTTAAGGACAAATCACAAAAGGTGTGACTGATTAACATTCCTCCTGAAGTAGGACAGTGTTTGTGTCAGACTATAGCATGTAGCTGAAAGTATCAACAATACTGAATACAAAATAACACCCACTCTCCACATCTAGCAAACAGCCTTATGAATGAATAATTGATTTTGTTTAATTGAGGGCCACCCTTCAAAACAGCTTCAGTCGTTTCTTGGAATGCTGGATGTTGGACCTTTCAGGAAAGAAAGCCCCCATACATTAATGACATTAATGAGAGAGGTAAATTTATCCAGTGGTTTAAGTCGTCTTATATTGTTTTTATTAATGGAGTGAAGTTTAGGTGAAACAACTCTGATAGTCTGGTGGAAATGTTTATGTCCAGATACTTAATATTACCAGTGGGAATGGAGGGAGATGGGTTTCGAGCTGCAGCATTCCAGTCATCATCACATATGGGTAGAATTGTTGATTTTGTCCAATTTATAGCATAGTCAGAAAGTTCAGAGAATGAATTTATGAGCTTGATGGCCTCTTGTAGAGAGTTTGATGGTTCTTGCAGTACATCATCCGCATAAAGGCTAATATTGTGATGAGTGTTGAGGGTTTGGATTCCCTTGATGCTGTTGTTTTGACGTACTGCAGCAGTGAGAGGTTCGATGAACAGGGCAAAAAGCGATGGAGTGAGTGGGCATCCTTGCCTGGTTCCCCTGTGCAGTGTGAAACTCTGTGATGTTAATTCATTAGTATTTTCGATTTAATTACTTCGAAATACAATTCGATTTTCATTTGTTGTTTCCATTAACCTTATCTGCCACCTGCATATATATCCTGCATATATTTTTGTGTCATCATGTTCAAGTGGTTGCAGCTATGATTACATATGTACTTAAATGTATTGATAAATGTAATGACAAATGAACAAAGTATTTTATTTCAGTTGTCTTTGACTTGACTTAAGCCATTTTAAGGTGGAGGAAACTGCATGCCTTCTTGTGTATGTGTGTATGTGTGTGTGTGTGTGTGCGCGACAATACTGTTTTCCTTACAGAGGGAAAGTGTGAAAGCGCAGCCAAGCCCGCAGGACAGGACACTATGCCAGGCCGGCCCCTATGAAAGCCCTCTAATTAATAGACTCATTACCTTTCAATCTAACCTTGTTCCCATTCGCGGGGGGCTGAAAGAGACGTGTTTGCCCAAAGCATACAACCCCTGCATTGTTAGCTATGCTTCAGTGGTACTGCAGAATGGATGCTGCTGTAACCAGGGGCACAAACAATGGTGATGGTGCATATTTAATGTCTCCTCTCAGTGGACTGTGCTCCCAGAAAAGCAATGGAGGACTGTTATCTCTCTGTCTCCACTGCATGCAATGTGTCATTCCCATTGCTGAGATGCAAACTGATCTGAATGTTAGGCACCAGGAAAATTCCACTGTCCCGTGTCTTCTATTGAAAAGGCATCAAGAACAATGTACGTGCGTGTGAGAGAGTGAATCTTATCATTTGCTATTTGTGAAGATCAAGGTAAAGCCCTGTTAAAAAAATCACTTTTTTAGGTGCAGCGCACAATGACAAGTTTCACACGACAGTTTTCATAATTACACACTTGAGATATATCACCGTCATGTGTTCAGTATATTACCCTGAATTACACCAGACAAGGCAAATGTTTGATTGAGGGCCGACCTGGTGGCAGGGACCTATGGATTGTGTGGATGAGAATATTGCCAGTATTGTAAGTGCATATAGGCTACATCTTGGGCTTGCATTCCTGTTTTTCGGGCTCCAGTCTATAAGGGCTTATGCTGATCTGTCAGTCTGTCTGGGTGTAGTCAGCTTGTACAGTCTTTTAGTCTTTGACTTGGATAGCACCAGTTTAAGTCAGCTTAGGTGAATCTACACAGGATTTGTCTTCCCTACCTGCTTTATACTTTGCTTGCTCTTATTTGCAGTATCTGCTACCATGTGAATGGACAGCAGTTATTTGGGTCCTAGCTTCATTCATATTAACATAAGTGGTTTGGAAAAGGGGTGACATCCTCTCCTTTGTGACATGCCATATATAGTGTTGTTATATAGCACCATAGCTGACTTTCTTTGATGGAAAATATTTAACCTAGGTAAAGCTGTTACTGAAAGACAGTCACAGGACTACCTTATCACTCCAAATAGCTGAAAGTATGTGGCCAGACTCTTTCATTGCTGTAAATGTTAGCGTGAGTTAACAGAAAAGATTCTCATCCTCAATCACTGTGGCAGGAACTGCGCCGCATTACACAGCCTGGTTTTCACTCACAGAACAAGGTTACTTAGCTAATCTTATGCTTTATATCCTTTTATTGGTTAAAAAGGCTGAGTGTTATGGGAAATGGGTATCAAACATGACATTAGAGTTTTTTTTTCCAGATGTTACAGATTAAAATCTCAGTGGTGCTCAAATGTCATCAACAATATTAGAAAATTGTATCTTCTAAATTGGACTGTAGTTAGATCAAGACACACTTTTCAGTGGGAATGTTAAAAGACTCAAAATGGTGGAGTTGAAGGGCAAACAGGCATCTATTAAAAATGGCTACTAGTCAGTGGCTGTTTGTGATCCTGCAAACTTGGCAATTTCATATAATTTTTTTTGCGCTCTTTTGCATGTTTGCTAACCTGCTTATTCTGAAAGGACCTTCACCGTTTTCTCCATGTATTTCTCCATATGGAAATTACTTCTGTTCAGCTGTGAATGTTGATATTTTGTGGAATAATGCATAAATTAAATGGGGTCAAAGAGACACTCAATGACACAGGTTCCCTCTGCAAGGAGAGAACCACGGATTGCTGAGGACTGCAAGGTTGATGGATGTGCATGAGTGATCACATATTCATACAATATCTCCCTCTGAATCTAATTTGAATGTTAATACAGTTTTCAGCCTTCTCTCTTTTAATCAAATTCCCTCAGTATAAGTGATAGTATTTCTTCCCATTCAATGCTAAGATAAATAGCTGAATGAGTTAATTATTTTTGAACAGACCAGGATGTGTTCTGTTTCTATTATTTCAGTTATTCCTGGGTGATGAGAGGGATCAGCTAATGTAATGCCTTACAAGTGTAACTGCAACCATGTATGCTCAGTAGCTCAGTGGCAAATATCAGTGCATCGTATTATAGACCCTGTTTGTCTGTACATCTGCGAAGTGTCTGGTATATGAATATTCATTTTGAACACATGCCAGCCAAAACAGAATTGCTGAATGTAAAGGATGTGCTAGTGCTGATGTATAGCTGTGTCTCATCTCTGCTGTCAAAGTTATGTAGAATTAAAACAAGGGAAAAGAAAGAGACAAGTTAATTTATTGCTGTATGTTTAAGGAAAATGTATATCATGCTAGGTGTGCTGCTACATTACATGTAATTGAAAATGTTCAGTATATCGTATATTGCATGTACATTCTCTGTTCTTTGTTAAAATAAACCTGACAAAACTTATAGGGACTTCTGAGTGAGGCAGTTCTTGTATGATCTTCCAAACTCAAATGTCAAATTATGTGAATGCTAAGCTTTTTTTCCCAAAATAAAATAACTTCAACTGCAGGTGTATGTATGTTCAAACTCATACCAGTAAACCACCCACAGATTGGATGCACTGTTTAGGGAACATATACCTCCGTCAAACTACACTGATCTACCCTTTGCCATGAGAGTCCTTAAGTCCTTTAAGTCCTTCATTGTTCTAACCTTGCCGGTTATTGGTCCCTCCTCGCAGAGGTAAATAGACTAAAAAAGATTAAAGCAAAACTGCCAGATAATTCACATTCCCATACAGTGCATTGAGTGATTAAAATTCCATTCTATCTCCAGAGTTCTGACGTCATCTGCAGACGTGATAGACCTGCTTGCTGCAGGAGACAACACACACTTCCCCTCCCCCTCCATCCTTCAGTCTTACCTCAGCATGCTTGAGAAAATAGTCCTCTACAGTCAAAACAAGCAAACCTTCAGGCTCTGTCTTGACTCAGGACGTCTGAAGTATCAGGATCCTGATATTTGTAGAATGTGTGTGGACCACTTACCACAGCACATGATTTTTTACTTAAATGAGTGTGGCATTGGCTTTCATGCCTACCCTCTATCTTACCTCCTCTCTTTAGGGCTACTCTCACTTCTTAACCATGATGCCGAGGGGTCACATTTGTTCCATCTTGGTGCTATTATACACCCAACTCATAGACTGAAGGGAGATAATAGATTGAAGGGGTTGTCTGTGTGAGATCAGACATTATGGCAGAAGATAGCGTACATTAAGGGATGCCTTATAATTTAGTTACCATAATTCACAAACATAAAATTTCATTTAAAATAAGAAAATGAAACAGTTGATTTGGACACAATAAAGTGTGAGAGACAGGTATTCAGAAAATCATTGTTACCAAAAAAAAATAAAAGTAACAACAACAAACAAACAAATTACATACAAACGTCATAAAGAAATATTTTATTTGAGAAAGCTGCCAAACATGTTAAATCCCATGTCTCAAGACAGCTGCTGGAGACATATTGTTTTTTTTGAGAGTTGTCCAGTTAAATCATACACACAGATTAACTGCTTCTCCCCAGCAGCAGGATGGTGTGAGGAAGGACCGTGACTGGTGTGATGGAAAAACAGCAGGAGGATAAATATGACCAGGGAGCAACAGTTACGATGCAGTGGCTATAAGAGCTGTGAAGAAAACTCACTGACCATGAGCAGCAAGGCTCTAAAATCTGTAAGTCTGAGCGTGGAATGAGAAAAACTAAAAAATGGATGAACCCATAAATAATAGGCTGTGATTCCTCCTGCCATAAACTCAGATAGAATGGCTGGCACATGTCAATACTAGAGTTCACTGTAAGTAGTGAAATACAAGACAGGGAGGTTGTAAATGTAGAGTAATGACGTGTATGGATAAAGGCCCCTCAGTGAACACTGCAAAGCACTTTTACAGACAGCATATACAGAGACAGGTATCTGACTAGGGCAGGCTGACCTCAGACCAGAGGATTTTGGGCATTTCTCCTTCTGATTATTTAGCTCCTTCATACTGCCACCCCAATCCACTTCAAGCAACCAATAGCCTAATTGCTATAATAATATGTATTAACCCAGACTCCGGAATAAAATTCCTCTCCTCCTATGGAACGGGATGCGTCTTTATTCACTGTGATACATCCACTGCCAATGTGAGAAAAGGACTATAGAAGCAATACTGTGTTTGCCTTTCCTCTTGCTTAATTGAAATCCTAGTTCTGAGTTTTAGGCTTAATTCTTGCTTTGTACCTCATTTCCCAAAATAAATACTCGATTTTGTCACAGAAATATGTTTTAAAATAGATTTGAAGATGTCGCTCTTGATACACAACTTAAAATCCTTAAGTGCTGCACAGCTGGTAGCATTCATGTAAATCTATTCACCGTGCACAGTGAATTCAAAGGGTGGATAATGATACCAAATGCACTGAGTTAGTCAATATCCATGGGAATGAAAAATAAGTGTACTGAAGATAGTGCTCATATTCAGTGGATTCAATAGAGCGAAGGGAGTGTATAGCTACTCAACTGATGAGTGTAGCAAATGAATATCACTTGCTTCCTCTCAACTTTGTGGGTTAATGTGTGAAGCTTTAAGAGGATGGTAATTGTTTGCATGCATTGGATTCCCTAAGGATGCCTCCAGGTCCTAGCAGTTTCACCCAAGCCAAGAGTTCTTCAGTATAGCTAAGGCTGTCTGGGAGATTAAATGTGTGAATTTGGCAATACTTGTGGCTCCCATTGCTGAACTCATTTATGCCAGCAAAGGATTCGAAATGGTTAATTACGGAGTCAGGGTGAGGTGAGTGGTGCTATACTTGGATCAGTATTTCAATCATGCAGGCACAGAGGTCTTAAACAGTCAGCAGCAGACAGCAATCAGCATATAGAAGCAGACTCATTTTCACCGGTATTAACACTTGTGATAAGAGAACTAGCAGAGTGTTGATTAAAGGTAGTAGGTGGCGAGTGTGTGTGTGTGTGTGTGTGTGTGTGTGTGTGTCTGTTTGCGTGTGTGTGTGTGTGTGTGTGTGTGTGTCCTGGATGATATGTGCCAGGTTGGCAGCTTATTTTGCAACTTAGAAGGTTGAGGGCTCCACAAATAGAATGCAAATAGGATTTTACACTATGCTGTAAAGGGGGAGCTGGGGGCTCCAAGCTGGCGAAGTCCCAGTGGGAACTGGAGTTTGACAATAGCAAACAGTGTTTCACATACAAAGGCATACTCAGCCAAAACAAGAAGGCTTCTGGGTTTAATGGACATGCTCCTGGGTATGGGGGCAGAGGATGGAGAGGGTTGATTCTGTTGCATACTTTACACCTTTATATCACTCTCTACACATGTTAAATAATGTATGACACTTCATTTCCATTTGGGATATGAGGAAAATTGCTTTGGCTTCATTTCCTAAATTAGCCATAAGTAGATGGTAAATAGGAGTGCTATGTAGGGCATGATCAATGGCACACATAATTACATAAACTGCAACCTATGTCCCTAATCAGTATCTGTACAACAGAATTCACACAAATTTATTACACAGTACTAACACATTAGTTATTGTGTAATTACTTGAAAGAGTAATTGCCTCTACCTCTTTGAAGGATTTAAATGAGCTGAAGCAAATGGAGCCATAACAAAGATGGATTCCAAATTGATATCCACAGTAATGAAAAAGGTCTGCTCAGTGAAAGAGCATTTTTACTCTGAACACTGTAATCCATGTATCCTCCTGTGTTGTAACACTTGTAAATTGATAGCCCCGCATTGTGAGAAAAATACATCACTTCACAAATTTAATTAAGTACTTTAAACATAAAAAGTAATTCAATATTTTTAGC
The DNA here is from genome assembly GCF_013368585.1 of Megalops cyprinoides. Classification (NCBI taxonomy): domain Eukaryota; kingdom Metazoa; phylum Chordata; class Actinopteri; order Elopiformes; family Megalopidae; genus Megalops; species Megalops cyprinoides. The sequence goes on from NC_050596.1 coordinate 14,125,256, forward strand.
CACGTTGTAACACCTGAATAGCACGGCCCATATGTTCAGAAAAAAAAAGTCCTACCAGTAATTTAATTAAGTCCTTCGACTGCCAATCTTTCCAAAAATACACAAAATACTTTCCACATAAATATTATCGCAGGATTGGTTTGCTTCCATGATTATTGATGAAAAAAGTACCTTCCTAAAACTTTAATTTGTTCAATAGAGGAAATATAACACATTCTATGTGAAATAGGTGGTAAGTGTGAGAAAGACACGAAATGAAAGAAATGATACTTCAGGTAATCATTATATTGTAAGACTATTATTTCTGACAATCACTGATATAATTTAAATGAATGATATCATGATGCCTGTTGTTTATATGGCTGAAACATTTTAGAATAAAGACCATGTCCTGGATGTGAGTGTAACTTGGTAAAACTTTTAATGCTTAAATGAGAGGAACCTATGTTAAGATATACTCAGAAAATTGCCTGTGTAAAAATCTGACTGGAAACCTTTGGTTATGTCTGTCTGCATCAGAAGATTACATTACAGTATTGGCATTTAGCAGATACTTTTATTCAGAGCGACTTATATATAGGTTACAATTTCACGTTACCCATTTACAGATCTGGATATTTACTGAGGCAATTCTGGATTAAGTACCTTGCCCAAGGGTACAGGAGCAGTGTAAACTTATACCGTGTGCTAAATGAACACTACCAGAAAGGCTTTCACCCCATAGGTGTTAATCACACTACACCAGGATTGTTTTCTGACACCTATACAATAGCAATAGCACATTTCTATTCTAAGACTGGGAGCATATTCAGTAGAGAGAAAATAGCATTTCAGTAAACAGTATTTGTATTTCTTAATGGAACTGTGGGGTTTTTTCATCCCATATTCAACAGGGAAAGGTGTTGGTTGTGAACAAAAATTGCAAGGGTTTTTGTTGCTACCTCATAGTTGAGATAGATAATGTTAGCTGACCAGCCAACTTGCTATTTAGCTTTGGATCTAGCTGTTTAGTTAGCTTGTTAGCTAGGTAAATACACAACTTGCCATCTATCCAGCTAGGTAGCTACATCATGCAGAGACTAGTGCGCTGACTCATCTTCCTCTGTCATTGTTCATATGAGCAACAGAGACTAGTACTTTGATTGATCAATCACTAAGATTGTACCTATGACCAATCAGAGACTATTACTGCTCTACTATATATCAAAAGGAATGTGTTCTTGTGCCCATTATCTTTGTTAGGGTGGCTAGAACATCTTCATTCGACTTATACTTTCTGAGGGAATGAAGGATAAGAAGGGTAAGCTCATCCAAAGCATCCCTCAGTAAGAAGATTAGGACCATGGCCAAAATGGTGGCATTTCACCACCCACACTGCAACAAAAGTCATAAACCAACTAAGGCATACCCTACTCTAACCAGGAAATGATGAATAGTCAATATGCAAAAAAAGATTATTACAATAACAAAATATGATCTGCTGCATTTGCAAACTGATATTCCTGATTTAACTGGAGTCCTCCATTATGTTGTCATGATTGTTTCTCGTGGGTCATCAGCTGAACCCCACAGCAAATGGATGTTGGAATGCTTTCTCTTTTCTTGTGGAGAATGACGGTCTGTATGGACCTCCACTTTGTTGATAAACTTGTGAGCTTTGCGACCCAATTCCAACTGAGGGATTGCAACATCTCTGCAAAATTCCTTCCCTTTTAGAAAATGACATGACAGCATCCTCTATATTAACCTGTCACTGAGCATCTGAACACTTTCCTATGTTGTCATGCTGCCTCTTCATGAAGAGCTTTTGTGACATGGAGGTATTGAGGAGCTAAGAAAAGATGCAAGCTAAATGAGATGTAAATCCTACAATTATTTGGCAGTGTGCAGTGCAAGTCTAATTCCTCCAGCTCGGCACAATCTGCAGCAGCATTGCTCTGATATGCAGCACAATGGCGGTAACAAAGTTGTTCATATGAGGGCATTGTGAGGCTTTGGCAGGGAGAGAAATCAACAAGGGCAGCAGGACAATGGCAGTAGTTTAAACAGGCTGCAGAAATTTGCTCAGGCACACACAAAGGAACCTGTGAGCTGAAAGGGGAAGTGGGGTTGTTTTGTTGAGGGTGTAGGACTACGTAAGGTTTCTGGCTACACTTTACCCTTGAAACAATCCGCACTTAGAGGTTGGATTTGCATCCGTAATAGAGTTCAGGGTCTTGTTTATGAAAGGCTTTCGCTGGGTCTGACCTTGTGGCTGAGCCCTACATTGACACCCTCCGGCCTGCATGGGCCCCGTCCCTCCGCGCCTTACAGTGGTATCATGGGAAAATTGACCAACTTAAAGGAGCTTTTAGGAGCCAGAGGATGGAAATGAAAGGCTCATGGCAGCTGCTGAGGTATTTAGGAGGGGAAATTACTTGGATGTATAATGGTGCCTGCTGCTGTTAATTACAGCTAACAAGACTCTCCAAAACCCTAGTGTGATGGGTGGGCTGGAAATTAGCATAAATACAGACTTACATACTTAGCCTCCCAAAAGCTTTATAAATTCCTGCTTGGTTCTGTCATACTCCTCTTTCTGTAATTCACCCCATCCTTTATTGTTTTTTTTTTTTTTTTCAAATGAAAAGCAACTTCAAGCACCAAATAATCAAGCTTGGTTTAATTAACAACTTCAAAACATTTTCATTTCTATTAGGATATTCATAATTCTCTTAGGAGTTTAATAGGGTTATTTAAATATAAATGGATACATCTATCTATCACAATACTGACATTTTAAGGTACCTCATTCTATGATGAGAAAAGAGCCTATCCAAGCTCCTCCTCTTACTTATGTGATCTTACCATCTTACCATCTTACCATCCAGTGATGATAGTTACCTGCAGCCTACATTCTCATTACCAGGGCTAGTTGTCTACTTTAGCCATAAAGCTGTAACAGAAAAACAAAACGAAACAAAAAAGCAAAAGTAGCTGTATGGTCACACTATGCCTCATTAATAATAAAATTTGCATGCTCAGGACTACAAATCAGATTATCTCTTAAACTGGCTGACACAAATCAAACTAGCTTGATACATCTTAACATGATTTTGAATTAATTACTTCCATTGCTAATATTAGCTTAGCTTTTTTTCACTATCACATCGTCCAATCACAACTGAGCTTTGTCTTATCCTGTGTAGTTTCTAAAGCTGCAAGATGTTGAGGTCTCTCTGTCACAAATTTGTAATATTTTTCACTGTTTCGATTTTAAAAGTGATACTGCACAACTGTCTGTAACAGACATCCCTTTGCTGTACAGAGAATAACAAAATGAAATGAATAGTCAGTCACTTTTTAAACCAACTCCACTGAGAAAGCCTGAAGTTTTCATTCCTTCTGGATGGTACGGTGATAGCACTTCTGCTGACAATGCAGGATTGCTGTAGTTACGTTTATATAAAAAGAAAAACATACAAATGCAAAAAAACAGAATCAGTTGTACTATTCTATGATTTTAATTAATATAAAATCATCTGGGATTATTTGCCGTACACGCAGACTATAATGACTTTATTTAGTTAGATTCATACAATATAATTTTACAGAAGTATATTAAAGTAAGACTTTCCACTGAGATAGACTGTAACTTTACTGCCGTTGAGAAAGATATCTTCTTCAGAACTGTCAACTCAAACCCAGTCCAGGGTCCTGCATAACATGATAATTATGTATCTTGATGCAGTGTACCAATGTATTCTGATGACTGAGTATGAAAGTGTAACACTTGTCCAATTAGGCCATTGCATTCTTTCATCTAGTCTTGAGGCACATTCAAACATCGTGGCACAGCTGGTGCTGTTCTATATATATGTAGTTTATTTTATTGTAACTGTGAAGGCATTTTATGTGCGCAGCATTGAGTAAAAGACAAATTTCCCTAAGGGGACAATAAAGTATAAAGTATAAGTAAGTATAGTACTAGAAATTACTAAGTAAATATGCAAAATGACAGCATAACAGCACATGGCTGCACACAGTTCCACTTACTGTTTAGTCACTTGCTCATCTTTGTGGTAGCACTGAGTTCTACATCTCTTTAAGTTGCAGTGCTCCCCTGTGCACATTACATGTAGTGAAATGAAATGCACACACGTTCAAATGCTGTTACAGTTTGTCAAGATAGCTGCAAAATACTTACACGCATGCATGGTGTGTCTGAGGGCTGTCTTGATGTAGACACCTGCTCAGAAATATACTCTCGACACTTATTTTACTGGTGAACCACCTACAGCGTAACGTGAATTATTCCAGAGACTTTCCAACGGGCTTGGAATGAACAAACAGGCCCAAGGTGAAAAGGTCTCCTTCCCATCAAGTGTCCAATAGCAGGCAAGACCCTCAAAGTGTTATTCTATCAACCGGCTCAGGCTAAAATTTTTCAGGGAGTTGATTCTTGGCTGAATGAAAGAGTGATTTGTACTGTGTGCTCCCAGTCGGACATGTGTTTCCTATTCAACACGTCACTTAGCCGGTCAAAGTCCAGATTAACATAAAAGTAAGAAAGCCTGTTTTTACATTCAGCCCGGGGTCCTGGGGTTGAGGAGCAGGGCTTACTCCCGGATTACCTAATTTATTATTATTTAAATGCTATTTATTTTCCTAAGTGTGCATCAGAATGAGATATTTTCCAGGAGCTCAGGGGTCCTCGCTAATTGCACCTAGGGTCATGTAAACCTTGTAGCAGGGGAAGGCAACAGGACTTTGGCCACTCTGGGATCTCCGCCAGGAGTCATGATCCACATGCTGGGGTTTGCTGAGACAACTGACCTGTTGCTGATTGCCCAGTTTCTACCAAATGCTTGTTTTTCCAAGGATTAAGCCTCCCTATGGCTCTACTTGGATGCTACTGTGAGCAGGTGACATCGCTCTGTGCCACAGAAGTGCAGGTTACTTGTTTAATATGTCTCCATGGCTAGAAGCTGAAAAGCTTGTGAACACCAGTAGGAGTCAGAGTACTTGGGTGTGTGGGAGGTCATCAACAAATGAATTTAGAGTAACATAACATTGCAGTATTAGCACCCGATGTATGTGATTCTGACTAATTTTTGTTTTTTTATTTAATAAAGCATATTGGTATTCTAAGGCTGAATAATGCAAATTATAGAAAAGGGAGTCATGAGTCATGAAGTGGCTGTCCCTAATTGACTGCATTAATATTGGAATTAGGCACTTTTGTAAGTCGCTCTGAAAAAGGGTGTCCACTGAAAGACTGTAAGTACACTATAATGTAAATATAATTATACTTATAAATAATAGCATTAATTTATAATTAGTTGGTTGTACATTCAGAAGCTTAATTCTCTTAATTCTTGTCTCCTACAATTCCTGTTCGTAATCATTGCATATTTAGTAAATATCCAGCTGTATAAATGGATAGCATTGTAAAGAACTGTAACCTATGTAAGTCGCTTTGGATAAAAGCGTCTGCTAAATGAATAAATGTAAATGTAAATGTAAATTTATATTCTCCAGTTCTTACAGCACTCAACATTGTCCTTTAGGAATGTATTGTATTTGAAGTTAAGATGCCGGGAATGAAATGCAGAGCATCAATGATGGCTGGTTGTCCAAAGACAGATTGGACAGAAGATGACATCCAGGTAGCTGTGTCTGAAGGTTAATGTGGAGGGTGCAGAGTTTTCGTGGGGCGCCAACCACTTTTTGCCAACCAGTGCCCCCTCATGGACACCCGTCCCGTTCGCGGAATGTACGGAGACCGCCACGAGCGGTACAGACACCCAGCTGCCTCAGTGTAAACACTGCTAACTCAATTTGAAGGCAGCATGGTAAGAAGCCTTTTCCTCTGAGATTTTTTTCTGTATTTCATAATTATATCTCCCCTTACCGCTGTATTTTTATTCAAATAGGTTTAATCAGGATACAGATTAAGAGAGACACATTTTGACAACTTCGGCATTGACATTTAATAAGTATATTTGGCAGCTCCATTACAACGCTCCTTTCAGTCCAGGCAGTGTTCCTTAATTTAATTTAAACCTTAAGTATTCATACAAAATGTGCTCTATGCTTTCTCTAAGCCAAGGACTTTTTCCAGGACTTTTTCCGCTGTGCCCAACGTAGCCACTCTGTGAGAGCACATTGGTGCCATTTATTGTGCTTGCTTTGTTAGAATCACTATATTCCAGCCATCACATGATCACAACATGACATTAATTTTGTGCATTTCAATATTATAATTCCCACAACAGGGTAAATGCTGGAATTCCAAATAAATACATTATGTTTTGACTATCCAGAGTAAGGTACATAGCTTAAAATATATAATTAACAAAAAAATATATATATATTACATCATACAGTTGAATATGTACTGGCATAATTCAGGTTATGTATTTTGCCAAAGGGCATATAAGAATCAAATGAGAAACCTTTGGGGTATAAGCCCTCCTTCATATCACAGACCACATTACTGCAACTACATTTAATACCACCAATATCACAACATACAGTATAAGAAGATATTTTGATGACTTTAATTCATAGAACATTATGAAATTGACTGGAGTAGGCCAGGTTCCAGTGATCCAGGAATATGTAGTCAGTTAAATGAAAATCGGTGGGATATACTGCAAATATGTAGTACCAATGACATTGACAAAATTGATTCCACCAGTTTTCTAGATGTCCTGGTCACTACTATTTACACCAGGTGAGCTAGTGTTACCCTACATTCCAGTGATTGATATTATGCCATACTGTATGTGGAAATTGACTTGTGACAATTTACTTCTGATCAAAGTATTTGATATTGAGTTCCACAATGAACTACATAAAATACATGTTTGCATTTGAGCTGAATATTTACGTTGACTCGAAGCATGAATTTAGACAAATTCCCACAAGTAGAATTACACAAACAAATAAAATGAAAAGTAAAGTTTCTTCCAGAGCAGATCAGGCAGTCATCCACATGTACTAATTTATGTACCATTCATCCATACATTGACATCCATATATTTACATTTAGTCATGTAGCAGATGGAACAGAGACAATACCAAATCATCAGTATTGCAACTAACTGTAGAAGTTTGAGGTTATAGTGCTTTCATTTAAGAAATATACTTGGTGATATGTTCAGCATATTCATAATTTGGGCGTAGTTGAACCTAGATGCATATGAACAGACAAGTTTTCAGTCTGTGGCAGAAGATGGATAGCGAATCGGCTGTTCTAACTGTTGTGGGGAGCTCAGTCCACCACTGGGGGGCCAGAGAAGAGAGAAGAAAATGGAACTTTAGGGAAGGGTAACAAGGCAACCAGATGTTCTGGAGCGGAGTGGTCTGGCAGGAGTGTTATATAATAGACTGAAGGTCAGAGTGCACTGTTCCTTTTCCTGACCTATGAGCAAAAGCCAGATTTGTATTTTATTTGGGTCACAAATGGGTAACCAGTTAAATGCGATGAGGGCAGGCATGATAGGACTATTTTGGCTCGTATAGAAAAGGTGAGCAGCAGAAAATTGAAGGGGCCTGATGACACATATAAGAAGTCTGGCAAAGAGAGATTTGCTGCAGTCCATGTGGCATAAGGGCTTGGACAGTGAGCTGGGTAATGTAATAATCACAAACAGACAGATTTTGCAGATATTGTGCAGAAAGAATCAACAGTGCTGGGTAACTGATGCTATATTTTCAGTGAAGGACAGCTTGTTATCCAGAGCTGCAACCACACTCTTGGCATTCTGGGATGTGGACAGCATTGTGTTATCAAGGAAAATAGAGAGATCCTTGAAGGGGGAAGATGTAGCGAGTAGATCAGTTTTGCCAAAACTGTGTTTGAGAGCACCTTCAATATAACACACCCTTGACCTGAATTTGTTTAACTAAATAATTTCATGCATCCTGCAGTGTTCTAAAGTTAATATATAACTCCCATTTCTTTTTGGGCTTGGAAGTTGAAGGCAAATGAGATCTCACATTTTTTCCTCCAGTATTTTAAATTGTACAATCACCACTGAGAAAAAAAATGAAACATTGCTTTATTCCTGAGAGGAAGAGCATTGTGTGAGAGACTTTAAAATGGACCTCAAATTTCACCTTCAGAATCACCTTCACTTTCCCAAAATAATAAACCACAAGGACAAGGTCCATTTTGCTGATAGCGCAGTACTAGGGCAGAGAACAAAAGGGTTTAAAACAAATTAGGTTTTTGTCAGAGAATAATGAATATAATTGGGTACAATTTCATTGAATGAATATGTTTCCTAACGAATCTAGCCCCCAGTAAAAATGTAGTCGATTTATTTTATTTCATTTATTTATTTTTTTATGTATGGTCGATATGAATGTGGTTAAATTCTGAACTGTGAATTTTTATTGTTAATTTCATCTGTACTAAAAATCTACTCTTTACTACCAGGTGATTTATTTCCATTTCATAACTGTTTAATCTCTCATTCAAGAGGTGCTCAACTGTGATGCTACAACATGTTTCTGATGAAGATATACGGATTATGAAGATGTTTAACAATTCTAGTGTAGAAGGAAGATGATGGTACAAACAGTGCACAATTTGGGATTCAGTATTGTAGGCTTTTGAATTTTAATTCATATTATATTCTAAATAAGTCAGATAAAGCTTGTTTTGTGAGGTACATATTATAAAACCATATAATCTGAAAAAATATTAATAAAATAATACAACAGAGGGCCTTTGACCATATACATAAAAGGGAGATAATGGATTCTTCCACAGCATTATGTTGCAGAAGTCAGTTATAAATAATAACAGCGATCATGAGGCAAAAATGATGCAACCATTACAACCCAATGTGTAGACTAAAGAATCAAAAGAACAACATAAGAATCAAAAACTTTACATGAATAGATAGATTAATACCTACTGCGATTCTTTTAAGACTTCAGACATCATTGACATAATATTTTCATTGTTATAGATTTTGAAAACAGATTTATACAGTTCATAGATATCAAGAGGAAAAACAAAGAAGAAATGATTATTCATTATGACAGATTGAATAAAAATAAATATAAAATAAATCAGAAACTGTGTTGAAGGAGAACACTCTCTAATGTGTGTTCATAATCGCAAAATACTCTTTGTAATTAAATTTAAATGGAGAATTTGTGTTTCCATATTTTTCCATTTTTAACCTAAAATAATGTGAATGTTATTTTCTGTGTCAATATTTTATTGCATTATTTGAATAATTCTCTGAAATATTTTCTCATTAGAATGTGTCCTCAGAGAAACAATGCAGGGTGGGTATCAGTTAAGGTAAAATTACTTCACAAATGTGTCATTTAAATCGGAGCGTCTTTCCATTTTTCTGTGATATCTTTTGAGCACCAAAGTTAGTGTACATTCACTTTCGAATTCTATGTCTTCACACCACACAGCTTTAGGAATTTCACATTGTCTCCAGATACAGTCAACATCACTTTCCATTCAGTTTGAAACTCAAGGAAGTCTGCACTTCTGTACATCTGGCAGTACACACCGATGCTGGCGACACGCTTGCATTTTGCTCACGTCCGAAGCTTCGGCATTGTATGTTGGTCTCAAGAGATGCTCATCTCTGAAGCCACCCCCCTGTACACACACACACACACGCACACACACACTCACACACACACACACACACACACACACACACACACACCACACCGCACCTGCTGTCTCTTTGGCAACAGAGCAGATGCTCCCTTGCTGTGGCCAGGGCCGCTCCCCCGACAGACGGCCTTCCCCCTCAAAAGCAGGAACAAAAACAACAACAGACCAGCCCCAGCTGCAACAACAGCACTGGCCAAAAACACTCACAAACCATGGAAGAGTAACAAACACATTGATGTGTGGATAAACAAGTGAACATATGTCAGCTAGATAAAGTTATTCCAGCCATATGTTTGAGGAAAGAAATTATATAATGCATTTATTTGGATTTCAGATGCCCAAGTAATCTCACAGGTGCTGCCTCTTCTTATAGTCTCCCAGACAATTTGTCAGCATGGCCATGTTGTAGCTATATTAGCTGGGATGTTTTAGCCTATCACTTATATAGACACTCATATTGCCACAGGTTATATAAGAAAGCAATGCAAAATCAGTCTTGGATGAATGTCTTCATTATTCCTTTACAATCCTTTACTATTTCTTACTTATTATGAATGTAATACCAAATAATGAAATTCCTCCAATGACTCCTTAGATATTTTAACTTCATATTTTATCTTTATCTTGATCCTAATTATTTCTGATGGAACCTTGATTGTTAACAGTGTTTTGAAATCAATTTTCAGTCTTTAACTCTTTGGTTTATTTATCATTTTCATTTACCGTTTACATTTATTTTCCATTAAGCTAATTACATTTATTACCTTATCATATTTCATTTTGGGGTTCTATTTTCGGCCCTTCTCTTTTAATTTTTACCATTTGTATTTTTGATACTTTATACAACTGCCAACATAACTGCATAACTTTCTTTTTAAGTTGTAATGGTGTTTTGGAGGGAAATGTTTATATGCGGTGACAGCAAGGATGCATTTGTTTTCAGGTGTGCTTTGCGCTACACCAGCTGTCCCTGTGGTGCCAGAAACAATGCCACATCCCGTGGTGACCCATACAGGTACGTTGGGAAACGGTACAGGTGACCTCACGGGAGTGGGTGTGGGAGTTTCACTGAATAGCAACCTAATGAAACACCTTTCGTGGTGACAGAACAGCACATGCTAAGAACAGTATAAATCATATACTGCACTGTATACATTATGCTATACTTCTTGAAAGGTAATTTCAGAACAATTTTATTTCCAGGGGTATTACAGAATAATAGCAGCAGCAGCTTGGTTACAGTACAATAAAATGTACATAAGATGGAACGTGTTTGCACTTTGTTTGAAATTTATTGTTGCATTTTCCTTTGTAAGGACTGCAGGGCTTAGAATAAATGCTCTGCAGTCCTTACAGATGTGTTCATGTTCACACAAGTGCACCATGACAAGATCAAGGTACACATGCATAGGGCATTTATGTGCTAGCATAAAAGTAATATACAAAATCACCTTTACACATTTACCAGAGGGAAACAAGAACAATGACAGAAGGTCTGAGTCAGATAGACATAGTTAAACATGGAGCTGCAGCGCCCTGGTTAAAATCTGACAAAATGAATACAGGGAACCCTCTGAGCCTTGTCTGGCATTTAGTGTAGTATTCCCTCTGCCTTTCACTCCAGGAGTGTTGTAGAGACACCCCGGGGAGGATGCTGTCTCAGCTGGGCCAGATCCTGTATCAGTGCTTGTGATTATGGCAAATTTTTTGTGTGTCCTTTAGATCACAGGGAATCTGCAGATAGAGATAGCACGTTCAGGTATAGAGTGTGCAAGTGATGCAGCACCATCACCTCATGCATTGCTTGCCTTGACTGTCCGCTAGACAAGTTGCTCTTAACTGATAACCGTATTTATTTCTTTTTTTCCAGTTTAATAGAAGAACATAACAAGACCCTATCAAAACGTTTTCATTTATTGAACATATAATGACTTCCACCAAGCTAGGCTTAGCGCATGACAACATCAATTGTTGTACCTCTGGAACACAGAATGATTGATTTACTTGTTTCTTTGTGAGCCAGTATCAACGAACAGGTTATCCTTTTGCCATTTACTGTTACTGACCTACCACAGTTACAAGCGTTGGATGTGCATTCCATGCTGAGCCATTTGTTTCAGTTTTAAATGTACAAAGGGTTTAACCAGCTACAAAAATGAGAAAGGATATAGCTTTTCCTTTGCCTTGTTCTTTGTGTCTTTTTCTATCACAAACAACAAAGCCAAATAGGTCTCCTTTCCTTTTCAGCAGAGGTGGTTCCTCGTTACTTCTGTAATAAATATATATTAAAGCTGTATTGCTTAATGTAAATCAATAGTACTAATATAAATATTATGCCAACTCACAACTAACAATTTTGCCAATGTTACCTCACTCACACTACAGAGATTCATATTCCACATAAATACTACTAAATGTTTCCTCTATTTGTGCAAGTAACTTGCTATACATAACTTGCTATACATAACTCTTTTACACATTAAAGAGAGGAATGGGTTTCAGTTGGGCTTTTCTGAACATACTGTCACAACATGTCAACAACAGGTTCCCTTTGGAGCTTCATGCGTAACATAGGAATACAGGTTGGAAACACATAAGGCAGGTTTGTCAGGGTGAAAATTATGCAGAGTTGGAGCGGAGCAGGAAGGTGTGAGTGTGAAGGGGAGATCAGATGAAAGTTAGAGGAGAGAGAGAGGTGGGGGTGAGGTCTGACAGTGAGTCAGAGAAGGCTGAATCACAGCGACATGAACACTCACCGTACTCCTGAATGCAGAATGGCAGCATAGTTTGGACCTTCCCTCTACCTTCTGCATAATGTACCTCGGTGTCAGCCATATCCCTCATGTGTCTGAGAACAATCTCCCCTGCAGTAGTGATATTTCCTCAACAGGCTGCTCTGTGCTGCTGCTTTCTGTGTTGATCTTTCAGATATTTCTCCCTCCCTGTGTGTGATAGCTGTACTTCACCGCAGTCAATGCTGTGAAAGAAAAGGAGGGTAAATCCATCCATCAGGTCGAGAGGATTCCAGACCTCCACATAAAGTGAATAAATTGGGTAAAGATAAATGTGACATTGTGTTCACATGGGGCTAATTCTGCTATTTGACATGTGCTGCAACCTACAACAAGAGATATTTTTGGATTGTTTCCCCCCACCTCCACCTCTCTGCTCCTTGTAACTCTTGTCTTTCACTTCTATCCGCTATTCCTCTCCCCAGAGATATTGTCCCCTTTTCTGATTCTTTTCTACTGTCTGTGCCCCTCCATCTCTCTTTTGCTCTCAATGAGAGGAAAACCAAGGACTGTGTGTGGGGAATGTTCGATCAAATTACAATTATTATGCATACCAGTTGCAGAACTCCAGATATTTTGACTTAATTTTTTAGTTATTATTTATTTTTCTCACACGCAAGTTGACTTAGCTCAACATATTGCAAGATATAATAATCCCCTTCCCTCAACCGACCCAGTGGCACCCCTCCCTAATTTTTTAACCAAATACAGATGTGATACTAAAACTTCACTATACGTTGTTTTCATGTCGATATAGTAGATCTCTGGCTCTCTCTATTGTATCATCCTCTCTATTCCAGCACCCCATGCCACCACAGTCCTGCCCTGGTGCCATGAATGAATCTAAGTTGTAGAAAGCTCAATATTAATTTCATCAATGACTGCAAAGATGGCACCAGGAGAGGGAATGTGGGGGCTGCTAATGTAGTCCTATCTGCCTTCATTGCCACTTTAAGACCAGCCAATCAAATCCATCTTTCATACTGTCAAAGGTGGTGGCCTGAATCATCTTTGGGTTAGTGTCCATAATAAACATCTGTGTTGAAGAGGTTTGATATAAAAAAACAGGAAACCAGTTTCCAGAAATTTAATCTAAATAAAGCATATGAATAAACATGTCCATTGCACCATGGTCCTGTGGCAGTGTTGAGCCTAAGTTGAAGCCAACAAGCCTGTGCTGCTATGATCTCTCCACGAATTGATTGTTTTAAGGATAATGTTTCTAGAATGTTTCTAGAACAAAATTTAAAGATGAGTTTTTCTGATTAAAAGGACTTGAAAAGGATTAATTGTACAGTGTTTTCATATCAATTACCTTTAAATGGGACTTCCGACGGCACTGTATTGAAAGTGGGCCAGAAATGGGCTAGAGTACCTTATTTTATTTAATGATTATTTATCATTGGCTTTGGCAGTCCCTCCCCTGCTTGTGACACCTTACACTGAATGAGCAATTATTTGTGCTCATAATCACCCATGAGCAAGCAGCCATGAAAAGAGCTAAATCACATTTTTGTTCACCTGGACATACTGTTTCATCATCAATGTCTGGTTCAGTTCTGTGCTCATATTCAATTACAATATTGTTGCCGTAATTTTCATGTTTGCAATTTTGGTATACAGTTAATCAACTGGAATGAGAGGCTGAACTAATAATTCTTTCAGTATTTACTCAGCATTCATTGGTAATTTAGTGGCAATTGATCCCCAGCCAACCCCAAGCTAAATGGCAAGTGAAAACAAGTAGGCCAGTTTGCTAATGACCCTGACAAGGTCTGTGCGCTGTATGCAGTTTCACTCAGCTCAAACTTAGTTTAGCACTTAACCTCTTCAACAAGACTGACCCTTCCTTTTCAGTTACCTGTGCTTGCTACATCGTTCAAGGTGATGTAAAATATAATAATTATATGAAAGTAGTCAATTAGTCTGTATAAGATGCTTCTTATGTGTATAGTACATTCTAAAGATCCAGGAACATAACTGATTTTATCCTTGAAGATGTGATACTGGGCCCAGAATGTTGAGGATTATTAATCAGCATAAATCATCATCATCATAAAGTATTTGACTTCAAAAATGAATTGAGCTTTAGTCTCAGTAATTTAGTTACTGACAAACAAGAATATTTTATAATATCTTATGTTATGCTATTTATGCTATTTATACTGATCAGTGAAATTTAAGCAACTGTCACCTAGTGAGGACATGATGCTGATGCCATAGTGTGAGCTCTCAGACCTTGGTACACGATCTAAGCAATTTGCTATGTCCCTCTTGCTTTAAAAAAGTTTGACTTGAATTAACCCAGCATTCTTCTTCACAGAATAGTGAAAAGTGTTGATGTTGTTAATCTTTGCAGCCCATCTTTTTTCTCTCTAAAAGAAGACCCTCTGAGCTGTTGCTTTGAGATTTGTTAGCACTGGTTTTTCAAATTCTCACCAGCAAGCTTGTCGGCTAATGGCGGCACTGTGTGACAATTTACAGCCGATGTGAACACGCGTGCGAGAGTTAATTTCCTGAGAATAATGTGATTAAGTAAACAGCAGCAGGGAGGCCTGTAGGGGTAACCAGGTCACGGAGATGTTCAAAGCCATTCTGCTTTCTGACAATCACATTCAGGCCATCTTGAAAAAGTGTGGCCAGAATTGGTGCCTACTTGCCTGGCTTACATTATTTGTGAGATTTGAGAAAGAGGACACCAAAGGCATACAACAGGAAATAGGTGATAAAACGCCCTTGTGTACCTCTTCTTGCCCCCAGCTAGCCAATTCTTCTTGAAGTAGGCTTGGTAAAATAGAACCTTTCCACAGGCTCATATTCTCAACGTTGAGGAAATTACTGTAAGTTTCAATTAGAAATGTTATGAATATATCTTTATTCATGTTTTATAAATGTATGGTTTCATAACATTTACTTAACCATCCTTTTGGGTAGGCAGTATATAGAACACGATTACTATACATTTAAAACTGAGAAAAATTTTGATATTCCCTCCCACATAAATAGCACAGCTTATAGGATTTGAAAATGTAAATGTGTACTGTATTTAAGACATTAATTACATGGGTCTCATAGTATAATACTTTCCACATGTGTGCTCAAACTCAAATTGATCTGTAAACATAAAACTCACTTTGAAGGACTAAATTGAGCAATAATCATACGCATGTCTTTGACAGCTGTTACCTCAACCTGGTTGGATTTGGTCAGTTGGGAAGAGCACACTGTGGACCTCTACGAATAAATAAAACAAATATCAAGAAATGGTATGCTTGCACAATAATATTCAATATGGTAATGAAGATGTCTTCTCTGCCTTCCACTGTAATGGCTTGCCACCTTTATTTCCAAAATCCAGGCAACAGATGTATGCGTTCACACGTTGGGTGTCTGTCTTGGCACGGAAGTGGTGTGTTCCTCATTAACAGCTTTTAGAGGAGGTTGAAAAATGTCATGTTCCTTGGCTGTTAATGGAAACCCTCTGCCTCTTCTTAAGATTATTTTTCCCAATAATGATGAAAACATTTCCATCATTTATAATAAATACATAAATAATTAGTGAGGCAAAATGAAAATTTGACGTGTAAAAAGCCTGCCTAAGCACAGTATCAGCCTCTCCTCCGTTGAGTGAAATAAAAAGCCCAGTGCAGGGTCTTCACCCCTAGTCCAACACAAATCACCACATGTGAAAATGAATAATGGTTTATCAAAGCATACAGAGGAACTTGACTACAAATTGGAGCCTAAATTATGGCAAGCTCTTTAAGCTTCCCATACTAATGCAGTGGAATTCACTTGTTCAGCACAAACCAGTGTTAGTCGTAGCTGGTTGTGATAGATGAAGCTAATTGGATTTTACATTTAATGGAAATAGACTGCGTGCTAAAAAGAACATTTCTCCACCCACTTTTGACATACGCAGTGAACCTCAGGTAATGCACGATGTCTCGGTTGAGCACTAGCCCTTCCGTGGCTGTTAGCCTGGGCAGGTACTGTGCTGGGTGAGCTGGCAAAGAGAGAGGGGTGTGTCTGTGATCCGCTGGCAGACAGGAAGGCGCAGGGCGATTTTCGCTTCATCCAGTCCGCCTGGTCTGCAGACATCAGCTGTGCCTCATTTCCTCTCAACACATTCACCCTGAAGACAAGGACATAAAAGCCACGCAAGCTGAGGGGGTTTTAAATGCACCCGAATAGCAGACGATCATTTACAAGGCAGTTGTGTTTGATGCTTCACTTTTATTTTATTTGGTAGTTTGCTTCATACATTTTTTTTTTGGACCATGTTATGCTTCCATCAAGCACTATGCTCAGCTGCCAATCAGTAGAGTCTGTCTGCTGGAGGCAGATCTGTCCTTATTAGCATGTAGCCTTATGTCAGGATGTCTTATTTTGTTTCATGAGAAATATGATCAAAAATTAAGTAATACAACGTAAATTGAATTAAATTTTAAAATCTGCAAAGTGGAAAGATATCCCTATTTAAAATTTCAAAAATCTTTTGATACATTGTTTTATACACAGTGTAACACAGATATAAATGACCTTCTGTATAACCTAACTTTGTCCTATTTTTCATTAAAATTATTCCTAATGAAATGGGCTGCATGTTGCGCAGCCTAATCCCCTGGCTGCCACTGTAATTAGACTTCTCCTTTTAGACATACAGAGCTGCTGGCCTCAATGAGGTCCAGAAAACAATCACATCTTAGCTTCTTAATTTTAGATATTGTGTGGTAAAACTATGCCTATATAGACTGAATTTGTCAGTGTCAGTGAGTGAAATGCTTTATAAGAATTTGTAGTTTTTAAAATCGCTCACATTTTCTTTCATTTACAGTTCCTCACATCTTTCTGCTATAGAATATGATTGTTCTACCACATACATACCTCAGTTATAAAATGAGACAGATCACAGCAGTCCTGAAAAAAAAAAAAAGAAAACTCAGACATTTTATGCAGAAATCAATGCCACATACTGTATTTCTCCTATGTTACATCATAGACCTCATACAACTTGATGCCTAGAGAAAAAAATGCGTTCCGCCCTAGTTTAGACAAAAAATATTGATTTGTTGATGACAGAGGCCTATGAAACTGAGGTATTATGAGACATGTAAGTAAATGTTACTTTTTAACGCTTACGCAACATCGTGAAAATGATCAAAATTAGATAAAATTAAGAATGTTGCGCAAGACACACAAAAAAAGATTCTATTTGCTTAAAACCATTTTTGAAAGTTAAAAGCTCTGGCACATTGAATATGAGTCTTAGAGAGCCCATGCAGACGGTGTGTACTGTCACCCGGGCTTCGGTAAAGAGAAAAGGCTGTCACAGCAAGACACCCCCTCTACCCTTTCACTGCACGCTGATGAACAAAGAAGACAGCTGTAATTATACAGTGTTCCATTAATTACCCCCTGAAAACCATGTCTTCTGCTGAGGCCCCATTGAACATGCTAAGGGTTCTCTGCTGTAATCAACGCTGGATTTCAGTGCTGCTCATCCACTTCTGAACAGGGAGAGACTATGTGACTATACTTGGAGAATATTTCCCCTCTACAGGAAAAAAAGAACAAAAAGTGCACTAGAATATAAGTTTTTATGTTCTGTGAGAGGTTTGGTTTGAGGATTTCATGGCTTTTGTAACAATGTAATTTTGCACTGTTCTACATTTGAGTCTCTGGAATTTGTCAGTAGCAATGACACCCAACAGCATCTCATCTGTTGATCAGATTATTGTCAATACATTCCTTTCCCCACACATTCCATCATTAGTGACAGTTATGTATTTATTGAGGGAAGTCCCTTGCTACTGGATTTAATGAACCCATATTTTGCCAAATAAACAGTTAAACAAGTATATCTGTAACAACTCAAATAGCTTGAGGTGAAAATTCACCTGTACAATGCATGCAATCAAATATCATCTCACAAAATTTGTAGCTAAATAAGTCAGCTATGGCAAGTAATTAATTTCTTCAAACCGATTTACTTATTTTTGTTGCATTACAATGGGAAATATTTCATATAACTCAATCAACTACAGCACACTTACTATACTCTTTGAAATCAGTTATAGGTCCTGTAATAGAATACATGGAACCTCTTGGATATATGAGCCCAGGAAATCCAGAGCAGTGAGAGTAGGCTATAGAACCTTTGGTTTTGCACTGGTAATATCACACATTATTATAACCAATATGTTAATAAAAACCTTTAATTTCAATGAAAAAAAAAACCTTTGAAGATTCCAGCTGCTGTTACTTAATCACAGAATCTGTGATTCCAGTCTGTTATGCAAAATTTCACTGTGGCCTTACGGATTCGGATGTGTGTGATAAAAAAGCAAAGCCTTTTGGATCTTTATGTTGGACACACTGTGATACATGCATAAATCTGCCTTGTATCCTGCAGACTAAATCATTATTTACTATAATTTTATAAATGAGAAAAATTAAATGGAATATGTACAGACTATTTTCAGCTATAAATGATGTAATGGTGGTAACAATGCCCAGCTGGAGTGTTTCCTCCATACAGTGAAAGGGTGTTAAAGGAAGAAAATTCTTCTATGTGGAGGTTGCCCTGTGCTTTGCTATACTGACAGTGCTCATCATTATCTTGAGAAAACAAAGCTTGCCCACTTTTTCTGTGTATTTTCTTTTCCATGTAGGGATATTTTAAATAATCAATCATCTTCCACACAGGTATCACAACAGCTCAAGACATTACCCTCCACTATGCAGCCCCGCAATCCATTATTCATGACAGCTTTCTTTGCAATGCCAGTCCAGACAAAGCAGACCAAACTACCCAAGAACGTTGTTAGGGGGAGCACTGTTCAAAATACTCCTGTTTGAGGTTTGACGCAGCAGCCAATTCAATAATGCACTGAGGACATATACCATTGTAACTTTTTATCTGTACTGAAAAGGTGCACATTGTGCCCTTAGCTACAGACAAATTAGTGGTTTAATTGTACAGTACAGGCTTTACAGCAGTTCTATAGTTTTATAGCAAGATTGTGCAACAGGAGAAGGTCTGCTGCAGATTTTTGACCATGACCCCCACCGCCTGCACAGCATAAGAGATACTATTTGCTTGCTTAGATAAGTCTTACCTTTCTAGCAACATTGGAGAGGCTGGAGGCAACATTCTACCATGTATCAGTTGTCAAGTCAGTGGACTGTCCACTTGGGGTGAAACAGTGGGTGAGATTCTAGGGGATTGCACATGAATTGTACAGTTTCTATAGCAATAACAATGGAACTACCTCTTTATTACTAAGGACTGCAAACCACAGTAATGACTCTTCCTGGCACATCACAGTAACAGATGGTGGAGAAATGGCATCCAAGACAAGGCTGGCACACCTAAAGCAGGGTGGCATTTCTGCACAAACTGTGAAATCATTAAAGCACAACCCTGAAGGGAAAATGGAAAAGAATTACAATCAGAAGAGAATTATGTAGCCTACTGTACTGCTGAACATCAATGCTTGGTGATAACTTTTTTTAATAAGAGAGAAGTAAAGCATAGCATCTGTCACAATGAAAAGGGTTATTTTACTACATTAAGTAATAAAAACCTATGGACAACACCCCTCTGTGGAAGTAAATATAAATATAGTCTATGGGTAACAGTGTTTGCCCTGGATGTGCACCAGCACTGCACTTCATCCCCTCAGCATTTATCATGAATATCAAGGACTCAGAGGACAAATAATTGGTCCCATTGCTGTGTAATACAAGACGGCTGGTACAATATCTTCATTGAGGATGTTGGCCAATGTTTACAAAATGGGTTTGAGCATTTGAGCTTCTCCAGAGCACTCTAGAGCATTTGAGCACTAGATGCAGCTACTGTATTGGGAAGCATATTTTTAAATGTCATTATGAACTATATACTATACAACTAAGAGTGAATACACAAAACCAACAAATGATATCCATATTGAAAATGTTACTCAATTAAACCAGAGAGGGAGAAAGATATCATTTTTATAAATGTTAATGCTTTCTAAAATATTTGTTTCCATTATATATAAAACCATTCTCAGCTGAGAATTTTTTAGGGAGCTGAATCAATGTTTACCAGCATATCCTTCTCCATATGGAGCAGCATATTGAGCTGCATAAGCAAATAAAGAAATAAATAAACACTAGTTATGTATTTTTTAACTTATCCCCTTTCAGACTTTATTGTTCCATTGCTGTTTTTCAGAGAAAGACAGACACTCATTTTATACTGTGACTATTGTAACGTGTATGAATAAAAGGACTTGCATGGATGTTGCAGTATTCAAAATGTCTTTGTGACATTGAAACACACTCAGGCCAGAATATGTCTTTGAAAAGAGGCCCAATGAGGTGACCTAAAGAATGTGTAAGAATTATGGCTTGTGGATTTTGTTCTCATTCATTCTATAATTTCTTTTTATTGCAGTAGCAATAAATCACTGTACCTGCGCATGTTCCATGTCTATATCGAGTTACAATTTCTTACAAGGTGATTACTCCCTGTACAAAATCATTATCTGGGCTAAGTTAACACATTTTGCTGTCTAACCTGAGCTGCCATTAGTTTCTTAGTGAAACAGTAGGCTATTGAAATCAAAAGGACATAATGGTTCGTATATGGAATGATGTAGCAGATCATAAAAAAATAGATACTGCTCTGGCATGAATCTTTCACTGTAAATCAGTGCAACTTGAAACCTGAATAGATATTTAATGCGGGAGTATTGTAAATGTTTCATATTAAAATGATGGGGTATACATCAAAGTAGAAAAACATATAAACTAATGATAAAAAGGGAAAAAATGTAAAGCAATGCACTAACATACAAAGGTGACTAGACTAAAGTTTTACATCCAGTTTGTGTGGAAAGCAGAACTAGCCTGGTGGGTGTGAAAGACAGAAAATGGCACAAAGCATTTGGTTGGCCCAACTTCCCTCCAGATCTCAATAATTAGCAAAATATGTCTGCCTGTTTTTGAAGACAAAATAACTGTGAAAAGCAGATGAAATATTATATTTTCAGAACTCAGACTATGAAGTTCAGCAACCCATTTCCCTCACTGCCTACATTCTCTGTGCTCATCATCTCCTTTAGGACATGACTAAACAATGGCATCTTTTAAAATGCAAGACATTCAGAAAAAATACATGCATGTAAAGAATTTCATACAAAACTTTGTTTCTCTGGTAATGAAATTTACCAGAATATATAATACTTCCATACACCACAACCCTGCCAGTTTAGACTTCCAGAGACACAGAACTACTTCAAATAAAACTTGTAATTGTGACATTAATATTACTGCAGGGACTTCCCTGTTACTTACACAGCTATGTGAATGTAATGTAAATTATGTGAAGCTTGTATTTCCTCCACTGATTCAGCTTGGAATTTACAGTATATTTACAACTTCATTTGACAGCTTATGTATAAGATGTAAAATGGCCATATTCAAACAAAATTGATGTTACTGAACTTGCAGAATACTGTGATACTGGAGTTATGAGAAGCAGATGCTGGAATTCCAGCCTGGCCATTTCACAGTAACCAACACAGCTGGCAAAGTTGCTAAGCTGTTGATTTATAAATAGGCTAAACCCATTCTGGATCAAACCCTTTACTCCTACCAAACAATGAAAATTTTGGAGGATGAGCTATTAGGGCCTTTCTTGTATAATGGTTCAGGTGTACTGTACCTGATTTTGCAATATGCTAATATTATATAAGTGATGCTAAAAACATGCATATGCATAAAGGACACACTGACAGAAAACGGTGTTTGAAAATGAAAATGAAATGGCATGTGAAGTTTTTTTTCGTTTGGCACGTGTCTTTCTCATCAGGTCAACGGATGTGATGTGATTATAAAATATAAAAAAACAAATATTGTTCTTTCTAATGTTTTTTTTTTTTTAAATATTTTGTGAAAACAAATAAAACGGGTCGTTATACAAAACTGGTACTCAGCCAGTTGTCTCCAATGGGAAATAATGTGCCCCCTTGTGAGTTCCACGCTGTCTGAAAAGAAGCTGTCTGGCTGATAGGACCCAGCGGAAAAATGGAAGCTGATCGCCGGAGCCAGTCTCTGTGAGGGAAGAGGGAGAGGGAAAGTGCGCAGACTCCTCCTCATCCCCGGTGTCAAACTTGACATCAGTCTCTGAGCCGAGAATGGTAACTTGCGTCGGAATCGGCGATTCCACACCAGTGGCATGCTTTATGGAGTTATATACCTCGTCTTTCCCTCTAAACTGCCGTCATGGATTGCAAACCCCCTGTACTCTCTCTCGTTCTCTTCTCGTTCATTTGCCAAGGACATCTGACTGGCTATCAATCTAACGAAGGTATGATAACGTTTGGAATGAAACACAAGAGAGTGCTACTTTTCAGTGGATGGTTCAGGCGCTTCTCGGTGTTGCTTAGGTGGTTCCTTCTCCTGTTCGTTCTCCTGCCACAGCTCCTGTGCTGTGGATAGGATGCAATGGAGTAATGTCTGTACGCGAAAAGTGATGCTAGTTTGACATTTTCGATTCGTGTAACTGTAGTCTCTCAATTATTTGTCTGATTTTCTGTCTTCGAAGTGCAAGGAACACTTCTTTCGTGAAGGGCGCTTCATTAAATACAGTTTGATTGATATATTCTCTGACTGGCTTAAGCGTCAAGAACGCTGGTTTGACATATTGGTACAACGTTTTAAATGAGGTCAAGAAGAGCGAGTCTCAGACAAAAAGAACCACGAGGACTTACTGTCTGCTGTGAAATGTTAGTTGATAGACTACCATTAATTTGCGTTTCCCGGTATTTCCCCCAAATTGAATTTTGATTCAACCGTTCTTATATTACTCATGTAGAATATAATACTCGAATAACTGCGTACCGAGAACAATGTAGGGTATGGCTGGTGACGCGCACGATGTTAATAATGAAGTAATGACCTTAATCACAGTCACGGGTCGCTTTACTTTCTCTCTCTGAATTATGTCATCACAACTTCTATTTTGAGAATACCTGTATTCATTATACAAAGTATACCAAAGTGGTGGTGTATTTATTTTACAGTCGTTGTGAGAAGCTGGTTACTTGTAAACTACAAAATCACCGGAGCTGTAAAACATTCTGAGTGGAAAGTCATGTTGCTGTTTCGGGGTGTGGGCATACAGTAGGTGTCGCAATCATCAAATTCTCAATTAAATATATTGTACACGCTTTCACATTCTGTCAGTAGAATTCAGGTGACAACACATTCAATCTGACGGCGGTGAACTTTGTCCTTAACTTTTAATGTAGAATTTCAACACATTATATGTTTTAAATGCAGTACCTCCACGACACAGTAAGTTCGGCAATCGATGAAACCCAATGTGGTGTGCAGTTATCGAAAACAAAACACATAATAACAGACATATATACCTTGTCTTGCGCAGAGATTTATATGCACAGTCTGTACTCCTAATTATGTTGCACC
This sequence comes from Megalops cyprinoides, assembly GCF_013368585.1. Lineage (NCBI taxonomy): Eukaryota > Metazoa > Chordata > Actinopteri > Elopiformes > Megalopidae > Megalops > Megalops cyprinoides. The sequence goes on from NC_050596.1 coordinate 14,149,175, forward strand.
TGTTCATAATGCACTCGAATGGATACAAGTAAATAAGCAAAAATACAGCGCTACGAAGGAGAAAATGTTATCTTCACACCAATTATCCGTAGTGTACAAGAAAATATACCGGTAACTAATACAGGGTAAGGGTTTACGCAAAACCTTTTTCACCCTTTTACCACAAACTTCACATAACTTACACTAACCTTGAACACAATCATAATCCATTAATAAAAATGTACATATTTATGGGTGCGTAGAGGGGAGATGGCAACTAAGGGGGTTACAGCTGGAGCAAAGAGAAATTTCTGACATTGATGACTTGACTCACCTGATTCAATTTACCCGGATCACGTAGCAATATAATACGATGAAAACAAAGTTACAAAAGAAAATTATTCAGTTTTCACAAATTAGTTGTAACTGTATGCCTACATGAAGATCTTAGAATTTTTTGTTAAATTTGGTTAGCCTATAGGCCTATTCATTACAACAATGAATTAAACACTTTTTGGAGGTTCAACGTGAAACTGCAGTTATTTCAACTCAAGTTTGTATTTAACTTGCAACGCGGAACCGTACATATTGAGGAAAACTCTGGTGTATGCAGTTAAAAAATGAAGTGCTATTGGCTTCGATTTTGCCCGCTTTAGGATGTTGTAAAAACATACTCCAAATATATGCTATATACACTACTGCACCCCACGTTGTAAATCGCTCTGAATAAAAGCGTCTCACAAATTAGTAAAGCAATTTGTGTAAGTATACAGCAAACACAACTTTGGATATTTTACTCAATTATACAGTAAATTCTACTTTTGAGGCATCATTTATTTTGACAGACTATTTTAAGTGCGTGGACCATTTTGATGCAGGTTAAAATGTGTAAGTGAATTATAGGTAGGTTCATTTAAAAAAAAAAAAAAACATTTAGGATGTTAGGATGTTAACATGCAGGATCATTTCTGTAACACTATTACGGCAAAAATAGCTTTAAGTTAAAAAAAAAACATGACCCAAAAACATTGTTGCACTACAGTAGAGTTTTAAGTGAAGGAAAATATAGTCAATTCATATAAGTGTACATTATCTTCACTGGACATTCTGTAATGTGAAAATGTATGTTTATTTTACTTATTAGGACGTGAGGACAGTGCCATTCACCAGCAAGTGTCAGTATCGAGCTGCAGTCGTTCCAATAAGAAGGCTAGAGGCCCGGGCCTCATCTTATTCAACCAAACGGTCAAACGAATTGCAAACCTTTTCACTTAATAGGCTACGCACCAAGGTAAACAACTGAACAGTATGACTTGGGAAAAATACTCGAGTGACTGCCATAATGCAGTGACACACCATTGTCAGATCTGGATTTTATTAATGAAATAGACAATCGTTTTACATATATAATGTCGTCGTGTGGAACGAAGCTTCAGTCCATTTTCCTCCACACATAGACACACAACGTGAGTTATCACTATGCATTGACATTAGCATTAATTACATTTATGTAATATTTTTATTGGTGATACGTTTGCTGACCGGAGAGCTTTTCCTGTCCCAGACGCTTGTTAGCAATGCATGAATCTAAAGCATATCCTACTTTATCCACGAAAAACGATGCTAATTTACCTTAATGAGCCGCGTCATACGTCACCCACACTTTTTAAATCAGGCAGCAGTGTATATAAAATGTGGCACAAAAAGTTTAAGCTATTACTCACGTGTCCAATTTACGGCTGCAATTTTGTGTCTAGCTTCGTACGTGTCTCTCCAATAAATAATTCTTCTTTCAGGGCCAAAACGGTTACATTCAAGTATATCGCATAATTAATGAGCGCAAACGTTAGACTAAACAGCAACACGCGCTGTAACTAAGCTTTTAGACTAAACAGCAATTTCAGGATAGCGATGCTACATTCTTTGGTTTCCAAAGAAAATCCGTATTCGTTTTACTGCACCCCAATTGATCTCTCAGCTGCCCAGCCTCCCCCATCGTAAAAAAATATATTGTCTTAATAATAACCACTATTACTCTTCTCTTGTCTAACTGCTTATCATTTAAGCACAGTTAATTTAGAAAAGTCTCACCGGCCTCAGCAAGAAAGGTTGATGAAGTGAGCTTTTCACTTTTATCCATGATGCTATCAAATTAAGGACTCTTTATTTGTGAAATTGATTCTGTAGAATTTCTGGTGTCATGTAAGTCAACTTTCAGAATGTGAGAAAAATGGAATATTTATATTTTTTTATTTAATAAGCAGTACATGGAAACAAAACAAAATTTCCCACATCTCCGTCCAGATCTGGTTTAAACACACTCCTGTTTAAAGAGGCACAATGGATGGATTGGCAAAGAGACTCTTTTATACATATTTTTTTTTCTTTCTGCCATGTAGCAGGTCATTGTAAGGTGAGTGAGTGAGTCCCAACACAAGAGTTGAGATACTCCGCGAACTGTAGACGACATGATACATTTGGGATATTCCATAGTATTTCATATTTTAGCATTAATGTGTAATTTATTGGAAAGACCCTTCCTTCCAGGTGTCTGGCTAACTGCTTGATGCTATGGATAATGCATTTGGTTAAAGCGTCCAAGGCAAATATTCATGATATATTAGGGACTGTAACTAATTATATATTATCACACACACACATTCAGACTGGTACATATTTTGTAATATCCTGGATATTTCAATATTACAAATGGAAACCCTCTTCCCACCAAAGACCTTGGTGTCGTGCACAACAGAGAGGCTTTAAGTGAGTGGTTTATGTTGGATGTGAAAATAAGAAGGGTGTTGGATGCGTACCGTGGTTCGTCATCCCTGCTTTGGAAGCCAGGAGGCTCCTGCATTTTTAACACAGTGGTGCTGAGACTCAGGCAGTTAGTCATGGAGTACCAGGCCCTCACAGGGAAGGATAGCGATTTGTGAGAAATCATACTATTCAGGAGTTTTGAATTTGCGTTTTGACTTACACCTATGTTAAGAATATGCCTTTGTCAGCTGCCAGCATCTCCAGGGCTTCATCTCTCATAAATACACAGAGGTATCTGACACAGTATGAGACTGAGATAATAATTTGTTCTGCATTGCCAAATACTTTGTTGCCATCTTAATGGGCAATCTGATATTGAGAGTCATAACTATGCTATGTGGTGCAACATAAGCAACAATGTATATAACAAATTCCATGTTGGGGTTCAGTTCTTTGGTGTAAAAAATTGATGTGAAAGTAGCAACTTATGGACTGTAGTTACATGGCTAAGAATACAAAGGTATAACACAGTATGTATCAGCCAATGCAGTAGTAGCAGGTACAATAGTTAATGATATAAGACTTACTCTCCTTTCAATATTGCTTGTAACTTATTCTGAAATACAAAACTTAATGAATTTGCTCTATCATACTATTTCTTAAAGGACATGGTGATTCCCTGCCTCTTTCAAATTGGAAAAAAAAATTGAAATATTACCAGTAAATGTTTTGTTTATGTTGTTCAAATGGAGTAGCAATAGATACCAATAATCCAAAATGAAACTGTTGAAATGTTAAAAAGTAGTAAATATATTCGGATTAATAGTGTGTTTTTTTATTTATAATGGCTCAGTTTGCCAGGTTTTTTGTTCCCATAAGTAACAGAGAAATATTCACATTCATGTATTTGTACTACATGAACATGTTTTTTTTTTTTTTTTTGCCATGCACTTCTAATATCTACAAAATATGACAAAAAGCTACACCATGTTAATTTTATGTAATCAATTTTATGTAATCAACATTAAACTTGGGAATAATTGTGGCAACTAGCAACATTTTTTGATAATTATTTTTAGTAGATTTAAAAATAATAAAATAATTTATATTACATTTAAAAATTACAAAATGACATGCTCTAATTCATGTATTCAGATGAGAGCTTGAATTGCAAATGAATGTATCCAGTAATCAATGAAATTTCACACCACATGTCCTTTGTAATATTTACTAATATTTCTAATATTTATGAATGGAAAAAATAAAACAAGTTACTATCTGATTATATTGTGCCAATAATATACTGGGGATGATTACATGCATGATCATGCTCCTTCTACTTTCTATTATTTGTATTTAATTGAAAGAAATTGCAAAACAGACTCTTGACAAATACATTTTTCATGAGACTCATTACAGATACATCTATGAGCTTGTTATTAATTGAAATAATCACTGGAATTTGATAACATTATTTGTAATGAAGACAGAAGAATTTCCATAGTTTGAGCTCCATGACAAATAAATCTTTACTAACATAAAATGCCGAATCATGATGTCACACAGGACTTATAATTATAAATTATGTGCATTCCATAACATGTGGTCTTATGAGATCTTCACACTCAGTAAATCTTTGATAGACAGGCAAGTTTTGTAAATAAGAGTTTATCTCTTGGTAAAAAAAAAAAAGAACAGCTGCCATTTGTGGTAGGGATCACTGGTGCTGTTCCTGGTTGTCTGGTCTGCAGGTTTCTGGGCCCAAGCACTTAAAAATGTGATTCAACTCATCCTTACCTTGACTGAACCAATTTGATGTCCCTGCCCAGATATGAGTGGTGGCAATTTAAAGATGTGGAACCTGAAGGACCTGTAGGAGGGAGAGAGCATCTCTGAATGTAGCTTAGATCCCATGCAGTCGGTGCCCTCCTGAATGTCTCCGGTACCATGAAATATAGTTTACAGAATCAGTTACGGATGAATGAATCAACAGGAATGCGTGTGATCAAAATAATTTTGGTCATATTATTTTTCAGTTTATTCTACAATTAAGTACATTGAAAGCATTCCCATTTTTTATACTGTTGGTCTGCTGGTGGCTGTTTGTAAGCTTGTTCGTGAATGAGTTCCAGACATTTTTTTTTCCCAGTGGTGCCGGGGAACTTGATTGAGGAGACACACACTGATGAAAGGGAAACAACAACCAGTGGAGCGGGTATGATTTATCAGTGAGATTGATGCCCATGGGCTGTCTGTGGTTGCAGCTTTAGATTATTGTTTCTCTGTGTATCGATTCAACTCTTCTGCCTCCAGCTCTCTGCTCCCAGAGGACGAACCTTGAAATTTCTATTAATAATTGTGTTTGTCTCATAGTGCAGGGCATTGTGGGATGAAAAAAGGACTATGTGTCGTCATTCATCTTTGCAGAAGGATGCCGTTGGAGAATACAACAGCGTAACCATGCTTTTCTGCTCTCAAGCTCTCCCGATGAGCAAAATTGGGGTCGATTCATTCAAAAACAGAATCTGGACCAAATGGTGGATGTGAATTACATATGTCAGGCTGATGACTTTAGCCTCAAAGAGTAGAAATCTCTGTGCTGCATGCAAGGCAGTTGCTGTTTTGCAAGCTTTCAGGAGAAGCCCAGGTTAAATAATCCCTCTGGAATGTGGGGCTTTTCTTTTGTCAATGTCATTTAGCAAATGACAATGACAAAAGAGCAGCCTCACATTCCTGTGGGCTTCTCTTGTCCTTCTGTTCGTAATGTAGAAATAATATAATAAAGCACTTTCTTTCAGTTTTACATGGGAAATATCTGACTAAAGTCTAAATTTTCTATATTGAAGTACATTTCACTTTCTGTAGTCTACACATACCACTGGGTCTGATGCATTTTACAAGAGGCACACACAATGTATACCAGTTACAGAGGTGAAAAAAATTGCACAAGAAGTGCACACAGAAAGAAATGGGGAAAGAATTACATGTAAAACCCTTTGGACAGCAACAGCGTTAGATAATGCATCTAATAATGCCTCCATAGTATACATCTTGTACTCTTTAAAAATACAAATGGTTATACCTTGTATTACTCAGAAATGTACTGTTATTGATCCACCGTGATAGACTGCATGATCTCGGCATTTGTCACTTGTCACTTCTCATCTTATTTTGGGCTGGATCCTGCAGTTTCCCTTCCCTGTGATGTGAGTATGAGCAATCTGAATGACTGTCTGAGACGCTGTAAACACTGTGCTGAGCAGTCCACATGTCAGCTGCTGATTTTTGTACATCAATAAAGGCCTCTGAGAAGTGTTCAGACTAATTTACAAATAAAGCATTTTCACTTTGAGTCACAGGCCCAAAACACTTTCTTTGTATTTGTACACATCATTAAGGGTTCAGAGACCATGCAAATTAATGTAAAATGCTGCGTACAAATCAGAGAAAAAAAAAGCCATGCATGCTTCAATAGGTAACCTAAAGTTAAGGACACAACACTACAGCAGAATTGGATCTGGACCTTAATGTTGACCAGGAATCAGAAGTCCTGAGTGAATGAGTGGGTGAGATTTATGTCCTGACAGAAAGAGGGGAAATGCACTGATGAGTACAGGTTTTTACCTGATTAGGACATCATTGTTGACATTTATGTCTAGATCAGGGGGAGTCTTTCTCAATAAGGGCTAAAAAAACCAGCAAATGCCTCCTTCCTTGCTATTCTCTCACTTTTGGCTAAGCTTTAAACTGGCCCTATTTTGTACCAGAAAACAAATGACTACACATTGTGTGTTGCCCATGACTGGAAGAAAAATTACTGTATTAACGTGTATTATTATTCTGAGATCCTTGCCTTATCTGAAAAAGTATAAGTGGAATCTCTAGTTTAGTCTAGAATAGGTCAGTTCTAAAGAGACTGCAGTTACACATTCAGCACAGCTCAACAGCTCACATTCAGAAATATCAACATGGCATAGAGTAAGGGCCCTAAAAGTGACCGGTAATCATTGTTTACATGTTTCTAAAGCTAACAAACAGACTGTGTAATTATAGGATTTTGCTCTTATAGTGCTTGGCATGTTTGGAAATCATGTCAGCAGACTGTGATGAAATGATACAGCAGTCTGCTGTAACTACACCCAGATTGTCAACCTGAATTGCTTCTGTAAATTTTCAGTTGTAATAATGGGTAAGATATAAAAATGTAATCTATGTAAATAGCATAAGGAAAGAAAATGTAATTATCAGACAATTTCATAAATAAATGAGTATCGATGTTACCCATAAGAAATGGGTGCAGTGCGAATGTGGTATATTAAGTGTTCCTGCATTGTCATGACAGTCTTCTATCTGTGCTTAAAGTTTTTTTTTATTTTATTTTATAGAGTATCAGTTGCAAAATGGGTAGATGGAACCTCTGCATATGTTTGTGTGACTTACAGAGTAGTAAAATGGTGACAGCTGAGCATATACATTGGGATAAGGATAAGGACAAGTGACATCCCGTCAGGATTGTCAGTTTTAACACAGATGCTTAATTCTCTTGTATTTTTCTCTCTCCTCAGTTAACCTGCTGGATTCCAAAGCCAGCCAAGAACTGGGATGGATCTCTTCCCCATCACATGGGGTGAGTTGGTCTGAGACCCACGCTGCACTTTGTCCATAGGTTTCAGTAACCAATTTGAACAAGCGCTATTGTATATCTTCTCAATTTCAATCGCTGTATTCATTAATTACATCGGTAGCTACTACTTCCACATCGGTAACTTTGTGGAAGTGCTAAAAACGACTTGTTTAACTCAAGATTCAAGACCAAAGATCCACTTGTTTGACCATGGGCCCTAGAGTGAATTTTCTGCATCTTTAGAGCAGTGGAATGCTGCACTCTGAGTTGCTTACAGATACATAATGCTGATACATTATGATGCAATGCATAGTATAATTTAGCTGCATGCTCTGTTACAGCAGTGGTGAATGCTAAGGTTCACAGGTCTCTGGTATGTGCTCCACCGCTTATCTTGATTGCTTATTTGGAGCCTGGATCCGAAGTTGAAATGCCTGTTGCTTCAGTAGGCTGCTGAGTGACAAGCAACTCCGTGCTGCCTTAGCGCATGCATTACAGCAGTGTTCCTGCAGAGGCCCAATCCAGCAGGCTCTGAAACACCACTAGATTCAACAGATCACTACAATGTTTGAACTAATTTAACCACTCCACACAGTTCTGAGGTTGTTAGTCCTTTAAAGAAAACCGGAAAAATTTGCTAGGTGGTGCTCCTGAGAGTACCAGGATTGGATACAGTTGCTTTCCAAAATGAATGTAATTCAAAAAGTAACTGAGTTTTGTTAATACCCCCCTTTCATTAATGCACTCACGGCTGCTCATGGAGACTCACGGTAGTGGTTTGCAGAAGCCATATATATTTGACAATTTCAAGGGCTACTTTTGAAAATTGTGTTAGTGTTTCAATGCAGTACAACTTTTTTACATAAAGCTGGGGTTATTATAATTATTATTTTTGTCATTTTTCTTGTTAATAATAAAAATAATACATTTATGTCATCAGAACCCAGTCTGATGTTATTACAGTTACAAACATTATCTTACCAGTGGTAATGGCCAGCTTTCAAACATGACATTTTCCTAGGTGTCTTATTAACCCGTGGGCAACGATTAAGCCAAAGTGGCCAATTTTCAAGTCTGTGTGCACACTTGTTCAATCTACTGACAAACATCTCCCTTAAGAGGAATTGCTTCATTCAGCCAAGGTATTTTAATCAACTCCAAGGAGAGCTATCACCAGATGCTTCATCTGGCAGTGTACGACAAAACACATGGTCTTAGTTTGTCTTTGATACCCCTTTGTGTATGTTAAATTTAAACACTCTTGCATGTTTGAACACTTAGTGTTTTTCACATCCTGAATATTCCTGCATAAAGTAAAACACAGTTGTTAAACACAGTTCAGAAAATATGCACAGTCATGGTCAAAACAGAACAATTATCTTGACGTCGAAAATCTGCATTGCATTTAATGTTTTCACACTGGAAGATGTGGAAAGGCACATGATATCTTGGCACAGCAGTGTGGTGCAGTGGTAAGGAGGGTTTCTGGTTCCATTCCCCACTGCACCACTGCTGCTGTACCCTTGAGTCAAGCACTTAACCCACAATTGTTTCTGTAAAAAAATGACCAGGTGTATAAATGGATAAAAACTGTAAGTTTCTGTGGATAAGAGCATCTGCTAAATGACAATAATGTGGTGTAATGCAGATACATTTCTGATCTGTCTCCTGTTCCCAGTGGGAAGAGATCAGTGGAGTAGATGAGCACTACACACCCATTCGGACCTTCCAGGTGTGCAATGTCATGGAGTACAGCCAGAACAACTGGCTGAGGACCAACTGGATCCCACGCAACTCCGCCCAGAAGATCTATGTGGAGCTCAAGTTCACCCTGAGGGACTGTAACAGCATCCCCTTGGTCTTGGGGACCTGCAAGGAGACCTTCAACCTCTACTACATGGAGGCCGACGAGGACCAAGGCGACATGTTCTGGGAGCACCAGTTCACCAAGATCGACACCATCGCGGCTGACGAGAGCTTTACACAGATGGACCTGGGAGACCGCATCCTCAAACTCAACACCGAGGTGCGGGAAGTGGGGCCCATCACCCAGAAGGGCTTCTACCTGGCCTTCCAGGACGTGGGGGCCTGCGTCGCCCTGGTGTCGGTGCGGGTCTTCTTTAAGAAGTGCCCGTTCACCGTGAGGAACCTGGCCACATTTCCTGACACGGTGCCCACGGACTCGCAGGCGCTGGTGGAGGTGCGAGGCTCCTGTGTCAACAACTCCAAGGAGGAGGATCCCCCGAGGATGTACTGCAGCACAGAGGGGGAGTGGCTGGTGCCCATCGGGAAATGCCTCTGCAACACTGGCTACGAAGCACAAGGGGTGTCCTGCCAAGGTAGTGTTTCAAAACAATCCCTCTTCCGTACATCATCATTGTTCGAGTTACATATTCCCCTCTGTATCTGTGAATTCCGTGGTAATTCTGTAGTGAGTTGGAATTGTTGTCACTGTTATCCATAATTTTATTGAGCTTTTCATTAACAATACAAATGCTGTGTTCCTGGGGATGCTCCTGACACAGGCATTTCATCAGGAGCCACGTAAAATGTTTCACACTTTCACCAGTGAAAGATAATTCAGCATTGTCAGTCTACAGGAAGCACAGGCTTTCTGAGAAGTATTAATTTAGCGAACACAGGTTTTTTCATGCCACAACAGCATTAAGTATTTTTTAAAAAGGAGAAAATATCAACCACTGGCCACTGCATGCAGACACAGGCATTTATGTGTTAGTTAAAATCTATAACGTTTGGATTTGGCTGAATCCCAAAGAGAATCCTGTGTGTACCTTTGCCTTGTGAGAGAGGAATATGATAGACAACCTGAGCGGACAGCAGGCAGCTTTGAATAAGTAGTAAATTATTTGAATAAGTAGTAAAGTAAATTATTTTTGCAGTTGAATGAATGTTAGGATGTATTTGGCAATTTCCTATTTTATTATAGTGTGACACCCGCACCTTAGCACACAAACCCCTGCACAGTCAAAATGCACAGCTCAATCATCACTGTGCAGGCTTGCACTGCTAAAGGATTGGTTGCTCTGAGAAACTAGACTGAGTCTGTAAAAGGGATGAGAAGGGCGTAGACCTTCTTTTAATGGCTCTGAGTGTAGAACTCAGCAATCTGTTCATCTTTGATGTGGCGGTATTGAGAGAGTGCCTTTGTTAAATATTTCATGGAGGGTTGTCTTAGAGGAGAAATGATGTGGCATGTTCTATTTCCTCTTGCTGTGTTTGTGTTTTCATTTCACGGGATTTGTGAAGGTTTAGTTTAGATTTTGAGATTTTGGTTCGTGAACTGACCGTGTTTACTCTTGCAGACATTTAGTTACGCATGTTGCATGGGGTAAAGCTGAAAGGCCTTCTGGGGAATGTGTAGGGGATTATATAGTATGTACTGTACATTGTAGAACATCCTGGTAGACTTCTTCTGAAAAGCTGGCCACCACTTCTTTGTGTGTGTGTGTGTGTGTGTGTGTGTGCGTGTGCGTATGTACAATATGTTTTGACCTAGCGCTGAAATTAAAAACAATTAAACACTTACTTTTCTTTGAGAGCATTCCAGCATAGAAACTGTAAATTGCTTTCTGACAGTTGTTGCTTTTGTTTTTTTTTTTGCCAAAGATAGATTGAAGCACTCCTGAATTTGGGCGGAAACTTGTATAATTCTCTACATCCATGAATGGTTTAAACAGGATGCAAAATAGCTGCTGTACCTTTTAAGATTAAATAAAGGAAACAGGATCATTTTTAAATTCAAAGTTAACTCCCTTAGTTGAGCACGTAGGCTGCCTTACCTTCCTTATCAATATACAATCTTCTTTAAGATGTGGATATATTATAATAAACAATTGAAACTTATTTATATTCATTGCCATGGGACCTAAATGAAATGCCTCTGAGTTTCATAACATCCAGCGTAGTTACTGATATGAATGAATGCTGTAGATGTATGCACTTGATGTGTGATTTCATTATAAGAAAGTAAAGCATGTGGCCTCTCTACAGTTCTGTGTAGAATTCTGAAAACAATAATCTAAACAACCAATAAAAACTCCAGCCTGATGGTGCTCTCTGGTGAGGACCAATCACACTGACAAAAGGGTGACAATACTTAACTTCCATTTGACAGAAACTACAAATTACTTTCCTTTATCAATTGAACCATCTGGAGTGATTCTTCTCTATCATGATCTGCACGGCTAGCAGTGAGGCATCAATTTTTAGTGATTGTTTTTTTTAATTAATTGTATCTCATTAATGTTGACAGGCTTTCTATAAATGTAATATTGTGCTCAGTATCATTAGGATGTTGTGTTATATCAGTTTGCTGCTGAATTGAGTAACAGCATAATTCATTCATTGTATGAGTTTGAGATTATTGCTAAGCACAACATATATGGCTTACATTCTGTCAAACAAAAACAAATTTTGCCCTTTTAGGGTTTGATGTTCAGTTTTCATATGTAAATATAAATTACAGTATATGAAAGGTACATGACCATCTGGGATTCAGTTGCTGAAAAAAAAGGTGGGTAAACACTGGATTCTGGAGATGAAGTGCGATTTATCGGAGGGGCTGATAAAATAAAAGCATACTATCACCATTTACTATTTATAATGTTTCAAATGCTTAGAAGGTTTTAGAGATCTGTGTCTGACTGGCAATAACACAGCCGTGTGAACCATGCACTGTTTCTAAAATACTGTCCAAAGTGTCTCTTTGGCTGCAGAGACACCAGCTTGCATGGGTGTGAACGTATGTCGGAGACTCCCGTCTGCATGTTGACAGCCAGCTGTATAACGCCTCCAAGTCTAATGAGCATGCTGTGAAAATGGCCAATGCCTCTCACATTAAAAAAATAGAAGGAGTAAAATCCCCTGAATTCAGAACCAAATAACTTTAAAACCAACATTCAGCCAACCTGCTAAAAACAAAAAGGTATGCCTGACCCTGCCCTCTACACACCGGTATTTGAAGACCCGATTAGGCAGGTGGGGCTAATTAACCAATAGCAGGAAATTACTTCAGCAGACATGAAATTAATCTATTAAACTGTTAACCTGTTGGAAATTACTAAATTCCGTGTGAAGGTATGACTGGGTCTTCAAGAATACAGGCTCCTTGATCACTGCCCCTTTGGAACAAATGATTTTGCTGTTTGCCATGGTCTGCACAAATAGCATTTCTGACTCAGCAAAAGCATGTGACAAAAATAAGCTGGCAAATAATTTATTTACATAAGTCCCAGTTTGTGCCTAGAACAGAACATGAAATTAGTAAGGTTCCTGCCCTTACTTCAGTAATTCCTGCTGTCATCTTTGTTTAAAGCTGCACATATTTCTCTTGCTCCTTCTGCATTAGCTGCTATTTAGCTCCAACAAAGGACAAGGTTGAATTCAGTGATTGTTGTGCTCATTTGAATGAGGGATGAGTGAGTTATCAGCTGACTTGTGACCTTGGAAATTGAGGCTAGTTGTGTGTGAGACGGTCAATGTATGACACCTTTGCAGGACCAAATCGTGACTCACACATCACCTACAAGATTCTGTTTTCTAGGTGACCAAATGGCTTTCATGCAGGAATTATTTGCTGTGGTCAGGTCCCATATGGAAGCCATTGCAGCAATTCTGACTCGTAACATTTTTTTTTCAATAAGTTTTAATGAGAGGGCTTACACCTCATAACCACATTCCTTGCAGGTTTTCTTCCAGATTTCTGACTCCATAGTGTTTTCCTGAGAGCATTGCTGTGCTTATAGATTTCTAACACACATTTACTGTGCGTAGGAACATTTCTGTCTGCAATGGAGTGTAACTTCTGTCTTAAGAATTATGACAGGTGTGTGAAATAAGAGACAGGAAATTGACCAGGAAAAAGTCTTTAAAATGAGGAAAAAGGTTACTTGACAATGATACACACAAACACAGTAAAAAAATTTCTAAAACTCCATGACATGTATGTGTCATACATGTGTTGCATGTGTCTACTTAATGCATTAATGTTGATGTCAAAAGATGGCACATCTTGTTGATGTACAAAAGATGTCATTGGGATGTCGTAAATAATGTGTGTGTGTGTGTGTGTGTGTGTGTGTGTGTGTGTGTGTGTATAGAGAGCAAGAGAGAGAGCAAAAGAGAGTTATTTCCCCAAACTCTTTCCCTGATGCTACTCTACAAACACCTGGGGATATATATGACTTCTAACAATCCCATCACCCCCCTTTCTATATAAAATAACTAATTAAATAAAGAAACTCCTGCAGCAACAATACTGTTGCCACACAATATCAACATAAATGTTCTGTGGGAATGTGTCAGCCAAATAACAGTTTGTGCTTAAAAATACTGCGTGACATTCTGAAGAACTGACCTGGGGATTAATTACTGTGATGGAAAGTAAGCAAAACAAAGCCTGGAGAAAACAACTGTCTAAGCATTGGCTCCAGTCTGAGAGGTACCCAAGGTTTTTGTAGACCGTAGTCTATTCCCAAAGTGTTCTTTGCTTTTACATGTGTAGCACCATTTTCATTTCACATTCTAGATTGAGTAAGAAGGGATGAGACGAGTGGAGACTGACTACTCTTTTTCTGAAGACAATCTTGTGAAGTGGACCCACTGCCCTTTCTCTTCAAAGACAATAACCCCAGGACTTGGAGCGTAACTGTCAGTTTCCATATGCTGGGCAATGATTGTGTAGCTCTTAATTGGAATAGACCACTGGTGGTGGTTGGAAGCTGTGTTCAGGGGGGTTGTGAGACAGTGGTGGAGGGAGTGACCTTACAACAGGTCACTGGCCTGCTTCAGCAGTGCCTCGTTTGCAGTGCCCCGTCAGCCATGGAGTTAAAATGAAGAGCTACTGTTGCTGTGCCTGTGATGTACTTAATTGGTTGTGAGTTCTTACAAGTTCATTATTGAAGATGTTATACTTTTTTATATCTCTGTCATGTTTACGGAATGGTGTTCAATGGTGTTTATGGATGGGTTTGTTTCTGATAAAACATGCCTTTTCAAGTGTTATATTCTTGATGCAGTCCTATGCTAGGGAGGTTGTTGTTGAAAACCATGATCCATTTCATTTTTTCTCTTGATGGCTCAGGGTGACAGAATGTCTTTTGAACCTATAGGGGCCAAGTCTTAGCCTTCATACAGTCCTCCTTGTGGCCCTTCAGTAGAGTCACATGGCTAGGCTTTAAGGCCTCAACCTTTTTCTTTTGACGTTTGCTGTAGATCCTTGTTTACATCTTCACATCTTGCTTGCTTAAAGGTTATTCCGATGCAAGCAGATTGTTATCGTGCAGCAGGGAAGATGCCAGATTTATTGCCTGTCACTAGTAAATTGTTGCAATGACAGAAGGTGCATGATCCAAATCATCTGCATTGTTTTTCATGTTTAGTAGTAAGACACATATTATACTGCTTGATTATTAATTAGCCTGTACCGGACTGTGTGCCTCCTTAATAAGGACAGCAGAAGTTGTTTTTTTTTGAAGGAGACATGTCCAAGTAGCACATTATTTAGGCTATGTGCAAGACCTAATTTTCCCCTATCATGCATTTCTGCCAAAGAACAAGCCCGAAGAATGAAATCTCAAGAACACAGGATATGAGCTCCTTTGGCCAGGATATGCAGTGTTTACAAAGGGCTACAGTATAAGTGATCAAAAGTACACCCACAAAACGTAATCAGCTGAGGAATGTTTATTGTAATGTTTATGTGATCCCTAAATATCAAACATACTGGAACTGTCATGTACAACAGATTTGAAAGGTATGAGAAATATTCTTTCATAACCACAAGTATGACAACAAAGAGGTAAGGCCTTCTTTGTTTTCAGGTAAACACTCCATTGCTCTGTTTACATAGCCGAAACCATAAATCATTGACAAATAAATCTGTGATTTGCCACAGATTGCATCAAGGGCTCAAATCATCCTTGTCACCATTCTCCAAGGTAATGAAAAATATATGTATGATATGATTGCATAGTTTCATCTACAGAATAATCTGTTCTAATATTCCTCACAATCCTGCATTTCAGGACAGTGTAACATAAATAACCTGTCAAACACACTGCAGTATCAAACAACTGTAAGATTGGTGCATTGAGCAGCGGCTTTTTCAGGGTTGCAGTTTCCTTCCTTACTGTGCTATCAGCTACTTTGTACCTTTTCTGGCCAACTAGTGAAATGTGGTCTTGCAGCGCTTTTAATATTGTTGACTCCTCCTGTGGCTTTTTGCTTGTGTTGTACCCACTTGTAAGTCACTTTTGAGTGTCTGCCAAATGAGTAAATGTAAATGTGAGGTAAATGCAAAATGTTTACTGTGCAAAATATTAGCTCTTCTTATCTTGATATTGGGGAATAGGCCCATGTCTGTCTTGATTATTAAGGGCGATCTGATCTGATGGTTTTGCTTCGTTTCAATAGAACAGAACGGACACTTAGTTTAGTAACATTTTAATTGGAGTGACTGGCATTGACTTTTTTTTCCATGCTTAATGAGGGCCTAACAATTAATACATTGATTTACATTTAAATGGGAAGGGAAAGGTGAGTCACGTGTCATTGGCATCTGATTACTGTGGCAATAACAGCAGCACTTGATAGACTCAATGTATAATTGCATGTAATTAGAGCCATAATAACAGAGGTGTGCATATTTAAGACAGAATAAGATGTAAATTACAACAATTTCATACATTAATTATGGTTTCACAGTCATTACTTTTTATTTTAAAATGTTTCTATATTTGAACAAAATGCAAATTTGACAGTGTTTCAATGAAATATTCATCTCTTCCATAAGCACTTTCCTTTTCCATCCATTCATTTATCCTCTTTTAAAGTTAATAGGATTTCCCTTATCAGAGAAAATTATTTCTGGGATAACATCTCCTCTTAAATGGAAGGCACTTCTTGTCATATATGCCAAGCTGCAGGCTGCATGCTCTTCAGGTGAAAGAAAATGTAACTGATGTAATTGTAACATTGCTGTGTACCACGTTTCAGGATTCATCTATAGCACTGATTGTTCAGAATGAATTTATTTTCTCTTTTTTAACAATAAACATTGAAGATGACGTAGAGGGTTTGAAGGTTTAATCAGGAGTTCATGAAGAATTTTGAAAACGGCATGCTCAAATAAGGTAATAACTAGAGCGCAGTGCCGCCCAATGCTTTGAACCTTAACAGAAGATATAGTGCCAGCCAAAGCTGCCCAGCCATTTTGGCTCGGCTCCTTTAGTCTGTCGGGGGCAAGGCCTGAATGGGACTGTACTAGGGATTGTTACATTACATTGTTAGCATTTAGCAGACACTCTTATCCAGAGCAACTTACATGTTACCTATTTTTACAGCTGGATATTTACTTTGGAAATTCTGGGTTAAGTACCTTGCCGAAGGGTACAACAGCAGTGCCCCAGTGGGGAATCGAACCGGCAACCTTTCAGTTACGAGCCCTGATTGTTTCAGTAGTTTCCATGGCCAGGGCCTGGTGGGCCTTACTGCCCGGCAGGGCTGCTTCGGTGCAGTGGAGAGGCAGAGTGGAATACCATGTGTTCACCCAGCAGGGGGACATTCTTCAGGTCCTGTGATTTCCTGTCTGTATTCATCCTCCGGAAAGGCCCACTGTAATCACATTGTCTGTGCCTTAGAGTTCCTCACAACACTGCTATCAACTGCATGTCAATTCACTGGGCTGTGCTTTTGGATAGCCTATGGCATTTTTTTAAGGCAAAATGCTTTATTCAGGACGCACTGCACCTTTCTGTTGTGGGGGTTCTTGGTCAGGATTAGCAGTTCAATCCAGTCACTGGAGCAGAGAATTGAGTAAGGAAGGAAATTCTGCATTTCACATGTTTTCGAATGCACCTGTAGATGTTTAAAGAAACCATATATTATTTTGTCCCGAGGTTGTGATAGGAAAGAATTGTTATGAGGTTCATTGCAGGTATCAGTTAAAATGGCCCTTGTACATGAGTGTTGACCTCAGTAATCCTTTATGAGCATCATGTCAGAGGGTGAGTTTCACTAGTTGTACTTCAAAATTGAACTGGTTTATCGATATCCTGGTTGATTCCAATGGTAAACACTGGAAGCCATTCCAGATGTATTAGAGAAATTCAAGTCAAACATCTTGCTCAACAGTACTGAGCATTGTCGGCCCTATAATACACAACTGTTACCCTTTGGTAACAGTCCAATGTTGCAACCACTATACCACATATGATTGTGTGTGCGAATCAGAGTATGAATGGGTGTATATTACTGTGTATGTGACATGCTGTGTTGACGTGATTTGCCATTGGAGGTTACAGAGATTTCAGGGGATTCTTAAGGGGCTTCTGTCATCTTGTATACTGTCTGTCAATAGCGCAGGGCATTCAACATGCCCTGGATCTGACAAGCCATGACTGGAGTGTGGGGGAGGGGGGGGGGGGGGGGGGGCCTGGAGTTGTTTTTCACAGTCAGGTGTGCTCTGATCTCCTCCCACATTAATGAAGTCCTCTAATAACACAACTAAATAGTGAACCTTGACTGAGAAGGGACAGGAGCAACAGATAAATATTATGCCACCACTTAAAATAATGTTCACTAATGAATGTGAATGCTTGTTTGCCTTCCCTTGAAAGAGAATCCATTATAATATACCGCTCCCTCAAATCCCAGATGAGTTAGATATAGGTCAGCTTTATGACTGATGCAGCGTTGGTGCAAACAGATCCTCCATCTATTAGTAAAGCTGCTTATAAAAGTGTATAATCAATTATTGCTTAATTAAATGTCTTAAGATGTTATTTAGAACAGGATCAGAATGCAAATGATTTGGCAAGGCGATTTGCAAGGTGAGACGAAATGAGTTTGCTCCGCATCTCTCTGCGCAGAAACTGGGTCAGTAGAGAATGGATTAATGTAAGAAATTGTAATGACTCGAACAAAAATGGTCAGCACATTTTCTGTATCATTTATAATGCGCAGCTTTTCTGCGTGTGTGGGTATGTCCATTTTCATGTCCCCCAGGACGGAAAGACCAAGATTGTACAGAGTTAAGTTTAGGCAAAGAACTATTAGAGGATTTGTTATTCCGCGTTGATAAGATTTATGTTTCGTTACTTAACGAAACTTAACATGTTGTAGAATCAAGGCTGATGTTGTAATGAAATGGCCAATGGAATGTGTGACCAGTGGAGAAGCATTTGGAGTATTTGAATCGAAAGGACGTCCAAGAGACGCACCTAAAAAAAGAAGGAATGCACCAGTTTCATTTTCCATGGCTACGTACTGTTCATACAATATTGCACTCTTGAAGTATATTTTTCATGAGAAACATGGCACCCACAGACATACTGAGATGGGGACAGTGTGTGAACTGGGAGCAGTGGAGCAGCTGTTTTTGTAAGTGGAGACTCTTGATGCATGGAGAGGTCTGTCATGGTGTCCTGGGAACCCCTGTAGTGGGGTGTCTTCACTGTCCATGATAGCCCCCTGTACCTGCACTGAGGCCCTCTGATTGATAAGTGTGTAGTGTCCAGGTGGTGGCTGCTCCATAGCCTGTTTGGGACTTCACCCAGAGTTCGCCTCTTCCCTGCTGTGTGCCCAGCTCTCGAGATTAATGGGAGCAGCCCAAATGATGCCAGCCCAGACTTCACAAATGTAGACTCCCTGCAGTGTGTCCTGTCAGTATTGACTGATTTTGGGACCGCTCCCCTCAGGTTAGCAATGAATTGCCTTTGCAGGAAGGGTGGTCATGGATTTCAGATCTTAGGTGAGACAGCCAGTGAGGTGGAGTGTAAATCTGAAACACAGAGCCCAGATTAAGGCAGTTGAGTCCAGAACTAGGGGTTATGGGTTCAAATCCTGTGTGGGACACACATCCTGCATTGTGCCCTTGAGCGAGGCACTTAATCTGATCTGCTCTAGTAGAAGCACAACTGTCTAAAGTGCTTGTGAATTGTGAGTTTGCCTGGATAAGGACATCTGCTAAGCAGATAAATAATGTTAAGTGTACAACTGCAGCTTGTGCTATTACGTACCATTTCTGTAACTGACCCATAACATGACTGTGTTGTTCTATGATTGTCATACTGCCTGCTAAAATGCTGGAGTCAAGGACTGATGAAGGAAAGTGGGCCGTCCTTCCAACAGGACCGATAAAGGAAAGTGGACCGTCCTTTAAGGGAGTGTCCTCTCTGACCTATTTCAGCAGACTCAAAAGATGAAACAAGTCTCCTCACTCTGTGTGGTCATTGAAAATGGAGCTGTTGGAGCAAAGTGCCTCTCCAAAACCAAGCACACTTGTTTATAGCCAGAAGAGTCTCTCTCTCACAATTGCATGCAATCACACAAACACACACTTGCACATGAGCATGCACTTGAACATGCACATCGATACACATATTCACAAACAAACAGGTGTATGCTAGAGGTTAAAAGATTCAAACAAGCACATTATTTTGCCAAATTCCAATGAATTTTCATTCAGGTCCATTTATTCTTTCACAGGTTAAGAAATATGGTGTGAATTAATAATGATTATTCTTGTTGTCATTGACATTGTCATTAGTGTTATCTGCTCTCCATAGTCACCACCAGTCCTTTTTCCCCACATGACAGTACAATGTGAGATAGTAATTAATTACCATGGGGATGTATCTTTCTTCCCATATTTTTTGTTGGGTTGAGTTATCATGAAGGGGCTCTTTCCCTGGTACAATGGCCTGCAGGATTAGAATGGGTTATTTCTGGTGCTCCATTGTGAAAGTAATACCTCTGTTATCAGCCCTGCTCACGGCTGCCGATCAGCCCGCATTACAGTGGCCAGCACAATCCTTGAAACCCTGGCTGACCCCCTCTCCCTTTGTTGGAGGGACAGATGTATCATTGGCAGAAGCCTCTGTGTGGTCTGTCAGGTCCCTTGGCATGCAGAGGATGGGACCAAGAGAGGAAGAGGGGTCTATAAACTTGCCACAATAGGGAATTAAGTGGTGGCCAGTGCTGTGATCTCATTTTGTGCATTCTGATGGAAACCAGAACACCCCGTACAATAGAACCAGGGAGGGGGAACAGCTTGTGCAAAGGGAATCACATTCCAAGAGGCTGTGAAAATTCTGCTAACAGGCTTAGTGGTATCAAAGCCTCAGTTTCTCTTTTTTTTGCTTGTTTTGGTGCAATCTATACAAAGTTGAGGCTTATAGTGAGGTAGAGACGTCGGTGGACTCCAGTGAGACACTGTCTCAGAAACCATCTTGCGACCTGGCCACTTTCAGCATCAGGACTGCTGTCCTGTTTGCGTGCCACACGGTGGCAGTCCCAGTCTGGTGATTGCTGGGTCAGAGTGCCCATTAACGGTGCCAAGCACAGCTGAATGCCAGCAGGGCTCCCCAGCTGCTCCTCTGACCTGGTTTGCAGCCCATCTGCACACAGACAGCTGTGTCACTCTGTGACAGGCAGCAGAGCTACACCACACTGCGTGCACACAATGACTGAGTACACAGCAGGATGTTGCTGGCATAAGGTTTCGACAATACTTAGGAGACAAGGTAAGGTGGCATACACGCTCACTGTAAAGCAAACAGATACTTTGAAACCTCCGCTGTCCTTATGACAAAATACAGAGCAGGCACTGCATAACCCCTGCATATCTCCGTGGTTATAACCCCCCAACCCTAACCTCACTTAGGTTTAATGGGGCTGGCTGGCAAGCAGCCAGCACTTAACAAATATGTGGGCTCCCTGCAGAGTGCCCTATCAATGGAGACTGATTTGTGGAACTCCAGCCATCAGATCAGCGATGAATAGCCTTAAGTTTGTATCTGGGAATTTTCCACCATCCACAGCTCTCTGCCAGTGGAATTGTTATCTGTACAGTGCTACTTTTTGAAAATGAACCTTTGATGGGCTGATTTAAGCCCAGCAGGTTTGACACAAACAATGAAAGGTGAATGTAATACTGTGTCTATGGACTTTGCTTGCTTTGGTTCTGAACTCAAATGGCACAATACTGACTGTAGCTGTGGGAATTTGCATTTACTCAAGAAGTGAGTATTACTTAGAGCACTGCAGCATGGGAACTGCTCTTTGTGCAGTAATTTTATTGTTGGCTGTATCGCAGATGTATTTATTGATACATTTATTTAAAAGTCCACCATTGCTACCATACATTCCTGACATGCTAGGCTATCTTGAGCCAAAGGCAGTCAGGGCTTGTCTTGTACATAAACGGCTACACGTTTGGCCAGGTAATTAGCAGTTTGTTCCAATCTACACAAGTTAAACAACAATTGAATGCATAAGATTAGGCTTTGTACAGCAAGAAGTGTGTTTAATAGAATAAGAGCATTGATCATACTGTTACTGTAACTAGAGTAATGACTAGTTTTGCTGTAGGGGAATTATAGATTCCATTTAGTGTGGCTTTTATCATTCTGTTTTACGTTTAAACTCAGCCATAATAAATTAGCACGGAAGTGTGACATGCATACCTTGTGTCTTTAGTAGCTACGACACTAATAATAACCCTCTTCAGTGGGGCTGTTGTTTGTGAGGGGAGCTAGAAGGTAATGACTGCAGAGCGTGTCTTCTTCACTGTGACAGCCTTAAAGAGATCTCTCAGAAGCTAATGGCCACAGTGCGCGTTTCCCTCACTGTAATGTCCGTAGAGATCTCTCAGAAGGTAATTCCCATAAAGTGTGAATTCTTCAGCCTTAAAAAATCCCTCAGACTGGAAACGTACTCTGGAAGATTTGCACGCAGAAACTACAGTCCAGTTTTGCATCCTAAATCAGAGCTGCTCTGCGAGGTACACGCGCTTTCAGTGGTCAGAAAGGTGTAAGCACAGCAGCAGCATTGTATGAAGCAGGAAAGCAGGAAGGAAACCCGTGTTTGCTGCAGTAAATGGTCCCCGAAGTGCCCAGTGCATTACAGCGCTAATATCCATTTCCACCGGACTGTGTTCCAGCGGGGCCTTGCGCTCCAGCTGTGTCTTCCATTTCTGTTGCTGGAGAAGGGCTCTTTCACAGAAGCGATCAAATTTAATTTCACTCTGAGCCTATAGCAAGGAATGAATGTGTCCGACACTGTGGGATGCACTGGGAGGCACTTTGTCTTAAGAGGCGTCACAGACCTGGAAATCTACGGGCTCTCACTCCTTCTGTTTAGTGCTTTCAGTGCTTAGGTGTGCTGCAGTATCTCGGTCCACCAAAACATGGGAGCTGTGGTAAAGAGCACCACAATGCTTGCTTTCTGTTCTTTCTTTGTTACTAGCAATAGGATCAAAGCTTTCCCTGTATAAGAAATTTATTCATGCAGAGAATGCACTGCCATCACCAAGAATCAGAATTCCATGTACCCATGAACCACAGAGTACATAGTTGATCTGATTATGTTGTAATCAGTGTATCAGTGCTGCTTGCAAGGCTGC
Source organism: Megalops cyprinoides (assembly GCF_013368585.1). NCBI lineage: Eukaryota > Metazoa > Chordata > Actinopteri > Elopiformes > Megalopidae > Megalops > Megalops cyprinoides. The sequence continues at coordinate 14,171,965 of NC_050596.1, forward strand.
ATCTGAAAAGCACATGCTGGAATGAAGGTTTGAACACGATTCCAAGCTGTAAGCTTGGTACAGCTGTGCAGTCTTATGTGCAAGTGTTCCAGACGAAGGAGATGTAGATATCATTCTTTTAGCATGTCTGTTCATGATTCCATGTACGTATGTGTGTATGCGTGTGTGCATGCCTGGATGTCTTAAAATACACATACAAGTGGCTGATTAGATTTGTGTATTTCTGTTGGGTATGTCTGTTTATTTTCACTGGAACGGGCTTTGCAAAATGATTGCTTACTCAAACTGGGATTCAAACTTTTAGGAGAAGTGCAAATATATTGGATCTTTGTTTTCTGTACCTTTTTAACAAGCACTGTTACATTTACATTTAGTGATTTAGCAGGATGCTCTTATCCAGAGAAACTTACACAAATGCATGTTAGAGGTATGCAAAAATGTGCTCATTTGTCTTGAAAGGTGATTTTGTGACAAAATACAGAGCAGGCACTACATAACCCCTGTGTGTGGGAAATATATTTAAGAAAATACTTAAGTACTGGTGACTTAAAAACTCCTACAGGCCATCTGCTTCACCATGGCTGTGAAACTCTTCTTACCGCCTGGAGATGACTTTTTAAAGATCAAGAGGTTATACTCTGCTGTCCCTCTTTCTGTCTGTCTGCTTTCTCTCTCTCTCTCTCCCTTGCTTTCTTGCGCCACGGATAGATAAAGGAGAGTCAGCAGAGAAGAGAGCTTGCATATCCTTTCCTGCCAGTGTTGTAGTAAATACTCTAGATTTCAGATTATTTAAGGAGCTTGTCGAAAGTTCCTTAAATACTAAATGTAATCAGAATCAGAATGCTAATCTTTTTCTTCAGTAAAGTTTTGACTCTGGAACCTGGCAAATTGTGCAGACTGAAATATCAGCATTTCTACCTTTCATGCAGCAGTTCAGGCATAACAAATGGTTGACACTTTAATTAGAGATTAAAGCATCTTGTGGCAGCATATCACTACCACTGAATGAGCAGATTAATGCCTTAATAGTGTCAAAATCTGTATGCATTTAGTACCAGTAGGAGGTATTGCATTCTAAAATGACACAATTTTATCTGACAGACATTTACATTTGCTCACTGGTATATTGATAGGCATCTGAGCGAGACTTTGTTCCTCAGAGGATGAGCCTCTTCATTATAACTAGGGCATCTGAGGAAATGAAAGGTTTCTGTCAGGCATTAATATGAACATGGACTGGCAAATGAATGTAGTGGTCTCTAGAAACCCACTGGCTGTTAAAAACAGAGGACAATTCATTACACTAATCAAAGCATTGTTGTTATAGCACAACCACACTTATTTACTGTTAAACCAGTTGTTCAGGGTTTCATGAACAAGAGTCTATGAAGACCGTGGCCTGACAGATTAGCAGCAAGCAATGTTTATATTATAGTGATATTTTGTGGACTTTGTTGGCAGTTCATCTTCACAGTCATGGTAACTGTCAAGATGTAGTGGAATGTTATTAATGTGAGCCATAAAACAAGTAAATGTAGCTCTGCTGACTTGGCATCGAGCGTGATAGCAACTCGTAAGAAAACTGAAAATTGAAAGCAGTTCACATCTCTCAGCTGCTGAACATGTAAAAAGTGAAAGCACAATCTGTTTTTAAACAAAAGTTGGACTGTGGGAGGAATGGTCAGTGCTGGACAACATCTGTCCAGGATCACTTCAGGAAGAAACTCCCACCCCTGCTCCCCATACCCCATTAATCAGGGAGTCAGTGTCTCCCCACACCCCATGTCTTCAATCAATAATCGCTCATACTCCCTTTGTGCAAAGGAAGCGCTTTCCTCACAAACACTTCTTTTAAGAAACACGTATATCAAGTAATGCTTGGGAGATTTGAACTGGGATCATCTGAGCATCTGACAGAGTTGATGTTGGATGATGCAGAGGAATAACAGGTTACCATCTGTTTTTCTACCAGTCATTTGGCAGAATACAGTCATGAATGAACAATCAATACGCATATATTCTCAGTTGTCAGTTGTGATTACTTGATTGATATGTAATCATATGCTCTTTCACATGCTCACATGCTCACACTTATGACCTCTTGGCAAAAATCTAAAAAAAAGAATTGACTTCATTGCACTTGAACCTTAAAAAAAGTATTTTATTGGTCCTGACATTGATTTTTACCCCAAGTTGTGTGTGCTCTCCTGAATGTGAAAGATTCTGTTTGATAACAACTTTTGGCTGCCCACACAGGTATCAGATTCTGGGACTGGTGTAGGCCGAGCTACTCAGGAAACAAAGTCGTATTTGATTTCCTCTTGCATGCTGTAATATGAACATCTGCTTCAGTTGCCACAGAAAGCCCAGGGCATTGAAAATCAATTTAAATCTGATTTCTCTTGCATCAGACAGCCTTTTTATATCACTTACAGTCACCATTACCTTCCTGTGTCACTACCCACGTGTTCCTGTATAATATCTAAGGAGCAGAGTTAAATGATAAAGGATAACTGTATGCTGACTGAACTGCTTTACAATATGTAAACCATGTACACCATGTAATCATAACACTATTTCTAGTCAGAACTATTTTCCGTATTGAAAGTTATATTTGCAAAGTGTGAACATTTACACATGAAGTTTGATCATCATGCTGCTGAACCTCTACTACTATTTAGTAGTAGAGTTACAGCTGTACCTCTACTACTATTTATTGTTGTTGATTGGTGAGTGGCGCACAACTGCGTAAAGTCTTCTCTTCTCATATCCGTGCCTTCTATGTTAGGTAGCAGTCCCAGTACAATGTTTGTTTTTTGTTTTTATTTTGTTTTTTTTTTCTGAATAATATCTCAGTGTCATCTGCACATAAGGTCTTACCTCAACACCTCACTAAGTCTCCTCCTCTTCCTGGCAGCTTGCAGGCCTGGCTTCTACAAGTCTTCCCTCGGGAACCTGCGGTGCTCCAAGTGCCCCCCACACAGCCACGCCCAGCAGCAGGGCTCCGACCACTGCAGCTGTGAGAAGGACTACTTTCGCTCTGAGGAGGATCCGGCCTCTATGGCCTGCACGCGTATGTACCCCAAACTGTACCCCAGCACAGCCCCAGCCACTCCAACACAGCATAAACGCATCCACTTCTACTTGCAGCTGAATCATGGAAGGCTTTTTTTTTATCAAAACTTCACAGACGTATGGAGGTATTCAAATTAAAAAAATAAAAGTATTTTATTACTATGGAAGCATAAAATTAATATACTATGATATTAAATACAACTGTTTGTAGTCCTAAAGCAATGCTCAGAAATTTGCCAGAAGTTCCCCATATTACAGGATCGTTAAGCAACCACACAACAGTGTTACTTTCTTTATTCCTTCAGTCGCTTAACTCTTGCTCTTCAGTCTGTTTTATCAAGAGGTAGAAGTGACAAGATATTAGCATCCTTTAAAGCTGATGTTAGGCCAAGAAATGTAATTGCAACTGAAGTTACACAGTTGTTGCATGTGATGTCATTACATGCAACTTTACTGATATATGAAGCAACTCACAAGCAATTCTAACATGACTGAAATTGCAGTTAAGATCCAGTCACATTTAGATCTTGTATGTTATTTCATTTGATATTGCATCCACAAATTATCAATTTATTACACGTGTTGTTTTTTTAAATAATTTATTGTTTATCAATTGCATTATTGATACAATTTTTGCAAATTAAAGTTGAAAAAGCCCAGCAATTTTCCTGAGCTCATTTACTCTTTATTCTGCACTATAAACTAAAATCATTGAGCTATAGCCATGCATAGGAAAAACTGCAGACATTGTCATACAGGTTCTTTTGGTTTATCAATGAACTTTTAGCTATTAAAGTAACAATTCAGTGAAAGTAATGTTAGAGTTTCAATGTAGGTGGTTGTACTGATAATCATCATGTATCAAATCAATAGATTAGATAAAAATAAACTCTATATGGGTGCAAGGGACCCTCTCTATAATGTATCATTATAATGGTCATAGGAAGAGCAGTATTTATGAAGTAGAGCAGTATCATCACAGAAAGCCACTAATATTACGCACATAAGCCTGGTGCTTGCAACCAAAATTTGGAGTGCTTACACTTGGGTGAATGGCAATATTTGTATTTGTACAAGCATTATTTAATACATTTATTTAAAAATGTATTATTATTAGTGGTATTAATTATATTTGTATTCTTTACATTGGTATATATTTGACACTGTTAAGGGGTTTCCATTGTGTTTAAAGGTAACCACTGCTAGAATAGGAGTTTGAATGTGTTTAAGTGTCCCTTTGACTCAAGTTAAAACATACTGAACCTCTTTGAAACTAATCACAGCTTGGCTCCAGAGACACATAATTCTCCTCACCCCAAATACGTATATACATTCAGTTGTCAGTGTGTCAAACAGCAACTTTTTTTTTTTTTATTACTCATCTCCACCCGTTGCCATCCTCTGTAGGAAGCACTAATGTTGGTTTAGTTGCTGAGCAAATATCCCCTCAGCCTTAATGTTTTAATCTTGGAATTATTCAGGAAGCACGTTCATTGTAAAAACATGTCATTTCTTCTGTCAAACTTAATTTTCAATTCTGGGTAAATTGTTACCCTGCCATAGACTGAATTCAGAGATTTTGTTTATGGAATCATGTGTGCTGCCACTCAACTCTCATTCTGTTTTTGCTTCCTATGCCTGCTTTTCCGATTAGGAGTCTCACTGGCTGGACTTTGTTCCCTCACGCCTGCAACAACATCCTTTTGGAAAAGTGGAAGATCAATTTAACGATAGCATAGGGAATTTTGTACATCCTAGAGTATTAAGGACGTGGACAGAATATTCAGTTTAGAAAGATCATTGGTCATAAAAAATTATCTAAACACATGATTAGATTTTTTTTATCCATAATTATAGTTTGTTTGTATTTCAAAACAAACAATCCATGTCTAAAAGAGCTAACAAAGCGCTAGCACTTTGTACATTAGGTACAGTCCTCCTTTGTCAGATAAAATGAGAGATATCCTGTCTTTCATCGCATTAAGTTTCCATTAAGGTTCCATCACATTTCCTTTCTGACTAATACTTTCTCCAAATTGACAGAGGTACTAAACTTAATTTCCTCTTGTGGAATGAATGCTCACCCTGTCTGTCTTGTAACTTATAGTTTTGCTTGGTATGCTGGAATGGCAGGTCCAATTTTCTTACTTATGCTGCATGTCTTCTCTCTCTCTCTCGTTGTGTGTGTGTATGTGTATGTGTGTGCTTGTGTTTTTGTGTCCTGCAACACTCTCTGTCGAACATCTCAACAGGGCCGCCCTCCGCCCCCCGCAACGTCATCTCGGTCATCAACGAGACATCGGTCATCCTGGACTGGAGCTGGCCGGCGGACATGGGCGGGAGGAAGGACGTGACCTTCACCGTGGTGTGCAAGCGGTGCTCGCCGGGGCAGCGGCAGTGCGAAGCGTGCAGGGGGGCCGTCCGCTTCCTGCCCCATCGCACCGGCCTCAGGAACACCACGGTGACCGTGGCCGACCTGCTGGCGCACACCAACTACACCTTCGAGATCGAGGCGGTGAACGGAGTCTCCAGCCTCGTGCCCACCCATCGCCAGTTTGCTGCTGTCACCATAACGACCAACCAAGCAGGTGAGAGCCAGCACACCATCTCTTTTTCCCCAGTCTTCAGCCCTGTCCTTGGCCATGACTTCCTCTGAACACTTTAAAATGGGGTCTCATTGGTAATTTATCAGTATGTTTGTAGAGATAATCATAACCAGTTCTGTCTGAGAATTGTAAAAGGGTATGTTGAAAACAGTGCTGCAAATACTGCAGAGACTATAATCATTCTCCTCCATGAGAAACAAATTAATTTTTACAGAGTGACGAGCCAACCAACTTCAGAATTCTATTACCGAAAAGAAAAAACAAATGTTTGTGCACATCAGAGCCAAATTTTGTTTTAGCCTGCCTTGTTTCTCTGGTATGAAACCCAAAGTGACACATTTCCAGTGTCAGATGTTGGAGTCCAATAGTCCCTGTCCAAGGGTCTTTCAGGCTACAATGAAATCAGTGAAACAGACCCAGGCCCATCTGAACCACATCGGAATAGAGATTCTACCATGTCCAGACTTCTCTTTTTGTTCTTCACTGGTCTGCAGTGAGATGTTTATGTTGTGCAGTCTAGGGTGATGAGTAGGGTTTCAAAGAAAGTGATCACAGTGATTGGATAGTGATCCAAAAGACTTGTGTCATTGAGTAAGACACAGATCACATGCTTAATAATGAATTTTTCCAGTGAAGTTAAATGAATCCTGTTTATCATCCTTCTACAACTTGTGAGATATCTACACTTTCTCTGTTACCTTATACCACAGGGCTGTTTACAGTATATGTTTTAATGCAAAGGAACACGTGTGAGGTTATTCGTGCGGAGCGATATTTGAAAACGTTGTGACCTTGCTCTCACATTCAAACTAAATAGCTCATCTCAATTTTTTTCCTGACCCCATGGGTCAGAATCTTGCTCTGCATATATTAGATTTTTTCCCTGTAAAACAAACAAACAAATAAACAAACAATAATGTTCTATTTTTGTGCTAATGTCTAGCTGTGTTCCAGGCAGTGTGTTTATTGCATTTTCTCTTCCCCTGAAGCACTGTGTTTGTTAGTCTCTTTCAGTCAAGAGCCCGCTCTCTGCAGTGCTAAAACTGGCTTGGCACGCTTCCACAAATCACTCAGCGGCAAAGACTGAAGCAAGCTGTGTGTGATCACAGCTGTGCATTACCGCAGTACACAGTGATAGACACAGCTGCTTTGGAATGACAGAACTTTAATCCTCTGAAAAGATGGACAGTAAATATGAATTTAGGCACTCATCTCTCACTTATCTTTTCCTCACATGGTGAGGGTTAGCCGCGAGGCAAAGACTGCCGCTATAGTAGCGACACTTCAGACGGATCAGGCCTTTTCGCATCTTCCCTGACTGAGAAATTATTTTGTATTCTCTAGCAACAATTATTATGTATGGCTCATATTAAAAGGAGTGTGTATTCCTTATCCCTAGAGAGAAGTGCCAAAATTTGAGTGCACAGAAGTAATATTTAAGTGCATATGATGAAGTCACTAGTGCTCAGAACTAGTGCTCTCTGCCTTTGTGAAGCAGTGTGCCTGTTCACTGCCATCAGGTGACTGTTGCAGTCTGAGTATTCGAAAAGCATTCAGAATGTTTACGATCTGACGACAGTACAGCTTTCTGGAATTCTGCATGCGTTCTGCACTGGAACTGGGGTAATTGTCTGTCTCATGTTCCTATGCATTATGTCCTATGCATTATATGTATATATAAGTGAAATGATTTGTGTCCTCTCATCTGCAGACTGCCCGTTGCCAATGGAAATAAACATAACTTTTAAGGCATGAAATCAAATAAGACAAAAATACATAAAAGGAAGCACTGACTGAGCATCATGATGAACTGAGCCATCCAAAAAGAAGAAAAAGAAACAACTAAAAAACAATGAAATTTTCTTGAATGATCTGCACAATATCTAGTCATACTTTATCCTTTATTTTAGTACGAATAACTGATTAGGTTTAGGTATAAAGCAGGCTTTTACTTCACTGCCCTTGACATCTGTTCATGCTGTAATTTTTTAAATTATAATATTTATAATATTTGTTAATATAACAGATTTTATGTGTTATAAAGTTGCTTTAATTGTTTGATGATTGCCAGTTAATGTCAATACCAAAAGATATGCATTAGAAAGGAGCATCGCTGCCACCAAAGCCATGGTAATCATATAGGACTTCAGTGTACATCATTCTAGTTGTGGTATACATGACCAACAGTCTAGACACATTTTAATCTCCCTAACACAGATGTGTCTGACTGACTTAAATATTCTTACCTTTGAACATGTGGAATAACTTCCCGCTAGTCCTTGCCTGATTCTGGCTGATGTTCCTCCTGGCTTTTTTTCCTGGACTGGCTTTTTGTCTTTAACAATGACGGCAAAGGAAACGAGAAGAGCATATACACTTGCAGCTTTAGAGATTTGTGCTCCTGAAGTGAGATCTGTGGATCAGGTGGGCAAATATATGGTAGAACTTAGTCTCTCTCCCTCTTATAATAAAGTATTTATTATGCTGCATATTAGAATCTAATAATAACAATGATAGCAACAACTTCCAGTGAACTTCAGTATCAGTCCACGAGAGCAAAAGAAGTTTAAACCTATGCCTTTTTTTTCAGCACCATCCTCTGTCGCGGTCATTAAGAAGGACCGGACGTCTCAAAACAGCATTGCCCTGTCCTGGCTGGAGCCAGAGAGACCCAATGGCATCATCCTGGACTATGAGGTCAAGTTCTACGAGAAGGTGGGAGCAGTTATTGTTCTTCCTAATGCAGACATGAGCCTGGTAAAGTGAATGGGTTCAAGCATGTGGCTAACGATTGCAGACTCAGATTCCATCAACACATTTCTAATAAATGTGTTTGTGCAAGCATTGAGTATTGTGGGATTTTTCTCATGTCATGTGTACAGTAGGTGACTGATAAAGTGTTAACAATAAATAAAACAAGTTGGTGATGTTACATTTAATTTCCATGGCTTTGGTGAGAAATAAGGAATATTTTGTTTTAAAAAAAGACCAGTTAGCAGTGTCAATATTAATGTTACCAATTATTTAAATATTAATATTATCCCACTTGTTTACGTAAAAGGTGATTTTTGGGTTTACCGCAATATAGTTTTCAGTCATAGTTGTTTTGAAGTCATGGTTATTGAGACACAAAATGGCAATACCAGTGGAGCAAGTCTTCATCATCTACAGATTCTGTTTAGAAGTCTTGTTTGGCACACTGCTTTAACTAGCACAACTGGGTTCCTTTTCTTGAGACCGCAGAGGTGGGTATGTCTTGCACAATTGTGGCTATTGAATTTACTGACACATCAATCTTCTGCTCTTTTAGCCTGTCTATGAACTATCACTGTTCAGAATGATGAGCAAATTACAGGTTTCAAATAATAATAAAAAATAATCTGGTTCCAGATTTACTAATGGAAAAAAATAATAGCTGGAAAAATCTTCTGGACTTTTATGCTTTGCAAAGGCTTGTGAAAGATCTGTAAGAATGCTCTGTCAGACGCTTTAATTGTAGAAGTATGTTGGTTTCCTTAAATCACCCAACAGTGCAACCAGAGTGATTTTCAGCCTGGTAGAGGTAGTGTGTAATGCTGTCGTGGTGGTCTCTGGGTGAGTCACAGCTGGTGTCTGCACTGTAATTGTGGTCTGTTTCAGACACTGGCAGGAATGGTTGGATACATGCTGGAGAAACATGTTGGAATGAAATAAGAGACACTGAGAATGGAAAGACAGACAACAATCATGCTGTAGCTTAAAAGAAAAAGAAAAAAAAAGAAAACAAATTCCACTGTCAACCTCAACACAAAGCACTGGAACAAGCCTGAACAAAGTCACAACCAAACATTGTTGTTATCCCTGCATTTCCAGACACACCTGTATTTAATGAGCTTACAATCAGGCAGGTGGGACTCATTAGCCAGTGGCTGGCTACCTGACAGACAATCACAATCACATAGACAATTACAATTAACCAGTTTTTAATGAAGATGATCGGATGCAATCTGTTATTTACAAAAATGTTAAATAGTAAGCCATGAACAGAGAGGATCTTAGATTAGCATTTATACACACATTTAACAGATTAAAATACAACTTTAATAGGTGGTAACTTGTTAGCAGCTTTTGGAGACAAACTGAAAGTGATTATTTAGACACAAACTTTGGTTAAGGAAACTTTTGCTGAATTATATCTTTATTCATATCATTACCTGCAGAAAAGCCAAACGTCTAGATTGCTATATTTATATTGTTATAACAGCATATGGCATGCACATAAAATTCCAACAGCACATATACTTAGAAAAGTAACAATTGCATGCCTTGTCAACTTCTACTGTATATAAAAAGCTGATGAACTAAGGGACATATGGTAGGAAAAGTTTCTCCAGAGTTTAGACACATGTGTTTGATTTTTAGGCGATCACATAAAACCAGTGAATGGTGACAACCTGTGAAAAGATTTACAGCTTAAATGAAGAAACATACAGCCCTATGTAGAGGTATTATTTTCATCTGCCAAGACATCAAGAATGGAATTGGGTTTTTTGCACAGTACATGTAATACACACCAACAGCCTTTTCAGAGCCCTTGCTAGTGGAGCCGTGTATGAAACACGCATTGTGAATTCTCGTTCTATTTTAGAATAAAAATAAAGAAATAGTATGGCCCTCCATGGCCATGATGTTTCACTTAGGGGTTGTGTGAGATTGATTTGTCTTCTTGATCAATGGGAGTCATTAAATAGTTATTTCATTGCATTCTTGTAGGTGTTTAAGGACATTGACAGGATAGAGCAGTAAACCAATCACGAATGTGTGTTAACTGGTTGAGCAGACGCACACAATCATACGTCCTAAGATAGCTTTGACACACCAACTAATCTCTAATTATGATGATGATTTTCAATTACAAAAGCTCAGAGGACAACAAAAGTGATTTTTTCTTTGTATTCTTCAGAATTAGCTTGTAATGTAATGCTGTCTCTATTACGGTGTGCCTAACTGCACAGACTCAGACACAACTTTATGAGTTCTTAACTTGGTTGTTGTTGTGAACGCTTAGAATGCTGCAGACCTGGAACACTCTCCTATACAATTCCCACATGTGTCTTCTAGCTCACGTCTCTCTGCTGTCTGTGTTGTTTTCTTGAAGCAGGAACAAGAGACGAGCTACACCATCCTGAGAGCAAAGGGCACCAATGTGACTCTGAATGGTCTGAAACCGGACACTACGTACCTGCTGCAGATACGGGCACGCACCGCTGCTGGGTATGGGGCCAGCAGTCCCAAATTTGAGTTCGAGACCAGCCCCGACTGTAAGCACCTCTGCTGTTTCCTGCTGTGAGATCTATTCCTGTCTGTCTGTGTTCCCACTTCTCTGTGTCAGACAAAACTGTTCAAAAGTATATGGGGAGTGCTGAGAGAATTTCTCTTCAAAATAAATCTGTCCATGCAATTCAAGTAGAGGGACTCATAGGCACTATTTCAGTTTAATTTTAGATGTATCTAAAAAATCCACACTTACATTTCTCAAAACAAGATATTTTGTGGAAAGATAGTGCTGTTTAGTTGAAAAATCTATTTTTGGAGGTTTGGAGGGGTTGTCTTGCTGTTGGTGGATGGTATTGAGTAGGCTGAAATTGCTGAGAGTACTCTATCCCTCTGCTCTCTCTAGCCTTCTCCATCTCAAGAGAGAACAGCCAGGTGGTTCTGATCGCCATTTCCTCAGCCGTGGCTGTCATCCTCTCGGTGGCAGTGGCGTACCTCTTGCTTGGCAGGTCAGTGCAACCACACCCTCACGAAACAATGCCGGGATTCAGATGCGTGCAGCTTTAAGCCATCACGCTACAATTTATCTTTATCTTTAGACATTTACCCTGCCACAGGTCAGATACACAAAGACATGTGTTCACAGTGAAGATCACGCCTATTCATATCAGCTGTCATCATGTCGTCCTTGCCAACCGACTTGACAGAAAATGCATTATTTTTTTTTCTCTATATTTGTTACTTCATGCAACGGGCTATGAGAGAGTAGAATGGTATGTCATGTAAACAGCTGATCTTGGCAGGCCTAACTGTTGAAAAACTGTGTAAGTGTAAAGGTTATTTCAAGACTCACAAATACCGTTCTGCTCCATAGCATAGCAAAACAGCTATGCAGCCCTGCTCCTACACGCATCTGCTGCGTAGCGGCTGATATTAAAGTTACCACTTGAGGTGTCTCATACTGTAGATCAGTCAAATAAAAGGTATGTAATTGTTGAAATATGTGTAATTAATAATGACCATTCTAACTGGCAGGTTTTGCAGCTACAGCAAGTCAAAACATCCAGATGAAAAAAGACTTCACTTTGGCAATGGCCACTGTAAGCATTTGCCTTGTCTGTTTGTCTGTGTGTCTAATTGTGATAATGTCTCTGCTCTTACTCAGTGTTGGGGTCTTTGGTCCTCAGTTCAACTCTTTGTGCCCACTTTTAATGCTGAAAATGCAAATTTGTTATTTATTTTCTGATGTATTTTGTTAATGTGTGGTGTCAAATTTTCACACGTTTTCTGTGTGATTTTCCATTTCTTATTGCCCATATAAATCTTTAGAGATTATTAATTTTTTCTTTCCAAAAAGTACACAGTGGTTTATTTACCTACCTCTTCAATATTGGAACCGCAACAAATTATTTAAAACACATCAAAGCCACATCAAGATTAATATTTTGTGGTGCATGAATAATTGCCTCTAACTACCATATACAAAATAAAACATGAGGTTTCAAGGTGACTTGAATTTATCTCTGCTCCAAAATTCTTCTCCATGGAATAAGAACAGTCATTATGTCTTGATTTTTCAGTGAGACTTCCAGGCATCAAGACCTACGTGGACCCGCACACTTATGAGGACCCCAGTCAGGCCATCCATGAATTTGCCAGAGAGCTGGATGCCTCTTGCATAGCTATCGATAAGGTAGTTGGTGCAGGTAGGAGCAAAACATTTTGAGCATGTACCTGTTAATGCAAGAGGTTTGCTACATCAGATGGCAAACTTTGTTTTAAAAGTGACATTTATCCGTAACAGTTTTGACAGTTGGCACAAATGAAAACCAGTTAACGCCTCATCGGGAGGTCCATTCTTATTCTAGCCCCTGCGATGTTGTAAAGCTCTTCTCAGCATCTGTTCTCGCCACCTCACTGGGTTTAATGGAGGACATGGCAGTGCAGCAGGGGAGTCTAGGTAACCTCCTGCTAGGATATTGAATTTCACCCCCGTGGTTTCCTCTAAAAGAAGCACAGAGGGGGTCCTCTGATATCAGAAGCTGATGCGCAGACATCAGGATGATGTCACGTGCTTCATGCCCCTGCAGAAAATGGAGTATCGCGTAGAATAAATAATGGGACACCACTTTCTCCAGAGGAACATTCTCCTTCCTTTTATACTAAACAAGTAGGTTAATTAAGAATTGTCATTTAACACATAGCTGGATAGATTTTTTTTTCAGGTTTTCTGGACAATGTTAATGCAAATTTGAAAACAAGCCTCAGGAAGTGTGTTTAGTGGGTGGTGCCAAGCAAATGCCAAATACCGATGGCTCTGCAAGACTGATTTATACAACTGATACATTCCAAAAATATTTTCTCTGGGTTGTATATTGTCGTAAAGTAGGCAACATAAAGCTTGTCATGTAGTTATGAAATATAGTTGAATCTTAAGTTGAATTCATATTTCATTATTATATTGTCATTTTTTATATTTGAGCTGATATACAGGACAATCACAATAAATGTCACATCCAAGATATGTGGATTTAAATGTATTACATTAAATGCAAAATATTTCATTTTTTCATTGCTGTCTAAAATCGTTGACTGCATTTCCTAAGTGTCTCAGTAATCACAGTTCCCCCCAAAGATGTCCATGATTGGGCCAGTGATGATGGCAAAAGTGTCTCTGTTTTTGTGGTCTTAGTACACCTTGGGCTGGCTTTCACCCTGTAGGTGAGTTTGGGGAGGTGTGCAGTGGTCGTCTGAAGCAGCCCTCAAAGAAGGAAACCAGCGTGGCAATCAAAACTCTGAAGGCGGGATACACAGAGGCGCAGAGGCGGGACTTCCTGAGTGAGGCGAGCATCATGGGCCAGTTTGACCACCCCAACATTATCAGGCTGGAGGGCGTGGTCACTCGAAGTAAGTGAGGCCACTAGCTACACTACAGCATGTCCCTGAATTAAAAGCATTAAATTCCAGTTTTCAGACTGGAGCTTACCCATCACTCACCTGCTTGTTGAATTTCATTACATTACATTGTTGGTCTTTAGCAGACACTCTTATCCACAGCGATTTGTGTAGGTTACAGTTTTTCACACGTTACCCATTTTAGCTGTGTATTTCTACTGAGACAATTTTTTGTTAAGCACCTTGCCCAAGGGTACAGGAGCAGTGCCCCAGTGGGAACTGAACTGGCAACCTTTTGGGTGTGAGTCCTGCTCCTTACCACCATGATACACTGTTGCCTGAAAAAACTGAATGGAAGTATCAGCCTTAAGATTATTAATACGTTTAAACCAATAATTATTCCTTGTAACATTAGGTTTAAGATACATTACAGACCCCAGTCATGTTATTCAGCATGAAAAGGTTGATATTGCAATGCCAAGTTCTACCCCCTTGTCTTTCTTTAAGTGATTAAAGTCATGGACATTAGGCTGATTTAAGAAAGACATACTGCCTTTATGCAAATTGAAGATCCTGGTTAACCGAGGCAACTGAGACTTTTGCAAAGTTAAAATTTTTCTGGTGCCAGAGCAACCCCCTTCACCACATTATACTGTACCATAGGAAGGCTTAACATCCCCAATAATACTTATCCATCATCTGCATAATTTTACGACTTGATAATCAAGGAGAGGTATTTTAAATTGTAATGAATTTAAACACTAATGGTTTATTCATCTGTGGCTTTTAATCAGTTGGAATAATTGGATAAACCTTGCGTTGAGATCACATCCTGCTCTGAGGATTTCATGTGTGAGAATGAAATGATCGGAAGTCATCTGAAAGACTCTGAAACTCCACAAAACAGACCTGAGGCTTTAATCAATTTTCTTGCCTCTGAAAGAACTGCCTCAGTCATGGTCTTTTTACCTGTAATTGGATGGATTTATTTAATAAATCTCACAGCCCTGATACAGTTTGTTTCACTTTAAATAATGGGATCTATAATCATAAATGACTGGATTTTTGGTGTATTTTTGGTGGTATGTTTGAGGGGGACACTGAGGAGATGTGTGAGAGTGAAGGAAGCCCTTGGGTGCTGAAGGTGTTTCATAGGGGTGGAGGGTTGTTGCTGTCTTTGAATCATTTGTTCACTCTGTCCCTGTTAGTTCTTGCTATTCCAGAGACATTCACATTTAATTTTGCATCTGGGACAATACTTGCATTGCATGCATATTGGCATAATGTATGTAAGAGAGAAGTTGAAACTGAGTGTTATGTTTCAATATATTTTGAGCAGGGAGGGAGCAGACAACTTAAATGATAATGATTAAAATTGTGCATGACTATTTGGATCAGGAGTGGTTATGCTGATTTCACAAAATGCAGGCTGGGATTGTAAACCAGTTCATACTCCATGCTATAAACTCCCAAACTAGACATGGCTCTTTAGGGCTCAGAAACAGGGAATCCATAAATGGCCCTTTCTGAGCATTTGTGTGAGTATCCCTTTTTAAAAATCAGTTCTCTGTATGTATTTCAGTTTCTTTTTTATTAGTATAGTGTGTCAATATAACCTGTCCATGAACAAATAGAGATGGAAGTACATATAATATATAAGTGCTATATTTTAGGATACATTTATAGAGGTACCCTTTTGTTTGGATGGTGTGCAAAAATAAAAATATGTCAAGCAAGCATATCATGATAAAAATATCTGTTCAGGCATGAAACATCAGCACATTCTTTTCCTCCTTTTTATGACAGAACATCAGTGGGAATTGAAATAAGATACAGATGGCAAAGCACACGGTTTATGTGGGTCTGTGAGGGGTAGAATGAAGCTGTCAGGGAATGACAGCTGGCTGTGATAGTCTTTTGAATTCACTCCTTCCCTTCTGGAGGAAGCTATCCTCAAACAGGCTCTGCAGTGAGGCATTAATATGAAGACTGACCTGCCTGCCATTGTTACAGGTGTCATGCAAAAGCCTTGACCTACAGCGGCAAGTACTGCCATTGGTTGGCCCTTGGTAGTGGTCCGAATGTGTTGAAAACACTGAGGTCATCCCTGTCCCCATCCTGAAATACACACTATTTGCTTTTACAGCCTATAAAAGCACAATCAGTGAACCCAAGGTTCTTTTGCAACATACTTAAGAACTAGGCTGAACCATATTAAAGTGAAGACACTCACTTAAAATTTAGATTAATACACCAGTATAAATGGTTACTGCACAATAAAAATTCACTATATTTACAATGTATTCATCCTGTTGCATCACATGATATTAACCGCATAACTCTCTTGAATATGATTTGTGCCTCAGTGAAAACTAGTTTTCACACACTTTGGAGACATTTTAGGAGAGAAGCTATAAAACGTATATTAAATGTTCTGCTTTCCCCGCCTGAGAGATATTTTGTTCCATTTGTTGCAGTGTGTTCAGCACATAACTGTAGTAATGTTTGCAGGCTGATGTTCCATATTCAAGTTCTTGGCAAACGTGTTTCTGTATTAATTAGATTCCAGTTATAAAGTGTGATTGGCTCAGCAACACCATGGCAAGTGCAACACCATATGAAACTAATTCAGCTTAAAGTGCAAGTTTATTTAAACGTATTAAACATAAAATCATCAGTGAACAGTGCTTATTTTTAAAATGGCCTATGCTGTGTTTAAATCCTGTGGAAAAAGATTTAACTGCGCCTGAATCTTCCCACTGGGACTTGTGTAGGCATTCAGGTTTTACCCCTAAGGGTAAAGCCGCCACTGTGGTCTCCATGATCAGTTAAACTTTGTATTTTCAGGGTCAAATATTTATTAGTGTGCTTTTAACTTGGGAAGAAAAGTGGAGATTCAATTTACTGGCTTCATGTTTCAAGAATGTAACACTTTAGTCTTTAAAATGTGTTTACATTAGGTGCTATTTATTCCCTTCAGGCGCAGAGATAGATAGAAAAAGTGATATTATGTCTGCTCCCCAGCTACTGGCAAATTTAGTTTTAATTTAATGTTTTTGCAAGAGTATACATTCCAAACTCAGAATTAATTCGGCACTGCAGATCTTACAAATGCTTTCTTTGCCCAGGTAAACCAGTCATGATTGTGACAGAGTACATGGAGAATGGATCCTTGGACAGTTTCCTGCGAGTGAGTATAATCAGTACGAGTGAGGATCAGAATGAAACTCTTGAGTATGATCCTGGGGTATAGCAAGCACGTATACTAATGTCACATTCCCATACAGAGTATGGCTTGAAAATATATATTGATGAATGATCATAGTTTCTGAGCAATGCAGGGACTGGCATTTCACTTGCCCTCTGGAAAGTACTGATAAAATGAATTACTGAGCATGCTGTGTCGTGAGAAGCTTTCCAGTGCAATACAAAATGCATGTTCAAAATTCACATGTGTACCTTTATCTTGAACCTTTGACCTTTTACGATTAACATGTGTGTCCGTGTGTGTTGCCACACTGGTCTGAAAAGAAAAATGGAAATGAGTGTACTTCATATGGGGTTTGATATTATTGCTGATATAAGACAAGGCAAATCGTGTTAAATCAACAAGGACAAACATGATTTGCAGTTCATAAGATTTATGCCAACTCTATTCCATACAGCCTGCATTGTGTCTTGCAGAAATGTTTCAGAGCAGCTGTAAAGTCATACACTTCCTTCAGGCTTCACAGGGAGGCCTGCATTTTATCAGTGTCATCCTCCCTGTTATTGGTTGTAGCTTATTTAAGATGTGTTCTCATCCAGATGGCCAGCGATTTATATTCAGGCCATTTTTACATGACATGCAGACAGGTCTATATTCCCCTCTGGTTTCTTTTTCTGTCCCTATTGCAGAATGATTATTTGGCTGAAGTTACAGTATATTTTGCATTGCATTAATAAAGGGGTATTTCCTTTAAAGTCCCATGTCAAACCTCTACTATCTGGCTCATCCACTTAGACTCTTCTAAGACATTTTATTCATGTAAAAGGGATTGTTTATGAATGCCACTGGAAAAGGTCATATGCTAATGTCCTTTGAAATGTATTGTACGGTAGATATAGGTACACCTGCTCGTGTACCAGTTTTTATTTTTATTCATTATATCTGGGTTTATTTCTTTTTGCTGGTAGTAACTGCCTTGTGGTTCTAACAGTTATGGATGCTCATCAAAAATATGCAAAAATGTGCATGATTTATAAGTAAGTAAATTACTGAGTTGGAACCTTTTATTCTGATTTGATTATAACACTAGGAGGAAATTCAATTTCAACCCGTTCCATCCTCACACTTTACAGAAGAGTGAAAGAACTGAACACATTTTATCGTGTTTTTCTGTGACATTGATTTTGGGTCCTCCTTACTTTTACTCAACATCAGTTGATCTGACAGCAACAGTCTGTAATTGAGTTCTTCTAAATGTTGATAGAGTTCTTTGTGTGACGGAGAATTCCTGTTTTGACAGAAGCATGATGGCCAGTTCACCATGATCCAGCTGGTGGGCATGTTGCGTGGCATCGCTGCAGGCATGAAATATCTCTCTGACATGGGGTACGTCCACCGCGACCTGGCCGCCCGCAACATCCTGGTCAACAGCAACCTGGTGTGCAAGGTGTCCGACTTCGGCCTGTCCCGGGTGCTGGAGGATGACCCTGAGGCAGCCTACACAACAAGAGTGAGTAGAAATTGCTAGAATATTACAGAGACTAATCACCTTAGTTTTATAGTTTTCAGACCTTATGTCTGCTGGACTTTTTCCCACAGAGATTGGGAGTAGAACTTCATCTAGCTCCTTAGACTCAGGCCTTGAAGTGACTTCATCAAATAGATGTTGGAACAGAGATTCACTACATATTATATTTGACAATGAACCTTGTTTTATATTGTATATACAAGTCAGGATACAATATGGCTGTAAGTTTACTGAAGATTTCTATATGTCATTTACTTGGACATATTAATAAGGTGTTTATTTTGCAGTATTTTTTTTTGCTATTGCTACACATGAAATACATTTGTTAGGGATAGTGAAATTTTCAAGTGGAATTTCCAATCAGCAGGTTTTTATAATGCCACACTGGGTACTGCAGAATGGAAGGAATGTTAAATATGGGTATCTATATATGTGTTCAATATCATATTGAATTGAGTTGAAGTTTTACAAAAATAAAAAAAAAAATGAAAACTGCTTGCCACCATGTGGTTCACATGGTTCTCCACAGCAGAGTGGTGTTCTCTTTCATGGTCATGAAATCATCAAACCTGTCAACCTACCACCCACTTCCACATTCTCTCAGCTCTAAGTTCTCAGGAGGATCCTTGGTGAGAAAGTCAAGTTTTGCATCAATTATGGGTAATCTTGCTGCCCACAGAGCTCCGGCTGTTTGTCTGAGCTCACAGGGGATGGCCTTGTACAAGTGGGTTTATTTTCTGAGGGCTGTGTGTTTGGAGAAAGAGGGGCAGGAGTTGTGTGATTTGGCTGTGGACACCGTTAGCTTTGGCTCCCCTTCTTCCTCCAGTAAGTACAATGGCTGGAGCTCAGAGAGACTCCTGCAGGCTGACACAGACCCCCACAGAATGGTACATATGCATACCTCCTCCTGCAGGAAAACGCGGGAGATGAAACAAGGGTAACCAGCACTAAGAAGTGGTCCCAGGACCATTGTGGTTAAACCCACACTCTTTGCTCAGTGGGTTATTCCTACTTATATCTTTTGACAGTTGTGAAGTCCATTAAGTTTTTTTGGCCTAACAATGTACGTTATTAGGAATTTCATTACTTGTGTATTGTGTTACTTTGCGATGTCAAAGTGTTGTTTCACAGAGGTTGTAGTTTTCAACCTATTTTGCATGCATACAGTTACATTTGTATGTGGAATTGACAGTAGTCAGTATATTCTCTAGGATTCAAATGTTTTTTCCCAAGTTATTATCTGTAATATTTACAAACCTGACATACATCTAAACAATTTTTTATAACTATAGTCTAACACATTCATGCTGTACAGGTTGTTAAAATTTGTAGCAAACATTTGCATGTGCTAATTATTTATGCATGAAGAATATATAGTTTTCTTTCTTTCGAAATAATCAATTTTCTTGTACTACTACCAACTTTATAAACCACATTTATATAAAGTCACCGTGATATTTCACTGTAAAGAAGATAATACTGCAATGTGTTTGTTGGAAATCAAGAAATGCGCATCATTGTCCATGTAACACCCTTGACTTGAAAAAGCTGACATTTTACTTTGTTGATTCTCAGGGGGGCAAAATCCCAATCAGGTGGACAGCACCAGAGGCCATTGGCTACCGTAAGTTCACCTCAGCCAGTGATGTATGGAGCTACGGCATTGTGCTGTGGGAGGTGATGTCCTATGGAGAGAGACCTTACTGGGAGATGTCCAATCAGGATGTAAGTAGATCGTTGACAGAGATTTACTGAATATCCTACAGCTAGAGGAGGAGAGATCAGAATGTCCAAGTAATAGAAATCACTGCTTCGGTCAGAGGCCAGGGCAGATAGAGAAAGAGGCAAAAATCTTCCAAACCTGGGTACCCAACAATCAGTACCAAAAAAGGTGTTACGTGATTGCCACACAAAAAACAAGGTGAGAGGCACTTAATCAAGATTAAGAGTTGACAGCCAGTCTGTGCAGTTTGTATTTCCACAGGAATCAGGGAGCAGAACTAGCCTTATCAACTGGTTTAATAATAATAATAATAATAATAATAATAATATCATATATGTTCTTAGTAATACATTCTTACTGCTTTTTGTCATCATTCTGAGATCATTTCAATTGTGAAGTGCAGCATACAAAAATTAACTTTGTTTGATTGGTTTATTACATATTATGTGGTGCAGGTCATCAAGGCAGTTGATGAGGGATACCGACTGCCTCCCCCAATGGCCTGCCCAGCAGCCCTGTACCAGCTGATGCTGGACTGCTGGCAGAAGGACAGAAACAACCGGCCCAAGTTTGAGCAGATTGTCAGCATCCTGGACAAGCTCATCCGCAACCCCAGCAGCTTAAAGATCATCGCCAACACCCCCTCCAGGTAGGCCATCACTCAGAGAAAAGAAACTTCGGGCCTGCAATCTCCCAAAAACACACTCAGCTACTTTTAAGTTCATATCACATCCTGTGTATTGGTAACCAACTATTTAAGTGTTTGTTTGTTTGTATGCTGCCATACTGTATTACTTTAAGAGCTGGTCGACGGTAGTCATGCTTCATTATGACAGTGCTCTCTATACACAAGCAATCTTTTTTTCTATTCTCAGACTAAAATTGATTGCTTTGAAACCATTCTGTGGTGGGATTATCTGAAGGGTGACAGACCTTGTCATAAACAATATATGGCTTCATCCCAGGACTTGTGCAATACTGTTCCTCCAGTCCTCTCCTGTGTTCCTTCCCCTTATTTTACATCAGAGTCCACTGTTGGTGGTGTAAGAGGGTGCTTATATATTGGTGAGACATTGAGGCACATAACAGTGACTAATGGTTTCTTGAATGTGAAAATGGCTCCCTGGGAATGTGCTTGTAATTTCCCTGATTGGCTTTAAACAGGGAAAGCCCAGGAGCTGGCAGCTGGTGATTTATGGTACACATTAAGAAATGTGGATAGGTGCTGCTGGACTCTAGCCACAGCGGTGCCCATCTGTCTGCTCTGCAGAAGGAGTCTCCGCAGGAAGGCCCCTCAGCCTGAAAGCGTGGGTGACCTACAGGGGCGTCGCAGCGGGTGGGAAATGCAGGCACCTCCCCAGCTGGACTTTGCTGAGACATCATGGTCCTCTGCACCACCAGAGTGCATAAAAAGTCCAGATGTATTTTCTATGAAGGAACAGGGCCAGCTTCTCCCACACCTCCCTCCCAGCCCTCCCAGCTTTCCCAAGAGGGCTTCAAAAACATGATACAACACAGCCTAGGTTATTTAGAGGTCATCCTGCAAATGGAAAGAAAACAGAGAAAGAGAGAGAGAGACAAGACAGCGCTTGTTTACCTCTCTTCCTCCTTTCTTAACTCATTTTTTTCTTCATATGGAGAATCCCAGGGGTTTGAAATTCCAGCAGTTCAATTCCGCCCCCAGCTACAGAGATATCTTTTTATTCGTTTTCTTTGCTCTTGTTATCTTTTTTTTCATAAGTGGGAGTTATAGACAGGGATATTTCACTGATGTATCTGAAAGAAAGATATAAACTAAACAAAAAAAACACAAAAACGATACTAAAGAAACAGAACCATCCTCGGTTTACCAGAAGAGTTGTTTTAAGTGAAGCTGTGCAGTGGAAATTCTCAAAAACTGTTCTGAGTGGTTTTCCTTACTGTTAAAATAGCCAATAATCAAAATTAAATTATACAGTTTATCACAGTTTTCTAAACATCACAAAGGTAAAGAGTGTTTCTTCTTTCCCACCCTTTTCACATTTATTTAACTAAATTTACTATTTGCTTTTAAAACTGTACATTTTTACTTTATTCTTCAGAAAGCTGAAAGTTCAGAGAGTAACAGAGGATACTAGAATACAGCCCTGCGGGACATAATTAGTCTCTGTTCAGATTATAATTTACACAATACTTGGTTTATCTTTGTTTGTTTTAATGTGTATTTCTGATAAAGGGATAGAATTTGGAGACTTGATCTAGGACCTGTATCATTTTCAGTGCCCCAGGTGTGTAGCTAGGTGTTAGCTCCCCTTGAACAGAAGTCAGTGCGTCAGCAATAACAGGGGCTGCAGTATGTAGTGTTCAGGACTGCAGTTCACAGAGATTGCAGTATATGCACAATGATCAAGATCACTCCTGCTCTCCCCTTCCAGCACTAGACCCTGGTTAAATGGTTAAATGTAGAATCAGTCTGAAAATTATATGCCTTGTTGTTAATTCCCCTGAATAATCCATCAAAGGGGCAGGTCAGACTATACTGGCACACGGCCTAAATGCTTGCTAGGACCTAACTGCGATGCCATTATTTGCTCTCATGTTGTGGCAGCCTTCAGAAACAGCTTCAGTCTTTCACAAGTTCCTCAGCCTCAAACCACATGTAATCCTTTCATACAGTATAATCTGACACCCAGACAAAATATGTTAAAATGGAGAAAAGTTTAAACTGTCTACACATTCTGCTAAAAAATGAAACTGAGAAGAAAAGGTTTTCATAAACAAATAGCATCAGAAAACTTTAAAACAGAAAGGAAAAATACTCAATCATACTCATATTTCACTGTCTCATTATGTGGCTCTCAGGTCTTGCAGGTGTAGAAAAAGTAACACACACATGAATTTACGTAAAATATGTAAAATCTCACCCATGACAGGGAGTGACAGTTGGAGTCCATCCTCCAACATACCAGCGGCACAAAATTTTGGATCTGTCTATAAAATCTGTACTTTGAGTTTGTCTTTCTTCAGTTCACTTGGCATAACATTCAACAGATGATGAAGCCTATTGTGTTTTATCGCACATGTGTGAATCCTCTGCTGACACCGTCAGTGATACCATTTTCGTACACTTTGTGAATCGCAAGCCTCAGTACACCTTTTTATTTGAGAGTTGAATCCAAGGTCAGTGCTGTGGTTGGCCACTACAAGGTCAGTTGAGAAGACTGGGCTCCCAGCTAACACCCCCCTGCCTGTCTTTTCCAGCCCCCACAGCCCCGAAAATCTGCTACTGGGCTGGAGCGCTAGCGACATTGCCACTTTCCACTCCATGGGTGACTGGCTGGACAGCATGCGGACGCTGCCTTGCAAGGACACCTTCAGCGGGGTCGGCTACAGCTCTTGCAGCACCCTCCCCAAGACATCAGCAGAGTAAGAGGCCCTTCCGCCGAACACATTGTAATAATCATTATTTTCCCAACAATTATTTCCAGATGACTTCAAAGCACACAATTAATTGCTGAACTGGAGTACACAGCTCAATTGGTGGGCATGAATTCACTCATGGCATATGCAGTTTCAGCTTATTTTAGTGATTACAAAAGGAGTCTACTCATTTTAAGGTATCTCAAGCTAATCAGGGAAAGTACAGTAGACATTAATAAAAAGCAATAGCTTATACTGTCCTGATATTCTAATGTAGCGTTACAGTCTTTTTTTTTTCATTATGTTTGCTGTTGAAATAAAAGGAAAGCATACTCCTCACTGAGAGAACAACTGTGTTAATTAGTCTTGATTTGGAGTACTAAAGCAGTGTCACAGCATGACTCCTGAAACTATGCCAGCTCATGTTAAAAAATAGAATAAAAATTGGCCATGTGTAACTGTGTGTGGATGTTACCTAGACATTGATATGACATCTCATGTGACATTTTTGGTATTATTTCCAAAAATTTTCTTTAGATATGTTGAGTCCTACCTCCTCTGACTGCTGCAGTTTAAAGGTCCCTGCCATAGCAATAATAACCAAGTCCTGCTGACTGATTTACATGTATATGTTTACATGCCCTTATATTGTTTCAATATTTTATGTACTGGTTTGAGATCAGAGAAGACACAAATGCGAAAAGAGAGCGGTTTTTCTCTGAATGTTTTGCATCGGGCCATCGTCTGGATTCATTACCACTAGCTTTAACATGAAAAATGTTTGCAAACCTGCCTCCCTCAGCTCAGAGGCACAGATTCAGATACTCTTGGAAACATAGTTGCCATGTTTTGATTTTAACTCGTAACGACTGTGCCAAAGCCAATCTTGTCTAACATCAGAGGAAGAAACAGACATAAAAGTATGGCAATCTTGACATAGCCTATGAAGTAGAATGGGGTTTAGTACATTGAATATGGCAGGTTCTATAGTTATGGAACACACTCCCTTCAAAGAAGCCTCTAATAATAAGGTCCTCCTCTGACTCCATTTTGTTGATTAGTGCTAATTCAAAGTGCTATGTTGTAGCATTACAGAGGCTGCTTCTCAGTGTGAACACTATCCCTGAAGACAGTCTGTTCGATTCAATTGAGGCCGTATGTAATACTGGAAATAATTAGCAATTAATAATCAGGATGATCAAAGCTCCAGTCCTGGAGTAGCTGCTGTGTTTTATTATATCTACAGGATGATAAACTCAAACACAGGCTAGCAAACAATAAAGATCCTTTCAGTAAGTTTTTGTAGTTTTACATGTTAAATTTCTTCTGACCGTTCCTTTTGGTTGGTTCAGTAAAATGGAAATTGGTACAGCTACCACCAAGAATTTCAGTCCTTTATAACACATGCCATATGTTGAAACCCTATAACCACAGCACACAAAGGTTACTTCAGTAGTTTGCTTCAGTGTTAACTGAGCATCCACTTGAGACTGTAAAACAGGCATTTGAGGTCAGTGTGAACTGTTCACACTGCAAACTGCATGCAATTACTGAGTAATAATTCACACTTTTATGTGAAGTAAATGATAGCTCATGTTGTGAAGGGTGGCAAGCTTTTCTGTACACATTGAGATTTAGTTTGGACTGCTGTATAGCCCTCACAAAATTAAAGAAAAGAGCACAGATATATCTGCTAAATAAATAAATATAAATGTAAATATATTAGATAACAATTTTCCTCCTCTAATGACTTGGCTTGTGAAAAAGACAGCCTGGCACAATCGGAGCATAAGAGAGAAGTAATGCATGAAAACATCCACATTTTCACTTCACCTCTGTATGCAAAGTAAGACATACTCACTCTTTTACATTTCTAATATTTAAAGCTTGTATTCAGAATAATCTTTTAGTGTTGTTGAAGAGTTGTGCACTGCCTTTTTTAGATACCATTTCAACTCAGCATGTATCCCTGTAATTCTTTTTTTTGTGTGGTTAATAGTCTCAAAGCGCAATGCACATATAACATATGTTGGAAATATGGAGAAATTAGTCATGGGGATGATTCCTAGTGGTCCAGCTGTAGTCATCAGCTTCTTTCTTTGAGCTGTTGATTGTCCAAAGGAACAGCCGTGATGGGAGTCCATTGTAGCGTTGTAGCATTATGGCTTTGTGATTAGTGATGAAGGGAAGAGAGGATACTGCTCACCTCATACGCACAGCTACATTTAGTTTGATGTTATTTTCACGAAGAATTGTGAGAGCCCTGCTGTTACAGTCATTGGGCCTGTTTTCTTTTAAAGACCTATAATTTGACTTACTGTATGACCATTGCGTATGAAGTGGGTCCTATAATTTGACTTATTGTATGACCATTGTGTATAAACTGGGTCCTCAGTGGTCATTTCAATAAATCAGTTTTATTGTGTCTCTATGACAGGACATCCGCTTCAGATTGCTGTTTGTATAATCTGTCTCCGAGAACAGAACTCTGCTGGTTATAACCAAATGTGTGGTCTTGGAAGTTTGGAAGTCTGCATTGCGCTGTATGTCTGAGCCTGTTCTTGTTGGATTTAGAGACCTTTAAGGAAGGTACAATTTTCAGAATACAAAATGACACTAATTTTATAAGCACATTATGCTGACAGCAATGAAGCAATTAGGTTTAATGTCTTGGTAGTTTGATAAGTAATCAATACATGTATTGTACTGTTGGTTGAATGTTTTGGTGAGAGTTGAACCCAAGTCTCATTGCATTGTATTTTATTGTATTCATTTTGGAGGGTAGGGATACCCCACAGTATTTTTTTATAACTTCAAAAAGCATTGTTATGCAGAAAAAAAGGTACAATCATGTTTGCAAATTTGCATAGAAACAGATATGAAGAAATAAATAAAACTTTTTTTATTTCATGGTTATGTGACAATGAGTGATTTTATATCATTACCTAGTGTGTAGGATGTACATGGTTCTTTGCTGTGTCTCTGTTGGTGTATACATTCCAGTCATGGGGAAGAGGGGAAATGAGCCAGCGTTACTGTCACTCTAAAGGTTTACTTTGTCCTTAGAATCTACATGACTGAGGTAAAGCCAGCAGCCGCTTGGCCTGAATGGGACCGGTCCATGGGAATTACATCAATTTAACTCCTAAAGCCTGGATGGTGGGTTTGACCACTGCTTCCCGTGTGCTGGCTGTCTTCCAGTCCCATACTTGCATACAGATGCATAAAAATGATTGCTAGAGTAAGCCAGAGCAAAGCAAAGCTGGAAAAGCTGAGCTCACGCCAAAGTGTTTGTCCTAATCTAGATTTGCTTGCACTAATATGCTTCAGTAATGCCAATGGCCACCAAAGGTTAAGCTGTGATGGGTTTTCCAGGTCACAGCTAATCTCACAATATGTGGCAATGTGGTTCTTATAATAAATTAACATTTATCATATGCATTTCTGAAGTCTTGGAATCTAAAGTGACACTGAGAGAGGCTTGTATCAAACTCTGTGTTTCTGAATTTTCCATTGAAGTGCATGGGATGAATGCCTCCATATGGTAAGTTTGGAGGGATAATTGTGCCCGTAAATAATGAAGCCTTCTGTCATTTGCCGCATGGAACTAATTTAACAAATGCCAACAAGTTTGTCTCTCTCTTTCTCTGTCTCCCTCTCTCTCTCTGTATCCAATGTCTTTTTAAGGAAGGGACCACATGCGTACTAATGCTGTTCCACTCTTACTAATATAACTTTAGACAACTACAATAGAATTACTATATATATATATATATATATATATATATATATATATATATATATATATATATAAATCTTGTACAGTATTGCAGTGATACAGAGACCTTGAAAACATATAGATGGTACATTATTGAACACTTGGGGCACGCTTGAGATTTAAAATGTCCCCCTCACCCAGAGATACACACATGTCAAAAGATCAGGGACAATATGCATTTCTGTGATAATATGCAAGCATAATATGTCTGATCCAGCACTGACAGAATCATCTGTTGTCACACTTGAAAACACTCAACAGTACAGATCTAGTGATCCAGAGCTTTACTTATCAAAAATGCTTTTAGTCATATGGGCCAAGTGGTCCTATGCTGAATCAGAAAGCCTCCATGTATTTTCACTGAACACCTGGTTAAGATCAGCATGTATTCCTTTAATGTAAAAGGTGACAGATAGGCAATTCTTTTTTTTTTCTTTAAATTTAATATAAGATAAAAAATTGAATTATATGCGAACGTAAATGTAAGTCCACATTTATGTTTGCACTCAACCGGTTTCCATTGCGGTTGAGGTTTGGGCTGCCGTGCTAGAGAGAGAAGTAGAGCAGCACCGAGGGCTTGCCATCAGTGTCATCAGCCATACGTTGCAGCGTGTTGTGTTCCTCTCACACAGCCTCTTCTTTCTGTTTCCCAGGGACGTCAAGCAGGTTGGAGTGACAATCGTAGGTCCTCAGAAGAGTATTGTGAGCAGCCTCACGGAGCTTGAAACGCGCACAAAGAACGACCCCGTTCCTGTGTGAATGTACGAGAGACGCTCACCTCCGTCACTTTAAATCGACCAGGACTAAACACTTAATGACAGGAGGGAAGTACAAGATTCAATGCAGAGTTTCTACAGTGGAGTGGAAATCTCTGCATAAGAGCAACAGGGACGTGCCAGGCCCCAGCGCTAGTGTCCAGAGAGTGACCTAGTGTCAATGACAAGTTGCCTTATTACTGAGAAGCATGAAAGATGAAAAAACATTTCAGCCGGGGCCAGGGAAGCAGTGGATCCTGGTTTGAGCGGGGTATTTGTGCTCCCTGGAAATGTCCATAGGGCACAGTTTATCAGCCAGAAGGGATGGTCGGAACAGTAAATGCCACTTGCGGGTCTAGTGTCAATCTTGCCAATCAGGTATTAAGCTGCTGAAAGCTTCACATGACAAATGGGAATTTAACACCAACTGCAATAATGCATAGCAATAAACAGCTCCATTAGCTAGAAGCAGCACCTGGATTTAGAGGAAAATGAACTTCAGTTAAAGTCCTCAAAGGCCTATTTTCCATCAGTACTGATTAGTCTCCAAGCCTCACTTAAAAGTTTGACCAATGTAGGCCATGTGTGTATGGACTACACTCAGTGAATATTGCTACCACCCAGAAGGTCCTCCAGCACTCAAAATTCTATGCAGAATGAGGTTTATGAATAGTTTCAGGGCAAAAAGTTTGAAACTTGTTAAAATTACTTACGGCATTTCATAATAAGAGGTTATACTTTTAGCAATAATATGAAGTTCCTGCCCACTTTTTCTCTGTTCTTACAGTTGGCTAAGCATCTGTTGGCTGGATTATCCTTTGCTTATACATAAGCACCCATGCTGAAATGCGTGGTGTATTGTGGAACTGTCAAACCCTGAAAAAGACATTTGCCATTGTGGACAATTACAAAACAGAGAAGATTAGAAAAAATGTCTACACACAGCCATGAGCAAAG
The DNA here is from genome assembly GCF_013368585.1 of Megalops cyprinoides. Lineage (NCBI taxonomy): Eukaryota > Metazoa > Chordata > Actinopteri > Elopiformes > Megalopidae > Megalops > Megalops cyprinoides. The sequence continues at coordinate 14,201,142 of NC_050596.1, forward strand.
AAAACCTATACACCTGTACATCTCTGCATACATACTCCTTAATAAATGTTTAATGCAAAGTTATGGTTGTTCTCATGCTCCACTTTTTCAGTTTTTTGAGAAACCTAAAATACCTGCTCACACATCAGTATAATTCAGGGAAGTAAGAAGTGTCATGATTTCACTGTTCAGATTTGATTCAGTCCGCTTGGAAAAGAGAGGTACTGTCAAGGGATGTTAAAGAACATGTTCTGATCTCTGAAATTCCTAATCCCTTGATAGAGAGCCTGATGGCTGGTATAAGGCAGTAGGGACAATGCTTGCTGAACAACCCAGAAACTTTACACCAGATGGGTTTAGCTCCCTGGATGTGAATTTGGGTGAGTCAGTTCTTCCTCTATTAAATAACCATCCCCTTTGAGGCAGCATTATTAAATTGCTAGATCTATGCCAATATTTTATTGTACCCTGACCCATCCCAATATTATATTTGTATTGATATGTGTAATGACTGTGTGCTCCACAGACAGTATCATTCTATTTGACATCCCCAGCCTTACTGTCTGCCCTCTGAATCATGTTTTTCAGTTTTGAAACAATTTTCTGGAGAAGCAGACATGGAATATTACTTTACCTTTAGCTAAGAATGGCCACTGCTTATTGGTTGATCAGAAAATAAAAGGTGTTGAAAACATGTGTAGATATCATTGAAGATGTGAGATTTCCCTCTTTGAGACCTTAGGACCTCTTCATATCATCTGGGAGTGAGGGGAAGACAGAAAAAGGGAGGTAGAACAAACATTTAGTCACTGTTTCAGCCATTTAAATCCTTGGTGTCTCTAAGCTCCGTAATAGAGATATTACCAGTGAACTGAAGGTCTTCTGATGTTTGTATTCTTAACTGGAGGGTGTGTTCTCCTGTCTGTTCGATTTAATCCCATCAGCAAAACCGGGCCCTGACACGTTTGTGCAGCGTCCGTGAAACCTCCTCAGAAGCTACTTCTCTCAAAAATATACAAGTGCTCCACAATGCTTCCGTCTTTACTCATGGGGATCCATTTTTGCTTCCATTTTCCATTCGTTTTTTGATTCCTCGTATCTAATTTCACCAGAACAGACACATTCTAGCAGGTTTCCTGAGTACAGCACACTTTTTTCAGGGCCTAGTTCGACTCATGAGGCCATACTGAAAAACAACATCCACCTATAAACAATGTACTCTCTATAGAGCTTGTGTTTCCTTGATTCCTTCTTGCTTGTAAATGATGCTGCTCCCCTTATCACTGCTCTGTACATATGGGAACAGAAAATTGTAATAATGGCAACTGTCAGACTAAGGCTACTGTCATTTACATGGCCATCGATTAAAAAAAAAACTTGTATGAATAAAGAGAATATGGATTCTTATGTAAGATTAAAAAAATAAACCTTTGTATTATATTTTTGTTATTCTGTATTATACTTTTTACATTTAAAACTATGATTTACTTATTTATTTGTTAAAGTACCCAGTGCAGATGTGAATGTTTTGTAGAATACAGTAAATTATGACATGGTTATGTGATAGTTTTACCTGTGTATTTACATTATAATTATGTATTTTCAAAGAGCAATACTTTCGTGTGCCCCCTCCCTGTCCTCTTTGTAGAATTTCGTGTCTCTGTGTGTATGGAAATGTTTATGGCTGTCAACTAATGAGAAATTATTTGTAGTAGAAACATATTTTTATAATAAACATAATGGAAATATTTTTAAAAGAATTGAATGCACAGAAATTCTCTCCTTGCTTATTTTGTTGTACAAATCCTTTGAATTTCTATTTCAAATGTTCAGATTTTTCAAAATTTTTATCTTGTCTAATTTTGTCTTCTCATGAACACAACTCAGAACTCTGATGATTCTAATGGTCACTAAGCATTAGTTATTGCCTGAGTATCAGTGGGGTTTAGGGTGATGGGGCAAATATTTGAACTTTGTAATAATACACAAAACTTTTCCCAATAGTATAGCAAATTTAGCAACATATTACATTCTTAATTTAGATATCTCACTTTAGTTTCAGAGACGTTAAACTCGTTAAAGACGTTAAAGTGGCACAAAAAAGCATTCAGGATATGGCAATTTGTTGGAAGCACAACATCGCCTTTGATGTGCATTGGATACATTTTATTGTCAATAACTAGCTTCTTATGGCTTTTTGATGTTCGAAAAGTCTAAAAGGTTATGCCATGTGAAATGTTGAATATATATATATATAGAATATATATATATATATATAGAACCCGAATATGGAAATGTTGCTGAGAGTACACTTAGGAATGCTTTGGTCAGAGTCTGTCTATGTTAGATGAGGAAATAGCCTGGAGTCAGTACAGTTCTGCCCATAAGCAATATTTCCATCCCCTTTTGATACCCATACTTTGAATCATATTCCATCATACACCAAGCCCAGATCTCCGGCTAACAGCTTAGTTTGAAAAAGACCTGTGACAGACCACAGTCAATAAAGTATCTGCCCTGACTGAACATTTATTCTGTAATTTTAGTGCAATTAATTTTAAACTTTCCATAGAGGTGATGGATGGCTGGCTCAGAAAGAGGATTCTCATCAACATGCCACTGTGGGGGGTTGAGAAGAGCCAGATGTGAAGAGATTCTGAACGGATATACAGGAGAGTGGGAGACATCAAGCAGTTTGTCTCAGTGGTGGATGCTGCTTTGCTTGGTTCTGAAGTACTCTGCAGCTGGAGGTTTTGTGAAGACGGAATGCCATGGAGATAAAACATAAACCCACAGGACAGAGGTTGGAGATGTAGGCTTCATATCCTTTCTGCATAGATATGAGCCCACTGGAATTGCATGTTGATACAGCTGAGCATGGTGAGGTTAACCAGCACCATCTGTCACATATGGGATGCACTGTCTTTCCACGTTCCCACCTCAACACAGATAGAAAAGAGTTCCTCTCTGGGACTGAAAATGATGAAAACAAGCAACAAAGGTCTGCTGAAGAGCTGACACTGGCACACCTTCCATAATCTCTTATGGCACATGAAAAAGATGTTATTTCTCTGTGGAGATGGAGGCCACGTGTGGCAAGAACACATTCCTCAGGCTGTTGTGTTACCACTGTGAGTCCTTTAGCAAGATTCTAAACTTCTACACTTTACACCATCTACCATATACATTGTATCCATTGTCCTGACAGAACCTGCATGTATTATTGAAGAGATTACCAGGTCATTGAACAGACCAAAAGCAACACTAAAGGCCATTTCCAGAATGCTGGGTTGCCTTCTTTTTATATTGAAGCATTTGTTAAAGGAATGAAAAATGTTTTTATATACTCCAGAACCTTAAGCCTACAAGTAAGTCATGAGCAAATGTGATGTTGAGAGCGCTTCAAAGTGACAGGTATTAAATGAATGTGATTATGTGAATGGGAATAGCGTGAATATTTTTGTATTATGCACTCAAAGGGACTACATTTCTGAGCCAATGATAAGAAGAAACAGGAACAGTTGACTCTGTGATTTCACAGCCATTTGTTTCACATTAACATTAATTATTTTAGAAAACGATGTAGTGATTTTGAAGACCTGCTTGTCTTGTAATGTTGTGATGGATCTGGGGGCAGATCCCTGAGAGCAGTTTTTGGGGATATTAAGACAACTGAGCAATGACATCAGGGGCTGATGAGTAACTGGTGTGTATTAAACATCTCTCATCCACAATTTCTTGCTTTTTCCTCCCTTATTATTGAAGACTTATTTCTGCCATAAAACATCCGTTTATTGCTGCACTTAATGTAAACCAAGAGCCTTTTTTTACTTTGCATGCTATTAGCTGGATACCAATGAGAGGAGCATTCAGACCGTTTCAGTCAGTTTTTCAGACTACTGCCAGGTCAAGCTGACTGCTCTGTCATATGTTGTCATGTTGCTGTATTGTGACGCTAACAACACCTTGTTGTAACAGGATGTGTTGTTTATCACGTTTATGAACCAAACCAAAACACAGTTAATTTAGTGGCGCATCAACATGCTGAAGTGGGAGTTACCAATTAAATAGTCTCAATGACTCATTTACCTGTCATTAAAGTGACATTGCCTAATATCACCACAGTATTAGTATTTATGTATAAGACCTGACTATAACTGAAGAGAAGCACCCAGAGAGTTTTGTACAGTGAGAAACTGTTTATAAACTACTTATGACTATTAAAAGATTCATGTCAAATTTCAGCTGTTCCTGAATCCTGACAATTGATTTCAGCTCATCATTTCACTGCTCAAGAAAAAATTACCATATTGTGTGTTGGGGAGTAGCACTAGGAACAAATCGTTTGGTTAGGTAGACTGGTTGCCTTGGCACAGGGAGACTCAAGGATGGGGTAACATCTGCAAACCAAGGGGAAGTGGGTGAACTCCCCCACAGACCACACAGCAAGGACACCGCAGCGCAGCCAGCAAAGGGGAATGCTGGAAAGGGAGCCTGGAAGCATGCATCCATTAAACAGTCATAAAGGAGACCGGAAAATCTGCAATAAGTTACTTATAAAATAACACAGGATCAAAGGGATGCCAACTTAAGACCACAGACAAGAGGATCTAGCCAACCTGATCCAGGATGGTAAAAATGTTTCCACTGTATTACAAATCCACAATTTCCAACATTGAGAGAAAACTGGTTTGGATCTTTTTTTACTTTCTCCAATCCTACTATTTCTGTGCTCCTCAGTTCACTTTTGTACTCAGATGTGTGATCCTATCCACCCTAACTCTTCAGTGAGTGTTTAACCTCTGCCATTGGATGGCTACTAATTATTTATGTACCACTGTGTGAGCAAAATTTTTTCTTATTCATAAATGAACAAGAGAATATATTACAGAGTGGTCATGCTGATTTCAGGAGAAATCATTACATCTGTTGAGTCATTTGCCCACAATTAAATTCTGAGCTGATCAGCAAGATATGTTTTAATAATATATGAAAAATATATAGAATAATGCCCAGCTTCATTTGCTTACACATGTATGAGGGCTCATTCAGCATTGGTAATGTGTAATTGCTTTAATTTCCAAGGGGGAGGGGGTGGAATCTGGGTTTATTTTCATATGAGCACACGATCAGGTTTTTGGTCATCACTTGAGTGGCGTTCCCAGGATTACGTTCTGCCACATCTGGGTCTCTTCAACGGAGCGCACTGTTAAACTAAGTCCTTCCAGAGGGGGGAAATGAGGGCAGTTCTTTCCACTCTGGCTTTGTTAGTCTCCAGCACCATGGTAAAGCCATTTATCCCTCTGTTAATTATGTCTGACATTTACAATTGCTGCCCATTTAGTCTCTAGCAGGGGCTCTTTTTCAGGTGCAGTTAATTGTCAAATGATATTAGAGGGTCTCAAATCAAAGTTTGCTTTAAAGGGAGTGTGTAAATGGAGTGGAAAACTTTTTACAAGCTTTCACTCAGTTTGAGTCTTATTGATTTGGTGACACTTCCATAGACAGCATATCTAGGGGTAAAATATGATCCAGAGTGGTTGTACTGAGACTTGTTTTTGGCACTGTATTTCCTATTCAGTATTGTATATTTTTAATGAAAGAAACATTACCATCCACTGTACAAACAACACAAAATTAGTATACTGAACAGTTTTGGTTAGGTTTCAGTTCTGTTAGCTTTTATTTTTGATAACGGAGCGTTCTGAATTTCCTTTTAACAAAAAGGTTGACATTATATGTTTAATCTTTGATGCTGGGAGGAGGTATAGTCTTCTTGACATGGATCACAGTAGGGAGTCATTGGTCAGATTTTACAGTTGTCAGTGAACCAAACTGGGGGAACAGGGAATGAGCAAATACATCAGTTTAACAAGCATCAAGTTTAGTTTGTTGAAACAGGGACTAAAAAAGAAGTTTTAAGAAGATATAGTTATCACAACCTTAAGCATGTCATTGTGCCTTAATATTACAGCCAGTTGCTTTGTTATTGGACTCATTAACTTGCCCCGGTCATGTAAATGATTCCACAAGCAGCTTTACATGTAATGAAAGAATCAATTGCCTATTATCTGTTGTGCAGGTTGTGATCTTTTCCATTCAATCATTAGAATAAACCAAGTGTTTAAAGAAAGCACTAACATCAACATGACCAATGAGAGGAGTATGTACATTCTGTAGCACTTCCTAGCATTTGATTTTTGACAGTGGCACCACATACTAACTTCTTACCCAAGTCTCTTACTCCGCCAAGTCCCAGTGTGTCCAGGTAATTGGAGAGGGTTGCTTGGGGGACCATGGCCCGTATGAATGAAATGGATCCATAGCGGTGGTTCCATCAGTCCATCAACTACAGTCTGTGCCAATATGAGATCTCCCTGACAGACTGCTGCCTCCTGACAGCAAGGAAATGAGATGGAAATTGGGGGGGAGGTTGGGATGAGCGATCACACCTGAGACAGACAATGCTGCCTAAGAGCCTGACTGCTGCATAATCAGAGTACTGCTGTGTCTATAACTGCTCATTTATTTAACCCCCTTTCAAAAAAAAGGCAGCTCATGGATTTTGTGCAGCACTGAGTCTGGTCTGGTTTAATGTCATCACAAAGCAGTAGTGCCTTTAACTTTCAAAAACAATTTAAGCAGTAAGTACTTCTCTGTTACTTACACAGATTCTTTTTTTCCCAATGAATTGTAGAAATACTCATTCAAACCAGTAGTCCAGAGTTAAAGAAAAACAATTCACAGACAGAAGTCCACGCCTGTTATCAAAAACATTATCTAAGTATGCTTGTTGCCATTGTTCTGTCAAATTGCACTAATGCAAATACCAAACTATAAAATGTAGGTGCAGTTTACATCAACACTGATGTTATAGGATGAACAGATAGGGCCTCTGTAAAATAACCTGGTAGCAAATGCACTTACCTTATTACTATTCATTTAGCAAAGATCAACAAGGCAGTGCACTGAAAAAACGCAGGCATTATTGATCTCTGAGTCCGTTTTCTATCGACTGAAAGGTTGCTTTTGTAAATGAGTGAAACGGAGATCAAAGACTGAACCGAAGAAACAGGTGACTACTTTTTTTTTACTCTAGGGATGTGCCAAGGGATTGTGAATTCTCCTTGTGTGAGAAGCTAGTAATCTGTTCTTCATAAGACATACTAACCATCATTTGGTTAATAACAATAATGCTTTAATGTCAACAGCAGTGCTGTTGTGCAATGAAATATGTCAGCCAGCTAAACAAGAATGACATGTTTGTCTTTATGCGAACTGTACAGAAGGCCAGAAAGAAGCTTTCATTTGGTTTCTATTTAAATAAATAAACAAACCACAACGACAAAGCCACATTTTATTTGATCTAAAGGACAATGATCATTCAGATATGAGACACAGTACATTTCTTGACTCGAGATCTCTACAATTAGTTTTGTATTGGTAAGGCTAAATGAATATGAGCCTCCGTTTTTTTGAAATATTTGAAATAGAGAACAGAGGGAGAATAGACCAGGTGCAGGTACACCCACAGTCTTTTATCAGCTTGCTTTCATCTTTCTCTTTTCTTTTGTCTCACACATCTGACCTCTTTGGCACGCTCAGCTGGCTGAAAAGGCAAAGAATGCTTTAAAATGTTTGCTTTACACAAACATTCTCGCTGTGTCAATCTCTCTCTTTCTTTCTCTCTCTCTCTCTCTCTCTCTCTCTCACCCCCGTTACTAAGAATCCACAAAAGAATGCACCAGAAATGAAAATACATCAATTTACCCCGACATGTCCCACTTACATCATGAAATCTTTCTTGCGTTACATTTAAACACAGTTCAGTTTTAATCTGTTAAAGGAAACATTTGAATTGATTGCAGGCTAACATATATCCAGCAGTCCATCACTCTCATCACACTCTGACTCCCTCTCCTTTCTAACCTTTTTTGATTCCATTCACCAAGAATGAATGCTGCTCTTGAGATAAATGCAAACCAAGCACAGACATTCCTCACTATAGTCTTCCCCTTTCCTTAATTACAAATCATTATCACCTGAGAAATATTATGAAGCATAGTCTACCGGCATCTACTACAGCTCCAATCTTACATATTTATCTCTGTTCCTTTCGGATTTGTAGCAGTGTGGTGACAATCGCAGAATGTCTTTATTAATAGACTTTTTATTTTCACGCTAAAAAGTAGAATGCTCTCTATCACTGCGCACATATTAAATGGCACTGATGCTGCAACCCTTCCGCAATTTCAAAAAAATGATGCATTTTCTCTGGTACAAACAGTAAACATGTAACATCTCTCCCGGGTCCATTTTCCACCCAAAGCTAGACTCAGCGGCAGCAGCCTAGGGAAGCCGAGGATGTGAAGACATCACGCAACTCAGGCTCAGTCAGCAGTGTGAGAGCAGCGTGCTTGGATTGATATGTAGCCTTACTTGGCAGGGGGATGACAGCTTGGCAGCGGTATGTGGGGAAACAGGGATTCCCTATAGGATTTCACAAGAAACAGAGAAGAGGGAGCTCTAAGAGCATGGACAGAGAAGGGAAGGGCAAGGAAAAGGCTGCCTCTGTCGTGTATTTTCTTCCAACTTGTTTTTTCTGTGCTTGTCTATGATGCATAGTATAATCTAGTATAGTTTATTATTCATTTGAGACATGGCTATTTCCGCTCAATATGTTAATGCTGTGCCTCTATGTGAGTAAAATTAACAGGATGAAAACCTGTATCATTTTTGACATGATAACATTGAATGCTTTTCAATGATTTTCACAAACATATGGGAAAAAAAGCTGACATTTTTTTTCCTCGTGTTTGCTTTGTTTTGATTTGCAATGCATTCTGGGGCTTATTGGACATGCCTCTGAAAGAGGTGTGATATATTTGTGTGCAAATTATGAATATTATCTGGAGTTTGGATCTGAAGACATCTCTACCCAACCCTGTGCGTGCAAACACTTGGACATTCATCAGGAGGATGGCTCGCTGTTCCTAAGGCGTCTGCATGCTCCAGGGCACTTCCCAGAAGTCCTTTCCCACATCTTTGATTCCGGCTGTTGACATGTCTCTGGGCTCTCTGACACAAATGAGTTTAATTGGGTGAATGTCAAGCATTTCTGCTGGGTCAAAGCAGCACTGAGCATTTTTTGAAATTGATATTGTGGGTGAAAGAAAAAAAGAAAAAAGAAAGAAAGAAAAAAGGAAAAACTACGGGTCAGCATTTATCCTGACAGATTCCTCAATATATTCAGGGTGACACAGAAATACAGCCCATGTCCATCATGGGATTACTTTGCCATCCACTTACCCCTCATATTTCTGAGTAGCTACATGGTGACATGAAAAGATGAAAGCACTGTAAATGAGTATTAAATGAGTCTACAGTATTCAAAATAATGTCATTGAAACTGTCATTTTTGCCCATCAGTGATCCCCTAGTCAAAGGCTTGTCTTACTGTCACCATAGACTTCCAAGTGACAGTTTCCCAGCAGAAAAGCAGAGGTAGATGGAGAGAAAGTGGATCTCAAATTGGGTGGTATTTTTAGCAGTGCCATATTCAAATAAATTAAATATTCCACTAAATGAATTACAGTTATTAAAACAATTACTAATGAATGAATGTCATGTTAACAGTCTTGTGACATCAAATAACATTTCGTGTAATTTAGTTTAGCAGGCTTAGATGTAGCTCCTTGAGAAAGCTCCTAATGCCATCAGCCAGGTCCAGTGTAAACAATGCTTTGTTTACTCCCTGTCAGAAAGGACAGCTATGCATCATAAAATTTAATTTTACCAGGCCAAGCAGCATTGTACCAGACGGTGCTTAGACAGTTTGTTGCTGCTGCTTCAACTTCAGAGACTAAGAGGTTCAGAGGCTATCACACTGATTAAAATGTGATCCAACTTAGCTAAGATCAATGACTACATAATGTAAGGCACCAAATTAAAAGCCATTATTGAGAGTGAGCTACAGGGTGTACCATCGATGGCATTGTAATGAACACAGGCTGCAATTTTCCATTCCTCTCTGGCATGAAGTGAGTTTGTAGAACCAGGCACTTTACTTCTTAATTCTGTATGAAATCATTAAGACAAATGATTCTGTAATTACCATAATCCATGCATCAGTGGTAATTACTGCTTTTTCAACAAGTTTCTGCAGGCAGTACCTGCTGAATCAGCATGCATTTTTCAAGCTGAGTGGTAAATGCAGGGACTGTGTTCAGGTAGCACAAATTTCATCAGCTACTGAAATCCCTTCCCGTTCCCGTTCAGCAAAATGTAGGGAGGCAGTTAGGAGTGGTGTTCTTTCTTCCTTTTTCGCATGAATGCAATCACACTGACAAGGCTACGCTATGAAAGATGAGGTGCCAATTTGCTGCAGTTCTCTTGCGTTTCCCGGCATCTATAGCATTGTTGAAGAGAGTTAAGTTTTTATATGGTTTAACATACTTTTTAGATTTTTTGTTCCCCGTTGTAGCTCAACTGCACTGTGTTTACTTAAGAGTCCTATCTGTTTACTACTTTCAAAGTATTTCCATATCTTCTTTGTGAGGTTATCTTCAACAATTGCACATTGTGCCATGCACAACAGCAGAAGCGAAGTAACATTCATTAAATCTTTTTATCACCATATACAAAGTCAATCAGCAGTACAGGCTTTCACAAAAATAAACATTTGAATTCATCCTAATTTATCCATAAGTGCTAAGTAGTGTCACCTATACCTGTTACTACTAATCAGTGCAAGCCAGAGATAAGTTACCAGCAGAAAGAAATATCCATCCTGCACAAACAAGCGTGACATAAATTTGAATGTGATCAAACATTCACTACATCATTTGCATGGTGTGTTTGTGCTATATTTCAGTCATTTAGAAACAGTGAGTACCTCCAAGCATATTTTTTCATACAAAATTGCTGGTGCATATTAATTGTCCTCTACATTATTCATACAATCACACCTCTTGCATACACTTGTACAGTTTAATTAGCAAGTATTTCCTTGTGTGAATTCAATCTACAGTATATTTGAGTCTGCTGGACATGGCAAAACCGAGCAGCACACTTCAAACCCCTTGAGAGCCATCACTTCTGGCTTGTGAGGTAAAGTGAAAATAGCTTTTTCTGTTATTCAATTCAAAGGTTAACCAGGAGGCTGAGAGGCCTGCATGTAAGTTTTCATTTGCAGTAATTCTTTTTCAAAGGAAGGGTGAAAAAAAGGCCTTTATTTTTCATTACTTAAGATAGAAAAAAAGCTGATTTTAAGTTACTAGCCATCAGTTGAATCTTTGATGGCAATATTCTATAGAATGGATAACAAAATGATTTAAATCAAAACTTTTCCAAACTTGGATAATTAGTGCTTATTTACTGCAGTAATATTGTAACAGGATAATTTTCTCAGTTTTATACCTCCAGTTGTTCATATTTGTATTCTTAATATGTAAACATGCACAGGCACATCCTCTCATGGCATTTAATTACAGCCACTATCAAATGAACCACAATATTCCTTTTGAAAATGTTGCTAAATTCTTTATATGAAACAACCATCTGTGTGCTTTTGCATCCCACACAAGAAATGGTTGAAGCACCTAGACACTGGTAGCTGTGAGATACCAGCAGTATACCCCAACACTCTGGACTAATCCTATGGCCAAGACCAAAAGCATACAATTTATTTTACATTACATTATTGGCATTTATCAGATGCTCTTATCTAGAGTGACTTACATATGTTACAATTTTTTTACATGTCACTCATTTATATATCTGTACATTTACTGAAGCAATTCTGGGTAAAGTACCTTGTGCAAGGATACAACAGCAGTGGCCCAAAGGGGAATCAAACAGGCAACCTTTCTGTTACAGGCCCTGCTCCTTACCACTATGCTACACTCCCGCCCCTAGTATTACTAAGATTGCAGTGGGTTGATTTATGTAGCTTTCCACATCTTCAGAGAAAAGTCAGCACAAACCATATATCACCACTTTTGGTAAAAGAGCTGGACACAATCTGTCAACCCCTTATCGTCTAAGCAAGGCTAGGAGCTTCATTCATGCCTCACCCAAACCTTCTACAAGTTATTTATAATTCCTGCTGCCTTCGCCATTGCCACAGAGAGAAGGCTGTAACATTTTCATGTCCGTGTTCTAGTTAGTGGTCCAGGATTCTGTCTGACCTTTTTTAGCGTGACTGTGCCAGCTTTTTCATGGCACTGTGCCCTGTCTGGAGCTAGCTATGTACTATTCAAATGTAAGGAAACGTCTCTGACAATTATCCTGCTGAATCATGATTTCCGTGTTCTCTTTTCAATGACAGCAATCAAATATAATGTTATTATAAAATTGTTTCCATTTACATTTTTTATGCTTTTCCCTTTATACAACCCTTGTTTGAAATCAGTAGTTGCACAATAGACTTTCGTCTAAATGTGAAAGTTTCTGTGGTCATGCAGGATCGCTGAAGCAGAAAAAAATACAATTCCACTGCCGCTGACTCCAACTGTACAGAAACCCCACAAGGCTTACCATCTTCAAGCCACTACAAAGCCAACGCAAGAGCCAGCACTCCAACTGTATAGACAGAGAACCCATCAATCGTTTATACATCCTTACATCAAAGACTGATGCATAAACAACTGAACCTACTTTATCCAAATCATGGTCCTTAGATCCGTCTGTATATATAGGCAAGAAGGAACAATACAAACTTTGAATACAACTACATATTCCTTTAGGCTGAGAGTTATCTTTGGATATGATTTTTTTTTCCAATGATCCATCTTTAGAATGCACACTGAACAACTTTGTTACATAGGGCTGCTGGTCCACCAGTGTCTGTGAAATAGTGCTATCCTTGGTCCTCTAAGATTTCTCCAATGTTGTCATGGACAATGGATCAGAAGAATAGCAAGTATGATCAGTGCTATTTTTGATAAAAGTTCATTTGAGCCTTTGTGTCCTTTGTTACAAGAGTACTATAAAAGTTTTAGACAGGAAGCAGTGGATTTTTCATCACTACAGGGGCTGAGACAAGGCAATAAATTATATACAGTCATATGGTTTTTGATGGCAGAGTGGTGGCAAGCAAGCGCATTCATGTCGAAACGCACCTGTCAGAAATCACACAGCATTTCATTTTATGTTATACCATATGCATTAAAACAACTAAAAGCCTAAAATGACACATGTAATAACAGAGAACCTCAGATGTTCAGAGCAGATGTACAAAGGGGTGTAGTTTTCTGTCAAAGTTCTCAGCTGGGAATCTTTATATGCTGATAAAAACCTGTGGACCTTCAATTCTCATCAGTTTTACTGAGTATATAAAGTGTAACTCAATTACTTTGTTCTCCTGAATCATGTAATGAATTATAGCAGCTCCGGCAAGTTAATGGATGAGTGTCTGTGAACAGTATTTAAGGAATTCACAATCTGCTGAAACTCTGAATGATGATAGACAGAGAAAATTGTGTCCTTAATTTCAGTCTTTCGTCATGTCGTGGAATTTCTGGTGCTTTTAATACCTAAATTCTGTTGCTGATAACTCCTTCCTGGTGCACTCTGGAGTTTGTAGTGGGGAATGTAGTCATGTTAGGTGTGTGTATGGCCTAATGTGCAATCAGCGATTGCAAAGTTCGGTGAAAAAGTCGGAAAACACTAATAATAAAATCAGTACACAGTAGATGTTAACAATTGTTTTTTTTTCTGAGTGAAAAAAAAACTCATTACAGAAAAACAAGATGGTGCAGACTGTACTGAAAAAAAAATCCCATTATAACCACATTCCTTATTGGGGTTTGGTCACTCTGGCTTCTTATCCTTTAATAAACTTAGGGGGGTCTATGTTGAGGCCAGGTCAAATAGCCTTTTCACTTAAGCTATAAGTGTAGCCATAACTGCTATACACAGGCACATCACCTAAAATCAAAAGTTTCTTAAATAAACAGAGGTTTATTTTGGTATCATCTTTGATTAAAGATCATTCAGAAGTAAAACAATCTTCAATTCATCAGAGATTGAACAAGTTTACAGTCAGTCTAAAGTGCTTCAAAGTCCTTAGGATACTCAATATTTGTCTTCTGTTTTCACTGATAATAAATGCGTAATTTTTTGTTTATACAACACAGCTTTTCAGTAGCTATCCCTTTTAAACTTTTTAAACCATATACTTGTCTATTCCTCTATGCAGACTAAAATGCATGAACAAATGAACAAAAAATCAAACTTGACTCAAATGTGAAAAACTGTAAACATGTTTTTAAATAACCTATTTGTTTGTCTTCCTTTCTTTTACAACCAGCTGTTGTAGCCTTCAAATTAAGTGCATTCAATGACTGCAGTTCAATGCCCTGCAGCCTTTCAAAGCAGTCAGGCACTCAGCTACTCACAATACCTGAATTGATCTGAAGGCCATTTCAGTACAAATAGGGTCTGCAAACCTTTTTAAAAATCTACTTAAAGGCCAGTAATTTCATTGGCAGATCCTTGTGGTGAAATCTGTGCCAGATTTGCATGCTTAAGAGAGAAAGGGAAGGCAGTTGCCTTCACTTGTGTATGAGAGACATTAGTTAAAGGATGTGTAATTGCAGCCCTAATGTTGTGGAGTCCTACAGGTTTTTCAATCAACTTTGAACTAATTTCGACCTGGAAGAAAACATATGTGTTAGCACACAGATGCAGAACGAGAACTAGAATATTGTAATGCTCCTGGTATTTTCCTTCCTGCATCAAGTGATATCTGTGACTTTTTTGTTCCCAACTCTGTTGCCTCCACCTTAGAATATGCTTCTGATCATGAGAAAGCAAAGTGCAGACTATGTTCAATATATCAACAGCTAGTCAGACTGTGTGGTCATCTACTGTCTGTAGTTGACCAGCCACACATATCTTGTACTGCAGTCTTATCACATGTCAGAATAAGGGATGACTGCCATGACAAACATGATTGTTAAATGTGATTATTAATTAGACGTATGCTTTTGACTAAAGGACCAAATGCACAGTTTTCATTTTGTCCATTTCATTGATGATCATATATACACATTGTTCACAGTTGTACACATCAGCCACAAAACACTGTTCTCTGGCTAAGTACAATTGTTTGAGAGGAGACTGGCTGTGATTCAATCTAATGCAGATGAATAAGGTCATAATAAGAGTAATTGTAAACAAATCCAAACTCCCAAGAGTGCTTATGTTTTTTTTTTTCCTTTCCCCCCAGGAACTACTGTATCTGGCTCTGTTGGGTCATGTTTCTTAGAGGAGGGTCCCATCTGAGCCCATAAAATGACAGATGACACTCAGACAAGACTGCTGTCTCTACAGCACTCCCCAGAGCTGTGTAGGCTCAGAGCTGCAGAGCCCTGCAGATCCATGGAACAGCTTTGACTCCAGCCCCCTAAGACTTTGACTTTGCCAGCAACACATCTGCAAACAGTAGGCCTTCACCAAGAATGTTTTTTGAACATTCAGCTCTTTTGAACCATTGAACCTTGAGCCAGTCAACACTGACATTTATTTATGGTTGGATAAATTGTTCTCAAGATCTGGAGGAAAACTGAATTTCTTCATAATAGGCCCATATGTGGTTTATATTTTACGTTAAACTAGGCTTACTTTTAAAAATGTCAGCTCTGATTTGATTGAGAGTTTACAATAAATTTAATGCAAAATTAAAAGAATGAGCCCATGTATTCCCATGTTCTAAATCATATGTATGAGATCTGAAGCCTGTTCTTCAAATATGAGTTAGATCATTCAATTGGGATGCTACTGGTGGCATAAAAAGCACACACATTTTCTCTGAACAGAAAAAAAGAGTCTCAAAGAGACAGCACTATACTATGAAAAAAGAAAGAAAAAACTAAGCATGTCTGAGAGAGAAATACATTGATTGACCAAATGTCTTGAACAAGACATCAGCAGAGATAAAGAATAGCAATTGTACAGAAATAGTTAAAATGTCAGAATCAGTACAATGCAAAGCAGCATGCTACAAACACAAGCTCAGTGCTGGCCTATGTTCACCAATTACACCTGAAGCAAGTGAGTGGTCAAAGCTGAAAGTATACACGTAGGTAAATTCAAACCTTCATAAAGGAAATCATTTGCAAGTAGCTAGTTACATACATCCTAACATTGCAATATGGTGTATTGTGCAGCTTACATTACTTGGGTCTCATTAATCAAAAAAGTTTAAATGAAAGATCTTATTTTCGTTTTGGTAAAAGTTTATCTGTTATGTCAAATTCATGAAATGTGCGTGAAACACCCAGTTTCGTTTTTACCCTTCTCTTCACGATGATGGATCCCAGCTCTTCTCAAAGAGATGCCCGTGATTGGTGATGCAGATGGGAAATTCACTCATATGTAGGAACATATTCCAGCTAAGAACCAATTGATGAATGTCAAATGTTTGCATTACCTATAACATGGTAGCGTGGCCGAGCGGTCTAAGGCGCTGGATTAAGGCTCCAGTCTCTTCGGGGGCGTGGGTTCGAATCCCACCGCTGCCATAGCGTGTGTTTATGCTTGCTATACAGATATGCTTTTCGCACTTCTGGTTAGATGCTAACTGCATTTCACTGGCTCTGTACCTGTACTCTGCACAATGACAATAAAGTTGAATCTAATCTAATATGCACACTATGTGTACGCATGAATAGTGAATCTTACATCTTGAGTTGTGATACTGTTGCCGTCTGCAGTCCATCAGATCATACGAGTATAATACATTGCAAAAGAGTAAACATTTTTATATTTTGTGTAGAAAAAGCTTAAACTTTTAAAGCCATTTAGAACATATTTAGAGCCATTTCTCTCAGGAGCAGATGCTGAAAGGTTAATGTATGTCTTGGCAACGAGTAGATTAGATTACTTGACTGCTCTTTTTATTGGTCTCCCCAATAAAACTATTGCAGTTACAGCCAGTCCAAAATTCGGCTGACGGCATTTTAAATAGAACCAGAAAACTGAGCTCATCTCTCCCGTGCTCTCATCCTTACATTGCCCCAACGTTTTAAAACAGGCTTTAAAATACCTTCACTTGTGTATGAAGTACTTAATGGATCTGTGCCCGAATATGTTAGTGAGGTTTAAAACTTTTATCAGCCTACATGTTCTTAGATCATTACCTGCTAACCTCTTGATGGTTCCCAAAATTCGAAAAAAGGGGGGAAGCAGCCTTTCGTTTTTATGTCTCCAAACTGTGGCACTCCCCTGCTTTAGCCCTTGGAGATTATTCTGTCCCTGCCACCGTTTACCTTTATTTAAATTTTGTCAGGCATAACCAATGTTTGTTGGGCTACAAAAACGTTCTGTTTCAGAGGTGTCTTTTCAGAAGTACTGAAGTGGTCCAGTTTTTGTCCACTTTAAAGTTCATTTTCTTCTGAGTCGTTTCCACAAAGCACTTTAGTGAGGTTTTATATTTCACACATTTTCAGATTTTTCATGAATGATTTCTTTTATGCATTGGAAATTGCCTTCTCTTAGAGATTTGGACATTTAAATGTGAAACGTGCTTAGTGTAACAATGCAGTTTAGCGCAGCTGAACATATATGGCCCTAGCGCTTTCTGTTGTACACTATTGTTGTATTTCAGGTGATAAATGCCGAATCAGGGCGGATATTTCCCATATTCACAAGAAATGCTGGCTTTCGCGCAGGTAAAGGGAAGTGCACGTTCGTGAAATCCGTCGTTAGGAATGTGAATCCGGATCTCGCAATGCACATTTTGCGTAGTTGGGTTAGGTTTATGGCATTTTGGCATTAACAGAGTACGCAAATAA
Source organism: Megalops cyprinoides (assembly GCF_013368585.1). Lineage (NCBI taxonomy): Eukaryota > Metazoa > Chordata > Actinopteri > Elopiformes > Megalopidae > Megalops > Megalops cyprinoides. The sequence continues at coordinate 14,218,919 of NC_050596.1, forward strand.
TTTACCTCGAAGTGTTCACAGTAGCGTACAGGATGCGGTTACAGGAGAAAAGCACGCGCTCTTGCGCGTACCCCTGTTATAGACATTGGGTTAGACCTGCGTTTTCCAAACCTCTCCTGGAGGACCCCTTGTCCTGCATGTTTTAGATCGCTCGCCAACACAGCTGATTTAAATGATCAGTTTGTTATTAAGCAGCTTCAGGAGTTCATAACGAGTTGATCATTTGAATCAGCTGTGTTGTAGAGAACTGGGAGAGTGAGAGTTGGAACTTGAGACTACAATATGTCTGCTCAGTAGTGTGACCTAGGTTTATTTTTCTTTTTCTGTTGCAGACCAGTGTTAGAGTGGTTTGACACTGTGTATCAGTTTGTGTGTGTGTATATATACATATATATATATATATATATTTTTTTTTTTTTTTCCCAGCCCCCTCCCTGGAATATGTTTCCCCACTACCTTATGGCTCTTAGCCTGTTACTAGGGCTACATCCAAATCTGTTTACTGGGGAGGGCAAGCTACCCTTAAGAGTCACGGTAAGTCAAACATTGGAGGAATGGGGGAAATGCTTGGTCGGACCAGATAAAAGATTTTGGGAGCTTAGCCCATCGCATCCAGGCATCCCTGTACATGCTAGCCTAACTGGTGTGAGCTTTCTGCAAATGCAGTCATCAGTGTGATTGATTAATTGTTCCAATAACACTCTTTAAATTACACCAAGACCACACTCAACCTTTCTCCAAATGTCGCTCAGTAGCAAAGAGGTGTTGTGGTGTGTCCTATGTAGCACATTTATTTATGAAGTGATTATTCGTAGCTCTGGCTGTAACTGAGGAGCCCACAATTACCCCATTCTACTATGACATTTTGGGCCAGCAGAGAGAGCTGAACTTCTTCAATAATATGGCCTTGCAGATTAACTCACGTTTATTTTGATATTTTTATTTGATTATTTTTGAGCATGGTTTTTCATTACTGAGCATGGAAGCCCTACAAATTTCTTGAAGAGTCTATCTGTAGCTGGGCCACAGTTTAAGTGTGTCATCAGTAGATACCTTTAGATATGTGTTGTTTATTGTTTTTAACTGTTATTCATGCCTGAAAATGCCATAACTAAATGGTAAATCATCATTTAGTGAGGAGTGTAGCATAACATGTACTGGGAGAGCTTGTCTGGCTTGCTCAGACAAATTGAATTTAGATTTATTTACTCAGCTGAAACTGTTTTAAAAAGCTGTGTGATTCTCAGGATTAACAATCCGTGCACTAATGACGACCACTTACATGAAACAGGGTATTTCCTATATTCTGACTATGATATTATTCCAGCCATGTAATATGCTGCAAAAACACCATGATAGACACACCATGGCTGAAATGAGAATAAAATGTAATATAAAAATAAGATCATCTTTCTTTCTTAAGAATTTCTTTTTTGTTCTTTTCTGCTGAATTATGTTCATTGTTACACAGTTAGCTGTTATGCAAATGGTAAGTATGGGGCTGAATGTTGCTTCCTAGACTCAAGTTAGAAGTGGTTTTTGCTACCAGGAGAGGAGGGAAAAAACATCCAGCACCAGTTTAAGCTTTCTGCTGCTGCTGCAAGCTCACATTATTTAACCTTCTGAAGTAAGAGTGACAGTCAAAAAGTAAAAGAATAGAGAAAATAAGAATCTGAGATCCACAATATATGCAGACCTCTCTAGAGTCTATAATTAAAAAGCAACGCAGTAGCGATGAAACTGGGGTTTACAGACAAAGCTTCTGGATACTTCCTTCCTTGTGGACAGCTGTGAAATAGGTGAAGCGATCCTTATTCTTGATTGGTCAATCTTCAGATCCTTGAAGTTATCACTCAGACGTGGAGATGAATGTCCACCACATGTCACTGCTTTAATAAAGTAATTTAAATGTGCCAACAGGGAAAAGTTTTTATCTGAAAACAATTTCATCCCTCTAGAATGTCACCTACTCAGTGAGATTGACTACCATATTGAATACCTCCGAAAACCATGGTTTGATGGCCCCATTTTCATGACTGTTTGAAGATGTGCAGCTCAAGCTCACGACAAGCATTTATTGCGTTTCAGTATTTACAGCAACATATGGCAGGGTATAAACCCCATTGTTGAAGTTGTTGAGATGTGAATTGGACAGTTGAAAAAGGAGATTTCACATTCTCCACAAATAAATCTGGCAACAATCCAAAAAGCCATGACAGCTTGTGCAATTCTGCACAATATCTGCAAACTATAGACTTGCATTAGCTTGTGTGGGCTTTCTAGTCTATTATCCTTGAGGTAAATCTGCAATTAAGGCAATAGAAACCATAACGAAAAAAATAACAATATAGTCCTGACAATTTCAAATAATAACAGTTGTTGCTTTCAAGCTGATTAAGAGTGGAAAGCATCCATGCTAATTTGTTGCCATTAATTCAAATTTATGGGATGTTTGATCGTATTCACACATTGCAGCACTATGACAACAATACTGTTTTCAATGATTGTACTTATTGGCCATTTTCTCAACAAATGGGATGAACTATAAAAAATGCCCTCGCTACCTTTTGTTTGTGACACTTCAAATGTTGTAAAAGTAAACGGAGAACTACCCTTTGGAAATGGTCTTGAGAGTAGGAGTGCTGAAAGAAAGAGTACAAAGCTTCATAAATAACTCCCATTGCCTGCTCTGAGTTTTTATCCCCTAAAAGTGCTTTTAGTAGGACTCTTAGGAGTAATTCTCAGTCGCTTGATGAATACCGGCCCTGCTATTATCCAAGTGAAAGCCATTCTCCCTTGACCTGGAGGAAAATCATTCTGATAGTACAGGGTCGGTTGTGGTTGCATGTATAAATATGAGAAAAGCTATTTGATTAGGTACACACAAATGTTTGAACTCAAGCCCTCTGTTACGGTTTTCAAATGCCAGAGTCAACTTCACAGTGTGCACACCACTGGCAGCCCAGCAACCCAATGCCTGAAAAATCTAATCCTCCTCCTCCAAATTGTTCCCTTAAATTTAACTCGATGGGAAAGTGTCCTCGTCCCCATTTTGTGTGTCTGTATGCCCACAGAGCAGGAATATGACCCTCTCCTCAGAAGCCAATTTGGCTTTTGATTAGTCACCACTGAGAGGAGTGATGAGGTCAGGGTTAATTGCGGTGGCCCCTACTGCTCCTAATACAACAACTCATTTTCAGCTCCCTGTCCAGACACCTGCTCCTCTCGACTCGGCACCCTCTAAGCGGCGTGTAGGAAGAAACCACAGCGGGGTCCACCAGCCGCATCTGCTCTGAGGCTGGAATGCAAGCCACAGAAAGGTAAGCAGGTAGGGCTTTGTGATGCCTTCCAAAGCCATCAAATCAAAGCACAGTGTTTGGTTTACAAAATAGCATTGATGTACAAAATAAAAAGCAAGATATAACAGCCTCAGCCTTTGTGACTATACTTAACTATGTTTCCCAAGGCTGTGTATGTATGTATGTGTGTGTATGTGTATGTGTGGGTGCATGAAAGAGAGTGCTAGTAATGTACAGTATTATCTAATGGATATACCTTTAATCTGCTGCAATTTCCACTCCCCATGCTTGGCACCAACTCTTTATTTGTATTTATACTGTAACATTAAATTAACGTTTCAGCTTTAACAAATTCGATAATTAACAGCAGTTGTTATTTATCAGGTGGCAGGGATATAAGGCACTATCTGAAAACCGAATGAGCAGAGTTTAAAAGAAAAGTCTTTGAGGCTTTCATCACATTTTCTGTTGCAAAATTACACTGCCAGCTTTGACTCTGCCATACCTATTTGATATACATTTCCTCCTATTGTCACAAAATGCACATTATTTTGCTTGGCACAGAACTTTGCTCTGTCAAACTATGTTCACTCCCTGTCAAAATGGAACGCTGCTACAGCCACTAACCTACGATTTCCCCAGCAGAGACAGGCAGAATGATGGAAATTTAGTGCTCGATTATTGTATCTCAACACTCTGACATCCTGCTATGAACATAAGGCCTGTATGAAGGCTTCTCATTAGGTTTGCTTTTACTGATCTTCAGAAATTCCTGACATATTTGTGGCAGTGGCTCATTAACCTTGTAAAGTTGAGGACTATAGTTTTTATCACAGATTGAACAGTGCAGGTCACAGTAGATCCAACATTTCCTGAGGGTCAGTGTTTCTGACTATCACATAGGCATGAGCATCTATCTTCCCATACAAGTGACAGAAATGTCATCGCTGACAACACATGACAGCTACAGGGGTGAAGAGGTTAGCCCAGGGGCGAGAGAAGATGGAGTTCACAGGGCTTCATGGAAAACACTGCTCATCAGGGCCATTCTGTGTCAGGTTGATTAAAACCCATCAAATTATACCCCAATAAAATAAATTAACTAAATCTGACTTTTCTCGAGACTGTATTTATGAGGACACTTGCATGTTATGGGACTACACCAAATGCCTGAAGCCTTGAATATTTTTTGTAATTCCTATATTGTAGCAGTCGGGGTACATACATTTCCATGAATCACATCGTGCAAAGCCTACAGATGGCACCAAGAATTTTGACAGCTTGTCAAAGACTGCCAATATATATATTTTTTTTTTTTTTTTTTTTTTTAAGTGAGATGGTATTTGCATCATGCAATCGTAGTGCATGCAAAAATAAAAAGCCATCAGCTTGGCATATCAAGAACCCCAGTGGGTGTTTTTACCCCTACAGCCTGTCAAGAACAGAGCCTAATTGACCTAATTTAAAAATGCATTAAGGTCTCTGAATCCTTGTTACAGATTAACACAGCATGGGCATAACATGCTGTATAGGCAGGGATGCACCTGTAGAACTAGGATGTTTAATAAATTATTTAAAATGCAGGCCTAAAAAGTGCATAGTATAACAGTATATCATCAGTATAACAGAAGATGTATTCATTTGGTATTGTGAAACTTGACAGAAGATCTGAAATTAGAGTTATTTCTGTCAGATCTGTCAGATCCTATTATGTGAGGCATCATGGCTTTTGTTGCATTGTGTGGTTTATAGGTTATCTGGAGTGACTCTAATGAAGTGCCAAATGCCACAGATGCATGTGAAATATCCTTAAAACCAAATAATTATCCGTGGGTGACAAAAAAAGAAAGGTATAAAAAAGGGATAAAAAGATCACAGTGAAAAAGAACACACAAAATGGCACAGTGATTCTTCCAGGTGCAATTCAGTGAGATTCGTTAGATGAAAGGTACATTGATAGGCAGCTTTCAAAACATTTCAACTTTTGAGGCCATTATGCTTGTTCTTGTTCCATTGCACTGCATGAAAACATATTGGTTCATATGCATATGAAGAAATGCATCAGACGTCTCAAAGGAAAAGGCACACGGTACCACTAAGCCTGAAAGAACACTTATAAGGAAAACATAGGGTAAGATAAGGTTCTTATATTGCTGTTCACTGTAAATCAAGCTATTCGAGCACTAGGACCAAATACACAGGGGGAGTTTTCAATCACATGTGTGTTTCCTAGAGCAGCAAAAACAACATGCGTCCTATTTTCATCCGTGATGCACACCAGGGACCTTGAGATCCTTCCAATGTTTTATGGATAGATCTGCAAACAAAAGAGACAATCTTTCCAGGAATGAGTAGCCAGAACTGGGGAATTCAATGTATGCCTGATGTAATATTGCACCCTTACAGCCTGTCAAAAACAGTGTCTAACTGACCTAATTTAAAAATAACAAGTGCAGTGTTGATAGCTGCACTTGAATCAAGTGATATGTAACTCCCATGTTGTTCCCATCAATTTCCAGTACAGTGGCAAAGAGAGGAGGTGGCAGGGTAATTTTTCAATCTATTTTCCGTCTAAGTGTGTGAAATAGTTTCACATTATTGAACTTTGCTTGCCTGTTAATTCAGGTGGGAATTAGAGCTGTGGACATTTGCTTTAAACCTCATGGATAAAAAATGGAAAACATGCTTAAAACCACTGCTGGCAGTAACTCTAGCAGGAGAGTTTCACTAATATTGGTGGTTTGCTACCTGCTCTTAGCAGTTCTAAAGCCAAACATTTTTACTACTGTGACTAGTAGTTTACCAATGATTTTAACAATTTTAAGGCTTCTTTTACCACTCATACCATTCCCACTTTAATCAAACTACAGTTGATGACAAGGACAATCCAGTATGATGTGGGAGACAGACCTGAAATGCAGATTAGGCTGGCATTTACTCTTCATAGAGTTCACATTACATCATTGTCACTCTTGTTCATTCATGTTCCCATGCACATTTCCTAACGTATTACATTCTGCCTTTGTGGCATCGTAACGGTTAATTACATCTGTAATTTAATAATGAAAGTGTATCCACATTCAACAAAATTAGTGTCTCTGTAAACATATGCTGGAAGTCTTGGTATGGGTATATTAGTATTAGGAAAAACAGTGGTTGGAGGACAGCATAAAATTTCCATGTCAGAAACATACAGCACCATCTCAATTCTGTAACAGCAGCTCCATCTGCTGTTGATCTTTCATGCCTGTTGAGTCCTTTATTGATATGTCGTCTGAAATGCATATTGTTTTGAACAGCATGTCTTCAGGAAGGGGTTTTAGCATTCTCATATTGCCAGAGATCAAAAATGTTGCAGAACACCATGACACAACATAACTACTGAATAACAAATCACAATAATTGTAAAGTTACTGACAGTATTAATTTAAGGTTTAAAAATGGTTAGATATTGTTATGGGCTGCCCATGCATATTATCATGACCTATCAGACTGCACTATCCAGAGATTCACCATGTGGCTCCTTATTTGCACTCTGAAATGACTGCTAATCATACTAATACTAACATGTTTGCCGCATAATTTCGATTAAAATATAAAATGTGAAAGTATAGAGGGATAATGTAGCATGGAATGTTACATGTGCTTTAGTTCAGTACTCAGTCAATACATTTCTTATAACCGAGGAGGCTAAAACGCCTTGGAGATCACAACATGTGCACCTCTGACAGGTAGTCCACTGTGTATTGCAATAATAGCTATACATGTCTTTCCGTGGGAGATAAGGCAGTCTTTGCACCTTTCAACAAGTCTTAGTGACAAAATTGTCAGCTATGGCAACTGAAACACAGGGAGCTGTGAGTGAATGCTGAAGTCTTCGTAAATACAGTAGGTGTTGTACAGTTATTGAACGGGGACCACTTATGAATCCTCACATTTTTTGCCCTGTATGTTGGTTAGAGAACAGTACAGTGATTTAGACATTACAATATTTTCAGTTCAATTATACTATCACTATCCTTGGACTAGCCATGAACATTTAGGAATCTTGCCTCTATTCATGTCGTAAGGTGGGACTTGACAATACTGGGAGATGCACGACAGTCAGATAAATTCAGGAAGATGAGGCTCAAACACTAGAAGTGTCCAGTATTGATTTTGTTTGTACTAAATCCTTTCACATTTACATTGGCTTTGTGTTTTGACAAAGCCAATATAAGAATGATTAATGATTCTTAAGCCAAGTTTAAGACTGATTAATGCAATTTCAGAACTAGGACACACAACACCACTAGACATTTTAGCTTCTCCTCTCATAGGATCATAGAAACCATATGCCAGTGGTTTCTATGATCTTCTTTCAGTGCCGATATTGTACTGCCATTCTGCTTTGCTGAACCCTGTAATTCACGTCCTTTTGTGCATATTGTATGGGTGAATATATTATAGATGTTTTAAACCAAGATTGTTTAATACAAATGATGCAAATGATGAGTCTGAACACTTGAGTGCAAGTAAAATACTCAGGTTGTCTGTGGCAGAAAATATCATGTCTGGGAAATGATTGATTTTTGCTCTGGAAAATTTCTGCTTTTCTTGTACTTCCTATGTAATACTCTGGGTGGCATGGTTGTCTTTGGAAAAAATGATCTCAGCCATGATTTTTAGATCCACAGAATGTAATCAGAATTTTGGGATTGATTCCATTTCTTAAATTGTTATGTATATACACACAGTATATGAGTTTATGTTCTCTGGTGTTATCCATTGCTATCAATCAAACATTTGTTGTTTTTCCTTTCCTTAGTAGTTGATTAATCCATAGATTAATATTCCCTTTTGTGTGTTCCTGAGTGATTCTACTCTGTGGCCCTGGTTCAATCCTATCTGTGCCGTCAGCAGACAATGACTTGGAGCACACAATGGTGGAACAAATGGCTTTGTTCTGCATGGGTTCTGGTGGGTGTTTCTCCTCCATCTCACCACTGTTAGACAGCTTGCAATTTGTCAGCAGTCAGTGAGTCCCTCAGATGACATCAGAGGAGCAGCACCTATCCTCCAATGAGCACCCACTCCACTGTAGACTGCTGTATCCCAAATTACACACTAGGATACTATGTAGTTCACTTATCAAGTTTGGTAGGCTGTTTAGTATGTTCACACCTGATATTACGGATAGTGTAATATGCTTTAAAATATCCAGATGTCATAATACAATTGCTGAAAAAAGGATACTTTGGTTGCACACTACCCAGGAAGTGTTTCATGTTTCCTATCTCAAAATTCATTGCAAAACATAAGCTTTGGGGCTTATGGCAGAGATCAAAATGGAAAACGTGGCAGACAATTTGATTGGTTGTGCACAGTCAGAATACATGCTATTGGGTAGTGAACAACTGATCATTGATTTATCAAGGATTTGTTTTCAATTGGTATTATGCTAACATAGATCGTTTGGCATATTGTGCTGTAAATTAACATGACAATTGTGGTATTTATTATAAGAACAAAGTACCAAAGCTATCTATCTAGCTAGTCTCTCTACTGCAGCTAAGGTTAGATGTCTTTAATCTCAAATACTGATTGGTAACTGGAACTGGAAAACTTCTCCTTTATCCTTGAGACCCTGCCTTGACCTCACATGCTCCTATTGTGAAACTGTAAGCATTCCAGGGACATAGAGTGTCACATTCTTGAAGACTGCAGTTGCAGAAGTTGACACTGGAATGCTGGGATGGCATGCTTGTACCATGCTTGGCACATTGCTATTATTTTTTAATTGTAACAATGGTTTCCCTTTTTGGATTATTGGATAAGATTGTAGGACAGCCAATGCACATCATTGCTAGTAGATTATAAGTGATTTTATTTACTGGTGTCCTGTGCAGTGCCTCTTCAGTGAGTTTGAATTTATTCACCTAGTGGGAGGTTCTGTGTCAAATGATCAGCTTGTGTTTCTCGTGTGGTGTAGGATGAGGCCATCACCTTCTCTTTCAGTGAGATCAATCACTGCACACAAACCTGCTGTTTTATCTGTTTAATGAAATAACCCCCCTCCCAACCCATGACCTGCAGATTATTATGTAATTCACAGAGGAGAACCATTTGTTCTGCTATTTTCTCTATTCCCTCTGGTTTCCTGCAGCGAGCTACAGGGTTAATATGCCACTTCAGTGTTTCCAATGCATTAATGGCCAAGAAATGGCAGGTCTTTAGTTTTCAAAGGCTGCCAACAAACAAAACAGTCTCATTTTAGGGCCAGGACAACGCAAATAAATCTAAATAGAACAATCCCACCGCTTGTTGGAATTTTTGTTCATGCATATTTCCTTTATTTCATACCAATTTGGACCTGCCATTTCCATGCTAGACACTCCTTTTGCAACACCCAAAGATCACCCAACACACTACAGCAAAGTAAACACCAAATGGAGCATGGGAGTGGCTTTACTGACATCATCCTTGTAACCTGCATGTGCCTGATGAGTCACTGGGTGCCTGAGAGCAGCGAGATGAGGAAACATTTGCTGTCATACGCACCCCTATCCCTAACAGCACAAAGCCAGTTTTCTCTGCTGCTGTGGGCTCCTGGTCATCGTTGGGCTGGGACTGAACTCAGGCCATAGGACTAAGCTTACATTCAACTGAGCTGCGCCACCAAATGAACTGTGTTGATCATGATCTAGCAAGAATCTCTGAGGAGGTGACACTGCTAGCCAGGCCTTTGTCCCTGATTGCGGAGCTTAAGGCAAGAGGGAGCATTGTGGTTCAATCTGAAGCATCACCTCTCTCAATGACACAAATTATCATGGGTTTCTTTACTAGGCAGATGTAGGCAAAGCAAACTCTTCAACAGTATGGACAATGATGCACCATCTCAATTTAATAACAAGCAAGTGAAATCTGCTCTGCCAGCTTCAGACAAAAACAGTGCATGTTATCTTGAATCCTTGAAGATTAAGAAACAAGAAGTTGTCTTGTTGTGACATACAATAAACGTTATAAACATTTAATGATTTAAAAAAAAAAAATCTGAGTTAACTATACATCACCTAGGTTTGTGCAGAAAAAGTCCAAAGCTATCCAACTGTGTTCTGTAAGATGTCTGTAATAACACGTATTTTATAAGGATATGGTACAAATACAAGGCTAGCTGGCACCAAGACTAAAATAAAATAAAATAACTTGAGCATGGAACCTAAAAATACATATCTCTCTTATCTGAGAAATAGAATCTCCATATTTCTGTGAGAAATTGGATTTTTATATTTCACTGAGGAATAGGAAATCTTGGGATAGCCTTTCATCTTGGGTGCCACTGGAGAAATGGCTAGTTTGGAAGATGCTGCAATATTTTGTCTCTCTGTGTGTGAATCATATGTTATGTAGGTGATGGTGTTTCCATGTCTCTTTCAACGCCATAGGAGCAGTCCCAGAAGATTGGAGTAGGTGTTACAGTCATTTCTTTTAGTTTCACATGGGAGGAAATCTAAGTGCCAAATGCAAATTCATGGGAGGAATATAAGCTGGAGCATGAACCTCTTCTGCATGTATGTTGAGAGACAAAAATTGCACCTACAGCGTAAGCAACCTGATGTCATGAGAAGAATCTGACTACTTTCTCGTGAGATCAGGTTGGCATACTGCACTAATGAACAACAGCAGTATTAACCTGTGGAACTCACTGTGAAAATAGACTAAGATCATGAATCTGTGTGTTAAAAGATGCTAATCAAGAGATACCACATCACATGGTGTGAACACCCCTCTGTCAGTCTGTGAAACATGCAGCGATCCCCGTCCAAGTTTTCTTCATACCCATGGGATAATGTTCAAGCTTAATGGAAATGCAGTAGCATCGGACCACTAAATCCTGTGTTGCTTTTGACAGCGCTGGTGTTTTGATATTACTGAGAAGCCAAGAAGCAATACAAAGGCAGCAATATAGCATTGATGGTGGGTCAGTGAATGTCATTTTTCCTCCTTGTATTTCATAGTTTGATTATGTGGTTAAATGGCACAATTTGGTGCTGAAAATAAAAATGTGATTAACACAGACTCTGGTACTAGTAATTCCAGCATGAAATTTAGCTACAGCAATTTCGCCCACTGAGTGCACAGGTTTGCACTCTGACCATTTAACCACGATAAAGGGCATTGAGGCAAAAAAGTGAATGTTCATCAGTAATGAAAAGATTTTATTCCACGCACATTAGGGGGTAATAATGTGTAAACGGGTGAGAGAAGGTTCTAGGTTCCAATGCTCATTAGTGTTAAAAAAGAAATGATGTAACAGCAGAGTGTGGATCTCGGAGACACTCGCACCTGGAGCAAGGTGAGGCACATTAACCCCTCCACCTCATATTTGTATATATGTATATATATATATACTTTGGGGGTTCGGGGTTCAATAAAGAGCAGATTACTCTGGAATCAAGGTTTCTTCTTTTAATTTTAATTTATCTTAGTTTAATGCACCCTCACTCACAGCCTCACTCAACACAACTCCCAATCAATTTAAACTAAACCACATTTCCTGTGTTCTGTGAGTGTGTCCCTCCTCAATGAGAGAGTGTGAATAAGCATATTCTAATTAACAAAAATTGCTGTAGCAAGACAATGTCAGTGTTACAAAATAATAACAGTACAAAATATTCTTGAAAAATAACATGCATTTCTAAGGCTACACGTGTCTGCAAATATACATTTTACACATAACTGCTAAGGAAACCATAAACACAAAGCAAAAGAGCTGCATCAAAAAATAATCACAATATACCAAAGTTAGGCTTTAGACCTTTGAAATATGGTGTTTCCCCTACACTGGAGTCACCTTGCTGCTCCCAGGCAGATGTTATGACATCACTGGTTATTTGACAGTGTACTCATTTGGCATGAATGTTTAAGAACTGATGTTGTCTGTATGTTGTCTGTATGCATGTTTAAAACCAAAGAATGATAATGCACCTCCTGAACAAAAATAACACCCTTGACTTTGAAGTCACCATTGAAAAACTTCACCAGTCATGCATGTTTCATATGAACTTTATTAATGTGTGATTGATCAGTAACATTAAAAGAAAGGTGTGTTTAGTGGCCGGTTAGTGGTCTTCACGCATTGTGACCACTCCTACATGCTCCAATATTCCTACTCTTCACCAAGTTTGTCTGCTCCTTGTACCCAGCACCTCTCAGCACTCAGGGATTAGTTCCCCCTGAGCAATGCTCTCAGCAAATTGGCTCATTAACAGCAACTTGATTTTCAGTCTGGGCAATTTGCGATTAGTTCTGTACAAGACCTTAATCCACACAACAAATGATGGAAACAACCTCAGAAATTGAAACCCTCCTTGGCAAAATAGCATGGGTTATTATAACATAAAGAACCACTATTAAACTGTCAGGGCAACAGCGGATATCATCTGAAAGGCAGTTATGTTATGTTAAATTTATTATGATTGTCACTTGTGAAATGAAATAATTTAGTTACAGATTTGCTTATTCAATATGATGCTTTCATGTTATATAAATCACACATGTATTTTCATCCACAAATATAACTGCTCCACTCCCATTAATGGCTATTGTTTATTTCTTCCAAACCAAAAATGTTCATGATAGTTTTTGAGAATCCAATAAAAAAGCCTTTGACATAAAAGCTATTGTTTTGATTTGAGAAATCACTGCTGGCTGTAATTTGAGATAATCAGTGTGTGTGATTTAAACAAATCGAAGTACCCCAGAGCCAGTCAGTCCCTTTCATGGAAAGCGGAGAAGGTGCACAGCTTTTCACTGCCATTCCCTCCAAACACTGCTGCCAAAGCAGGGAGCTCCACATTTGGTGGAGTCATAAAAGCCCTGACTGTGTGTCGGCAAGTGACCAGAGCAGCCTGGTCGACATAGAGCAGCGTTTCCCAAACCTCACCTGGAGGACCACATGTCCTGCATGTTTTAGATCAGTTTATTATTAAGTAGCTTCAGGAGTTCATAATGAGTTGATCATTTGAATCTGTGTGTGTGTGTGTGTGTGTGTGTGGGGGGGGGGGGGGGGGGGGGGAAGGTGACTATTGTTGTAGCATTTGTACAGTGGAGTAGTTGAGTCTGATGACTGTGTCCCTTGGAGTTCTATTCATTTAGACTTGAAGGATTAATGTCAAAAGAGAACTGAGTCTCATAGGCATGATTTATTGAAATATTTGCCATGCTTCATATTAATGTGCCATTGTTCTTTAAATGCTAATCAATCAATATCTCTCACATAATATTACATTTTTAAAGATGTTTGGTGAGAATTAGTAAAACCAAGGCAGCTTATGTTTATCACTGTTGACAATCAATTGATTTTGTGCATGCTCAGTACAGGTCCTGGTGTTTTAATGCATGCAAAGAATAATAACTATGCACTTATATTTAAATGATTTTCACACGGTGTGGCATTATAGGTACACATTATCAGACTGCGCTCACTAGCAGTACTTTTTTTTGCAATTAATGCCAAACAACAACGGTATAAGCTGTTCTGTGGGACTGTGGATAACAGACTGCGTTTGCAACACGAGGGTCAGTCTGAATCATATTGAGATATACATCAAATTTGATTCATTTCAGGTGTGGCATAAAGGCATTACATTTTACAGATAATTATATAAATATGTCAGCAAAGTGTTTTGTTATTTTACTTCTCATTTTGGCTTTTGCTTGCGCATGGCTCCCTTTACCTCTCGATTTCAATTATATTACAGATTCGAGCTATTAATACAAACAATCCTTCAAAGGGCTGCCAAACTGGTGATTAACTCATTGCCACTATGTGCTTTTACGGGATTTTTTTTTAAATGCTTGTTTTCGGGATATTTTTTCAATCTGCTCCCTTCTGCACATTGTTCTGTGAGAAATCCAACAAGAGAAAATATTGTGGTGTACTAGTTTTGAGCTTGTCATTGTAGTGAGGTGGTTTGCTGGCAGACGGGTTTATGCTGGTGATAAACTGATACTGGGCGGATATTGTGACAGGAGGGTGGGAGTTCATTCTTGTTTTCAGATGAAGGTTGATAACAACTGCTGTTGTGGACAGGGACAGGAACATAGACACAATTGCAAACAATTGTCCACAGTACACCTCGCACAATGCAGCTGCCCTGCAAGTCCTGCCCCCCACCCCAGTAAGGTTTTCATTTCATGCTTCATAAACATAGCACCATAAATTATATGCATGTATATGACAAGGACCTTTATCAGAGTTGACTGAGGTGTTCCGCATACTTCATAAGACATAGGACTCCCTTCAAGTACAGCGTTACCATAAACCTATATATCATACCATACAATGTGTGCATACCGCACAATGTGTGCATGTGTGGTGTCACGTGATGAGAATTTATCTGCCCGAGTGTATGACAGTTGGCTCTTCAGAACTGAAACGTCTGCCGTTGGTGGGAGCTCATCCCACTGTTAAACATTAGCAGAGTACTGACAATTTGTGGAGAAGGAAATGCATGCATCTGTTCACAGCCTCGGGCATGCATTTCCAATGATCACATCAGCCAGGTGGATCGGGCCAGCGCACAGCATTGCTGTGCAAAGGACATGCATTCATTTTAAACCCAGCAATTGTCTAAGAATCACACTTTGAGGGGCTGGGTTGTCAAGACACTAAAACAGATTGACTGTCTCCAATCCAAAACAAAGATATATAGAGATGCATGTAAAGAAAAGTGCTGTGAGGGAAAAGATTTCAGAATTTTGGAGTCCTTTTAAGACATACTCAGTCTGCAATAGGACTCTTCCTAGATGTCCTTACAAATGATACAGTATAATTATTGCTGTTCTATGTCCATTATTGGAGAATGTATTGAAGGTCTATTGGTAAACATGAACCACTGATTTTCAGAACTCCACATAGCCTTACTATGTTGTAATGATAAATAATAATAATTAATTAGTAATGTGATAGCATGTAAAGTAAGAGGTGACAAATGAATCAAAACCCTCTGAGTACCATAGTACCACGAAGGCAGTAGAATAGCAGTGCCTCTTAACGGGCCCACAGTTTGTTTTAATCTGATGACTCAGAAGCTTCTGCTTCACCTGGATTCCAGGCTTTTTTCCTTCAGGGATTAATAAACACAACAGGAACAATTAATTTTATGGGAACCTGAACTTGTTGTTTGAGTCAGATGCTGGAAAGTAACATGTTAGATGCTGAAAGTCGTGTGTGTGTGTGTGTGTGTGTGTGTGTGTGTGTGTGTGTGTGTGTGTGGCAATGGTTGTCATTGTACCATCTGAGGTGAAGTCTGAAAAAGTAGACACATGCAGAGGGTGCAATAGTGAACACTAGAGAGATTTTGGCTTCTTTGTGTCTCTCATCTATCTGATGCTGCCTCCCTGCATTTAAGAGGATGGATTAATTACAAAGCTAGTGCATTGATTCTAAAGTGCTGCAGCGCTATATGTGTTGCTCTCCTTACATTTCCCCTTACAAACAGAAAGAGAACAAAAACCCTGACACCACCCTAACACCCGGATCAAGGTAAAATGAAATAAAATAAAATGATAACCAGGAACGTCATAACACTCACAGTACCACACAAGCACATCTTAGAGTAATTTATATCACCCTGATAACCAGCACAATGCAGCATGAGTGAACACGAATTTTTATTTTAACAAGGACAAGCTTTTCATGTTCAACATGATTCATGTTTTAAAGATCTATTTGATAGTGAAATAATCTTCATATGTTCCTCTCTAAAGTGTGCATTGTGATGACAATCTTTTTAATCAAAAGACATTCAACAATTGGGTCATTCTAGGTCTGGCTTGTTAAAGGCTGTCTGTCTTTTTACAAGCTGTCTTCCTCTGGTCTCCTTATTTTTATTGTACAATTTTGCTAGCATGTCACAGTGCCATGGCACTAGAGAAATAAACGTGTATTAAGGTGATATAGATAGGTTCTCATTGGTTCTTACATGGTCACACCTAAAGCTCAATTGTTTTGCCCTCTGTGGCAGGTTGTTTGAGTTGTTGAATGAAACAGCTGCAGTTGTGCTTGTGCCTGACCTTAGCACACTGTGTTCAAGACATGAGGTTGCACCGTAAACATCAGGCCCAAAGATTAGTGTTTAGTGTGTGGGTTGTTGTCATTTATAGGAAAAGGAGAGGCAAGTCTGTCTGGCAGTGTCTGTTGTGGGCATAAATGTAATTCAGCTCAGAGCTGAGCAAAGTTTGACTGAACTTCCTGACTTGACTTTCTTTTTACAGATCTGTTGATTGGGCATTTGATGTTTGGGGATGCTTTGATCCAAGTGTCCCTGGACCCCATTTCTCTTATTTTTCCAATATTGATGAAAGCTTCAGCTTTTTTCCCAGCATCCCAAGATGTTCAATTTCTGTACTGTGGTCTGAACTCCCAAGCCTTTAAGTTTAATGCCATTATTCAACTAAAAGTGGATTCCCAAAAAAATAACTGTGCGTTTATTGTTAGAAGCTTTCATGTTTATAATTAAGACAATCAAGACCAATGCAAATGAATAAATTTATAAATACAATCCTGTAAGTCATCTTTATCTTCACAACAAAAACAATTTAAATGCTGTATGAAACACCTCAACTAGTGTAAGCCTGGAAACATGTGGTTATAATTGATCACTAATACCTTACATTATGATCTACAATAATTCCCATTGTGTACAAGCACAACCTGCATTGGTTTTTTTTCTTTTCAGGACAAATTAGAATGCTGACATTTCACATCTTACACGTCTTCATGCCTCCCATCTCAAAAGGCCTGTTGAGTTCACCCACACATCAGTCTGCAGAGTAAAAAGTAAAGCACAAAGCATTACTGGTAGCAAAGAGAGCAAGAGTCCTGGGTTCAACATTTCCCTTCATCCTACTGTGGGCTGCTGAATGGTGCCTGACAGGGTTAGGCCTGGGTCTGCCCGCCAGCAAATCAAAGATACAAGACCAGAGCACAGGGGATGCTGGACTGAATGATGATTAGAGCCTGCTATATTGCTATGGAAGCTTGTATTCTCTGAGAAATCCCTCTTGATGTTTTTTAAATCTCATCTTTCTTAAAGTACAGTGTTAAATGGAAGTGTTGTAGGGTGTGTTTTGGTTGTATGGTGAATTAAGCTATGTTTACTGTCTGGATACTTGATGCCATTAGAAATGAAGCACATCTCACAAGTGTTCTACACTGTTTGGCAATGATCCAGTAAATTTTATGACCAGTGTCACAACACAGTGCAGCAACACTTTGATTTGACTGTGACCAGAATATATCCCAAATCCAGACTCCACTGGGTTCATGCTTTAGTCACAAAAAACCTATAATGCGGTCTCACTATTATTATTATTATTATTATTATTATTATTATTATTATTATTCATGACCACTGCTCAAGCATACAGAAGTAGTCCTCCACCTTGTGCTCAAATGTGAAATTAATAAAAATTAACTAGGAGCTCAAAGAGTAGAGTTGGGAGTTCACTTTTTCCTGATATGATGAAATGAAAAAACAGCATGTCTGATTACACAGGCTACAGCTAGTCTAATTCTTCCCTTTTATTTTCTTTTATGTTATGGTGTTACATGAGGAAAAAAATTAATCTGAACTTTATCCGTGCATGTCAGATAACAGAAAGTCTGAGTTTATAGTCCTTTTATCTCCTCACAGTTAATCAGAGACGAACAATTATTCTTTAGAGTTATGCCATTAATTGGCAAATGAGCTTTAATTATCAGAAGCACAGTAATTTTATGGCACTACTCGAACTTAAACATGCTCGATTGATCTCATCTGGTTGTAATCACTGTGCAATTGGCTGCAGTGTTCTTAGATGGGTCTTAACAATTAGGGTCATTTTATATATTCATATATTCTTTCTATATTAAATATTTATATATACTTACATACAGGTAGGTTAAATTTTTTTTTATCAATTTATCTTTTATACAGGTGGATATTAACTTTGGGTTAAGTACCTTGCCCAAGGGTACAACAACAGCACCCCAGTGAGGAACTGAACCAGAATTTTTTTGGGACAAGTCCTGCTCCTTGGCACTACTGCCCATAATGTAGAATATAGACATTGGATATAGATCTAACATATATTGATATATTGTACTATAGGATGCAATTATTATATTATGGCATACATGGATATATTCTATGATATAGGATATAGATAGATTATGTATTACCATTACTACTACTCTACTAGGATGAATAATCCATCATGAGCTCTTCAAATTTGTAAATTTGACATTTGTAAGTAATATAACATCGTTACCACAGCCAATAAAATAGTCAGAATATCATGAATCCCAAATTTCTTTGGTGCTATGAGACATCCATTAAATAAGGTAAATTGGCATTTATGCCATGTTTTGCACCAGTGCCTAATTTCGTGGATTGAGAATGATAAAACCCACTTTTGCCTCTGCAAACATGTCTCTGTTAACCTTTTGAGCTATGCTGAAATTCAAGCACTTGATAAATGAGTGTCGTTTTGATATATGTGAAAAGGCTCAGGCGTGTGTGACAGACTCACCGCTGTCAGTGTCACAGAGAAGTCACTTAAAAGAGTCGTCACCGCCATCTTGCCTTGTCCCCGGGAAGCATGGCACTCGGGGGTTCATAGATTATCACTTCATCCTCCTGACAACTGATCACAGCCCTGAAATAAATGCCATGACAGCACCGTCTGCCGCTGCCGGTTACCGAGAGGTCAATCAGTGTAGGAAGCAGAACTTTCCAACTCTGCTGCTTTCAGAGCACAGGGATCAGACAGAGGCAAGACTGACAGTCTCTCCACCTGCAGTATTCCAAATTTAGAGATAAACACGAAGA
This sequence comes from Megalops cyprinoides, assembly GCF_013368585.1. Taxonomy (NCBI): domain Eukaryota; kingdom Metazoa; phylum Chordata; class Actinopteri; order Elopiformes; family Megalopidae; genus Megalops; species Megalops cyprinoides. Next base: position 14,238,075 of record NC_050596.1, read on the forward strand.
TTAGTAGGGAACATCTAAAGGACTGGTCCATTTTAAGTGCTTCTTGTGTGAGCAAAAAGTGCAAGAGCCTTGCCCTAATGAAGGCTGGCACTGCCAGTGCCATTGAGAGAGAGAGAGAGAGAGAGAGAGAGAGAGCGAGCGTGCCCTTGCATATGTGAATTTCTGTGGAAAACATAAGCACAAGTTAGTGTATGAATCATTTTTGTGCCACCAAATTAGGACAATCATAATTTCAAAATGTCACTGATAAGACACTGAACTGAGTTTCAGAAGCATTGAATTTCAAAACACAGTCAAAGCAAGTGATCATCCCTCTAATCTGTCTGTACCCACAGCAGGGCTGAATAGCCTCCCCAACAGCTGGGATACAACTGCAAGTTGAACTGCATACCAATCGCAAAGTCCATCTGCTTTCCTGGCTTATTTTCAATAACAAGGGGAAAGCAGGTGGATATATGAGAGCATGGAAAAATGTGTAGCTCGATTCATTCCCTTTTTCTTTCTTTCACAGTGAAAATAGCACAGCCTCCACTGTTTTGTATTTAAACATCTTAGTTCTGCAAGATGATGGTTAAAGGGTATTGCTGTCTAGAAAGGCCATGAGTTTTGCAGGTCAGTTCTCTGACAAATAAAACGTTAAATTAATGAATGGGGGGGAAAACTTTATTTAAGTGGCATGCATACTTTTATCTATCTAGACATCTAACAACACTTTTTATTGTATTAGAAATTCAAATTAGAAATTTGGATGCCATTTAAATGTACTACACAGTAGCCATTTAGCTACAGTGTTACAGTACATGCAAGTGTAATCTTTTTGATGAATTCATCCAGGCTCAGATTTCACGCCAATCAGCTTTGTTAAATTGTCTTTCAACACAGGGATCATACACACGTATATTTGCTGTTAACCTGATGCTTTAGACTTTGCTAGTTTCCATGGTTTCAGAACTGTTGTTTCATTTCCTTCACTGTATTTTTCAAGAATAAATGTGTTCTTGTTTTAAATCAAAAGTGCCAGTCTAGTCATAGCACCCGCATAGAACTAGTCACAAGTGCAAGCTCACACCTTGCCCCCATCTGAAATGAGTGAGTGTGGACTGCCTTGTGGTTAACAGGGCAGCACACACAGTATCGGCAAATGCAAAAGATCCATACAACCCTTATTTATGAATGACATATTTTCCTATCGGGAGTGGGAGTCATGAGTATATTTAGTTTTACTCTAAACATTTCATCACATACATTTGCAACTTATCTGATTCCTCACACTGTCATGAAACATCATTGAAACCCTAAACCTCACACAACATAAAAGTATTAATGAGAGGAGAGGATGGCTCGGGTTTTCTGTCAGTACATCCATTGACATCTTGTGCTGGCCTCTTTGTCACCAACCTCCCCAACTGAGTCTGAAGAGGCAAGAGTCCCAGAATGCATCCAGGCTCCTAAATGCGCCCCAGACACATGACCTAGCTTGAAACTACAGTCCTGAGACAGGCACACTGCCAGAAATCCATTTGAGAGACTTCCTGGCAGGGCTGAATGCAGACATTTACAAATTGCAGGAAAAAGTACAACCTGATAGGTATGCCAGGCTCCTGCTTCAGTATTTAATAACTTTTGACAAGTACACGATGTGGAGCAAGAAATTCACATGGGGATACTGTTGTGTCAGTGTGGGTATAGTGCCTTGGAGGTGTCTGAATGGACAAAAAGCAAAACAAAAAAAGTAGAATTAACATGTTTACAAACATGCTGTCTCAAGTAAATCTTGTATATTTCCTGTGGAAAAAAAGTTAACAAAATACATCAAATCTCCTTTGGTGTGTCTCTTTTGGTTTTTGGTTGAAATTTTGAAGTAAAAAAAAATTGATAAATGACGACAGACCTCCTCTAATGATTCTATAGTGAATGATGGAGATCATTTGGCTTCATAACCCCTTCGATGCATAACTTCTAATGTTCTTTAACAAATAGTCATGACATCCCTGACCAATTCTGATAGTGTTGTCATAAGTATTTAATCAGGTTTCATAACACACCACCGGTGATAGCTGATACTGTATCTTGAGTGTAATGACTATCTCACAGGAAGCAACAGGAAGTTAAACTTTGACACTCTCAGGGTTCTTCTAGGGTAGCCATTAATAAGCCCTATCAGTAAAACATATCCTACTCAGTTTCACTTTGAAACAACAATGAAGAATGAAACCCACACATTGGGTCTGATCACTGGTCCACAGCTACCCAAAACAAATAAAAACACCTCCTATCTTAAAACATCTCCAAAAATTAATGAATTAAAAAAACTAACTCTGTTACTCCTTATTTATCAAGGAATACTGTAAGACATTAGCCCCAGGTTTGTTTCAGCAGAAGAGAGCAGGAGAGAGGTCAACAGGAGTTTATTACTCATTCATTTACATTGCATATGTAACCCCAGAGCCAATGACAGGAGGTCACAGACATTACAGCACTTGTTATATGTGAGGAATTCTTCATGCCATCTGTGTGTACACTTTTCCACACTGTTGAAGTAATACTAAGATCATGGCAATAACTCTCTCAGACTCGTCAGGTGGCACTTAACCTGAAGGACCCAACAGTCATGGTACTCCAACTTATTTTTGATTCATCCCACCCAGGCTGTCATTATAGCCCTGAACACTGCAAAGTGCTCAGCTGCCACTAAATTACTCTTACATTTCTGTAATGTATTATTCACTGGGTCTTTTGTTCATCATGCGTTCAATTTAAGTGTTTAATGTCTCTTTTTTTTACACCAATGCCTCATCTACCATAGCAAAGGGCAACACTGTAGGAGCCCCTGCATTAATTAGACATGTCCGTGGTCTGAAAAAGACAGAGGTCAATATGGTAACATCCTGATGGCTGTTTAATACGAAAAGCTGGACTGCGCTCCATGCATTATTCATAAGGCCCTCCATAAAATGTCACGGCGTGTTCCATAGGATCGTAACCCTGTGTTTTAATGACAGGTCATGCACTTCCCTTGGAAGTCTTCCCTTGGCCGCTCACCCTTGGACACTCAAGTTTAGAATATGTTCCATTATCAATTCTGACCAATAATTAATTGTGCAGTGGGTGGGGTTTGAAGAGGATTATATTGCTTCAGTAAGATATGCTGATATGCTATACCTGACTGTGGAGTGAAAAAGATTATGCAGTTTTGCCAAAGACAATGTACAGTAGTGGCAGTTTTTTTTAAATATATCACCATAGGCTAGATAGGGTAGAACTGGAGTCTGGGGATATGTTCTATGATAGTGACCTGTGAGGAATGTTCGATGGTAATGGCCATGGCCTCCAGAGAGAAAAATTTGAAAGCAATGCATATTTTCTATGTTTGAATGTTTACTTGAATCATAGCATTGAGAGAAAGACACACACCTTGAAAGTCTTTTGCTTAATTCTCTACATCAGCCATCTCTACTATGCAGGCCACTGTTTTTTGTGTGGGGGGAGGTTGTCTCATGGTTTATGGCCAATGCCTACACACTGCACAGTCATCATTTCGCATATTTTCAAAGGATAATTTTCTGAGTTGCAAAATTAAAAAAAAGAATTCTCCAGGACTTCAGCTTCCAATGTTCAAGCCCTAGCTAACTGTAAGCAGGAGTCATTTATTGTAGACAGGAGTTAGTGACAATCAAGATAAAACAATAATCAGTATCCTCCTACACACCTCATACCCTAACCCTAACTCCAAAGATTACCACTGTAGCAAGACAGTTGTTTTGTTGCCTAAAGATAAGTCTGAGAAGAGGTAGACCCCCCCTCCCCAGGATCCACCTCCCACACACACTCACTGAGGATCCACTCCCCCCTCCCCAGAACAGCACCCCCACCACACACATACGCACACACACAGGATCCACCCTCTTGTGGATGTGGCTGCAGAAGAGACATCATTCTAAGAGCTACCACTGATGACTGTGCCATTGTCGTTAGTCATACAGACAGAGGACAAAAAAGTCCTGATTAAAGTGTATTACCGGTCTATGAATTTCTGAAGCAAAATCCATTGTCTATTATCACTCACAATGTAAGGCAGAACTTAGGCTGTTGTGGTGTGACCTATTTTTTACACAATATCTGAATCTGTAACATGAACATAAATCTTTCTTTGACTGAAATCAATAGGAATGTTTTTGTTGTGAATTGCAGAGGATGTCCAAAATCCACTAGATTTAGACATTAATAGGAGCCCACGGTAATGGTATAGCTTAATCAAAGTACACTAATGTCCTGCTCCTCAACATTGTCTTCATATAATGTCTGTTCTTGTGAAAGCAATACAGCTACTGAATAAACATCTAAGATGTACATAACAGCCCCTGCCTTGTGATGGATTTTTTTTTAAAGATTGTGGTCGCAGGTGATGTGCTTCCTGCTTCAGTATTTAATTGGCTCTTCTGTTAAGGTGAAAGTCTTGCGGGATTCCAATAAACACAAATTGTGCACCAATTTAGTTTATTTAAAGGCTTTTGTGTGGCCGCTCCGCAGAAAAGTGTGGGGTCAAACTGAAGTTACTGCAATGGAGGATCAAAGGCGTAGCTGCCTATCCCTTCAGACAGCAGCCACAGCTCTCTGTCTTTGATCATGCTCAAAATTGGGAATGGAGGCAGCAAGCCTGCAGGCTGCTTGAATCTACTTTTATGCAGCAGCTTCAATTGATACACACACACATACAGACACACACACAGTATATTAGTATGCATCAAAATGCTTATGCATTGCTTGCAAAAAGTCTCTTCTCATGCAGTTGAGTAGCTGTAGCATTGTATTATTTTCTTTTTCAAAATGCATTCATTTCAAATGCGAATTCAAAGCCGTGACAAAATAATCTGACCTTCAGTGCTTGGTCCCCTAATAAGAAAAGGCAAGCTAGCTTTTAATGTGGCACTTGCACATATTCATTTTGCAGACATTCTTATCCAGAGCCTTTTAAGTGTAAGTGTATATTATAAGGCCATATGCACCACATCACACACAAAAAAAATAACACCATGTTTGAACATAAGTGTCTTGCAGTGCCACAATTGACACAGGCTAAATGTCTTACAATAAAATGTTGGCGCACCAACAACGTAACTAAAGTATAAATGTACACATCAGTGCTGTAATGCTCTTAAAGTACTGTACAAAGACAAAAGCACTTACAGACAAGACTTAAATTCTACAACTAGATTAGGAGCTGACATGCATTCAGAAGAGGTGGGTCATCAGTCTGTGCCAGAAGACAGCTAGAATCCTGACCATTGTGAGAATTCCATGCTAATCATGTGGAGGGTCAGAATAAACAGAGGACCTCACCAGGATGTGCAAACCTGCAGGGAAGGGACAGTCAATTGAGATTGCAGAGCAGAGGAATCTGGGCAGTATATAATGGCGGCAGATATGGAGTAGTGATTCCTCTTTCTGCCCTTTCAGACTAGGTATGGCATTATGAATCGAATTATTTGAGACGTAGACCAGGCCATAGACCAATCAATCATCAGCAGACAGGAGCCTGCTTGCACAAACTGGGAGACTGACAGGGAAGGAATTACAGTAGGGCCTGGACCAGGAGTTGGGCAGAGTAGCTGGTGAGGAAGGGGTGGAATCTTTGGTTGACGTCAGGGAAAAGCCTGCAGGAACTGCATGCTAACAGTATTGTCATACAAATGGCCTTGGCAGTCTGGGAGGCAGGTTCATGCCCCATTTTTTATATGTAGTTGGCAACTGTTTTATGCTGTCATCATGTGTAGATAGCTGTATGCTTCCTGTAAGGTAACTGGGTTCATATATTACAGCTTATGACTTGCTGGATGTTTTTGTTATTACATTTTTTACAATGACTGTTGACCATACTATGTGTCCTACCTGTGTACACATACACTGTATATTAATTTAATGGAACTTACATGGATGATACCTTAGAAAAGGAAAAGTGCATCATATTTCCAGTTCCATGATATACACATTCATCATATGAATATACACCGTTGTAGAGGCCACCAATAAAATATTAGTAATAAAATGGATCCCTTGCAAAGCGATATTTCTAGATGGAAGCATTGCATAATTTAGGATACGTGACTGCATTACTCCTTGGTAATATCCTTGATCTAATTCACGTTCACCTCACCACTCAAGTTACCTGAACAAGCTATTTAAGAATTTCTTAATGAATGCCACCTGGAATGTTTAAAAATACTGTTCTGGGCCTTATGTAGAGCATGCTGCTGGATAAAATAGATAAATAAATAAATAAATAATAGAGGCCAGCATTGTACCGTTGCAAGCCTCTTACTCTTTCTTCACCTGACATCAGCACTTGGTAAGAAATCAAAAAACAATCAAAAAAAAAACTTCAGGGCATGCTGAAGAAATAATTGAGTGTTATACTTAGAAGCTCTAGAAAGTGGTGCCTTCTCCTCCAACAGGATAGAAGCTTTACAAGCACACAAAGAAAGAAAAGAATACAGATTTAGCAAGACTGCAGCTGTTCTAACCAAGAGAAACCTATTTTTATTATTGGCCTCTGTGCTCAAACATGACTTAAATAATGTGCTTGCAAATTATATGCAAAGAACCCTCACAGAGTGTTCAACTCCTTACTGTCGTGAGGAAAGGGAGTCTTCCCTCCTGCAGCTGAGGGGATGACCTCCACTGTGCCCTCTATATTACCATACTGTTGGCCTGGATCTCCACTCAAAGCCTCATGACAGGGTGAAGGCAAAATGCTGCAGCTGTCAGAGGTAAAGAACAAACAAGGTTAAATCCACCGAAAAGTGGATAAACAGACATGTGTTGACTTGCCTCCTTGGTGTGCATGTGGGTTTATTTCTCAGTTGTTCCTTCTGAGTAATAATAGTCATTTCAGTCACAGATAGTCATCACAGTGAAGATGTGTTTTGTGTGAAGGAAAAAAGGAAAGGAAGAGCTAGTGCAAGATCTTGGAGAACTGCATAATTTTGGCCTTCCCATAGTTACCTTTGGAGTTATATAATTGGTTTGTTGTGCAGAGAAACCTATCCAGAGGTGTGCACTGCTGTGACTCCATTGCATTTTACAACGATTGTGGTTTATACATGTCTTCTTTATGTAACAATGGTGTTTCTCTAACTTAACTAATCTCAAACAAATTATTTAAAATTACTCCCTCACTCTCATATAAATGTATTTAAGTGACATCCACTCACAGAAGGGAATAAGAAATAATCTGCCACACTAAACACACTTAACAAGTTGCACTATTACATTATCCTTGCTGCATCTTTGGATTTATATGTAAAATGACAGTAGAGTACAAGACTAAAACTATGACATTCTGCAACATACACATACTTTGCTCTGGAGCATACAGTAGGTGGTGAATATCTTAGTCATCTCTTTTCTTTCAAAAGAAAAAAAAAATCAAATATTCTACTAGTAAAGTCACACTGAGTTCAATAAATATATATGCTGTCATTCATACCTTTGGTGATATTTGATGTGGGAACAGTCCATGCCACAGACATTCATGATCCATTTCTGGAGGCTTGCTGTGACACTCCCAGAAGGATGCCTCAACTTATTTATTTTCTTGCTTTTGTATCGGTGTGTTGATTTAATTTGGTCCCCTTTCATACTTCAGTTAGCACAGACATTGTTGCCTGACCCAGTTTGCCCTCACACCAATGGAAAGCCAGACCTCCCTGCAGCCTGCGCAGTCAGTCAGAGAGAACACTGACTATTTCCTGTCAGTTCAACCCCTTCCCAGCACAGCCCTGCCATTGTAATGGAGTCTGTTGGATTGTCTGGCGAAAGCAAGCAATGGCCAGAATTTGTACCACTAATCGTAGACTGCCTCACTTGGGGTGATTTGTTTCAAAGATTGCATCCAATTTAATAAAGCATTTCTAAGTACGGATTTATTCAAATGATTACAGATGGATCGTAACCACACTGTCAGCAAATTTGTTCCATTAATCCAGTTAAGCAAACTAAAAATCTATTTTGCTCTTTATTACTTTTATGCACTGCATAAGTCTAACCCTTCCAGATGAACTCATGACAAATCCCCTCCCATCCCCCCCCCCCCCCCCCCCATTACCCACAAGCGCTTTTAGCTGCCAGGTCTGCAAAAATCCCTCCCATCTGAAACGGCCCAGCCACCTCTTGATAGTGTTTTCATGTTTCTGGCGACCTACACTGGAACTCAATCCTCCACATCCAAAACATGGGTTTGTCTGCCCATATCCCACCCCCCCCCCCCCCCCCCCACTGTCACCACCCCCAGCCCCCCCCCCGCCCCCCTGCTTTCTGCTCAGTCACCCACAGCGGAGACACACAATTCATAGAGCGCCGCTCTGTCTGGAGGTCAGCTGCGGTGGAGAGTGTCATCCCTAATCACTGGCGTTTCTGCAGGGAACACTCGCCCATCTTTCGCAGTTCCGCTGTTAAATCACTTTCACCAAGAAAGCAAAAGAGATCCTCTGATAACTTCCTCATTGGTGCAGTTCTGTAGGGTACATAAAGTACTCCCCATTCTGCTCCTGACTTGCTTCTTGAAAACTGTATTCATAAGATCTTACTGTCCTTTTAGTTTAATATCAGCTCTGTTCACTCACATAATAACTGCAGGAAGAAACTAAAACTATGGCATCTCTTACCTCTCACGAGCACTTTAACTTCAATATGCAGACCGTTGCCTTCGTATGTAATATACATTTTAAAATACACATTTGTTTAAATACTCCTTTGATACTCCTGCTTTCCATGCGGGTCATATTCTGTCCTTATTGCTGCTTCAGTTGGCATGATTATATGGGTCAGTAGAATTCAGATGCCCTTTACCACAGCCTCCCTTGACAATGAGTGTAGTTATGTAATGAATGGCTGGGTGGGTGGGTCTCTACATTTCACTTCACGGTCATAAAGGAACATGCAGTAAGTCATAATAGCCTGATGTTTTGAAAATAAGGCAAACAGCTTCAGGGTGTCTTGTCAGCAGTTATTAAATGTGCTGTCATTTCTACGGAGGTCAAGTAATTAAGACAGACCTGTTACAGACCTTCATTGCTTTCCTGGTTAATCAAATCAAAACATGTTAGATTATCACCTGTTCTTGGATTTACTGTATATGTCCTCAGGGCTGAGAAAAATGTAGTTTAGATAATTCTGTTGATAGGTGTAATTGGCTAACAAGACAGGAGATACAACAGCATACACAAACTCACTTTACTGTTACTGACCTGATTAAATTTTCAAGCCTGTACTATCTTAGACTACAAGATTGTTTTCACAGCAGCTCTGCTCAATCAAACATTTTTGCTGAATTACGTTTTCACTAACTCCTTTGAAATTGCAACCTGCCACCCCCTGTCCTCCATATACTGTATATGTGAGCAGAGCATTTAAACATACACTTCAAAACATTACATGAAATAAAGCCACAAGGTTAAGTGTTTTATTTTAGAGGTGTGCAGACAACATTGTGTTGTACAGAACAACAGCACATTTGAAGAAGAGGGCATCTGCTGTATAAAGGTGTTACTTCTTAGATGTATCTGAATTTGAGTGAGAAAGTGACATAGAATTCCCTGCTGTCAAAAGTAGCTGGGAAAAAGAATCTGTGACCCACATCTTTCAGGAGGGGGAAAATTTGGATGAGCAAGTCGGGGAGGAACAGAGAAGCCCTGATAATCGTCAACGTGCTTCCTCACACCCTGGTTAATGGTAGCACGCAAGAAAGTTCAGGGAGATGACCAGAGGCAAGGCAAAGATGAGGAAGAGCACAGAATGTCAGACAGATAATGGGACAGGTGACTGGACTGAGCAGATCATTTTGGCAGGAAAAAGTGAGGTCATGACTTTTTAATCCAGGTTAATTGGAACAGGGAGGCAAAACTGGAAGTATAAGGGACATATGAAAGGGGGTGGGCAGGATAAAAGCATGTGCTTTTATCAAGAGTAGATTATTACCATAGTATAAGAAGAACAGTATGAGAGAGGGCTGTCAGACTCATTTCATGGAACAACATTCTTTCTGACTGCGTGTGCACAAGCACTTCAGTCTTACTGAGCATCATGTAGTTCTCTAAGAAGACCAAGCAGCCATAAAAATGGTTCATGGGTCACTCTAAAACAGCCATGGCATTACTGTGAGTGAGGCAGCATGCTAGCCTAAAGACAATGCAATAGCTTACTGATATGTGTCATGAATGGAGGACCAGCATTCCTTTTTGTTTGTTTTTTCTTTATCAAAACACAGACAGTAGCATGATACACGGTACATTCAACTTCATCATTTGGGTACTCTGTTTCTTTTCCTAGCTGATTGGTGTGCACAACAACCTGAAGGCCATGCATATCCCTTTTACACCCCTAAAAAACTATTTTCTTTCCATTTTCACTCAAGAGCTCAAGACATATTGGCTAGTTTTCTATTCCCAAGAAATCTGGTTCTCGTTCTAGATTTTGTAACTCACAAAATCATTATGAATTAATCCAATAATTTTATAATCTGATCGGAAAACCTTTGAAAATGGTGTCCAAAGAAAACTTGGATAGCCTTGTCTCTATGTGGCCAAGGAATCTATGATTTACAAATAAGCAATGTCAATGTCAAAAAGCTTTTGCTTTTGTCAGGACACACTAAAGTGAGGTATGTACAGTCTAAAAACAACTTTTCATCTTCAATTACAATTACTATGAATCCCGGTTCCAGACTGTGCTATGCAAGAATGTACCAATTAAAAAAAAAAATCAGATATAAATCTAATAAAAATGAATAGCTGTTTACGGCTTTACAGCCTTATGGGAGTTTTGCTGTTGATGACCTTGAATCTGCTGGTTCTAATAGACTCTACTTGCCAGTAATGCTGTGGGACTGAGATTTATGCTGCTGTGTTGTAAATTTATGGATATCCCGAAAGCGATTCAATTCCCAAAGTCACATCTATTTCCCAATTTATCCAACTCCCCTTGCTGTCACAAGAGAACACTTTTGCTGAGAGGGCTATAGCCTGCTGCTTTAACACCTGTGAGCCAGGATGAGTGCTGAAATGATTTCAATAACATGGACCAGGCTACTGAAAAAACATTGCTCGCTACTATGGTACTAAGATTTTCCCAAAGGGTGATACATGCTAACATTTAGATGTTCTCACCAATATATTTATTAGGATCGTTCATACATTCAGATTATGGTAGATGGCATGGACTGCTCCAAAACTCATGAACAATTCTTTATTGGTTCGGCTCCCTCTAGGAAGATGTGTTGGTTATTTCAAGTTTTCCTTTATTTGTTTAGACTTTAAATGACATTTTTCTATGCAGTAAATTCTGTGTCAGCTTGAGGTTAAAAGTGGTCAGAATACCTGAGTGTAACTAAATTCTGATGCCTTTCTCTTCAATACCATCTTTGAGTTTTAACAAGTAACTAGTTTCTTGATATGTCAAGGCTGAAAAACAAGAGTCCACTGTGCTCCACTGTGTTCTCTTTGAACACCGACCCATGGTGCCCCCACTTTCCCACAGTGAGCTAACTGAACACAAGCCATTGAAATAGCTCTATCGGCGTATTAACTCCCATTATGTTTGCTCCTTGTCGGCCTTACTGATTGAAAATGACAAAAATAAATACAACGCCACATTGTAGGAGCCCCTGACCTTTGGCAACAATCAGTTGTAGCAAATGATAATCTGTCAGTTATTACTTCTCTGGCTTTATCTCTGTTCCTTTGCAGACTGGTCACTTCTGTACAGAGCAATTCTATTGTGCTGGAAGTCGCTCTGGATAAGAACATCTGCTAAATGCATGTAATGTAATGATATGGTATGATATCTTTGCAAAGGAAAAAAAGATTGGTTTCAGTCAGTCAAAAATTGTTATTCAGTGAATCAAAATTAAATCACATGCATCTTGGGGCAATTGAATTTGTTCCAAGACCGGTCAATGCCTTTTCTAAATGGATCTAAATGTAAAACAAACAAATTATGCCTGCCCTTCACCTCTTCACATCCTGCCCACTAATGACTGTCACTTCTAACTTATGTGTGCTTATCTATGACTCTCGAACTCTTATTAAAAAGCATGCTGCACTATTTTTAAAAACCAATCCAATGAGACTAAAATGCAAAACATCATGCAGCTCCAATTTCTTATCAGTCACAAACTGTTCTCATTGTTGTCATTATCCTGTCAGAACAATTACAGCTCAGTTAACCACTCATGCTACACTTGGTTCGAGGCACACATCACAACTACTTTTCAAGTCACCTTCACTTCTGCATCTTGGCTGTGCTCCCTAGCTAAAAGCTGTTATTCCGCTTGGGTGCAGACTGCCTCCACCCTGTAATATTCCATTCATCAGGACAATTAAAGCAGAACATTGCTTCCAGGGCAATAATTAGAGTCTGAAAGTGAACCTGACCCGCCACTAGGACAAGATCGCTTGATAACTTTCATTTACACGCTTTTTGCTTTTCAGGGTTTATTATCCATTGTCTTTTCAAGCAGTCCAGAAAAAAAAATACATCCATGAAATTATGCGTGTCTGAGTGTAATGTTTGAAACAAGCAGCATTAGCAGGAACAGACCTGTCAGAGACTGATACTGCACAATAATTTCCACTTCAGCTGCACCCAAGTATCATAAACCAGGGGACAGCATCACATGATGTTTGTCTAGTATTTGTTTAGAGTATTTTATGAGTTGCAGTAAGATATCTATTCCTGCTTTCAAGATGGTTTCACCACCCAGTGTCATTTATTATAATTGCTAGGGTACATATATTTCTCACTAAATCTCAGAATCACCAGGCTTTCTTTCTTCATGAAAATTTCCATCAATGCCAAACTTATATGAATATTATATTAACTTTGTATGCCTCCTGATAAAAGATTTGAATAAACATGTTTGTCAGGATTCAGGATAGAATTAAATTGAACTGACCTCTGGGTTTTGTGCAATTTTGGTTTTAACAGCTGCCAGTTCTCTTGCTGGCTGTCCCTACATACAATCAGATTTTATGTCAGGTTTTGCAGTGTTTGGTTATCATATTAAATGTTGTTCTAATTTTTCCAAGAGAATTTTTAAAGATATAGTTTACTATAGTAGACAGACCAGTGTACATGAATGTTTTTGATCTTGTCCACTGGAAGACACAAGTTGTGCATACATCAAGCATGTAATCCGTATTCCCCTATACTTCCATTATTATAGTAGGTGCACTGTCAGTATGATAGGTATATTCAATTCATTTCAGTTTTATTTATATAGCACTTTTTACAACATGAGTTGTCACAAAGCAGCTTTACACTGGTATTCCAGGCCTGATACCCCCTCAGAGCAAGCCAAAGGTGACAGTGGCAAGGAAAAACTCCCTGACTAATAGGAAGAAACCTTGAGCAGAACCCGGGTCAGAGGGGGAGCCCATCTGCTTCTGGCTGGCACTGGGTGGACAAATTGAGTAGGAAAGAATTTCCTAAGAAATTCCTAACAGTACTTAAGAGTGGTGAAACATGTAGGTAGTAAGACACAGCAGTATATGGTGCGTAAAACATAATGAGTCTTGTAAATCTTAAATCTTTAAAGTTCAACAGCAGAATATGCTTAGCATGTAGTCCTCAAGGGTCCAGTTCTTTGTACATGGAGGGGTCCACAGGACTGACTGCGAGGAAGCTGAGCTGGAGGTCCCAAAGTGGTGCTTGAGTTACAGCTCCTGGCAGGAGCCCCGAGCCAGGTGAGGAAAACAAAATTGAAAAACATTGATTAGTGGACGATAAGAATGGCAGGAATGTAGAGCAAAGGGGCAGGAGAAGGGGGGGCAGGGAAAAAGATGCCAGTGTGCATAAGGAAAAAAGACTAACATTATGGCAGTATACCTAGGGGACGGGAGGCAAGGGACCAGCATAATCATGAGGGCGACCCTAAGGCAGTCAACGACACCAAGGTTTTTGATAGCTGCACTCGAGTCAAGGAAGACACCATCAAGGTCTAGTGTAAAATGAGTGAATTTGCTCCTGATTGACTTTGGGCCAACAACCAATATTTCGGTTTTATGTCTGACTTAAGGAGGAGAAAATTTCAGGCAATCCATTTCTTTACATCTGTTAGGCAGGCCTCCATGTCTGATATATTCAAAGGGACATCGGGTTTGACTGATATGTGTAACTGAGTGTCATCTGCATAAAAGTGGAAGCTAATGCCATGTTTGATATTGATATTGCCAAGAGGCAACATGTATGTATAGGAGGTTTAGTACAAAAGCCGCACATGTCAGAGTAGCAAATATCCTATGAATGATTTCTGACTCGAATAAATCCTCTATTTTAGTTCTTTTAGACCTCACTGCCGCCTTTGACAGCATTTACAGGTATCATGTCATTTTAATCAGTCACCTACAGACATGTGTGGATCTTCCTGGAAAAATACCGGCTTTGGTTAGTTTTTATCTTTCTGTCAGGAAGCTTTTAATATGAGTTGGAGAATATGTGTCTAAGGTCAGACTCATTGTCATTGTAGACGTATTCTCAATCTATATGTTGCCCCTTGGGCATGTTATCAGTAAGCATAATAGCTCTGGCTAGCTTTTCACTAGTATGCAGATAACACAGAATTTGTTTTCTGTCCAATGACATGGGTAAAATAACCAGTTCTCCAAAGATGCATTTCTGATATTAAATATTGGCTGTCTCAGAATTTCCTTCAGCTGAATTCAGATTAATCAGCATTTCTGGGTCCCAGATCAGATCTGCTTCATTCTAAAATAAGTAATCCCCGGTGTAAAACCTGAGGTGAAGAAGATAGCAGATGTGACTCAGATTTGAGCTTTGAACAAAAGATGGTATCCCAGGCATGCTATTATCAGTGAATAAATGTTTGCCAAATCAGATCTTTCTTATCTATTATGAACACAGAGTGTCATCCATGCATTCATATCCTCTAGACTGCTGCAGTTCTCTTCATCTAATTGTATACAGCCAGTTAGTAGTTGTTGTTGCAGGACTCTTAACCCAAACAAGTAGATGGACATATATTACTCCAATTTTATATTATTCATCTTTACACTCACTTTCAGTTGCTTTTAGAATGTAGGCTTTTGTTTATTATTCGTAAGACTTCAAAAGATCTTGTCGAACTACATTTTCAAGTACGCTGCTATGTCCTAAGAGTGATCTTGTTTTATCTGTGCAGCTACTTAAGATACTGTATGGAATACTGTGCCAGAGAACAGTAGGGCTGCACAGATTTTTTTTTTTTTTTTTAATTTTACCTCAAATTGCGTTCAAGAGCCTGTCTTTTCAAATTTGATTATAACTTACATATTGTAGTTCCTTTCATTGTATCATCTGCATGCCATGTTTGTGCTGTGGTTGCTTTTATTTTCTGTGTGTTTATTTTTCATTTCTTGCTATTGTTCTTTATTGGAAAGCACTCTGAGTGCTCAAATGGGTTTGGGTGTGCTGTCTGAGTAGGGCTTTCCTCTATTGTCACATCACTAGGAATGTCATCCTTTAAGAAATTGTCAGCTGTTCCAAAATTGCCAGGCTCTTTGATCTTAAAATGGCAGCGCAATGCACCCACCACACCTGTATTATCTGTCAGATCACCAAGATAAAAATGTGTACATTCACATCTTATTTCATATATTTTTTATCAAGGAGAGTGCTTAATTGCATACTCCCAATTTAAGGTAAATGTATCTATTTTACTCTATTTTAAACTATTTCATAAAATGACTGCAGCACAGTGGAGTACAAAGTGAGAACATTTTGCTTTATCAGAGCAAATTAATCCGTTTCACACTTTTTACACCTCAGATAACACCTTTAGGTCTGGATGAGTGATGTTATTTCGCTGTAATTTCCGACCTGAAGATGTACATCTGCCATATGTGGTATTGTTTTCTCATGCTCCCACCAATAATTTCATTTATCTCTTATGCACCTTCCAGCTATAGATGAATAGACTAGGTGATCTTCCGTGAGTGCATACATAGCTGCCAAATAAACAAAACATGTAATGAGTGAATGTTTTATTTGCAGCTGTTGTTGCTGTTTCAAATTTCACTTTTGTCGGTGATTGTCCCATTGAAATCAGTGTGCAATGCCTGTTTTGAAAAGATAAGCAGAGTTAAAAAGGCTTTACTCTGACATTCCAAGAGCATGATTGGTTACATCAGCTGCAACTGTTGATGCTGCAACAACATTTAGTTTACAGTTTCACAAATAACGGCAAAAAATTTGAAGCTAAAACAAGGTTTTAATTACACCCTTGGTCAGACTCATTCGTACTAATTATGTTAATGTTTAATAATTGCCAAGAAGCTGCTTAGTTGTGGAATGACACTCCAGGTCCTCATTCCCTTTCAGAGGTGCTCAGCAGTATTTTGGCACATTTGCCTGCACAGCATTTTTGATTTAAGGCCATTCACACCTGAGAATTACACAACCACAACTACGTAAGGGGTGGTCCACCAATCCACACAAAAAAATGAAATTAATATTCTAAAACATAGCACAGGGAATTATCACATGGAATTTCTAATTCACTGACATGGTCTTCTCCCTCAGGGATCTTACATTTTACCCTAACCATAAGGGAGCCTACTTTTACTGACCATCACATATATGTGGTAATCAATGGGTAGCTGTTCATGTATTTTATTAAAAAAGGGGGTCATAATATATAGAGGTTCAGGCTCAATAGTGCTTCTCATGTTTATACTAAGGGCCAAATTCCCTACTACTTGCTCCCTCGGGTTGTATCTCGGCCTCCTTCATCGGAGACTAAACAAAAGCAATATGCAATACCTGGGCTGATTAGCAATCAGCCTCACCTGAGCAGGAGCATGTAGATAAGGTTGCTGCTCCTCCAGGTCCTAAAGCCTCCCAGGCTGTGGAAAACGGCTAACAGCTCTCTCTAGTGGGGTGGCAATGTAGTGTAGTGGTTAAGGAGTAGGACTCGTACCTGAAAGGTTGCCAGATCGATTCCTCACTGGGGTACTGCTGTTGTACCCTTGGGGTAAGTGCATAACCCGCAATTGTGTCAGTAAATATCTAGCTGAATAAATAGATAACATTGTAAAAAAAAAAAAACTGTAACCAATGTAAGTAACTCTGTATAACAGAGTACCTGCTAAATGACCACAATGCAATGTAATGATGCACGATGATTTCCAGCTGAGATATTTTAAGACAAAAAGGGTCAATAAAGCTATTTCAGCGCTGTATCAGTTGTACAGAAACACTGACTATGCAAGCAAGGAAACTCCAAAAACAGAAAACCACAGAGGCGAAAGCTACGAAGCAGACAGACGTCCTGCTGTTGTGGAGCTGATGCACTAGGTGGGCTTGTGACCCCTTTTGACCGTGAAAGAGACCGTGAGAGAAGGAGCAGAAAAAAGGGGAAAGAAAGAAGATGAGACTTATGAACGGAGGCAGAGGAGGAAGAAAAGGGGAGGAAGGAATGAATCTGAGAGAGGTATCCTCCTGCAGTCACACGCACCCCCTCATCATGGCGTGAGCACAGAGTGGAGCTGGGGGAGCACGCCTCTAAATGTCCCCAACATACAATGAGTGAACACTACAACAACACACAAACACTGCCCTCTTACACACATGAAGCCATTCCAGCTGCTTGCTCACGTGTGTCTGCCTGTGTCCTGTATCGCCTCTGCGTCCCTGTCTCTGAGAAGACAATGTGCCAAATGCTGTGTCCATTTATTAGCTTTTTAATAATTGTGGTATTATTATTATCACTATTATTGTAGTTGATGTTCCACCATGAAATTAAAACAATATCAAAGAAAATTTAAAAAATGCACTTTAATACATCAAGAACATATTAAACATTACAACAAATGCACAGACATTGTCAAAGTCATTTTGTTAAATCTAAATTAAGTGCGATTAAAGGTGTCATATAACATAGGAAATGCCTTCTACAGATTCTTTTGACAGCTGTTCTGATAATTATCATGATTGCTTAGGTGGAAAGTGCACATAATGAGCACAGACTGTAAGGGTAACTATTACTCATTTTAATGTTCAGGAATAATTTTGAACAATGCATTGCAAGATCTATTCAATGGAACAGATGGTTTAACTTGTTTAATTGCTTTAATTACAATATCGTTACAATCACAAATATTGGAGAAACAGATTGTAATGGAAAATGAATAAAAATCCTAAACTCTGTTGCATGGAATTCACATTAACCTCAGTCGTTTTCAATGTTAAACTGGTTTTTCTTGCCTCATCAGCTCTGTTCAGGAGCAAACATGAAATAGGGACATGTCATGACAACAGTGAACAAAAATATTTTGCAAGATATATATAGATACAAGAATCTAAAATTAACATTTACAAACCAGCAAATCTCTGTACATTGGTACTGTTTGTTTAATTAGTTAATTAATTAGTTTACTTAGTATTTAATGAACTCATCTTAAGAACCACACATAGCTTGCAGATACACAATAAGTGAGTGGTTGAAAGAGAGCTACAGCAATGCTTTTAATAATATATTATTCATTGCTGCTATTTTATAAGCAATTGATCTAGTACAGCCAAAGACAGTCTTCATCCTATTTTACTGCTGTGTATTGTGGAAAGTGTATAGGTCTAACTGTGTATGTACATTTTTGATAAATGTAGTTTATAAAAATCTTCCCTCTGTGACCAAGAGGACAAAATTCAGTTAAGATGAGTTCAGCTTCTGTGAGTAGAACTGAAATAACTCATATTTTATATCCCATACACTAATTTGTATATTCAATTCATCTCATCTGGACCCTTGTGAGGGGTATCATAAAAGTCTTCTCGGGTGTGTTTTATGCCATAAACACTTCTTTGCAGACAAATTACAATATGATGCTAATTAATTCAATAAAAGTTAATGATGCAGGTATACCTTTGTCATCTAAAATTATGCTGAGTCAGGTAAGGAGTGCTACCATAACTAATTGATTTTTTGCACCATGAGTCAATGAGGAAGACAGCACAGTGCTGAGTGGAGAAAAGTTCGAGGTGTTTTTCCACAAACATCAACTTTCATGTTTCATAACAAGTTATTAGTAAACTGCTAATCCGTTATTAATTTATCTGTTTTTAAATGACTGCTCTTCATAACGAAATGCTTCCCATTCATAACAACAGATAGGGACGTTTCATCTAACCACAACGGCACTTTAGCATTACATGTTTTTCCACATCTTCACAAGTAGCAAACAAGTAACTAATTAAAATTGTCATATCTAAACTGGAAAGCAATGAAGGTTGGAATGTAAATGAATGTTTTTGATTTAAAAGAAAAAGCAACACAGTGGCCAGTTGTGGTATGCTTCCTCCTCAATGCCAGATTGTAGTTGGAGGCTGTCTACAATGATATATTTCACTTATAGATATGCATCTGTGTTTAGCAGTATCACAGAGGATAATAAGTTTAAAGAGATGATATTGTTTTGCCTCTAGAATGTTCTAAATTATAACAGAGCAAAAATGTCAGGCAAGAAAAGCACACTTCCATTCCATTCAGTGTAGGCTACATACATACATACATACATATATGCAATAAGCTGCAACTGGGATCCTTAGGGCAGGTTGCTGAGCCGGTTGCAGTCTTTTAAATGTGACACGATCAAGCAAAGAGTAATTAATTCAGCATACATGGGACTTAATCTATGCATGGAAAGGAAGTGGACATTCCTGTGGAAACAATCACATGAGTTTCTTTTTAGAATATTTTCATGAGGGGAAAACGTCAAAATGGTTTTGCGTGTTTAAATTGCAGCCTTGCTGTTCCCTGCGCATGCTGTTCTCCAGAGACCCACTGTCTGTTGTGATGCCACGGCGTGTTTGGGCTCTGATTTGTTTACCACTGATTGCTTTTTCATGAACTGTGACTGTCCGTCTGAATCACTGTCAGGATTAGATTGTGCATGCAGGTGGCACGAGGCCTGAGCAGGAGAGATTTGGATGGCATTCCGTGCACATGTGTAACCTGGCACACTGGAGCTCGTCACCATGCAGAGGAATTTGTACAGTAATTACAGAGGAGACCTGGCCAGGTGGCACAAGTCCCCGGGACCCTCTGATTCACCTTCAGCTGTGGGCGAGCTCTCACTCTGAATAGGCTTCCGCCGACAATGTGAGTCATACAACAAACGCCAAATCCATATGCATCACTTTGATGCAGGTTGAATTCCTAAATGTATCTGGGGTAATGCTAACCAAAACCATCTGTGTATGTGATGCATTCAGACATGGCCAGAGCCCTTAGTACCACACAGCCTGATGCAGTGGGAGGCAGTTCCTCCCCAAAGAGAAACCTCCCTGTGAGGTTCTTCTATCACATTGCATGCCTCTGTCCCTTCGCGTGAGCAGTCCTCTTGTATTGAGGAGTGACACGGTCACAGGGTCTCGCTCACAGCTTCTGGGAAAGTGACAACTGTGCTGTCATTTATGTGTGATCCGCTCCTAAGTGATTTGGAGTGTCAAGTGAAGCTGCTAGCTACCACTGGCTCCTATACAACTGGTTCTGAATATGACTGGCAATGGACTGAATGGAGTTTTGTGGATTGAATCATTCTCCTCTGGGACTAATTTAAAAACAGCACATCATCTGTTGTCCATCTAGTCCCAAATTCTAATCATTTACACTATTTACACTATACCAAGCGCAGCAGATTTCTAAATCTAGTCTTAGCATATTCTTTATAGATGTGTCTTCCACAATGACCGAGCATGTGGAATCTGATCACGCATTGGAAATTAATACAGACATTAAAACAAGAGAGCACAGTGAATTTTGGCCCTGACTTTCTGCACTTTATCAGAATGACAAAAAAGCAGAGTGCAATGTGTCATGTAGTGGAAACTCACCTTTGTGGGTTCTTCGCTATCAAATGGTTTTATTAATGAACTATCAGCAGCGCAGTTAACCAAGTGTCTCTCTCTAACATTGTATCTTGGGAACTGGAATACTTTTCACTGCTCAGGTGTGTGGACCTCTCAGCTCACAATACATTATACAGTGCAGATCAAATTTGTCTTTCAAAACCATCCGCAAAATGCCACATTCCTAAAGCATGGATGACTGCAACTGTCATCACTGCAGTGGGTACATTGTCTCCACTGGGGTTAGGGTTAGAATCTGCTGCAGTACTGTGTGACATATTTACATTCCTCCCTCTGGCAAATAAATCTATCCCTACAATGCAGGTGCACCGAGGTTAGCAGACAGGACAGGGGATGGGGGATCTAGTGCATCAAAAACAAGCATATTTACTGTACATGCTTGCTTTGCAAGTGCACATTATCAGAAGATTCAGTTTTAACTCCAAAAAGGATAAACCCAGTGTCAGCTGTGAGGGTAACAACACTTGTGATTGATAATGTAGTTATTGTGTCTGACAGTTAACGTTCTGCTTTTCTAGCTACTGTAGGGTTTCTGCATATGCATCACAACCGGTCCAATGGGATTCTGAACAGTTTGTTTATCACTGTCATTTAATTCTGGTCTTGTTAATTTTTTGTAATTTTAATGGTGTTTTGTTACCTGTGCATTGCAGAATTTTAGACTGTTGGTAGGTAAAAACAGACATTTGTTTTGATCAGTAACAGTTAGGTAACATGTCAGTTCTATGTCTCAATAGCATATATATTGTGGTATGCTCATTTATATTTTGTCATTTAAAATATGCCCTTGTCCAGAGCAAAATACACAGAAAGGTGATAAAATGCTCTAATAAGGTTGCATGAAAATGAGCACATACACATCACAATTTTGCATATCACAATTTATCACATTCAAACACATGTCAGGTCCTGACACAGTGCTTCAATAACCAATGCATGCATTCCTCAATAAATAAGTGCAATAAAACATATCATACAACAAAGCTAGACAAATTAAGGAAGACAAGTTATGCTTTGGTAGGTGATGAAGTCCTAAGAGGCTGGGGAAAAAACAGACAAAAAAAAAATGAAATATATGCACTTTATGAGCTATTAATCTGTCTTTTCTGTCTCCAGCACAAACTCCTGTATCCAAACCCCTTGTCACAGCAGCTGATCTAAAGAGAAATTACTTTTCAACTTATTTTAAGGAAGTTAAATAAAAACATAAGCTCAATATAAAATAACCTCACCTTTGAAAAAAGATTAAAGTAACTCTGTGCTAGCCTTTTTAAACCTTTCAGTTGAAAGTTATGTTCTACGAAACTTCTTACCTAACACAGTTCTGAAGTTCGCCATTTAAAAAAAGACAGCCTACACCTGTCAGAGTCATGTTAGAGGATTTAATTTTCAGGGTAGGAGGCTTTTAAACTCCCATTAGAGGCTATGCTGTGCAGACAGACGCTAACCCAGCATGTAGCCTTTGAGAAGACTACTCAACATCCCCAGAGGTCTGGGGTAATGGGTTGTCATGGAGACTGGCCGACAACGCATGTGATTGATAATAGGATATTGTACAAATAAACAAATTAATCTCACATCATTACAGCAGAAAACTACCCTACTTTCAGCTCACAGAGAAAAGTCCTACTTTCAGCTCACAGAAGAATGTAACAGTGCTTACCTTTATGCACATACATACTTCATAAGGAAACATATCTGTAAAATCTGCCCTGGGTAAAAGCACAGTGAATGGTAAAAATAAGGTTGATTAGGTATATTTTAGCATGCCATGTACAAAGCAGCAGTACAGTCCACATGGATTAAGTTTGTTCACACCAAGGGGTGA
Source organism: Megalops cyprinoides (assembly GCF_013368585.1). Lineage (NCBI taxonomy): Eukaryota > Metazoa > Chordata > Actinopteri > Elopiformes > Megalopidae > Megalops > Megalops cyprinoides. The sequence continues at coordinate 14,260,822 of NC_050596.1, forward strand.
GGAGTTCATTATTGCATCAAATATAGCAGTTATTGGCATCATATTTCATCACAGTCCAATAGGATTGCCCTCACAGCAGCTCTTTTCTTTGTGACATATTTTCGCACATTCCAAGCAAAATGCTACTGGAATCTCACATCTAGTAGTGCAGAGGCTATAGAATGAGAAGCCATTATGGATCATTAACAAAAAATAGTCTGCTAGGCTAAAAAATAGCCTCCCTTGTACATATGCTTAGGAAGCAAGCATAATGTTATTGCACTGATGTGTCATTAAAAGCTCTCAAAGAAAGGTGCCCAGTATTGTAGTTACATCAGTCCAAATTCAATCCGGTGTAACTCATTCCTCTGCCGTGGCACACATAAACACACACACACACACACACACACACACACACACACGCACGCACATACAAACACACAAATAGATTTACCTAATTGCTTCACCAACCAATCCCTTATTCCCAGATTTCATCCGAACATGTGTCAGTCCATCACAGTGCTGTAATAACTTGAGTTATCATAATTGCTGTACTGAATACATAAAGTGCTACAATAAATTATTAAGTGCCTTACAACATACCCTGCAGTAATACAAAGGCCATGTGAGTGAGGGAAATAACTGAGATATGACTGGATTGCTATGCCCTTGAGCAATGTCATTCTCTTTAATTGCTTTAGCACACATATATTTGTGTAAATGGACAATATGTATATAAATCTGTTATGTGAGTGTCCTTGGAGAAGTCTCTCATTTCCAAATAATAATGTAATATCATGTGTTCTATAAAATCAAGAGCACCTATGCATAAATGTCAATTTCCACCATAGCAAAATAAGAGACTGATATACAAAATCACAAAATATGAGGTGAGATATTTAAAATGGGTGCGAGATTGAGAGGCCCACGTCTGCAACAAGCTCCCTACTGAGAACGAATAGTTCGGAGTCAGTATTTCCTGCCAACAGAGCTCTGGGATTTGGGGGGGGGAAACACAGCTTGTGAGCCAGCCTCCCCCACGCTTGACGCAGTGGCTCATGATGCTTGGCTGCAATCCATGGAAGTGAAATTATTTCTATTAAGCAGGTTTTAAACTTGAGAATTGGAGAAGGCTCATAATACTTATTTACATTCTCTTGAAATGACCTGGCAGTTTTATGATGGAGGAAACACATTTTTTGAGTATTTATTTGTTAAGGATCAAGTTAATTGGAAAATGCATCTGTCATAAATTAACACAACTGATACATAATACTTAACCAAAAAATGTATTCCTACTCCTACTACAGAAAAAGTTGACAGATGCAAGCTCTCAACATATTAATTCATTATACCAACCTGCTATGGGTATTATGAATCATCTCTAAGCATGGATAATAACTACATGATCCCATCCATTGCTCATTATCCTGACATATCTTTATTTTTCATCATAAATTATTCTTGTTCCTGCTGCTGAATTTTTCAATTAACTTTAAAGTTAATGCACATTCATGATCTTCCGAGGTCCCAAGATGCTGGCAAAATCATTAACATAATGCAGCTGTTTCTATGTAGAAAAATATACAAATTGTTTTTATGTGAAGGAGAGGAGGTGGAGAGGAAATTTTGTGATTCTTGCATGATAACACTGTCTACACTAAAAAGCAGCAGAATTTCAGACACCCACACACATGCTGAGCTGTTCTATCTGATAGGAAATATTCAAGTCAATACAAATGTCTCATGTATGTGGGGGTGGTTCTTACTTTGTTGTCTGATGTGATAATCATGTAAAAGTGAAACACATTTAATCAAATGAACTTTGACAATTTTTGAAGTTATGCTGAGTTAATGATAGAAAAAATACTATAATAGCTGTAGAGCCTAATCATTTAATGTGAGTGGAAATGAAAAAATAAATACTTTTTCCAGTGAAGCACTGGAGTCCTGCCCTTTTGTGTTTATATTAAAAAAAGTCACACAACACATATGGCATAGCTGGGGTGAGAGGTATCCTTAAGTTACTGTGGCAGTATTGGATGTGACATTCATTTCTACATAATACAGTATGTTAGGGGTTACATTGTCCATGCTCCTTGACACACTTTATTAAGAATGCTTAACGCAGCTGTTATGCTATGCTTAGATTGTTTTTATGCATGCTTTATGTGAACAAACTTAATGTACAATGTAAATGAATAAAGATATGCATTTAATATGAATACTAAAAGTTACTAGACTGTATATCTCTTCCATAAGGAGTTTTGTCTAGTCAAAAAAAAAAAGTTAATGTGGAGCATTTAAAGGCCTTTTAGTGGTACTTCCTCTGTTCAGAGGGATACATTATTATACAGAAGTATTGCTGTACAACAGCCTCACTTCATGGATTCACTGTTTTCTTATTAAATAATAACAGAACAATGCTTTAGGCTTACCAGCTGTCTATCTCAACAAGGACTGGATGTTCTGTAGTTTCACCCTCTGTTAGCGTGAAGAGGATGTCATTCTGTCATTGTGTTTCATTTTTCGGGACATCAAACAGCCGTGAATAAAAGGTATTATAAGTGTCAGCTGGTTTGTTGCTGGAATCCACAGTAGTTAGAGACAGTCTAGTTTTCTACCACTGCCTGTATCTGCTTGCTAAGCTGCGTGGTGCCATGGTTTTTGATCATACTGGAATCAACTGAAACCAGCTTTGTCAGACATTGCCTCCACTGAAACAGCAAAGATGACTGGTAGATCTTTTTTTTCCCCTTGTTCAATTGCAGTCTAACATTTACCGCAGCTGTGCTCCTATGGGAACAAAATTTTGACCTGCACAATATTTCATTTCATAAGAGCTTGTTTATTGCGTCCTGGCAAAGCAATACACTGTGTTCCCTAATGGGCAAAATGCTGCTGCGCTGCATGCTGTTGGGACCTCAGTATCAGAACACAGGGATGTAATTGCTGGGTGGGAGTGATTGTGCTGCTCCTCTGGAGAAGTGAGCAATCAGCTCTTTGGCTGGTTCCTCTTACACAGAGAGTATGTCATTTTATACCCTCTCACTTAGTTATAATCACACTCATTCGAAATTGCTTTAAAGAGTAATCAGCGGCAATTTCTGTCGCAGTCCGTGTTGCCGTTATACAGAGTACAACAGTGTAGGTGTGTCAACTGCTAAGTTACTGTTTACCAGGACATACTATATACCTCTACAACAGAGGGAGTTTATCCCAGACTGGTCTGTGGTGGCTCAAGTTCAGCTTCCATTTTTTGCATAAATTTTTATTTTCAAACATCATGGAAAAAGCCAAGATATTGTTTCAATTTGCACAAATGTTCCTTATAAAACCATATAATAGGTAATTATATCCGACCCCAGATCCCTTACAACAGTATCAGGGTCTGACCCTCCCTCTTCCCCTTGCATGACAGATGTTAACACAGAGTGGCCTACTTGCATAGGTTTACTTTTTTGTGCTCCAATGTTATTTTCAGGTTTTTGCATGTAGGCTACACTGAAACTAACAAAACACTGAAACTGCATGAGACAAAAGTATCATGATGCTACATTTGTCTTTATAGATGACCTATTACTGATAATTGAACACTGCTGCCATACTAAAATTCTAGTTAATTCATGTGGTTGAACAATAATTTAATTTTAAATATTGTAGCTTGAATGTGCTCTTTAAAAAGCATTCACAATTTCATGTTTGTTCATTCATTTGTCTAAATACACACGTTTATTAATAAACATATGTGAAAACGTATACTGCTCCTGCTTAGAACTGAGCAGCGGCCTGTACTTGCTTGCTCTCCATCACACACCATGCAGCACGCCCGCAGAAGAGATTAAACACAATTTCAGAATGCTGGAATGAAGAATGTCACTGAGTGAGCCGTACAACAAAACGGACTCTAAACTGTTTGATGTCTGAAGTTTACAGCTTCATCGAAAAAGTAGGAGAAAGTGGCAAAGTCCGCAGCGCGGCCCGTGTTCCTTTTAACGCTCACCACAGCTGCTCCCTTGAGCATTCCCTTTTATTCAATCTCTTCTGACTTCAGCTAGAATCATTCTCCTAAACACAATCAGCCTGTCACGGGGGGATCAAGCTGCTTTAAGAGCATTAAAAACACCTGGCGCAGTGAAATCAATAGAAGCAGGTCAAGCGCATACTGAGATGCATTTAACAAGGCAATCTCTGAAGCCGTGGGCAACTGGGAGTAGAATTATTTACTCTGCGGTTGCATTTCAATATTATAATGTGTCTGTCACAGCTTGGACAAATAATTAACTCCGATCAACAACTGAAACATCTTCATTAATGCACAGCTATAATGTATTGCCTTGTCTCCACTATGCTGTCCATGGCGTGTTTGGTCAAACAGGTAAGGTAACTCTCCATTGTAAACTCGAATGCATTTTATTAAAAAAGCAGAACTATAGGTAATCATGAACCACATCAATTTGCTTCGAAAATGTTGACAACAGATAAGGGCCTTAATTTTGGTGGCAACATAATGTTCAATGTAAACATTAAATACTGCTAAAATATAACTAGACAAGGCAATGAGTTTTCCAAGTTCCCTCTTAGCATTTTTGCAGTCATTATGTGATTAGGAAGGTATTGTATTATGGCCTAACTTGTAGTGGTCTGTAGTTTGAGGTATATAAGTGTTTGCTACTGTATTTATACTGTAATTTTAATGGTTGGGCCAGGTTTGGACCATATAGGGTCAAGTTTGTGCAGTAGTATGTAGCTATTGGTACAGTAAAATCAGTCTTGTAATATATTATAGTTTACCAGTAACTACTCATTAAATATATTGTTGTATTATTTTTACAGCCAACTTACTTGCAACCAAAATACACTTGACAACAGAACTTGACACTTGACAGTACACTTGACAACTTGCATCAGAAAAACACTGTTGCTGTTAACTTAAATCTTTTGGCAGAGTTTTTGGTTATAAATAGAATGTTCACCTGAATTTGTATGTTGAACTAGCTTGCATATAAAATATGGAAGGTGATACAGCCAACTTAACTGGACTATTTAAACAGGTGTCATATAATCCAAAATATCCCACAGTACTGCATTTACAAACATTCAATGACTTTCAATGAGCCACGCCCACTTAACTATGTTATCAATGACGCACCCTGCCAGAGCTTTTGTTTGAGCAAGTAGAAGTTGTCTGGGTTGGCAACATTGGTGACAATGACAATGGAGACACATTTTGTCTGCTAGTCTGCAGCTGGCCTGTAACCTGACCGGTGGAAATGAAGCAAGAAATATTAACCTTTTACCAATAAATACTTATTCCACCCTTTCTCTCAAAATCATAAATATACAGAATATTATCTTCCAAACACAGTAGTGGTAACAGGGAATTAGAAAAATGAAGCTTGTGTTCAGCATGCTACACTATCACACACTGGAGTGCACACAATATACACTATGAAACAAAGTATAGTGCAGTACATTTGTTATCTCAGGCATGTAGGCCCATACTGGCTCTCTCTGCGCACCAGCCTCATGTCAGCCCTTCAGTGTGTGTTGATGTTTCCTCAAACCCGCAATTGAGCTCCATTCCCACAGCCAAAACAGACACTTGTCAATCCATACTGAATGCATCAAGACTCTAATGTATTTTTTTTTCTCTCCTGCCCATTTCTTTTTTAAATGGAGCATGCGGCGTGGTAGCATCAATACAGCATGAGGTTATGAGTACCCAGCAGCCCCCTGCTGCGTGCAATGTCACAAGTAATTACCTTTATTTATATAACTCACTCAGGACTCAGTGGCTTTGCTGCTCCACGCTCTCTGTTGGGCAAACGTGTAAGTAAATATTTGCACGCAATCCTGAACCGCTGAGAGTTTCCTTGGTGGCGAGCGCTTCCATTCCATGAAATATTCAGAGCGCGGGGAGGATCCCAGAGGCGCAGTGCAGGATTTTTTACTCCGATTTGATCATAAGTGATGATTTTTTTCATGAGCTGTGACAGTCCCCAAGAATGGCAATTGCCCACAGGATAGTCACGGAAGCTAGGGAGGAAATCCTCAGATACAGTACATGCCACAGTATTACGGCTGTTTTTTTTTTTTTTTTCTTTCTCAGCTCTCATGTGAGATAGCAATAAAGTAATTCACAGTAACAGATGGTCAAATGTGGTCATTTCACTGTTTGTGCATTTTATACAAAATACTAGGCTCATCTGTTCAATTGTTAAAAACATTTAGTACAGTATAAACCGAATGCCATCATAGTCACTACATTGAATGATTAGCAAGTAATGCTGTCAGAGTTCAATATATTGTTTGGGATTTTAGTATATTAATAACATATGTTAAACACAAATATCGCACATGTACTACTGTTCACAAGCCAGTATTTTTTGATAATCATGTCAGCTTTCTACTACAATCCTTCATTTTTGGAAGGATGCAAGTGATGGAAATAGTGATTGAGAAAATAATCAAATGTTTTCCAAATGCAAAAATTCAATTTAATGTAAAAAGTGAAGGAGTCGTGAGACTTTAATAATAAATTGTGCATCCTAATAGCTGCGTACACTTTCAAACTGCAAAACTACAGAGTGTGTACTATGCAGTGTGTTTTCCTTTATTTAGAGTAAAGGATAGCCATGGGATTTTTTCTAGGACAAAAATTTTCATATGACAAAACTTGGACAAAAACTAAAATTTTGAAAATGCTCACTTCATGCTTCTAAAAAACATCAAAATGGTATCTCCTCTGTCAGCATCTACATTATTTGAGCTGCACAGTTCAGATTCCAGAGGAGAAATGTACTGCTCATATTTATTCCAAAACAGAGATGATAGAGTTGTTTGGACATGTAGCTTCTCACGGGCAATTTACCACACACTGGAACATCTTACTGAGATAGTGTTATTGCTCATTGACAATAATAAGTGGCAGTTAGCGTAATAATGCAACGCTTCCCTTTTGCCAGAATACTTCAAGTTGTGAAGTGCTACTTTTCAGCTTCCACTGACAACACTGACGGCTCATTCGTAACTAATGAGCCCACATGTTTATCACACATACTTTGAGAGGTGTGACTCACCTTTTCCCTAGAGTCGAGCAACAGGACACGCAAAAAAATATTTTTTAGAATAATGTAGTTTTATGCTGATTCTCTTAATTCTAAGTCTTCAACATTTATTTTGTACAGTTGCATTAAAACATTTGTAACAGTAAATATAACTTTGCATAATGCATGAGAGGCGTGCTTTGACAATGAAGTAAGACAAGTGATATTTTTATTATGACTCTTTAAATAATTGTACACTGAAGTTCCATTCCCAAAACATAGAAAGAGATGATGTGACTAAGCTGACATGGAGGGGGAAAAAGGCATGGAGAAAAGGGATTTATTTTTAAAGTGTCTCCACTCTACAACCATTACTTTCTCCATTCTGATAATTGGAAAACAATATTAAAGTCAACAAGATTTTAAATTAAAATCGTGAAGTGTTCTCTCTCATCATTAAGCACAAACATGAGAAGCTTACACAGAAGCTTCATTACCAGTCATTCCAGTGTTGACATGCCATGCCATTTATAGATTTCGTTGTCATCTTATATAGAATTATCGTGCAGGACTTGAACAATACTATGATAATACAGCTTTCCTTCTGACTTCACAACATTTCTTGAAAGAGAAATTACTGTATTATTTGCATGATGAAATAAACATTTGTTTGACAAATGAAGGGGGCATCAAATCAAAATATACTTAATTGTCAAGAGACTGAGGATGCCATATGGGATGAGTGAACTGGCTCTTGGGGCAGCTCAGATAAGACAGGGTATAAACATCTCTGTAAATTGACCGGGGAATCATCCAATTACATTGTGATTTTAGATAGGGGAGGTGGCAGCGGGATCCCACAAGCACAAGGTGGTTGCATAAGCAAGTTAAAGGATTTCTGTATAGTTTCATTTCAAAACAAAAATTGGATGCAACTTTATACACCCACACAAATAATTTTCCATTCTATTATTCACCTTCTTGTCCTTAATTTCCCTGTCAAATCACATTATGTCAAAATGTCCAGTACTTCAAGCAACACCTCTTACCATGGTTCTCTCCTTTATGCAACCAATAGCAACATTTGCTTATTGCTGTAGTCATAAACAAATTTGCGTCAAATATTTTAAGGGTACAACCAACAACAATGTAGAAATGTGATGCTGTCAATGCAAATAATTAACTAATCAATATCTATCATTTTTGCCATATATGAATTATAGCTGGCCATCCATCAGAACTACATCACATTTTTACATTACTGTCATTTAGCAGAAGCTGTTCTCCAGGGTGACTTACATAGGTTATAATTTTTATACGTTATCCATTGATACAGCTGAGTAATAATGAAGGCAATTCTGAGTTAACTCTGGGTTAAGTACCTTGCACAAGGGTATATCAGCAGTACCACAGCGGGGAAATGAACCCGCAAGCCAGCGAGGGAGGAGACAAGGAGATGCAAGACGGGGTTAAAGACTAGCTAAGCAGCAGGGTTTCTCATCAGTTTAAGTGTGTTGAGGACAGAGGAAGGAGGATTGACAGAGGATTGACCATATAAATTATGACTGCCCTTATATTGTTGTAGAAATGTATTAACATCTTTGTGTAATGTTTGTTTTATAATATTTATCATACAATAGGTATTATCTTTATATTGTTAAATGTATTTATTGTTGCTCCTGGTCATGCACCTGTCAGTACTGGCTGTCACACCAAAGAGTTTCCCGCAGTGAGAGACTTAACACCCGCATGTTTAGACAGCAACCTAGCTTTTAAAGTAATTAATTGTTACAACACTTAAATCTTCCTTTTTCAAATAGCATTTTAAGGGTATCATAGCTTTGATTTATGCATTGACATTTTTATGTTATTGATGTTTTATTGTGGCACTTTATTTAGTCTACTTCAATTATGTCACAGGTTATTGTATCACTCTGTCACACTGACACTTTCATACAGACACGGTGTAAGATTTTCTGTGTGTACAGTTGTTTGCACAGCCTTATTAAATGGATTTATGTTCTTTGCTTTGTAAGTGGCTCAGAATAAGACATTCTGCCAAATGAGGAAATGTAAATGTAAATGTAAGGTTATTGTTACAATTTGTAAACCTCAACATCAATCTTGTGAATGCCAGTTCAAACTGTCAAGGATATATGAGCAGATTGGGGATTAACCCTATGTTTTCCTACAGCCACATAGCAGCCTGCAGTAACAACATAATAAATCAGAAGTTTGAAATGTTACTTCATGTTACTGCAGATAAGACTGCACTGAAACCTTACATTTTGTCTCCGAGAGAGAAATGTTGTTAGCGTCCTGTCAGTTCAGCCCAAAATGCACACCAGTCAACAGAACATAAATTATCTACTGCCCTGCTCTGCTTATTACATTATTGTCATTAAGCAGGCGTTCTTATCTAGAGTGGCTTACACAGACCATCTAATAAAGTGGCATAAAAACTGCATAAACAGGACACCACTAACCTTTTCATGAACAAGTGCCAGTGCCAAACTTAGTGCTGAGGTCACAAATGCATGGCTAGATTGACATGCACAAAGCAATATGTGTGGCCTAAGGGCTATACCATTCTAAATATAATTTCTAACAAATGCCATACAAATGCAAGCGAACCTCCACATCCCCAATTACATATATAAAACTCTGAAGCACACTTCCATGTATATAACTGCACATAAGAACCACAAGAGGCCAAGACAGACAGTGGGCATGACTACGATGTGAGGTTACGGGGTGGGGGGGGGGGGGGGGGCAGTCAAGCTGAGTGCAGTGGTATAGCTGGCGTGTAAGGATGGTGATTAATTGAAGACAAGGGGGAGCTATTCCCCTAACTAACACCAGCGTTTAGAAGCATATGCATCATCACTGGTAGCCAGTAAAGGGAGACCAGGAATTGTGAGACCTGGGAGAATCTAGGGACACTGTGGACCAACTGAGCTGCAGCATTTTATATAAGGTGCAAGGGTCTGAATGCACATGCAGGGAAGACACCAAGAAGGGAGTTGCAGTAGTCTAGGTGGAAGAGAACCAGGGCTTGTGCCAGAAGTTAAATTTCCATAAAGAAGTAAATTTCCATAAAAATGAAAAAAAGAAAAATGATATGAGAAATTAAAATAGAAAATATTATTTTCAACATGCACAGAGTTGATTTCTTTGGGCACACACAATCCTTCTCTCACTGCATTCCATTCTCTGCCAACATATTGTCAACTTAAATGCTCTTGTAACTGTTGAGACTGGTCTTTCACAGTTAGAAAATAACTCATTAACACTTCACAATGTTGACTCTTTACAGTCACCAATGTATACATTCATGACATGATTTATTATATTCATTTAGCATACATTTCTATCCAGAGAAATGACTGTATCCATGCACACTGTGCATGTGAGTGTGATTCAAGCACTACCAGAAGTTAACTTGTGCTAAACTGAAACTAGGCAGCCTCGAAAACTATGGGAAGTCAAGTCCAATGTTTCTTAATCACAATATCCACAACACACAGCAATACAACAATATAAAAAGCCGCAAGTAATACTAGTGCAAGCAGCAGCAGTTCATCAAAAAAAATCTGGTTATCTAACCATTCCCCTGATATGTGTGCAGTATTATGATCCAAAATGAGTGCCTAAATGGGTGCTACTCACTGTGTTAATTGACAGAATGGAAGCTGAAAGAAAATTCATTGTTCTAGTTTTAACTTTAAGTAATCTCAGCTGTACATAAAATACTAATCAGCTATACATAAAGGTGTTGTTTTTCTAAGAGATCTATCAAAGCTGGAAAGTTAATCAAAGCTGTTAGTATGCACCAGTACTATTGACCTCCGTATTACAACATATCAGAGACTGATCAGTTACAATTCTCAGATTGCAAATTAACGCACACGTTTCAAAAGCCTCTGACATGGCATGTACTGCAGGCACATACATTAGGTTGCGTATGGTTTCATTTTCTACTGTGAATCAGATTTTAATGGCTTTAAATATTTAAATGATTTTTCTTCAGTTTTGTTTTAATGTTCTTACATGAATTGGTGTAGTTTATCATTACGGTCCATTGTGGCATGTATAATTTATCTATTATATAATTATGCCTTATGAACTTTAGCCACCCAGTTCACATGCTGATATTAGACTTCTTCTGTTTGCTCCTCTTACTTCAGTAATGCTGACTCTCAGATTATAGTCTATGGTCCATTAGGCATGCATCTTGTCTCTGTGGATTCCATGAGAGAGGCCAGTGGTGCAATAATTGCCCTACCCAGAATGGGGCTTTATCTCTGCGATGAGAGCAAAATGAGTTTTTAACTATCCCATGCATATCAGTGGGGAGGAAGGCTTCACAGAGGTAAGCATAAATAATAACACAGAATCCACCGGAACTCAGCTCATTTGGAGACTGTCAACCTGGATGACTGAAAACTGAAACAAGTATTATTTTTTATGTATTTATCTTGTGGATAGAGTACATACACTGGATGTCACTGTCACAGTTTATTGCTGAGATTGAGAAATTTAAGCTGCTACTTTGTCTTGCTTTTGTGTATTTTTATGCATTTTTCAAATTATTATTATTTTTTAATGCTGCCTTATCTTGTTAAGGAATTAAAAATGTACAAATACAAAGTCAAATTGCATGCACTTACAGCTGTCATTTTGACTTGATATATTTGGTGAAATAGTGGCAGCTATTCATATGGGGGGGGGGGGGGGGGGGGCATTGTCCTAATGCCATCTGTCTAATTGTAAAGAGCTCCTTCAGGGGCTTTGACAGACGATTGTAGACTAGGTTCAAGCACGTTACAGACAACCAGTCTATCTCTTTATAAATACTACATCACTAACCCCGGTGTCTTGTACATGCATAGTGAATTGAGGCAAAAGCTGGAATGATTATGAGAATGGATGAGAATATGATGAGAATAATGAATGACAATTGATGGGAATAATTTAGCTGGAAAATGGAATTTAAATCATTGTTTCATTTTTGTTAAATTGGAAGATCTACAAATTATCCTCTGTTGTCTAGGTTTTTATTTTTGTTTTTTACAATTACAGTTGTATTTAGCTAGCCAACGTAACTGCTGGCTTCTTTTACTTCTAGCTAGCTATTTCTAACTATTTTAGCTAGCAGACTAATAGATGGCTGTACATGGTCAATGTAGTGGATCTGGATTAATGTGATTTGTTGCATTGAAAACTTCCATTGAAACAGAGCATAGTGCATCAAATCAGTAATCAGAGCATCAATACTTGACTTATTTGGCTCAAAGGTCTGAATGCAGAAACTGATATAAAAAGGCAGAATAGCTTACTTAGCTTGGTCACCAAGTAAATGTACTGCTGGTGCAGTCTGCTGACATGGTCAAGAAAGGGATCTGTTGATTGGCACACTTTTGACAGAGATTGCAGAAGGCATGAGAATTTGAAAGTGCATGTCTGTGGAAGCACTAGATTAATGTTATGCCTAATGGGCAGAAAAGGGGCAGCAGTGCTTAGTGGTAAGGCATGGGTAACCAAAAGGTTGCTTGTTTGATTCCCCACTGAGGCACTGCTGCTGTACCCTTGGGCAAGGTACTTAACCCACAACTGCCTCAGTAAATGTCCTGCTGTTTAAATGGATATCAAGGAAAAAAAATAAAATCTGTATGTTGCTCTGGATATGAGTGTCTGCTAAATCATAATATTCCAATGCAACATAATGTAAAAGGGGTTGAACATGCAGTAAGCAAGTGGCAAAGCATCATGAAACAATGAAGAAAAATAGGGCAGTTTTAGACTTTTAATCAGTGCATCCTCCTTTCTGGGACAACAGAAATAGGCTTTTAGAAGGTATAGTCAGGGCAAAGATTCTGACAATAAGCAGAACTAAAAGGAGTTAGCCCAAGTTATGTAGCTGGTATGATGATGTTTTAGCTTGGTAGTCTGAATCTTCAACTGTTTGTGGTGTGTCAAAAACAGCCCAGAATGATCTATTTACCTCCATTTTGCTATAGTGCTAGAGAGACCAAAGTTATTGCCGCTCCTTTTTGCATGGCAGAAACTACTACATAGCAGGATCTACTGTCATTAGCTGTCACACCAAGCTCTTTTTTATTCTACCCTATATAGTTGTTGCGGAAATCATTCAAGAACATTTACTTGGTTTGCAATGGTCGCAATGCTTAGTCAGTGTTTACTTTTGTGGATGCATTATTTGCCTTGTTTTCATGCCTTATATGTGGTATGTTGTCATGGGCAGCAGGCAGTTTGCAGTGAGAGGACAGTATTCAATTCTGAAGGGAGACAATATACAGGAGCATGAGCCAGACACGGGGAACTCTAGAAAGCTGCACTGTCCTCAAACGTTGAACACTTTGAGTACCTATCAAATTTTCAGATATCAATGGTTAAGGAAGGACTATAAGATATTTTGTGTTCAAATGAATAGTCCATCCTGTGTTACTGTCCTGTCCTGGCATTGTGTTGGATGTGTTGGTGACTTGACTGTAGAATTAAGTAATATCTTCCCCCCAGCAGTCACAAAGACTAACCATTTTAGAGTGATTGTGCCAAAGATTTCTTCTGGGCACCCCACCTCCTCAGGTTTACAGCCTACCAAGCACCACAGAGCTGGGTATACACTTATTTGATATTAGGAATCAAGATGTTAGAATAATAAAAATCTGTTAAATGTCTGAGTCCAACTGTGTCCAGACGGTAAATTCTACATGGAGAAGCTGAATATGCCTTTATACAATGAGTTTTTAAAAATATGTACAGAAACATCCTGGCACAATACTCGGAAATAAAATTTAAAAAGCTACATTTTATTTATTAAAAGAGAGAGAGACTCGTCACCAGAAGTGTCAAGTTTGAATCCTGGGTGGCATACTGCTGTAATTTTGAACAAAGTAATGCAATTAACCTGCATTATCAATGATCTTAATTGTTCACATAAATATTCAGCTATATTGAAAATAGTGTATTAAATTATAAGTATGTGAATTTCAGGATTTATAAATGCCTTTTATCTGGAAACTCAGAAACTAATTGACAACTATAGCAACAGGTGATCTGATCAGTGAACCCAATAAAGTACTTAAAATCTTACCTGGATGGTCGGACACTGCTACTTTGCTCCATTTTACAGTTGTACATTTTTTTCATTCTGTGGAGGGAGATTGCCTGGTATTGCTTGTCTGGATTTTCCTGGGAAAACTTCAAAGCCTTTGTATTAACTTTTTGTTTTTCTACAAGGCAAACTTTGTATGTGATTGAGTATTAGCTAAACGGGGCTGACTGATGTTGATTAATTTAATGTGAGCTCTTTGAAAGATCTGTTCTGCTGAAGTTGATTGACTTAGTTCATTAAATGTGGGATTTTCTTCTATTGACAGTAATTCCGAAGATGAAAGTTTGCACACTAATTTTGTGAGAAGTCCTAGAGGACTGGGGGATGTCATTTCTTAATCTTACTTGACAGAGGTCACTGGAACTTGCTCCTTTCAGATATATAGGAGGAGGGTGTGGAGAACTTTGCTTAGTTTGTCAGCATAATTAGTGGCATATAATTCAAAGCATGAACGGATTTATACGTTTGTCATTTTCCTTACCACAGAGAAATGCACTATGACATGTCATCATTGTTTTGATGGGTTATTTTACAGGTGTCTGATTTTAAAATCAGAATAAAGAAAACAAATTATCAACGTTATACATAAATTTGACTGAATATACAAGCAAGCAACAAGTAAGCATGACGGTTGAATGTTTAATGCAATTATGAACATTTCTTATGTTTGTTTTCATCCTGTAACCTACCAGATTCTCTCCCTCCCTCTCACTAGCACTATCGTGTTACTTTGATTTGTAAAATAAACCAAAATACATTGTTCAACCACTGTTCAAGTATGTAGTATAATGCATTGAAGTGTAGTAATGAGAAATACTGTATATCTCTAAAACAATGATTATAAATAGTTCATATATTTGAACTTTTACATGCAAAGGCAATGGCCGTACTTTTAACAACCTTCCTGCAGCAAAGAAACCAACTGACTGATCAGTATGGATCTCATTGGGAGAGTGCTAGGAAAAGAGATAAACTTATGTGTTCCATAATTCATATTTAAAAGGTCATAAAAACATTAATAAATCAAGTAATTTTCTGATTTTAAGTCAAATTTATTCGATTGCTTTATGATGCAGAAGAAATAAGCCTTCCGCTGCACATTACACTGTAATGATTAATTATGACTACTGCAGTTGCAGTATTTACAATATATTTACAGCATTTATGGATATAGTATGTAATGACTATTTTTTAGAATAGCGTACCATATTTCGGCTGCATTGGAGCAATATTTATAGGAGAAGATACATAAATTAATAAATCTTACTGTCGTTTCCATATCTTCTTTAATGAATTTTGCCCGATGTTGAAGGACGCAGAAATGTGACAATAAACTGTGAGAATTAAGAATTTCTGTGTTGTTCACTGGACTGCAGTCAGCTAACACCCCCTAGTGCCGGGCTGTCAGCTTAGTGCTGTAAAACTGGGCTCCGTCCTGTGTCCTGAACCACAGAAGCTTCAGTCGTTATCTGTATCAAAACTGGGATGGACCTGCACTAAACTGAGCTTCACTGAAAGAAGCCCCCGGCACAGAACGGGATTTTAGGGTCGTCCCACACAGCAGCACTCTGCGCATTTTCCGCATAGAGGAACCAGAGACCCACGCACCTGCTTACTTACCAATGAGATATGGCCATGATACGAACTAGTTACCTATAGCTATAAGGAAGCTTGAAACAGGTACAGAAACAAGAACCACAAGTTTCTTTCAACTGTGTGCTTAACGAGCTAGTGCGCGCTCATTTACTCTCAGCAATAAGATGTGGATGGAGTTAAATTATGTTTTCTGATTATTTAAGAGAAATTAACATTTCGTAAAGTCAAAACTTGCATATGACGGAATCCCATACATTAATTTCCAGAGAGGAGTCCGTTGTCGACAGAGATGGAAAAGACGGTTGTGCGTTTTTTCTCCCCAAACATTCAATGGGATCTCAGACCGTAGTTTGAGGGGAAAAAATACACCTGGATACGACATCTTTTGATGGATTTTGAGGATTACCGAGCAGCCCAGTGGATTTTTTAGAGATGACTTCTGGAGTAAACGCCTGCCTCATTATTGTGCTGTTAAGAGTTCTTTTCACCGACTCCACTCACAGCAATCAAGGTAGGCTAAGATTATGCCATGTAAGCAGTACGCTTTCAGCGTTAACCGATGTCTTGTTGCGTTATACACACTCTGTATATTGAAACCCATTTATAGACCTCTGGACACACATTGTTTGGTGTTTAACACTTTTCCACATTGTTTCAAGTAAAACACTTTGGTTTCGTAAGTATGCACATCATTGGATAGTCTTATACTGAATACTGTACGTGGTATTGTACGTACACTTCCATGTTTAAACTTTGAAATTGACAGTCAGTTTATGTTTTAGGTACCACCTTACTGTTTGAAACGTCGTTGTAAATTCGGTTTGTTCGGTTTATTTAAATTAAGCCTGGCTGACTGCAGCCCTTCTTAACCGATCGACTCATCACGATAATAACAGGGACTAATAATTGCGCGTTCCATGTACATTTAGATTTGCCATCTGCATAAAACTTTGTATGCTTTGTGGGTAGCAAAATATCTTCATAGAAATTAATATACAAATATGCACTGACTCTTTCATAAACTTCTAATGTTTTTTTTTTTTTCTTCTTAACCAACGACAGTATGATCAACATATTATGGTTATAATAATCCAATCATAATAAATGCATGGTGGGGGGGGGGGGGGGTACCAGGTCATAAACCTGGTATTCCGTACAATCAGTGGCAGTTAACGTGTTCTTTTTTACTGCACTGTATTTGTTCTGTCTTAAATAAGTGCTTGTCACCACTGAATATGTGGAAAAATGCGTTAAATTTGAGGATCATAAAAGCGATGGCACAAAGGAATTGGAGTTGAGTGTCATGTTGTTCCTATACTGGCAATGACTGAGATTTAGAATGGCGAATAAAGGTTAAATATTGTTTATATGTTTAGCAAAGGAGTCTGCAAACTATTTCTGTTCTTGTTATGTACGAACTCAACTCAACCCCAGGGTCATGAGTTGTTTCATATAATTCAATATATTTATTTAGTTAGTTTCCCTCATGCCCTCAACAATACATTAGCAGAGCTAAATAATGCCACTCTCACAATGCAATGTGCACTGTGAGAGTGGCATTACCAATTTTTTGGTAATCATTCAATCAGCCTAAATCAATTAAGGCCACTGGCTATGCAGAACAGAACAGTTAAACAATCAGAGCTGCTTGTGTTGAATTGAATTGAGCTGAATTTGAATTGCCTGTGTCTGCTATTTAAAGGTATGCATGGCATTCTGTAAAAGCATTCAGTGTTTGCAGTTCTACAAAGCTGAAGTTTATTGAAGTATTTTTATAATACAACTGCATGTGTACTGCCATTATGATTTAAAATAATCTTATTCAGAGACATACATAAGCCTCAAGATTTTATTGTGTTTCTTCGGTTTCAATACAGCTGCTGAGTCTTATTTCCTTAGATAAAGATTAATTCAACAGTAAGGGAGTAATGATTCAGTTTATAAATATATACCTCCCACACACATGGAACTCAGTTATTGTTGTCTTTCTTAAGAAAGAAGTAACACTTTTCTTTTTGTGAGATGATAAAGATGATGGTGATGATGATGGTGATAATCATGAACACCATGTAACAGTGTGCCCAGGTCTACCTCACATTCGTCTTTGAGTGTATGACATTTGGACTTACACTTGCACTTAGTCTCAGTGCAGTCTAATTGCTCTGTATGTCTTGCATGGATTTTTGTTCAATCTCAACAAGTGCCTCTCATAAAACATGCAAGTATTTTAAAAGGCTCTAGGAGGAAAATCCAAGGCTGATTGTCAGGTGAGGTGTACCTTCAGTTAAATGTTTTTACCCTTGAAAATTATTCTTTAGACTGTTTGAATGGCTTGCTACTACAAATAGGAAGATCAAAAGCCTCTTCTCAGGCCTAGTCCACACATACACAGGTATTTTTCAAAACATAGCTTTTTCCATGTGTTTTGGCCGTCGTCAACATGCAAACCGCATTTTAGGTCACTGAAAACGGACCTTTTGCAAAACTCCTTCCAGGGTGAAGATATTCAGAAACTGTGTTTTCAGTGTTGACGTGTAGACAGGGAAAGCAGAGTTTTTGGCTTGTAACGTCAGAGTGTGCGCCGTTATCTCCTTTGTTTACATGAGGCGATTTTGTGCAATGGCGGACGCTGGCAAAATAGTGCTTTTTTAACCTTGCTAACAGGACTTTTTACATGTAGGGATGTAATGGTACCAAAAACTCACTGTATGATAATACCACCTTAAAAAGTCCACGATACGACATTTATCGCGATATTAAAAAACGAAGAAAAATTATGAGAGGGGCTTTGCCAAGGAGCAATGAATCACTAGCTTCCAGAGGAAGAGAGAAACATTTGACTTTCTGTGAACCCGCATATCCTCAAGAGTCTCCTGCCAAGACACAATCTTTTGGTGGTTCACCCCAGTATGGAAACATGTAGGAGTTGAGCTACAGTGGTTTGCAGTGGGAGCTGGATACCTTAAATTGACTGATCTGTTCCGGATCTGTAAGGTGTCAGTGTGAATGATAGCACGCTACGTACATAAAGCCATAAGGAATGGACTGATGCATGAATACATCAAGTATCTAAAGGGAGATTATGTATGTAAAGAAGAACAAATACAAATAGTGTGTAATAGTGTCCACATTCAGTTCGCATACCTAAGTGTCAGAATTGTATCAGATTTATTTCCATGTACACATATGGTCCGAACCTAACATGCCCATATCTGGTACCATGTGTATTTTTGCTGTTTACATCTTACAAAAAATATCCAATCAGATATGAAAAAAACTCAGACTTTGGTCAGTTTCTCCTGGCAGTGTAAATAAGGCTTAAGGTTTTTAAAAATGCGAGTTCTACAATACTAACAAGATAATACATTTTGGTTCTGGCCCATTATTCATCAGCTGTGTGAGAATTACTCATAGTCCTGCAACAAAAGTACTTTTGGGAGTAAAACAAGGTCCCACCTCAGAGTAGGCAATGGGAGTTATTTATGAAGCCTCCTTCTCCTACTCTAAGTAAGATCATTTCATACAAGGAGATCTCAGTTTTTATGACATGAAGTGATGTAAACCAGCATTTGTGATGACATTTTTCTGAGTTTGTCTTGTATGTTAAGAACATGCACAGTTTTTTAAAGCCTCAATGTTGTTATAGCTCTGCAATTTGTGAACATGATTAAACATTCCATAAATATGAATAAATGCAATTAAATTAGTGCAGATTGTTCCCATTCTGGTCTACATGAAAGCAAAAAATATTTATTTGAAATTGTTTTTGTTAATAACCACAATGATAAAATGTTTGTCAAAGCTATATTATTTTTTTTTTCATCACGGTTAATATTGCCTTAATTTCCAATGTCCCCCAGGATAATAGGCTTGACATCCCATATATGCCAACGCAAGTCGGTGGCTTCTGCAGAATTAAGCAAACAATTATCATGCAGCTGGCTTTTTCAAGGATGTTGCTGGATTTATATAGTTATTTATAACATGAAATATCCTTTCCCAACTGCCCAATTCCCATCTACATAACGCTATGCATGATCTTATGAACGCTATAGATGACATAATTGATATATGAAATATTGTCATTTAGAGGTTTCATACTGCCACATATTGCTGTTAATACTGAAATTCAACATAAATATTTGACGTGTAGCTAGCTGTTGGTTTTGAGATGTCCATATGCAAGTGGTCATGGGACTGGGGATGGGGATGGGGACGCAATAAATGGTGATGTTCTTCCCACAGAAGGAGTGTCAATGTCTCTGAAGAGGTCGATGACAAATAAAATACCCTTCTTATCTGACCGATACCTTTTTACCAGCTCTGTGTTGTAAAATGTATGCAAATTGTATTTGCTTTCCCAGAAAACACATACAGGCTGCCTGGATGTAGCCTGCAACTCCTAACAGGTTAGGACAGCTTGTGAGGACTCCTAAATACCTGTCAAGGAAGGAGTACTTTTAAGCATAGAGAATCTTGATAAATTACTTTTATTCTTAGGAGGAGGAGCAAGAGCAAATTGATGTCACTGAATTTTTGAGCACTTAGGACCTACTTAGGGTTTATACCCCAAGGGCCTGCTTTGTTATCAGTATAGGATATGGTGCAGGGCATGGAAGATCTTTTGCTTCATCGTCACAGAACTCCATGATTTTATTGAAATGATAAAAGGTGCTTGGCTTACATGTGAACCTAGTTTAGCAGTGAATAATTACCCAGCTTACTGGTGAAAGCTCATACTCATGCTCAAGCAATACTAGCATGCTAGCTAGTGAATTTATAGCAGATGTTTGCAGCAAACAAAGCCAGTTGTAAGTTGGGTAACTGTAAAGGTACCTTTGAAAAGGTACAACAAGCTAAATAGTAATCTACAGAGAATTTAGGTCAAAGGAAAAAATAAAGTGTTGCCACCATATCTAGCTGTCCTACCTAGCTAGGTACCTCAACAGAGTAATGGTTCTTTCACATTATCACAGGAACGGTGTGCAAATTAGAAATCATTATATCATGTGGGGGCCTGTACAACTGTAACTTGCCTGATGTTCTGGCTGCCTTCTTTTCCATAACTTTTAGGGAATGCTGTGTTACATTAATGCACATTTTCGCAAAACATTTGTGGGTTCTAAATCTCTCCCTCAGTGTGAACTGATAATAGTTTTATTAATCTGAATTGTAGTGGATTACAGGTTGACATTGAGCTGGAAAACAAAACTACAGGCATAAATTTTTTTATATTTGTATATATTACGATATAAATCCTGTCCATTCCATTACATTTATGTTGAAAACTGGTTTTCACTTTTTATTTCAGTGTCAAATGTCAGAAAGAATATGACCCGTGAGAGTGAACAAGTCAGTGGATTAATAATTCAGTTGAGTCATAGCATTCAGCTAGTCAAATTGATCTTAAAACTTACATGACAAAAGCTACTGTGTGTACTGTCTTCACATTTGAAGACACACATATGAGATATAAGTTATGTTACAGCATTGTATTATTTCACTTTTTTTCTGTACTGAAAGCCATTCTTGAAGGAAGGTATCAGTTGTTAAATCCAAGTGAAGACTTTAGCCATGATGTAGTTTCGACCCTGCACTGTGTTGGATTTTCTTCTAATTTTAAAAGTAAACAAACCGGACCAACTGCTTTCTTTAACTCTGAAAAGGACTTTATGATTAGCATCTGTAATGCATGTAATGCTGTACTTATCAGTGCTTATATATATTTGCAGTAGTCATTCCTAATTTTTGGCAGCATTCTTCAATTTATGACTTTGCGAAACTAAATATTTAAATGTCATTTTTGATTAATCCGCTTGGACTGGGAAGAAAATGACATGCTTTTCAGGTTCATTGTCATAGATTATTATTTTTATGGTAATTGCATTTTGAGAATCTTATCTATTGACCAAAGAATCAAAGGGAATATACACGGTTTGTTTACACTGTTAAATGTCAGGGTTTTTTTTTCCATCTGTTAAATCAGTTTAGCAATGTGCTCTTTCATCTCATGAAAATACCATTCTCTGTAATCTTTTACCATCAGATTTAAATTGCTAACTTTAAATTAATATTTATCATTATTGTGGATGATGCATAAAAGATGTATTTGTTAAATAAATGTTAACATGAATTAATTATATCATACATAAGAAATCAATATAAAGAACAGAGTTCATGCTAAGTGGATGATAAGGCACTTTTCCTTGATTGGTTGGCTTTTTTTTTTTTTTTTTGCATTTCCATGATATTACATGCTTTTTTGAGGTCAGATTTGGTATAAAGTCATTCTGGAGATCTGGCAACCCTGGTCTAAATCTATGGAGGGTTAATCCTCCACAAGATGCAATGACTCATCTGTGGACTAAAAGCCAATTGTACTGAAGAGAGTAAGAGTGAGGTGGGGAGCTGATTCTCTCTGCAGGGCGCTGCTGATTATGACTATGACAGTCATTATGACTATGACTGTTAAGTCCAGTCCTTAAGAGACAGACTTTTCCACAGGTGGAACAGGGATAGGAATTTGGTTGGGTTGAGGCTTGTGCAGTTTTATGGGTTATGCATTCTTTCCATTTTGATTTTTTTCATCTAACAGAGAGGGTGTGCATTATTATGATTCTTGGCCCTTTGTGTCCTAAATGTCTAAATTCGCATCCATTTTTGAATTTTTTATTGAAAATTCCAGTTCAGTATAATTCAAACAGTCTACATTCCAATTCATTATGGATTTTATTTTCAATTGGAATGGACCCCAGCTCTACTGTCAATATTATTAAAGCAGAACAAACAAAAACAGCCAATTTTGCTGTTTCACAGGCAAAGCTGTCTTTTCTGCCTAAACTAGTTTGAAATCAAACGCGTCGTTTATGCAAAGTGACAGATTCAAATGACCAGGACTGTAGAGGACATTGGACAGGGGTGGGCCCTCACTTATGATATGATGCGATATGATGTATACATCCAGCTGTTTTCAACCTCTCTAAAACAAACATACAAAAAAGAGAGTAGAGACAAATGCAAGTGTATCATACAGCCAGTGCACTCATGTAATTCTTTTCAAAGAAGTGTTGGTTACTCAGTCTTGTCAGTTCTCAGTTCCTTAATCACTAAGTATAGTGTCTTTCCCCATTTCAGGTGGCTTCCTTGACTCTTAACAGCGAAACTGAGCAGGACAAATTTTGATTTTCTCACGAGCATACACACTCATGTGATATGTAAAGACCCAAACACAAATCATACACATGCACACACCCAAATACAAATCCATGTACTCATACAGACAGCAGAATCTCATATCCGGTATGCATGCGAACAGGCCTACAAGATGAAGTAGGTAATAAGAATGACTACTTCTGTCCCCCCCCTACTCTAGATACATTGGTAGCTACAGTGCTCTCCATGCCATCAACTGCGCATCGTAATGCCATCATCAGCAGACCTAGCAGTAATGTGGCTGGTGTATAAGGATGATTTAATATAAGAGATGCTCTTTAATGTACCAAGTGATACTGTAAAATAAATAGCATATTTTACTTCAATAGTGATGTATATTCTTCCACTGTATTGTTCAGGCTTCAGTCTTTCATTGTTTCACATGACTTTTCGTTGTTTGTTTGTGCTCAGGATATTTGAATAGAATTGGGCTGTGATTGGAGTGCAGTTTACAGTTTACCGGTAGTTAATGGGATCTGAATTTCATTTGGCTGACAGAATACAGTGAATGAAGTGTATGTAATCAAAACATGTTACTCTTTGAATTTAGTGAACCCTGTTGGGAGATCTCAAAGCACTCATGTAACTTCATTTGTTATGAGTACCTGTTGTTATTTTTAAGCGTACTTTCTTCAACCTCCAACGTAATTTTTAAATGTGTACAGGCACATTGTTTCCTAATATGTTTTCCCAAGATGCCACCACTGCTAAGGAATACTAGTTAAAAGTAATATCCATGCACAAGAGCATCCAAGGAAAGACATTTTTGTGTGTGATAATTTGTTTTAAACATTCTTAATTTTTTTTTTGCCTTTTCCTTTTTTGCTTTTTTGTTTTTGAGGCATAAACCATGCCATACTGGGGAGCAGTGTGTGGCGGGTTCATGACTTATTCTATGAAACTGTTATGTTAGAAATTCTCCACCCTTTAACTGTATAACAGAAGAATTCTTATTTCCAGAAGGTTCCTTGTCACTGCTACTGTAGACTGCAAACAACCAATCCTTGGCCATTTCACCATGCTAAAATGATGCCCTGATGCCAGTAGATACCATTCACTAAAGTAAAGTTTCCATCCTCCACTCAGGTTAGACGAATGTACATTCATGTTGAGTCAATATGAATTTGGATTTAGGCATTTTCAAATTAAAATTTAAATTCTCTCTTTTGTTAGCACAGTACAGTACACTGGCATACAGTACACTGGCATGCAGTGAGATAATGAGTGTACAACTTGCTTGTGGGATAGGCAGTGTTTCCATGTGCTCTTCTCTACACAACGGATAAATGGGCACCAAAGTGAGTAAGAGTGAGAACAGAAATATATCAGGCCACAAAGGTTATGTTTTATTCCTCTTGCGTAACACTTTGTCACACAAAATAACAGCCTGATGAAAGATGCTTTTTCTGCCCAATCTTGTCTGTGGGAAATCAACGTGGGATACAATCCATGGGAATAGAATTCAAAACTTCTTACATTTTAATGTACCCATTGCCTTGATGGTAACCAGACAATCAGTGCTTCTGCATATAAATAGACACAGCATGTGGGGCACACTTGTTGCCTGTTTCAGTTCTGCACATATATAATGTATATATTTAAAATTAAATTATTTGAACATTTGTTATCAGACAAATTCCATTCAGAGAGATTGCAAAAGTCCATACTGCTCTTATTACATTACATTATTGGCATTTATCAGATGCTCTTATCCAGAGCGACTTACATCGATTACAGCTTTTTACAATGGTATCCATTTATACAGCTGGATATTTACTGAGGCAATTGTGGGTTAAGTACCTTGCCCAAGTGTACAACAACTGTGCATCAAACCAGCAACCTTTTGGTCATGAGTCCTGCTCCTTAACCACTGTGCTACACTGCCGCCCAAACTGTGTTCAGATAGCTTCAGCTCCATTCAGATCCACAGAATAGAGGAAGCTGTGGCATGAAATCAGTTAGAGAGGTTTGGATAGATTGCTGCTCTACACCACGCCACCTCACGGCGTGTTAGATTGTATGTAGATTGTATGTATTGTGTGTACAAAGTTTAATATAATGTAAGAATTATATTAAATAAATAAAAAAAACACTCCTGAAGCATTTTTCTGAAAGAAAAAGAAAACAAATCCAGGAGGAAATATGTTTTATTTAAACACGTTTTTATTCATGCAGTAATGAAGAAACTTGATGGTCACCAGCATGCTGCTGAATGACACTTATATTGCTGATTTATTGGCCATATGTCTGCTTGTGATTTTCTTTCTGATTTTCTGCTTGTGATTTGATTTATACAAATTCTAATTAACCCAGTCTGCAAAAACAAAGAAAATTGCACTTTTCTCATGTCTCTGACTGTGGAGGCTTGCAGAATGCCAGTGGCTGACTATTTTCACATACAGTATATGCATGATCTGGTTTCACTAATGCAGACTATCCCATTGCCTTCTGATGCTGTGGCTCAATCAATAAGATGCTTTTGTAGAACAATCTGCTTTACCAAATGACCAAATGACATTGTTTTTTTTTAAGATACAGATTGCCACATATTATACAGAATGTTAATTACGGGCTGTTTTGGAAAGCTGACACTGGTATGCACTTATCTTTGTCCAGATGAAGGTATGAAGTAATTCTAATCAGTTTCTTAACTTGAATAATTACACCCTTACTATGAAATATGCCTGAGATAAAATAAAAAATGGCAGTAATGAGAAAAGTACTCACATTGCAGGCCAGGGCATTTGTGTTTTTATCTAGTCTTTCAGAGTCCTTCAAAACTACCTTTAGTTGTGATAGTTAAATTATTTACACACAACTCTTGTGATTTTGCCCTTTTCTGCTCAAATATACATGCACAGCCAATGTGTCTAACCATTTTCAGAATGCCATCCATCTTTTTACTTTGTCCTTGCTGCAATGTGTTTTAGCTTGGTTTCATTTGAGAGAGTATACACATATAAGAACAAGAACAATAATCAATAATCTTAAGGAAACTGGCCATTCAACCAATATAAGACAATATATGTCACTTTGTAGTCTCGAGTATATCCTGCACTGTGCACTGTATCAATTATAGGTATGGTCTTTAACACTCTGAGGATCTCTGATTCCACTGTGAGTGGTTTAAGGTATTCTATGCATAGGTAACTCTGCATGAAAAAAAGTTCTTTTTAACGTCTATGAAATGTACTTTCAGTAACTTTCTACCTACTCTCTCGTGTACTGACAGAAATTATCTTGACATAGTTTCTGTAATCCACTTACATTTTTTTAAAGGGATTGAGTAAACACCTGACAGTAATCCATCCTGAGTCTCTTTTTGCTTAGTCTAAAGCGATTGAGCCCTCAATTCCATCAACATTTGTCCTGACTTTGACTAGCAGATGGTTGTATGTCTCTGTTTTACATAAAAACACTATTGCTTGCATTCATTTTGATGACAATTGTACTTGACAGAATGTTCGTTGAGAAAACATTTAACAGTTGCTCTTAATTGCAGGTTGAAGTTAAATACAAATGTTGATTTCACTCCTGGCTTAAATACCTTAAGCCTCTTTTCAAAAAGAGTTTGATATCCAGGATAGGTTGTTTTACCCTCTATTTTTAGAGAAAGCACAGTACTGGACTTTTGGGCAAAATATATATCCTATTTTCCCTGGCCACAGGATATATATACTAGTGACCTCTGGCTTCCAGCTCAGAACATGCACTCTGCTTACTAATTTCTTAAAAGACCCCAGTTTCAGTCAGAGAAACCTGATCAGTTAAAGGGAACCCTTTTCAAATTGCATCTACAATTTGCTACTGAGTAGAAGTAGTGAGATTCCAGTACATCATCACATCACATATGTAACCATACGTGTTGATCTCAATATAAATTCAAGAGACATGACATTCAAATGACCACTTTCAGCCCCAAGATTTTAGCAAACAGGAAGGGCCAAAGAAGCAGCCCTCTCCTCTCCAGAAGTCTGTTCTGTACACCTTCACAACTTCACAAAACAGATTGAGAAAACAGCTGGCAAATCTCTCTCAAAAAAAAAAAAAACGGATGTGGAAGCAAATACAGTGTGCAGTCACTTTCAAGCTTCTGCTCGATATCATATCCTCAGATATTTCAGTGACTTTCTACTTTGTTTCGAACACTGATGGTATAATGATTGTTTTCTGTCTTTCCAGTTGTGCTGTTGGATACCACTACTGTGCTTGGTGAGCTGGGCTGGAAAACCTATCCTGTGAATGGGGTAAGTCCATATAAAAAATGTGTTACTTTACACCTGTTTGTGCAACAGTTACTTGCTGTATTTGTTGAAGGTCCTGAAGGTAGAGTGGATGGAGATGTAAACATTAAGACATAAGAGTTTGCAACACAGCATGTATCAAGATGATGAATTTTTACTTTGCACACTATCCCAGATGAAGGAAGCTCACTTGCAAAACAGAATTGTAGCCATTGATTGTCCCTAAGTTTGGAAATAAAAGAATGCGCAACTTGTGTCTTTTAAATTATAGTCAAGTAGTTATAGAGGTATAGTTGCACCTCTGTAAAAAAGCTGTTACATTTATCTCAGATGTAAAGAGATGCCATGGAAGCATATTCCCAGCCAATTCCCTACATCAGTCACCTCTATGCATTTCCATTTCTTTGAATTTTTCTATCCCTTGTTGATTTACATCACTCAACATTTTCAGTTCTGTCAGCTAAATTTTTATCTTTGTGGCCTTGATATAGAACTGGATTCTTTAGTTTTGAGAAGAAAATTTTAATTGTCTATCTTTCTGGATTTTTGGATTTTCTGTGTTGATTTGAAACTTTATTTCTCTTGATGGATTCATTTTGGATTTTGCCATGTATAATTTTCCGTGTGGAGCTGTGTGAAGGTGTGTCCTGTCGAATGGACTTTTGTTTTTTGTTCAGTTTATCTTTTTGGTATTAGTAATTTAAGGTAATACCTTTGCTCCTGATGATCTGGTTCTGTCTGTAGGTTGAGCCCCTTGTCCATTACAAGGAAATCTGACTAAAATATCTGATACTGACCTACGTATACCATCTTTTACATTGAAACTTGCTGTACTATGCTGTCTATCCCACCCACTAAGTGGATGAGTGGATGCATTACTTTGAAGGTGGCATAAAGGATTGTGATTTTTGGTAATTAGGGTGCTTGAGTTTGGCATTCTGAAAAAGTGACATAATGGAAGATGAATTTCTGACCTCTTGGACCTCAATCCTGCATGTCCTTTTAAAATATGACGTATTCCAGCTTGATATCACAAGGGACCTAAATATGTTGCAATGAATGGCATTTGACATGAAATAGCATGAAATTGTGACGCTGAAGCAAGAGCATTATAATGAGTCATGGAGAAAAGTGTAATTACTGCCAGCCTGTGTAATGCAGACCAAAACTCTCAAACCCCCCAAGGAGTAAGGCAAAGCCCGCATTTATGTAGAGTTTAAATCTGTTGGCACATTGCTCCTATATAAGGGAACGAATCACTCATATCCTGACTCTTGGGGGTAACACTCTACAGTGGGATCACATGTACTTTTGGGTTCTGTTATATTCTCCTCTTCTTAATGTCCTGAGCAGAGTCTCAGGCCACAGACCTTCTTTGGTCAACAGCTCAATGGAAGTAGGTCTGTGGCACTTTCTGTGTGGTACAAGAATCCCAGAGAGCCAGTCATAGTGGATGATGTCACCTTTCATAGAAAGTCTCCTGACCTCACTGGGTTCAATGTCCCCTAAGCATACATTTGTATCATGCCTATATTTCTGCCTGGAGGCTGAGCTGTAACAAACCTGGAGGGAATTTCAAACATTTGTTATTTTACCAGCCTTGTAAATCAAAGACCTATTATTCGGTTTAGTTTGATGGATGTTTGATCATCTGTCCATTGAAAATTTCTGCTCCGATGTCAATAGATGTAGATGTTAAACAAACACAACATCAAAAATCCTGTCAACCTAAATGTTACCCCAACAGTATATCCTGTCTTTTAATTCTTTTATCTCGTTTAAATCAGTTTGTGTTGTACTTATCCCAAAGAAGATATTTTTCCAGTGTCAAAAGAGAGACTATTACATCATGTAGGTCAGCCAGACAGCAGCCAAAGAGGAAAGGGCTGGCTGCAGCTCTGACTCTGTGATTAAGCTGTCAAGATGTCTCCTCGCCTGCCCAGAAAACCAGATTGTCCATGAATATTTAATGCAAAAAGGTGATGAGGGGCAGAGAGAGGAGGTGGATTGCCAGGAGGTAATCCAGCCCAAATTCAGTGTGATTAGCCTAGGAGCAGAGCACAGTCGTGTTATGACTTTTCGAGACTTCTCATGATTAGTTCTGAGACTGCCTCAGCTGGATGTGCCGTTTGATGGTTACACTTAAAACAATTAACTTTAAGGGGAGGTTAAGGTTAATGTAAAAAAGACAAGGCTTTTAAATCAATTGTGATTGTGAATGGGTGTTTACAACTGCCCTGTCTAACCAGGCATTCAAAATTGTTGCCCATGAACAAATCAACTGTGACTATTCATGCAGATTTCCTGTATTACTCCTTGTTTTACCTTGTAAATATGTTCATCATGAACTGGAACCTGAAAACCTGAAAAGTGATTAATTCATTGGAAAGTGAATGTTTCGTGCATTCATCAAAGCTACCAGGGAATAATTTTAAATTTTGGAATAAGACAAAGCTCTGTGTGAGTCCATGAATGAATTCATTTTCCACCAGCTTATCCCAGTACTGCAATACATTTTAATGAAGTTTAAATCTTAGCATATACATGGTTTGCACCCATTGTGATGAAGATACATGTGGTATAAAGCATAAGGAAGCGTGTAAAGTACAAAACTGATGCAAGGGTAAGGTGGTGATATGGCCCGAGGTAAAGCCTGTTGTAGTTTATGCTGTAAACTACAACAAAAATGTTTGAAATATGTCCAACTATGCTATAAACCATGACAAAACTATTCATTAATGTAGGCATCTGTGTGCCATCACATCCCACATAGCAACTGTTTGGAGAACATGCACATTGATGGAGAGGAGCTTGCTATCTGCTGTCCTATACTGTCTGACTGTCCTGGGACAATCGTTTCTGCTCTCTCATGGCACTGTGCAGTGTCCCGGCAGTAACTCTTTTCATTTGCAACAATATTTATGTGATTGTCCTGTTATGGTACCTTTAAAATGTAGGCTCTTTATTGTAGCTAAACTAGCTAATGGCTACCATTGTATTTGCAGAGACTATTCAAAACAGTTCCACTGTGATTAAACAAGAATGCCTTCATAGTGAGTTACTGCACACTCACCAGCCAGTCATATTTGAGTATTCATCTGAAAAATTCTGTGTTCTAATCCTAGAGAATCTTTTTGAAAACACACCAGCAATTAGATTCAATAATGAATCAATGTCTAAAACATAATAAAACACAAGAAGACCCTTTATGTATATCATTGCAATTAATAACTGAAGTAATTGATATTATGCCGACATGCAACATGAAGAAATCCAAAGTAACTCATACAAAAATGCAAAAAAGAAAAAAAAAAACTTAACTGAAAAAAATCGTATCTGTTGTTTGCCTTGATATCGTATGCTGCTGATGTGCTATGGTTGGTAACAAAAAAACCGTTTTGAATGAACTAATCATGTAATACATACTTTGCAATGCAAAGTATATTCCTTCTCTTCCCCACCAAAAATGTTGGGAATAATCT
Organism: Megalops cyprinoides; assembly: GCF_013368585.1. Lineage (NCBI taxonomy): Eukaryota > Metazoa > Chordata > Actinopteri > Elopiformes > Megalopidae > Megalops > Megalops cyprinoides. The sequence goes on from NC_050596.1 coordinate 14,291,522, forward strand.
GATTGACCTCTGCAGAAGTCATGTAGCCTACAGGTGCCAAATACTCATGTCCAAACGTCTGAGGTCCTCCTCAGTTCTCACCTGTTTCAGGCTGTCCCATTTGGAAGTGTTGCTGCAGTCTAACAGTCCCCCAGAACCCCTCACCATTCCTCCCTCCTACTCCCAAAGCTATCCTTCTTTAGATCTACCTGCTCTTTTCTCCTCCCTCCCGCTACCAAAGCCCCCGTAGCCCTTTGATTCGTCTACCTCCACTTACTGCAATATTCCAAACCCAGGTGCTGGCATAAAATTGCCTCAGTCACAACACCCCTTCCTCCCCACTGGCTCTCCTCCTTTTACCATGTCTGTCCAAGGGTCTGGTCATTATCCTCTACAGGACCACTACATGATAGTAAATTGCTTGTTTTTGGGGTTTCACTGGTAGCTATTAAATTGTTGTCGTAATAATGCATGGCTAATGCTATTTTCTGTACTGTGGCTTGGTTTGTTGTAAGATATCTCCCAACTGGTGCCACAAATTGCAATACATCTATATCTACAAAGGCCCTGTGAGTTGATTTAAGGCATCACCGATAGCTGACTTCAGAATTTGTGAAATATATGATAGTAATGGAAGTTAATAATGAGTCTTAATATCCTGGGCTCCCTGGCAATATCTTGGGCTGAGCTCACACTTAGAGTGACACCTCCTTCTTTAAATGCATTGCCAGGAATCCAGAGCAGGGATGTTTTTCATTGGTATGTGGCAGAAGAAGGAGCTGGGCCTGTGGGGAGAAATGGCTGTACAAGGGGTGAGAGCCGGTGAGGCTTCCCACCCAGTTGGGAGAAGTGACGTTGTTATGTCGTAAGGGGTAGTAGTGACAAGTGCCTACAATATCGTGCACACTCACATACATCGTGCACAAAGAAGACACACTGAAAGAGATATCAAAGCTCATGCTGCGTATATCACCTCTTGTCACGTTTTAATGTAGCTAGCGGAAAATAAGAATATTATTTGTGGCAATATGATTAGCTGTGAATAACTGTACTGTGGGGATGTTGTGCTCCCACTTCTTTTTTAATGTATTTTGACACCACTTAATTTAACAGTTTAGACATGTAATTATAATGTATCCACGCTGCAATTAACATGCATTAACTGCATCACCTTTTTAATAAAGCATTAACTAATGCTGGTTTGTTGGATCTGTGATTACAGAGAATAATGCTCGTCTGACCACTAAAACCACCCGTAAACCTCATTTTGATTTAACTCCAATCTGTAACCTACAGGTTGTGACACTGTAGTTAACAATAGCTGGTAATCTTCCAGTTTAATATGAATTATGAGTATCTAAACAGTGGCTGATGTATAATTAGCTATAGACACACGAAATAAATGCAGCAAACAATCACTTTCAGCTTTCTCTTTTTAGGGAGCACCTATCCAGAGATTTCAAATCAGAAATAAAATCCACAGAGAGGACATTTACCTCACACAATGGAATTTTATTTTGCACCTAATTCAACGCTAGTAAAGAAATTCACTCAGAGTCAATTTCCCTCAAAGCTAGTATGTTCTCTGCTTCATTCTCTGTTGACACATTCTCAGCTTTTTAAAATTGACCTTTGAGAGATTTACATGTAGCCCTGCAATTTGAGCAGCAGTTGATTGGCGGCTTACGAATAACATGTATAATTTATTTTTTTTTTCTTCTCAGAAATGTGCAGTGAGATACTGCAACTTTATTGCAGGGTGGAGGATGAGCACAGTGAGAGTCCTCCAGGTAATTTGATTACTGAGCCTTGGTAATGAAGATCAGGGCACTGAGACTCGGTGAGGACTTGGAGTGGAGGACTGCTAAGCCAGTTCTCTACTGCCTTTAATGATGCCATTTCTATCCAGGATCCCGCTCCCACTGCGCTTACCATACACAGTTCCTATCGCACATTTTCATGGAATTTGCAATTATTTGAGCTTGGCACAAATATGATGATTACTATATGGTAACCTGAAAATGTCTGGGGTTCTGCTGCTTACATGGTAACTTGTGTACGGTTTCATAAAATAATTATACTTAAGGTGCAGCACACCCCCAAACTAGTTCCCTTGATTCCCACACATGGGTGACGGTAAGGAGACACCCCAAGATTGATAGACTTTCCAGCGAATGCATCTATCTATCTATAGCTCCGGTGAACATCTGCTAAATAAATGCATCTGCTAAACCTAACTGACAGAGAGAAATATGTTATACATTAGTCTCTGCATGGTTGCAGACATTGTCTATATCTTCATTTTTCTCTTTTTCCTGTGACATCGGTATTGATTTTCCTTTGTGTTGAAGATAGATGGGGATCACGACATTGAAGATGTTCTCAGCGACTGAGTCATTTGTTCTGTTTGTTAGAGTTAAAGAAAAGTATAGATAAGATCGCATCTGCTTCAGAGTAAGAGATGATTTATGAAAGATCAGATTGTAAAGTGAGAGACATTGTGCCTTATATTACATGCCAGTTCCACACCACTCCTGCCTCGGTCTATACAGGCCAGTTGGCTTATTCCCCATTTATTTCCAGTAATCCCACATTAACTAATACAGAATGGAGCTAAATTGATTTTATTCAGGGCTGTTGGCAGCTGCAGCTCGGAAACAGTGGATCCCCTGTGAAAATGGCATGCAGTCGAAAGTGAGAGGAGCATAACTTCACCCACAGGAAATAAAGGAATCAAGACAATACCTGTCTGTCAGCTGGAGTAATATGCATCTCTCTCTCTCTAAAAACTGCAAGAGTGTCAATCAAAGCTCTTTTTCCAGGCCTCTGAGTAGCTCAGTGGTTAAGGCGTTCCCTTTGGGCATATGCTGAGCTCTGCGGTTCAGATTTGATCCCAGCCATGTCCTCAACCTGCAGTGACTGGGAGTCCACAATGGCAGAACAAATGGGCTTTGTCCTGTCAGGGACAGGAGTGAGCATGTCAAGCAGGAGTTGTTCATCTGTCCACTCTCAGGCCCCTGTCACTGATCAGGCTCCTGCAGATTGCTTGGAGGACATCAGTGAATCCAGGCCCATACTCTAACTCACCATAGTGTGTTGGGCAACCTGCATTGTGAGAAATGGTCACGGTTTGAGTATGAGTGTATGAGTACATGTAGTTATTGCTGTGAGACTAGCGTAACACAGCCAATATGCAGTTCCAAAAACAAATAGGGCTGCATAAAGGGAAGCAAGCATAAAAAGCTCTTGTTCCAGCAATTTGTGTGGATGTGGTTTCAAAGAGGCAGCGTAAGGGCTACTTAGGGAGACAGGAGACAGGCAGTTTTCAAAGCTTTTCATACACACACATACACACACACGCACGCACGCACGCACACACACACACACACACACACACACACACACACACACACACACACACACACACACACACACACACACACACACACACACACAAAAATAAATTCATTTATATCTCATATTTATTCAATACATTTTTGGGTGTTGGTAAGCCAGCGTTCACATTGTATAAATGTAAATCCAAAAATAATGAACTTTACCACTTATTTTGGCTCAGATATCTTATTGGAGATTTTCTGTGGATATATATCCAGATTTAAATTAGTGCAGGTATCAAAGGTATTCATTGTGCCGCATTAAGTGAACTACTGAGTTAAAAGTAGTCCAGCTGTTTTCAAATGCTAATTTTACACTACAATTCCTGAATGAAATTTGATATGTCATAATGTTTATCTGATAGCTCATTGTTAAGCTATATGAACACATTAGTATGATCTAAGTGTTATACATTGCTGTTAAGGATCATTGTTATCAGTTAAATCAGTTACTGATTTGTGCCTATATTGTAACTATAGTGGATCCAGAAAGTCTAAACACCTTGTCAAAATTTCTCATTTTTGGTGTAGCAGCCTGTTGTATAAAGGCCAAAATCAAGGTGAAGTCAGACATTTTTTAACTTTATTTACACATTTTAACCAACAATATCTAAGTCAAAATCAAATGATTCAGTTTTTCAAAAAAAAGTATTAAAAATGAAAGACTTTGAATGTCTTGGTTGCATATTTCTGCATATGCTTAAAGTAGTTGTTGGGGGAAGTACCTTTTTTCTTTGATAATTGCAGTGAGTCTGTTTGGATACATCTCTGTTCAAGTGTACTTACATTGTGAGGGGATAGCTTATGAACAGCTCTCTTCAGGCCAGTCCAAAGATTTTCAGTGGGGTTGAGGTCAGGGCTCTGTCTGGGCCATTGATCTTTCTTCCATCCCATGATGGATTTGGCTGTGTGCTTTTGGTCATTGCCATGCTAAAAGGTGAAATTCCCCTTCTTCAGTTTTTTTTTTTTTTTTGCATAGGGTAACAGGGTTTTTTCCTAAATATTTTATTTTGCATTATTCATTTTCCCCTCTGTCCTCACCACAGCTCATGTCCCTGCCAAAGAGAAACAGCCCCATACCATGATACTCCCACCACCATTCTTGACAGTAGGGACTGTGTTCTTAGGCTGATGCGCCAAACATATTTGGAATTAAGGCCAAAAGGTTCTACCTTAGTCTTGTCAGACTACAAGACCTTTTCCACATGGCAACAGGAGATCCAGAGTGTCTTTTTTACATAATTCAGATGAGACTGGATGTTTTTCTTTGTGAGAAATGGCTTCCATCTAGCCACCCTACCCCACAGCTCAGGACTGTGGAGAACACATGAAATTGTAGCTATGTGCATATGGTGGCCAGTCCTTGCCATGAAGTCCTGCAGCTCTGTTTCTGATGGCCTCTTGAAGGCCTTCCTGATGAGTATTCTTCTTGCATGGTCATCCATCTTGGAGGGGTGGCCTAATTTAGGCAAGCTCCTGTTGGTGCCATATTTAATCAATTTCTTGGTTTTTATTGTATTCCATGAAATATTTAAGGCCATTGATATCTTTTTATAACCCTCTCCTGACCTGTAACTTTCAATAATTTGATCCTGGAGATTTTAGGCCTCAAGGCAAAGAGTGTGTTCTAGATCCACTGTATGTTGTTCAGCTTAATGCTCCATGGAACTGGCCATTCTTGTTGCCCCTGTTGTGCCTGTGCAGTGTACTTCATGTACTATGCTCTGATGATAAACCACTCCAGATAAGTTTTTTCTGTCAAATAACTAATTATTTATTTTAATTAATTTATCTCATAGACCTCCCTTCTGCAAGTTAAGTCTGTTCCCTCCTGTGTCTGTATGTCTCTTGGTTCATAGAGCATACTCATTCAGTAAATGTGTGTGTAACTATACTGCAGTACATTCTTAGCGTGTTCCTGGACCTCAGGTTTTTCATTATGCCATCACTTTTGATTGCTACATGTGACCATTTAAACTCTTTCAGTTATAAATAAAACCGGATTACTAGTTAGTGGACAGACATATCTCAGATCCAACAATCAAGGTTTTGCTGTAGCAATAACCATTAAATCTGTGGAAAAGACAGAACAACATTATGTCAGCGAGCTACCATGGCACAGTATTTCTGGCTACACTGGATTGCCGTACCCTGCACTCTTTGTTCCCCACAGGAGGCAGGTATTCATTATCTGTTGTCCTGCTAAGGGAAGGGTGATGGATGGAGGTTCAGGCTGTCCTGCATGGCTCCTTCCTGGTGTTGATGAATTCAGAGATGAGATGCAGCCAGGGTGTTTTGGTTTCATTCAGTCAGAAGCATCAGATTGCCTGTATTGATCAAGGGCAGCATGGGAGTAATGTGCCAATCCCTAAAGTTATTATATTTTTTTCCTTTCACTCAATTTAAATCTCTACATAATGCATCAGAGAGCGATTTCAGATGGCTTTAATTTCTTCGTGCTCCGGACACAGTGGGATGCTACCCAGGGCAGGAACATTGTGCTGCGGAAAATTGCAGAAAGGTCTGGCCAAATTTAAATTCAATGGAATTAAATGTTTCCTCCAATTGAAAGTTTCAATAGAGGTGCTTTCTTTTATTCAAAAAGTGCTGGAATTTCCATGGAAATTATTTGACACATTTATATCCAATATATGTTCCATATTTTTAAATGTCCTGGTTTTGATAATTTTTTTCTGTAGTATTATTGCAGTGTAACTGCAATAAAGCCATAGGACCAAAATTAAGAATCACACACTGATTATACATATATTGGAAAAAAGAAACATCAAAACATGATGTTGATGATATGATGTGCATGGAAAAAAAGAGCTTTACAGAAATCAAGGACCCTAGGTAAGAGTTTGCCTGTGGTTAGCAAGATCACACACAGTACATTAGAATTTTAGTACTTTAGTGACTGATTATTACTGCGCAAAATGGCAAAACTGCATTATGTGATTTTACTGTAAAAACTGTGGTTAAGTACAAAGAAATTGATGTTCAGAATTTTTCTCTAAACCCACTCCTAAGTAATAGTGTGACTTAATGCACATACTCATGCCAAGATTCATATGTCAGGCTTCATTTATTATTTCATTCTCTGTCTATATGCAAAAGGGAAACAAATCAACGTATACTGTCATTCATCTCGTTCAAAGTTCAGTTTTGCATACATGTAAATTGACAGCCAACCCCAACTTCTACAAGCATGCTTCCAATATGGGTTCACAACAGCTAGACTTTATTTTAGTTTGAACAAAGAATATGTAACTTTGATATTTAACATATATAATCAACACCACTTTTACACTCTTACACAAGTTTAGGCAACACTTGTATTTGCAAAAAAGTCTGGGCCCTAAAAATATTTACTGGGTATCATGTGTGTGGGCTCTTCTGCCCCTGGGTAGTGCAGACACAGCAGATATATGTGTCAGGGTCAGCCTCTCAGTCTAGCTTGGCCCTGCCATAGTTCTGATGTGGCCTTGACAAGGAGAGATCTGCCATCAGCATGCTAACCATGGTCCCTAGGCAGAGCGGACTGGCTCATTGTCTCTCTGCCTGCAGTCAAAAAAACAACCATATACCAGGCACATACACTAGCTAGTAGGCTGCTGTTTGGGCATAGTTAAAGAAATCACAGTGTTCAGAGAGGCAAATATATTCCATTAATTTGGCACTCCAGTCTTGTAATCTGACAGTAGCACTCTACAGATGCATTTTGGTGAAGGGGCTATAATAATAATTAATAAGAGATGATATTTGTTCTGTTTTAATATTAGGTCTTTTGTCCATTGCCTTATCTTTGGTTTTACTTTCAGGCATCTTAATGGATAGAAAGGGCTCTCGTCTACAGTAACCAATCATTTGATTTTTGCTAAGACAAAGTTAGTGAAAGGAGACAGATTCTCTATGAAGGAATTGCTTTGCAAAGTTGTGTTGGATATGAAATTCAGCCACTCAATTGCATATAATTCTAAAATTATATCTGCATGAACTTTTTGTTTAGATTGAGACATATGAAACAGATTCATTAAGGCAGACTTGCAGGGTAAACCTATTTTTCATGAGTTACACATCAGTGGCATTACTTGAGCTGAGACAGAACAATCAGTGCTCTCATGACATGGAGCATGTACCAACAATAACTCCAAAGGTTGTGTTACATACAGTATGTGCCTCTGTATCATTTGACCACCCCAGGTTCCTTTATATCCCTTTTTATATCCCTTCATAAAGCATCAATCTTGCTCTTTTCTGCTTTTGCTGAGCTTTTGATTGGTCTTAATCAATTTCACTGCCAATTTGCACCAGCTAATTGTGTGGACAAAATTAAGATGATGAAATACTTTTGCTTTTTTACTTTTCTGTTCAGTTTCTCTAGCATAAAGACACTTCCTGCAATCAAAGACTCATCACTTTACCCATAACTTTAATGTGATGTCAAATCCAGTCCAGAATTTGGTTTAAAAGCTCTATCAAATATCATTAATTGAGCCCTCAGTTTGAAGCCAGCATGAATTATATACCCCCAGGGCCAGGACTGAGGCACAGTGCCCGAGAGACTTCAGATGCTGTCAAGACTGAAATGAAATAGAAATGTCGCTTTCCTATCAACAGGGAGAATCGACATTGCTAGTCACGCGGGCAGAGAACAAAAGATGTAAAATATGATGCAGAAGACAGTTTTGATTCACTGTTTTCCTCATCCCTTTAAATTGTTTTATTTCATCCTGATTGTTAATTCAAAAAGGAACATGCAAGAGATGGTAAATGAATACTCCAGGCACTCCAGTCTCTTCCTTGAACCCGACAACGTGAGGGATCCATTCTCTCAGAGAAAGAGATTTCTCTGCAGTAGGGCTGTTATTCAGTGCTGCGGTATAGTTCTTTTCTAACTTAATTGTGTGAATCAGGTAATTGTCTGTATGAATTTTCTTTTATAATGTGTTTCATTAACACTGAATAAGAGTCCATTAAAGCAGGTATTGTGGGAAGACATGCTACCAAACCATGTGTGATGAGTACAGGAATGCAACTTCTTCATGGAATATCAGAGTTCATTCTGAGACTAATGTGCACCAACGTTTCACTTGGTTACAAGAAGTGGAAAGTTTTGCCTCTGGGATTGTTGAAAAGTGGGTGAACTGTGTGCTGTCTAGTCTAAGAGTGAAAATATCACTATGCCAGTTAAAGCTCCCAGATCAATCCCCAGAGAACATCATAGAGTCACAGAGAGATATTATAGCGTGGAATTATTTTGTTACTTGTTAATAGTATATATTTTTGGTTCTTGGTGATTTCACACATTTTATGTTAACAGGGCCTGAGGCAGCATTGTCATTGAATGACTGCAAATCTAGAAATCATGACTGGTATCGGTTATTTACAAAAGTTGCTCAGATATTTTATTGGAGAAAAGTCAATCCATTTTCATGTGTGAATAGATTACAGAGAGAGGTCTTCTGGGGCTTATTCTAGCTGAGATGGAGGGCCTTTGTTCATTAATCATGGCTGTTTGTGCAATATTAACGCCGAGAGCTTTTACAGTGATGTGTTAGATACTTGCCGAGACACAGTGGAGTGTAACCAGCGCTTCTGGCAAGATTGAAAATACAAGGGCAATCATGCAAGGCAGCATTCACACAATAACAAAATTAAGGTAAGGTAATTGCACTTTCATTCTGTGGAGTGTAAAAACACAGAAAAGGTAGAGGAGAATGTGTTTTGTTGGAACTACCAAAGGTGAAGGGAAATAGCATGAGGGGACAGGCCATGAATATGCCACTCAGGACAAAGAGAGAGACAGAACAGGGCATTCAATTTACACATTGTGATCTCTGTCCTTAACTAACCCTTGTAGCACTTTTGTAGGTGCAAAATGTATAAAAGCAAAAACAATATGTACATGTACTGTTCTTTTCTGTCCATGCACATCATCATGATTCGGGCAGTCATGCAAATATTGTATTAGAATAGAAAAAGGTTGTTTCCTAAAACAGTGTACCATAATAGACAGATTGGCTCCATGCCACAGTATATTAGCACAATAATACATGCCTGTCTAATACACTCAGTTACTAAATGTCTAAATCTGACATCTTCCTGCACTGTTGCCATATAAACAAGAATAATTAATTGTTAACATGTTAATTGTATAATTAATATATGCATATGTATATTGTGGATAGACAGTGTAATGGAAACATAAAAATTAAATAGCAATTAAATTTCCTTTAAATACATATTATAAAATAAAAATAATGTAAACACAAAACAATATGTAAATATTTATTAACTACTAAAGAGTTGGGGCCACACTTCAGAACAACTTCAGTCCTTCTTAAAATGCTGTTATACAAATTTTTAAATGTTTACAGTGGGATACCGGACCGCTGGTGGAAAGGCATGAGTTTCTTTACGTACTCCATACTCTGTGTTCCAGAACTTTCCATAAAGGTTCAGTGATGTACAGATTTAGTGACTGGGGAGTCCATGGAAGGTGTTCACTTCAATCTGGTGTCTATGAAACCACTCTTGTATACAGCTTGCAGTGCGTATGGGGGTGGTGTTATCTTTGAATATGGAAACATCTTGATGAAACCAAGCTTACACTGTAGGTTTAGGGTGCACTTGGTCACCTAAAAGGGCTTTTTATTCCATGGCCATAATTCTACCATTCAGAGTAATAAATCCTATGAGATGGCTGCCCATATCAGATCCACTGCTATGTTTAACAGTTGGGAACATCTGATTCAGGCTGTAGGCTTCCTTTGGCTTCCTCCAAACATAAACCCATCCAGTTGTAGGAAGGAGAATAATTTGTGGTAATTTTTGTGCCCGTTGTTTTGTGGTTTTTAGTAACTATCCTAAGAGTCTTTGAGCTTCGACTTTAGACAACTATTCCACTTTCCTGTTGCAGTACATCCTTGATTGGCATATGCCAGCATGATGTTTGACATTGTTCCCCTTGATACATTAAATAATTTTGCCATTTCTTTGACTGACAAACCTGCAATTTAGGCAATAATAATGTATTACGGAAGGTGTGTGTTGGCGTGTGTATATGTGGGAATGTAACGACAGCCTCTGTAAGACAGTTTGATCAGTACTGTAAAGTCAGGCCATACTTGTGATGGCATGTTTTCATGGAAAATCAGTGATAAAGCTTGTGCAGCCTAAGTTGTCATTTCAACATGGTCAGTAATTAGGTGTTCAAGGAAAATGGTAGAAGCCAAAATAAAATGGACTAAATGTGACTACCTTACTCACCATTTTTCCTGTTTTTTTTTTCATTCAGATTACTGCAGAGCGCTTTTTCATTAGCCTCAATTAATGTTAATTCGCCATTAGAACTTCATCATCCATAGCAAGCTTGCAATACAACAGAAGCATGAGATAACAGTAAATTAGCTTGGAGAGACCAGTGTCCATGTCAGATTTTAATTATGTTTAGTGGTTTTAGCAGATGCATTGGTTAAAATGTAATGCTAGCCAGTCAGTGGCAGCTGCCATACCTGGCATGAAACAGTGCCTTTTGAGGTCCATAATTTCAGTGCAATCAAAACTGAGGCAGATTTCATAACAGCAGCCGTTGAATGAATTTGAATAGAAAGTTATGAACAAACTTTCTAACATTCAAAATACCAGTTGTTTTGGTGTCTTTAATACAGCAGGGCATTTAAATTTGAATGGTTTTAGCAGCAAGCAAAGCTTAATATCTTGGTATCAGAGAGGGCTGGAGTCCCATTAGTATGCAAGGGCCCAAGCTGAAACAGCACCTCTGTAGTTGTATTATGGGTAAGCTGGAGGGAGGTGTTTATGACTCTGCAGAGTGTGTCAATAAATGCTGCTGAATACAGGAGGGACGCTCATTATGGCTATGCTGTTTTTGTTGTTTGATCAGACAGAAGATCAATTCCAGCAGCACTGTTGTTCTGTTTCTTACAGGCAGTGGTAAATATCTCATTAGGTACAGCATGATGGGATTTAATTAGACTTGATGAATCCAATTATGGAGCAAATGTGGCAGACAAGTGTGCATGTACTTAGGTGAGTGCATGTGTGTGCGTATACATGTGTACGTGTGTGTGCATGTGTGTGTGCACGGCCCAACCCTCAAGGGACAATCACGATCCCCAGTGCTGAACATGCAATAAAACCCAGCACGTTGAAACGAAAGAAACGAAACCAAGAAAACGAAACCAATATTTATTAAATCATCCAAAGGCAGCGGATTTAACAGAAAATGTAACCAAGGAAAAACAGAACCAGACCAAAGAAAAACCGTAAACCTGGCAGGGAGGTTAAGGGGTTCCTCACTCCTACCCACAGTGCAACCCCAAGGCTGTGGACGGCAGGACCACCCCACTGTTCCTGATGGGCAGCTGCGCGTTCAAAGAGCGCCAGGTCCCATTCCACACCATACAGGGAAAAATAAAAACATACCACTACAACTGACGAGTAACTGAAACAAAGAACAAAGGGAAAAAACCTAAAAGAAATAACTAAACAAAACACTGGCGCTGGAGTGGTGAGTCCGCCTTGAGAGAGAGAGATGACAGCTCTCTGTCGCCATCATTTAAACTTTTGGCTCCACCCACCTCGCTGCATCCACCTGTCACCTAACATCTGCAAGACAGGGTGGAGACAGGAGCAAGGGGAGCGGTGCGTAACACATGCGTGTGTATGTGTGTGCCCATGTGTTTGCGTCTCTACAGTACTATTTACCATAGTTATGAGTGGATTTCTGACATCGCTCACCTGGCAGAAAAAATGTTCTCGATTGGTTAATTATACACTCTATGTATGATTCAGGGATACGTTTATTATCATGGTGAGTTTATTTTTTACCTGCGTTTAGCTGTGATAACATCATATGACCTGTAATATAAACAATCTGTCAGAATATCAATATAAAACAAGAATAATAGAACGGTTACATCTGAACCAGAAAAAGTGTATAGTTTGTAACTCAATGTTTGAGTTGACCTTCCTTTACTTAAATAAGCCATTTGAACATGAATGTTGTTTATGACATGCATGGAGTTCATATTCCTTATATTCCTCTCATATTCCTTTTCCATTACACTTTCACTCTGGTGAGGTTGGCTGAAGAAGTGCTAAGCGAGAAGCTCAGATTTCTGTTATGATTACAGCATGTAAAATAGGAGAGAAGTAAATGTGAGTTTAACGTCTGCATTGCCCTTTTAACCTAGTTCAGTGCTGTATCTAACACCATGACACTGGCAGAAACCAGGAGCTCAGGTCCTTTATCACAAAAAAACCATTCATGTTTAAACCTCAAAATATTGAATTCTCTGTCCTCATTCCAAAGCTTTGGGTCATAAATTCAGTCACAGCACTGCTCTCCATGACAGCAGCTTTACAAATTTAATAGAATTACCTCACCTTTGGCAGGCAGCTGTAAATAATTGAGTCTTGCAGTGAAAATGTTAGAAATGGGTTTCACCATTCAAAGAAATCAATCTTTCTCTCTTTCATGAGCACTTTTCAATTATGCATGTTAAGATTTTAGTGCTGAAATTTCAGCTCAGGCTAATGCTCTGTTTCTAATCCCTTTGCTGAGGAAATCAGAACCATTATGGGGCAATGAGCTTGAGGTCAGGCATGCAAGGCAACTACTGGGCCTGGAAGTCCTTGTCTCACATGAGATTATAATTCTGCAGGATCTTCCCAGACCTCTGAAAGATTTTAAAGAATAAGAATGAGAAACTAAATGGAGGCGCATAGAAAATGATTGGTTTTGTTTTGCCGTTTTCTTGTAAATGCAGTGGTTTGTAGCACTATATGATGCAGGACTCAGTAAAGCTAGTTTTTGTTAGTTTACTAGCTTGCCAGCCAACAGGCTTATTTTATCTTCAGGTTCCCTTGGTTTGCCCAGGCTCCCACCTAGGCCCTGTATTTCCAGAAGGAAACAGAAGTATTTGCACTGCATTTTCCTCACACGTTCACAGATGTGCCAGTTATATACTATAATCAGCACGGCACTAAGACATTAGGCTGCCCTTAGATATTCCTCAATTGATGAGATTAATTTTGGCATTTGACAATGAGCTCAACTACCTTTAAGCTTTGGTCATTGCTCATTGCCAGTAGCAAAGGTTTTTTTTTTAGGTGTTCTTCTTTTTTATTGTATAAACATATCACATACTTCTATTGCCCAGTAAATCCCACAGACTTCATGTCACATATTCATGTTTCCTTTTTACCTCACTATCTCATAGTGGTCACCAAATTACCACAAACGCTAATATAAAGAAAGCCTTCACTTCTGCCCTACTGAGAGGGGCAACTATAGTACCATTTCAACACTGAGTATTTTTATGAATAGCGGTCCAGATCTTGATAACAGGAACAGAGTGACCTCATACTCTTTGCACCAAGCTGCAGCAAGGTCTGAGCAAATAACATGAGTAGGCTTGATGCCCTCAAGCCATTAAAGGGCAAACAGTACAGCCATCATTCCTGCAAAGTAAACCATTAATTCACTATCCAGTATATCAAGTATCAATGAATCTGTAAATACCTTCAAATCGTTTTTGTAAATCTGTAAACTAATCTAGCATGGTGGTAGTCTTCTATCCCTGTCCCTTATTAGCAAAGGCTTCCCTAAACTTCAGGTAGTATCCTAATCAGTATGTTGGGCTGTTTATCCTCTCCATCAAATCAAATTCAGAAGTTGGTGTCTGTCTTTGTCCTGACTGACATATTCCCAGCAATCATCCAGAACAGATCTTGTGAGATAAGTGGCAACATGAGCCTGAATATGAGAGGCATTTAGACTTGCATGGCATGGGCAGGGGAGGATCTATAAAAGGCTTGCAAATGATAGTGACATACCAGTGTCAGCTGGGTTTCTCTCACTGCAAGGAGTTTGATTGAAATGGATTGGCTTAATTCTCCCACAACAGGAAGGCTACCTGCAACACAGATTGTGGAGTGCACTAATTTGTCCATATAAGAGGATAACATTGGGGAATGTGGCCTTGGCAAAGCAGGTTAAGTGAACATGTGAATATAAGCTTGTTTTTATTTCGGGTAAGTGATTATCTCTGCTTCACCTTCTTAGTGGGACACCATCACAGAGATGGATGAGCAGAACCGGCCCATCCACACCTTCCAGGTCTGTCACGTAATGGAGCCCAATCAGAACAACTGGCTGCGGTCCAACTGGATCTCCCGGCAGGCTGCCCAGAAGGTGTTCGTGGAGCTGCGCTTCACCCTGAGGGACTGCAACAGCATCCCCTGGGTGTCAGGCACCTGCAAGGAGACATTCAACCTCTTCTACATGGAAACGGACGAGTCTCATAGCATCAAGTTCAAACCGGGCCATTATACCAAGATTGACACCATAGCAGCTGACGAGAGCTTCACGCAGACAGATCTGGGTGACCGCATCCTCAAACTCAACACTGAGGTGCGGGAGGTGGGGCCCATCACTCAGAAGGGCTTCTACCTGGCCTTCCAGGACATAGGGGCCTGCATCGCGCTGGTGTCAGTGCGCGTGTACTACAAGAAATGCCCCTTCACGCTCCGAAACTTGGCCACGTTCCCAGACACCATTCCCCGCATGGACTCTTCCTCGCTGGTGGAAGTACGAGGCACCTGCGTGAACAATGCGGAGGAGCGGGACACGCCCAAGCTGTACTGCGGAGCGGACGGGGACTGGCTGGTGCCGCTAGGCCGCTGCGTCTGCAGTAGGGGCTACGAGGAGCTGGACGGCACCTGCTTCGGTGAGTGAGCTGCTGTCCAATCCTGCTCTCTGCTTATGTCATCTCATATGTCTGTGTACGAGGATATAATTAATTCATATGATCATGATGATAGCGTGCTATGAATAGACTAGTAGAAAACCAAGCATCTTATCTTGCATTATATATTGCACATGGTTTACATCATGGGTTTCTACATTCACCTGCCACTTGTCTTGGGAAAGTAGGCATGGCCACCGTGACATGACATGGTGAGGGCAGGAATTGTGCAAGGGTAAATTAGGGAGCATATGTTTAGCCTTATACTTACAGGTTATCAGGGATCATGCCAAGCAGCCACTTCATCACTGCTTTACCAAGAATCCCACAGGTATCTCAGGCTCTTGTTGTCTCATCAGAAGTATAAAATCAGGGTTGAGGTAAAGAAGGCAAGACGGTTCACATGGAAAAACAAATGTTCAAATGCAAAGATCTAGAAATGCATACACAGAGAAATGTACACAAATACAGATATTAATCATCCATAATATTTTTGTTTTTGTTTCTGTGATAACACTTTAATGTATTATGGCACAGCGCTAAGCTGCACAAGGTAAAATGTATGCCAGAAGTATACATAATGTGTACATAGATAATATGTACATTTTCAGATACATTTCCTCACAGCAGGAAATGGAATGACATCAGGATCAAATGCAAAACCACCCTGACTTTTCATGGAAGCAAGTAGTTGTTGTAGTCCATCCCTGGTCAGAGAGAGTGAACGATTTTACAGGCTGCTAAGCCACAGTCCTGTGCTTTCACTGCGGATCAGAAATATCAGCACCGCACAGACAGGCAGACCTTGTCTCTTCACATGCAGAGGCATAAAGGCCGATGGAGGGCGGCTTATCGACAGAGTCGCCACATAATCCCCATGTTACGATCTCAAATTTGTCAACACCAAGTCTTTTGTCGGTAACACGAACGCAAACACATTCAGATGAGATCTAATAAGTGAAGAGCATCCTGTTTGGGTGTGATATTTACCGAGATGGAGTGGTGTTTTTTCAGATAAGAATGCGGGCTGCATAAGAGAAATCTCTTTTCAATAGTGCCCGTTTTCTCTGAGGCCAGCCCACCCCGGAGCCTTATCAGCAGAATGGATCACATAGTAGATTAAGCTGGCAGTCGCACACAGCTGTCAGTTGTCAAGCTGTGTGACTGTAATGGAGCCGCAAAGTGAGTGGGCGAGCAGCTCCCAGACCTCCTGAAGGCCCTTGAAAGCCAAGCCACAGACTGAAAGCTTTCATGGTATCCTATTCATCGCAGTGGTCTGAAGGCTCTATGTCCTGCTGCTCAGCGTTGTCGTACACTTGGCTGCCAAAGGTTACCTTCACTGTCTTGAGGCATTTTGCTCATATTCCCCCCTTGTTACCCCAGTTTCTCTATTCAAATGTCCCCACCATGATGGTTGTCCAAATACATATTCAAGCAATAAACATCTAATAAATTTAAAATTTAGGAGAATAACCGATAATACTTTTAGATTATAGACTGACACATGGTTTAACTACCTCACTGAGAAACTGCAAAGTGATCCAGGAGACTTAATTTGTAATTTTACACTGTCCACACTCTTAGGTTTAACATGAGGCTACTGCTCTGACTAATCGGTAATTGATTTTGACTGATAATGGGATAAAACATAATCAGCTAACTGCCATGCAGATATTCAATTGTGAAACTTGTTTTAGTTAGGATAAAGCCAGGACACTTTCATTACAGACCAATCTTGCCTTACCTGGCCTCATTTGACATCTTCAGTGCAGAGCCTGCACTGCATATTGTTGTCATTTTCTGTTGAAGTTCTCAGCATTTAAAAAAAACGTACATGTGTTACTAACATATGTTTACTTAAATGATTATTACAAACTGAAAATTAATTTCCATTTTGTGATAAAGGGATAGTTATTAAAACATGAGGTTGCCAAGCAGCCATGACACAACCATACCTTTTCATGTTTTCCACCCAGGTATTAAAACACATGTGCAATAATCTCTCCTGCAGCAGTTGCAAGCTGTAATCAATTGCATTAGGGATTTCTTGTGTTCATTAGCATACTCTCCTCCCAATACCTTTTATTTTGTTGTCACGCTGGATTTTCCAAAATTACAACAGCATTAAAGCTGACCTGCAGAAAGCATCAGGTGCTGTAATGTGCCAGATGACAGCTTGTTGGTACTAAACACCCCACAAACATGGTAAATCTGGTCCTAAATAGGGCTGTAATTAAAATGTCTGCTAAATGAAGCTATGCTCTGAATTAAGGAGTGGAAAAAAACTCAGTATTGAATTTCTCCAAGGAAAAAAACATCACTTATGTCACTGCAGAGATGAAGTAATTTTGAAAATTGTACCTTGTTTTATGCTTAATTGGAATCTCTTACATCTAAGGATTCCTGTTTTTTTCTAGATTCGTAATGATCAAGACAAGATAATTAAGTTGTAATGGTCAGAAAATCACATTTTTTACAGATGGTAGGAACTGATTTTATTCTCCAGTGTTGGAAGTTCAGCCTCCAAAACACTGGCCTGTCTGTGTTAGTTGACTTGAAGTTGATATTTCTAGTGGGTTTGGTGTCTTTATGGTTCCTCAGCTACTTGTGAATCCTGAGCATAATGTTCAAACTTCAGCTGCCCTCTCTGTGGCCAGATAAGAGTCCATTTCATTCCAAAAATGTTCATACTACTACCTGTAATGATACATACACTATATGGACAAAAGTATTTGGCCACACCTGTTTTTCAGGGTTTGGGCTAGGCCCCTTATCTCCAGTGAAGGGCAATCTTAATGCTTCAGCATACCTAGTCATTTTGGACACTACTATGCTTCCAACTTTGTGGCAACAGTTTGGGGAAGGCCCTTTTCTATTCCAACATGACTGTGCCCCAGTGCACAAAGCAAGGACTATAAAGATATGGTTTGATGAGTTCGGTGTGGAAGAACTTGACTGGCCCGCACAGAGCCCTTACCTCAACCCCATCGAGCACCTTTGGGATGAACTGGAACGGAGATTGCGAGTCAGGCATTCTCGTCCAACATCAGTGCCTGACCTCATAAATGCTCTGCAGAATGAATGGGCACAAATTCCCACAGAAACACTCCCAAAATCTTGTGGAAAGCCTTCCAAGAAGAGTGGAAGCTGTTATAGCTGCAAAAGGGGGACCAACTCCATATTAAAGTATATGTATTTGAATGCAATGTCATTACAGTCCCTGTTGGTGTAATGGTCAGGCGTCCAAATACTTTTGTCAATATAGTGTATCTGTGTGCTGGTATCTTAGTATGAATATGTTAAAGCATAATGGTAAGTTATGTCAGTCATATTAGTTCTGTTAACATTACTCCTGTTGCAAATGTTATTAGTCAGTTGCTAAACAGACAGCAGTGCATTGGTAGAATTAGTTACCTATATGTTCAGTGTCATTTCAGGTCTGCTGGCAGGTGCCTTTGGGGGTGTTGTCAGCGGTGGGAGGGGAGGTTAGCCTGAAGACTTTAACACTGTCACATGGTCCTCCAGTGCTGTTTTGTGGCCTCACTGACTTCAATATTTCAGTGACTGCTGCTTGTCTAAAGAATAACTGAGTTCACAGCTGAATAATAACCTTATGTGACCTGAAACAAACTATGAAGGTAGTGAAAAGTACCATGAAGTGCCCCAGATTTTCTGTCACTCTAAATGCTGATTGGACGGTTAAATTCTGCAATTTGGGTTCCGTGGACTGACAACAGAGCAGCAGAATTACTTGTAGTGCTTGCGATGTGTGTTGAAAAATATTTCTCAAATGCTTGTCATATGCTTTTTACACAATTTCATATTTTGAACATGAGCAAGAATGTGCTTCTGTTGATGTATTGGTGTATTGATGAACATATCAGAAGAAGGAGGCATTTTGTTCAGTAACAATATATTTTTAGCTTCAGGATGTGTCATTATCATTTGTGTGTGTGTGTGTGTCTGTGTGTGTGTGTGTGTGTGTGTGTGTGTGAGAGAGAGAGAGAGAGAGAGAGAGAATGAATGAATGAGTGCTTGGTGCCCAGGGCATGTGCCAGCACTGTACAGGAAACTAGGTACATGGTAAAATATATGAATATGCATTATTGTCAAACAATCAGGTGAGGAGTGCTCTTGATTTGTCTGTTGCTTTTCAGTTATCTGTGTTATAATGAGAGCCTGCACCCGCCAAAAGCTTGAAAGCCAACAGGAGAGAAAGCAGTAGGCATGAGACCTCCTATTTGGTGTTGCCTCTCACATTACACCAAAACAATTCTAGTCCAGGGTTAACACATTCTTCAACACAATGCATTGTAAAAGATAGTCCAAACCATGATCATTCAATGACAGGAATTAGGAATATTTCTTTCATCAGAGCAAGAGGACATTTTCGCTCTTTGTTTCCAGATTCAAACAAACATTTTAAATTATCGTACTGCAGAATATTATAGCCAAATACAGTACAGTATACAGTGCAGTAGCCATTACAGTGCAGAGGCTGCATTAAAGACACTTTGATCTGAAGGACATTTTCCTTTTTAGCAAAGGTACTTCAGCAGCCTGAACAACATTAAAAAGTAATGCCAGTATTTTCAATCCATCCTATGTTCTTCATCATCATAAAAAACAGTAGAGTGTAAAGTCATGAGTATAAAGGATATAAAGTATAAGTATCTAAAAGTATATAAAGTAATGATAAATTTATGATTACATTTTCAGTATAAACAATTGTGCTGGAACCTTTTGGAAATGATAGATTGGTGAGTCTAAAACCGGTTTTCATGGTATTATGTAATAGTGCACTCCTCATTGTTTCGTGGGGAAGAGCTTAACTGAATGACATCCATACCTTTTCTCTCTGCAGCCAGGAAATCCTCTCTGATTTGATGATCTGGGCACAATCTGGTCCTAATCTTACTTGGCTTCTCCACTGCTTCAGCATCAGAATTAAGAGATGTGTCCTGGAGTTTGGGAGAAAGCGAACTATCCCCAAAGTTTGAGTCTGCAACCTTTTTCCATATGAGGACAAGTGAAAATTATACAAATACGCTTTTTCCATTCTCTCTCATTTTGCCTGTCTGAATATGATTACATTATGGAGCATGACATTTCAGTCTGACTCTGTGCAAACAAACTTAAAGGTCTCATTATGCTGTTATAATACTGCCGATGGGTTTCCATGGCAACAAAGGTATATTTAGGAATTGAGTGCCATCAGCAGTTTGTCGTCTTGCGTTTCAGCTGGCAGTCGTCTGCATGAGGAGCTGCTTCTGAAAGAATTGCCTCAATGAGTCGACAGTGTGGCAGATTGGAGTAAGTTAATATATTCCTGATACAGGTAATACATCCTCCATGGATGCATTAACACTCCCAGACTCCCAGATTTCCCCACTGCTGTTATGATGAATGATGCAAGGAAAGGCATTATGCAATAACATCTTGCAGTGTAAAGTTCTGCCATGCTTAGAGGTTTGCAACTCAATTTAAATTGAATATTCTATTTAGTGTAGGTATTATATAGGCAGGTGGACAGCTGTTATTTGCCATGAGCATTTGCTGAATTTTCTTCTGTGCAGGATATATTTGGATGTATATGATCAACTGTGTTTGTGTACTAATTTTCTGTATGCTGTTATGTGGTCTGATTAAGTACAGCACAATGAACACTCACTTATCAGATAACAAACAGCAACAGCAACACTGTCAGAAACTGAAGAGGATCTGCACATATGAGAAAACGCTCTTAAGCGTAGTGCTTTGAACAGTGAGTTAGTGATGAAATAAGCCTGAAACACTGTGTCACAGTTGGGTATATTCTGGTAGCTTTTGAATGAGACATTTGCTGTACTTTCAACAATTGGCAGGACAGAATGCAAATTAAATCTGAATTTTAGCAAAAACACATGTTTTCCCTAAGAAATGGTAGCATCATCTCAACATCTTGGTCAGCTGCTTGCCTTTTTCCACTGAAAGCAAGCAGCTGACAAAAGTATATTTCAATTTAAATAGTTAAATAAAAACTGATAATGCAACCGAATGAAATGTCCTTTATCCATGCATATGCTTTGCCTGTTTTTTTTTTAACAATTCTGCTAAACCCATCAATAAAGTCTGCTATAAGTGATTAATTAGGTTGCTGAAGATATGGGAAAGTATTTCTGCTCAGTGTGTTTTTTTCCTTTTTGTGCGGGCACAAATGATAAACAGCATGCCATAGGCTGTCCTGCATCCCACACATTTATTACATCTCTGTCAGTGCAGTTATAGATCATGTCAAACTTCAGGATAAACATGAAAAAATAAGGGAGCCATGTTTGGCTTCAGAGCAGAATTGAATTGTCGAGAGGTGGGAGGCACTATGGAATTTCGAGGCATCTTTTACCAAGTTTTCAGAGGAAGTTACGGAGCACTGTCTGTTGAATGCCTCTGGCTGTGTACGCTCATAGCGGTATTCTATGGAATAATAAATGTACCATAATTACAAGGAATTACATCAAAATGTGACCTCTTCAGAAGCTGTATGGTTGGAGTCAGCCAAAGTACTGACAATGAATTTAATTTCTAAATCAGATTTCATCTCTGGATCCCTTTACAGAGGGGCTCTGACTCATCAGCCACCAATGGATAGCACCCACTGGGGTGATGCACAGTGTCAGTCTGGTTTCTAGAAGACTCACCACCCAGCTGAGGTGGAGAGCGATTTACTTTGCTGACTGAACTGGGGGACGATTACGTGTCCACACTGAGAGACCCTGTGAGGCATGTCATGGAGGCTTGTTGTACCCTTTCAATAGACACTGACACTATGCACCATACAAACTAGCTTGCATGCAGTCATTTTGACATAAAAAATTACATATTTGAACACACAGTATGATAGGCTACATGTTAATACTGATTAGGTCACATATATTGTATTCCGTCATTAAGTGGGGCACAGGCATCTAAAGTGTTTACTCTGTAGCATTACTGTAGCGGGACATTGGACTTCACAAACCAATTCCAGCAGAATTGCGTGGTACCAGGTTTCATATGAGTAGAAGTGGTCTACATCCGACCGCATTGCAGTTTATCATTAATTTTCTGAAATACATTCTTTTTTTCACTCACTTATTTTTCACAATTTTCTTCAGAGAGTACTCAATTTGTGATTTGGTCAGAAGGATTTAAACAACGCTGAAGCAGCCAAATTGTAGCACTGATGTCCTAAGGTGATATGGTTACAGATTATCCCCTTTGATGGTGCACTGTAGTGACTGGACTCTGATCCTAGCTTCAATCCCCCAGGCCTAGCGGGAGTCCAGCTAGTGAATCATCCATACGCTGATATGAAGGCATAATGGATGTTATCTCATTTACCTCATCTCATCTAGCTTCTTCAGGGTACAGGTGCACTGGAAGTCTCCACAGCCTGACCTGAACTCACCATATTCATTAGAGTAAAACCACCGAAGCATGAAAAACCCTCCTCAAAGCTGCAAAATGTCTGTGATAGGCACTGGCACTCACACATTGCACACTGCAGTCAAACGGCCAGGTACCCTCATAGCACAAAACCTTTTTGGAGACAGCTTTTTAATTGGAACATTACCAACCACCTTACAGTCTCTTTTTTCAGAACAGCTCTCCCCAGCTTTCACATTTTCACAGGATAGCACATAACTGCCTCAGTAACAAATGTAAGATAATGAATGTGCTAACCAGAGATTGCATTCAGCCATGCTTCCTGAGGCAGATTAAATCTCCTACAGTACTCGGCAAAACATTTTCTTCACCGTAAAAAAAAAACGTAAATTCGTTTCTGAATTGGAACGTGTCCCGAGGTTTAATTGGAAGAAAGCTGGAAACAGCGCTGAAGTCCCCAGTCAAATGTTTCCAGCTATTGTG
This sequence comes from Megalops cyprinoides, assembly GCF_013368585.1. Classification (NCBI taxonomy): domain Eukaryota; kingdom Metazoa; phylum Chordata; class Actinopteri; order Elopiformes; family Megalopidae; genus Megalops; species Megalops cyprinoides. The sequence continues at coordinate 14,314,557 of NC_050596.1, forward strand.
AAGGATTTTTTTGTCTGGCTCAGGAAATGATGCATCCAAATATCCTGCTGCAAAAGTCTCCACACAGCCCATTGTGGGGAAATGAAAATGCAAAGTGCAGTTGCAGACGGAAGACAGGATGATAGAGGAAGAGAAGGATTTGTCTCACGCTCACCAGAATGAGCCATTATTTTCCTCAGCCAACAAAACACATTTAGTGAATCACGCCGTAACATCTGAAGAATTTATTTCAGTATGAGGAGCGACCGTTGTTAATTGGGTGCCTTATAAGAAGACCCTGATTGCCACTAGCAGGGGATGTGCCATGGGAGTTTACACTCTGTTTAAGAAGTCTGTCTGTGTAGTTGATTCTGTATATTTAAGGGCATAAATTTGTTAAATAAAATGATGCCGAAATGCATCATCACATCATTGCCTTTCACCACCAGGTTGAGTGGACACTACATGTTCTTTCGTGTTTTTCTGTATGTGAAGAGTACAACTGATGTATTTATGGTCAGATTTGAATAGAAACTGGAATGGTTTTCTTTGGAACAAGGAAGAAATGTTTAGATTTTAGCGCTAGTATGGCAACTATTAAGCATATACATTCTGTTGAGCAACATCCGGTGTTCTGTACTGTATGTTTTCAAAAAAAAATAAAATAACTTCTCAACACGTAATGACTTAATTTGAGACCATCCATTCTGACATGAATATATGGCATTTGAGCTGCATAAATTTCCATATTATTGCACACTTTTCCATTAAATGTTTCTGCTTGTTGAAGTGGAATGTGCAATAATGACAGAAGATCAGCTGTTGCATTCAATGCCAGTGTGAAAAACAGGCGTCCACCTTTGCACATATAAACTGCCAAGCTCTCAAGGACATGGTGGATCCCAAGGACAGAATGGAGATGTATCAAAGACTGAATAATCTTTAATATGTATGAACTTACCTCTCTCAAGAAAGAAATGTGCCTTTTTATGTATTGGTGGAGTCGCATGACATATGACTTTAAAAAGTATTGTGGTGTTTGAAGGTTCTGTTTTTCATTTGAAGGAGTGTTTCTCATTATTCAACTGTCTATAATTTTAGGGTGCAGTATATCCATCTCTGCACCTGATTGTTTAATTTAGGCATAAATACTGGATTGCCTTTATTTTATAGTACAGCACCATACAATTGCAACTTGGATAATCTGTGAATTCACCTTGTTGATGTAATTTTCATGAGGTTCATTAGTTTCAGCACTGGAGACCCAGGCCTTTTGCCTCAGAGGGTTAAAGGCAGAGGCCACCATGTGGAAAAAACACTGGCCTATCCTATTTGTAAAACACATTTTGAATAAACTACTTAAAAGCAGAGAACTAAAACTGGCTGACCATTGTATTACATGTGTCTATAATGTATCTGAATAAGATTTATTTGGCTTGTAATTTCAAAACATTATAAACTGTAACATTATTAGTAGTTAACTATTTATAATGATTGATAGTCATATGATATTCTTTCGAAATAGAAAATTTATATTTATATTAACGTAGAACAAAAAATCTTTGTAGTTCTGAGCGATGGAATTCTGCCTGGCTCCCAGATAACTTTGACTTGGAGTTTGTCTTTGAAACAGGACTTGGCTGTAGGCAGCATTTGCTAACAGAGTAACACTGGTGTCCAAGACATTTGTCTGCCTCCGCTGGTCTGTCCCTAGAAACAGAAAGGTTCCAATGTCCCCTGGCTGTAATCACTCCTCCTAGCAGGAGATAGGGACACAACCCACTTGTCTGCAGTAAACACCTGATATTTACCATACATCTGCCACTAGGACCATTTTAACACATTGCTTGTACTTGTGTGTCTCTGCCTATGGATGTCAGTTGTTGAAAAGAGAGGCAATTGTCTCTCCAAGGTAAAACCCTCCCCTCGAGGATTTGCACTTTATTAGTATCGATATCAAGACAAAAAATATGCTCAAGCACATAGTACATAATCACCACCCGTGCAGACTGACATAGCATGTAAAAAGGTGTTCAGTCAGAGTTTAGCATACTATTAATGTTCTAATCCAGCAGGTTTTTACCTTCTTAAGTGAAACATAACACTTCTTTGTGGAACCATCTTCATGTAGCAATGCACGGTGAGGGTATGAACTCAGAGTCGTAGCATTTAATATAAATGACTCTGACTTTTGTAAGTCTAAGACATACAAAATGACATTATTGTGATTTTCATAAAAAGGGAAAATATAAAAATGTAATTGAGAAATAACTAGAATGTAGAGGATTATGACTGTGTACTATAATTGGATATGTGATTGGAACCTTTACGGGAGCATATTAATTTTTAACTTTTTAATTTATAGGATTCTGTTGCTATTATTCTTCTATTCTGGGCACAGGAACTAAAGTAATGTATTAAGTATGGCTTAAGGCCTCGTGCTTATTCATAGATATGAGGAAGTATGCAGAAGGTACAGTAGATGGAGGTGATATCCTGTTGAAGACTAGAGGCGGCCACAAAATTGCAGAAATTACTACAGTGACGTTATGTATGTGAGGTTATGCGACGCCCTGACACCATCATGGATGAGGACTGAAATGCTCAGAATCACACAGTGGCAGAGGGTTTAGTGTGTGCTTTCAACCACAAATGACATACCACAAACCACAAACATTCTCATGCATTTTCTGTTGTGCATTTGTCCTAAGTCAATATTAAAATGTGTAAAATGCAATAGAGAGAGAGTGTGTGTGTGTGTGTGTGTGTGTGTGTGTGTGTGTGTGTGTGTGTGTGTGTGTGTGTTCAGAAGAGGTGGTCAAATGCATTAAGATGAACATATCATGAAACAACATGCTGTATCTAAAGAAAAATATAGACAACTAGCATGTTGCAAATAGTTGTGCAAAGTTTAAATGTGAACTTGCGATGACTTCTGGTTGCTCCGGTATTTTTGAATGTCATTTCAAAGGGTAGCAGAACAAAGCCACTAGAAAAATTCCCAAATGCACCACAGAACGAGCAGATGAACCCTCTACCGCTTGCAAATCAAAGCGAGCACAACATTTGATGCTCTTTTTTCCTCCAATAGAATCCTATCAGACTCTGCAATGTTTCCATTGAGCTTCTCCTCTCTGCTGGCCAATAAAGCCTGAGAATTAATACATTAAAGTGCTTATGCAATGGCTTAAATAAGACATCACATTGGTTGTATAATAAGTGAGTTCAAAAGATGTCAAAATATACCACTGTGGGTATTAATCAGCATTCAGCATTTTCTAGCAAAATGGTTTTCCTTCTTGTTTTTTTTGACTCAGTATACTGTTGAATAGAAGGAAATAAATGTTGAAAAGCTTCAGTTGCATTATTAATGATGTGATGGGCACCAGTCAGCCTTGCTTCAGCTCAGAAAGTGTGAGCTTCTTCTTCTAAACTCTGACTACAAATGCAGGAAGTTCACACAGAATTTCAGCTGTAATTCCATATGAAGAAGTTCACATTGCATGTTTATAGACTCCCTATTCTGACTGTTGGAAATTAAGTGTTAAAGTATGAAGTGTTTTAAATACTGTAAACCTAAAAACTGTTCACCTGCTTTTATGCCAGCCATGGAAAGCAACACTCCACTCTGGCACCAAATTGAGATAATTTCCCCTTCCAAGAGAAAAAAAAAAAGGCTTAAATTGCTCAGTGATGTCTTGTGACAGGACCAGGGCTGTTGACGCGTGCATCTCATTGCTAGAAATTCCAATCCCAAATTTTATGGTTATATTTCTGCCCCTTAAATTGACACATTAGTGTTGTTTTGTAACTTGATCAGGATCCGTTAGGAGACTCACTCCCATGCCACTACTGAATGACAGTGACCGGAGGGAGGATTTTTTTGACAGACGAACGTGGGTTTGCTGGTACACACCTACATAATCAAGCTAAGAAGAACACCACAGTGCTCTGTTCCTCGCATTGCAGTAGGCACTCTATGGTAACGAGATAAGCCACGCTTTTTAAAAATGAGAAGAGAGATGAGCAAAGTAGGTCACATTTAAAAACATGAGGTGTGAGTCATCTCTTCTAGGGGGGATTTAACATGAACTCTGAATGACTCCTCCAAAAGTAGCTCTTCACAACTGCGCCAGTTCAGTTCGGAGAAAACCGTATATATTGGGTTTTATTCTATTTTGCTATTTTTTATGTTATGAGTTTCCAAAGTTTTCTAGGTATTTTTGGACATGGCTTCTCACTCCTGTGTTAGCCTGTCATGGTAAGTGCAATAGCATGTAAAATTCCGCTCTGTTTATGCTATTCCCAGTGCTGGTTTTATCTCCATAATTATAAGCAGCTTCTCCATAGGCAGTTTATTCTCAGACATCATTCCATTCCTTTGTCTGCACAAATCTCTTTCATTGACAATCATAAGACTAGTGAAAGGAGACAAAAAAGCTCTTCTGGCTGTGACTGACCGTGCCTCTCTGATTGGAGAGAATGTAACCAGGTCAACCCCACCAGACTTCTCCAAAGATTTCCACACTGCATTAGATTACTCTTGAAACTTCATTCTGAAAAAAAAAAAATGTTTTATAAGCAATGATGAGAGCCTGGGACTCAATGGATCAAAGTTGGTTCATCCCCTGCAGTTTAAAATGTACAGCATCAAAATCACCATGCATTTGGTGCTGTTGAAAGAATAGTCTGGCCTCATCACAGACTAACACTGGTAAGAAATCCCTCTCTCTTTCAGTTCTGTAACAAGTAAACTAATTATAAGGTTGTGTTGTTGTATTAATAAAACTATTATATAGCAATTTACACACAACAGTTAACACTTCCAACAAAAGTTTTACCTTGATTGCTTAGTGTAACACTGCTTGCAATTAACTGGCAACTCAATTGTACACAAACTGCACAAAGCCGATAGCCGTCTGTCTCTATTAAACTAGTTTTATGCAACAGCCAATCAACACACAGACAGCCATTGTTCATGTTTCACTGGAGAAGTGCTAGCATTCCACTTATAATAACTAATTGCTAAACAAACTAACTAGCTAGGTCTTTCATTCTAAGTATCTACTATTAATTCATATCCAGTTGTTTACAGATGGAGGGGAAAAATACACTGTGAGGAGAAAGAAATAGTACTCATTAGGTTTTATGAGGGTTTGTACAAGTCAAGTGATAAAATGTTAACACAATATGTCCATGTTAAGTTTTGCTGAGTCAGCTAGCTGAATCCTTATGGATCATGTGGTCAAAAAAAACTGAAGGCCCTAGTCATTGCACTTCTCCTATCTCCTGTAAATAACGAACTCATTTTTCATTATATCAGTGTCTCCTTGAAAAAAGAGAAAACCCGTTACGAGCTTGCAATGAATATGGTAGTACAATCACCAGGCTCCATATATGCGCAGCAATACTCAATACTGAGCATAAAGAGAAAAATATTGTCAATTCTGTTACATAAATTCTTAGACAGATAGGTGTACGCAGCCGTCAGCACATTTCAGCTGAAAGAGACAATGCCCTGAGTGCTGATTTAGCAGGAATGAAATGTTTCTGTGGGAACACAGCCATTTACACACACCTTTGTATTGAACAACCTTGTATTGAATTTTTATTGTGTTTAATATCAGCAGAGTTGGAAGTTTACCAAAACCCATAAAACACCTGAAGGGGGCTGTGAATGTGAACTTTTCACCTTGAAATGTTATGGTGTATTGCCTTTTTAACATCTTCCATTTCAAGCTATGAACATACATTGTTTGAACAGGAATATACTCTACATGAAGTATATGTTTCTATAATAATACTATAGCAGCTCCAGTGGGTTTAGAGTAGCTTCATGTCATGTACAGTGCCTTAAGAGCAAGACTGTGTCACACTGCACATCAGTTCCCTGTTTGGGAGTCAGGTTACACACATTGTGGTTCATACAAGGTTTTTACCAGTACGTAGCCTGCTATTGAAGTCTCAAATACTCAAATCCATTTCCTGACACATCTCTTGTTCTACTGAAAATGCATGGCCTGTCAGCTGTGCCTCTGTTTCACTCCCTCTGGTGAAGACAAATGTCTTAAGTAACCAGCGGTCAGTGCATTTCTAATTCTCTGTGAACTGTGTATTTGCATATCAAAGCAGGGAGATAAGAGTAAATATTCTTTATGGTCCCATCTGCTCACGGTCCCACTTGAGACTGGCGGGAAAAGGGGGCCTACAATTACACCAGGACTTCACCAAGTTCACTCACTGTGCTGTACCTCTGCCAAGATTTCGACACTCTTATAATGTGAGAGGCATACATGGCGTTCTGAATGAAACTGGCCTCATAACCAAGTTACAGCACATAAACTGTCTGAACTGCCACATCGCATTTGTAGGGCGTGTTTATAATGATAGTTCATAGATGCATTGCTACCTACTGAGAATATCTGAGTTAATAATTAAAGTCATATGCAAATAGTTATCAAGTTGATAATGGGTAACAGTGACGTTGTGATATTACAGGTAATTGCTATAATAATTTGCTTTGTGTGACTTCAGATGTGTTGTTTTTAATGAGTGCCAGGTTCTAATATGATGTTTGCAGTTAGCTTACCAAGTCAAAGCTATATTATAACATTTTCACCAGCCAATCACTGTTTTAATTGCATTTTTTAAAACATGCTAAATGAAATGTTCCTCAAAGCATAGGCTACATTTAAAAATTAAATTTACATTTACATTTATTCATTTGGCAGACGCTTTTATCCAAAGCGACTTACAAGTGATGTACAATACAACACAAGTGAAAAACCACACAGAGTCAACATTATTAGAAGTATTGCTTGACAAAGTTCCAAAGGTTGGCCAGGCAAGGTACCAACTAGCAGGTAAAGCTAGTGAGTGCGTTAAACCATTACCACCAAACCATTACGTTAAACCAGCTTTTCCCAAACTTCTCCTGGAGGACCCCTGGTCCTGCATGTTTTAGATCTCTCCCTGCTCCAACACAGCTGATTTAAATGATCAGTTTGTTATTAAGCAGCTTCAGGGGTTCATAAGTAAAAAGTAAAGCACAAAAGTAAAACCAACTTTTTTCAAGTGTCTCTAACCTACTGAAGTAATTTTATTTTAATTGACTCTTTTCATTTTACACACTTTCAAACGGATCAGACTATTGCCACATAGTCACGAGAAAAACAGGTTACAGAGCCTGTCTTAGTTTCAAAGAGACAACAGCTGTGTTACAATTTCTTCATCCGATTTCATGTTTCAAAAAAAAAACCTATATGTTCAACAGAGACTTAAAATATTGATCTGGCCAGGCTACAGATGAGTATGTGAGCAATTTTCAGTTTTTCTTTGATTTGTTTATTTATTGCTAACTCAGATAATGAGAAAGACAAATGAAATGATCATTACCAGAGGGGTGATAGTGCATATTGCATGAGAGAGACCAAAGCTCGTGCACAGGAACTGGTGATGAAGTCTGCTCTACCGAAGCATAAAGGGAAAGACTAGGAATGGAAAGGTATTCACTGGGTAGATTTATTTGTGGAAATACAGTATATTGGTTTTGTGTTTGTGGGATGGAAGGGGACATACCATTTCGATCAAGGCCTCTAAATTAAGCTGCCATATTTTTCTCGCCCTGTCTGCTCTGCTTCTCTGCCTTCATCAGTCAGCTCTCTGCTTGTGTATAGCATCTTTGGGTGAAGATCATTTCTAATTGGATGAGACGTCTGCAGCCTTGACAACAGGATATTTCTCATGTATTCCTACTGAATCTGTGTCGTCAAAATTATTGACAGTTTTATTTCTGGATTTTAACTACATTGCAGACAGTCTGCCTCTTCCTGATACATTGGTTTTGACAAAATCTTCTGATGTATATCTCTCTTATCGTTCCCTTTTATTCCAATCTTAAAACATATTCTTTTATCAGTTCCTGTCAAATAAAAAATAGCACCAGCAAAAACTTCATGGATAATTGTGTATGAAAAAATTAAACAACTTGCACTACTGATACTGAAGTACAGATCAGAGATTTCTCATAAGGAAGTAGGGCTGGATAACCTTGTGATGAACTTTTGAGAGGATTATAGCGTACGTTATACATTTTTCATATTAAAATGAGTAATAATGAATGTGAATGTTAATGAAAGTTATCAGCCAATTGTTTATTTGATGTATGGTTGTTGAAAGGTATATTGAAAAAGGAAAGGGATTATGAAGTTACATAGCTTTGTGATTTTTCTTGTAGATCCCCCCGAGTAACAATGTGTTAACAACCCACCATTGTTTAAATATATAAATATGAATCTAGTCACAGTGTGCATATCTTTTGGTCATGTCCCATGTTGCACTGCCAACATTCCTACACATTGCCATATTTAGAGCAATGTTATTGTGAGTGCAGACGCATTTAAAAACAAAAGGCTTAAAGAAAAAGAAGCTACAGCTGCCAGAAAGGGAAACATAACTGCTCAGCAGTAGTCATACACCTGTTGGGAAGCTGCTGATTAAGGCAGGTGTAGCTTGTTAACCAATTACTTGCTTCACCCACACTCACAATTACACAATGACAATCAGTTTGAATCTGATGGAGCTCACATTGCAAATGGATAAGGAAAAATACAAATTACGCACACTTTTAAACCTCAGCAGTTTTTTTGGAACAGGTGAAGGCTCTCCTTCAGTTATGACCAGAATTGTGGTTTCACCTTTTTCGCTGAAGGTTCCTGCTGCTCTGCCCTGGCCATGGAGGGCCAAATCCCTCCCCATGCAGTTAATCACCTGACACGGCACAATTCCAATCATTTTCCCGATTTCAGAAACTTAACCTCCTCCAGTTCCAAGGGCACTCTGTGTTAAAGACAGCTGGGAAGGCTGCTTGATTGCAGCCCTCCAGGACTGGAGCTGAGTAGCTCTGTTCAAGACACTTGTCATAATAAGATCACTGGTGTGAGACATGCTCTGTATGGTAGATGTGTCGTACCCTTTCATTTTGTGATTATGGCTGTGGTTGCTGAAAGGAAATGAATGCAGGTCTCACTATGAGCACTCAAGGCTTGTGCAGAATATGCTCAAACTCTAGCCGGCAGTGGCAGTTTTCCATGACAAGACGTATTCTCACCAAGAAGGCATATAGCACAGTACTCTCACCAAGAGGTCACTTAGCACCATACTTACAGTAACAGGTCACTTAGCACAGTACTTTCACCAAGATAGCCTATATTATAGTATTTTCACCAAGAGGGCCTATAGCACAGTACTCTCACAAAGAGAGTATTTAGCACAGAGTGGCTAAACTGCAGACCTCACTGATCTACAGTTGCTGGAGTGACAGATTCAGTCTGGTACCTGGGGTGTAATATAATTAAAAAGCCACAGGAAGCATCTGAATATGAAACTTGCAAGTTTTGCTGTCTACTCAGAGAGGGACAACAAACGTGTATTCATTCGTTTTCGCCAGTACATCAATGAAGTTAAATGTTTAATGAGTTGTAATGTAATAACCAAAGATTAGTGATGTTTATCACTTGCTGTAATTTTGGTTAATTATTTGACACATTGTATTTGAGAAAATTAGTTGAGTTAAAAGTGATGAAATGTAATTAACAACAGATACAGCATCCAGGAACATTATGCAAAGATTAAAATTAAAATTTTAATAATTGTTTTTGTGGCTAGTGTTCTTAGTCATTAATTATATATTTATACTTACCATTTCTGTTATATTTTCCCATTTCAGTTTTTTAGGTTATTGAAACCTTTCCTCGTGAATTCATTGTATTTTGTACTGTTCTGGGTTATCATTATTTTAAAGCATGATATGTCTGTAGTAGTAGAGACAGCAGGGAAGAATGCTGAATATATTTTAGTGTACAAAGTCTGTATTTTAATGCTGACAACATACTATACTCCTCAAAAGTTTCATGGAGACTTGCTGTGCTTTGTTCAGTTCACTATGATTAGCTAGTTTGCTAAGTGGTCTGATAATGGTCAGTGAAATACATGCAATACTTTCCATTACTTGTCATCATGTGAAGTAAATGCAATCTGAATTGTGTTATGTGCAGTTGTCCCATACAGATGTAGGATTCATGAGAGGAGGGAAGAGGGAGTAAAGTAGACAGTTCTTTTTTTTTTTTCATTTCCTCTTTGTCATAACTACAAGTGGTTTGTACAATATACATTCAACAGTTCCACTAAAACAATTTACTGTGGGGCAGTATCTCCAAATGAGCAAAACAGTACATAAGCCTAATTATGATTGTGATGAAAACACAAATTTTACTGGATATTCCTCCATTTTTTTACTTGCGTAACCAACAACAAATTTTCAGGATTATTTTCTGAAGGAGACTCTCAAATGTACTATTGACCCCTTCCAGGAAAAAGAGTTGAGGCAAAGAAAATAAAATTGCCTGTGTGTTCTTGCATGAGAATTGAGGATTTTCTGTGGGGCAATATGAGTTTTCAACCTCTCCTGCGCCCGGAGAGCTGTCCTAGCTCATGTGTTTTGTATTGTTATGCTGCTGTGTATAACAAGCAACAACACAACTGTGGAAGTGATCATTTCAGGTTGATTCTTTTACTTACAGTAATATAACTGAGGAGACTATTAGGTATTTAAATTTTTCATACAATGCTACAGTAGGTCTCTAACAGAACAGTAAAAGTAAAAAGCTGGAAAAGTGGTTAAATTAGACTTAGAACACTCATGATCCTCTGTGGGGTAGTTCATGAATATGATTATTTATAGTTATATGTCATGATAAAGGTGTTCATATATATTAGCATCTATATGCTCCTAATCAGCTCTGACTGGTGAACAAAGTGAAGCAGCGTGATCTTTGATTAATACTTCAATGTGGGATTCGTCTTGCATCAATGTGTCAGTGTCCAGATGCAAACAAACTTAATATGGAATTGAAAGGAGTATAAAAGGTTCTTTCAGAAGAATGCAAATGGGTTTTTTTTTTTACATGTTTCACAGTGAGAAAATAGTGCATCAGATTATCATGAGATGATGCATTGTCCTTAACGAATACATTTTGTTTATATCTTATTTCATTTGTTCATATCTTCTTTCATTTTTAACATGTTATATACTGTATATATATATATATATATATATATATATATATAATGATACATGTTACAACATGATACATGAAACAACTTTAACTCTCAATAATTCTTTGTTCACTTAGCATTATTTAATGTGCATTGAGTGATTAAACCTGCAAAAAAACGCATATTGTATGCAGTGCATTTCGGAACAGTATATATTTGTCAGAGTCATTATGTTTTACAGAAAGGGTAGAAACAGTGGAGGGGTGGCATTTTTCAATCTTTTAAATATAAACAAAGTAATACTTTGCATAATAGTCAAAAAGAAAAGACATGCAAGAACGTATCTATGTTAATAGCTTGTCAATGTTTGCTAGTTCTCTTTTTGAAAATGAAAACAATGTTCTTATTTCATACTTTAAAAAGAAAGATTAAAAACACATAAAAGCATAAAAGGTAGAAGCAAATAAATCCACACAGACAAAATATGTAAAGAAATGACACTACTAGTTATGGACATGAATATTTCCAGTGTGGCGTTTGCATTTTGTGAGATATCATATGAAACCGTAAGGTGCTTGTTCTAGGTATTAGCCTTTGTCATCCTTAATTAACACTACTAACGAATGTTGTTGTATTTTTGTCTGGTATTAAAAATACTTTCTCTACAATGCCAGGGACACTAATTGCTTTTGAAAGGGCCATGCTGTGGAATTAGATTCCCCAGCTCCCTCCACTTCCCAGAGAAACATAGAAGTACTGGAGGACAGTGCATTGTTGTATAGTTGTAGGAATTCATCAAAATGCAGAGCAAGATTGTTTGTAAGTGCCTCTTAATGGAAGCTGCCACACAGGGCAATATTGTACCTGATTGACAGGCAGTGGTATTGGATCTTCATCAGACAGTCCTGTGCAGCCGTGGGCTGAAAGTGTGATTGTTTTTTTAAAACTTACTTACTTTCAGAAACCAACAATATCAAAGCAGTATCCTTTGGAAAGTTTCAAATAATATGTCTAATGCTATAATGTGGTGAATCCGTTATAACACTTTCATAACGATTTTCAGCACTGTCATCTAATAAAGTTGCACTATATTGTCATTATATTGGCTCTTTTACTTTTATTTCTGTACTTTTTATTATGACCGTGGTAGTATTTCAAACAAATAACACATACATTACTAGAATGACAAGACTATCTCTACTAATTGAAGGATTAATAGCATATGTTCCATTTCTTAGCGTTAACTTGTTTGCAGGGTCGTATGTGCTGGCAGTACAGGTCTCCTCCTCTCACAGCATGTACATTAAGGCTCTTTCCTTTTGATTTACATCCTATTGATACCAATGAACACAACGCTACAATGACACACTCCATCTTCCTTCTTCCACCTTTAATTTCAGTTCAGTAGATATGAATCTTAATACAATCAGAAACACAAGCATTGTTACCAAGGAATGTATAAAGGTAGGAGATGAGTGGAGGAGGGATGCCGTGAACTGTGGTCAGTGTTATCTTTAAACCTGTGGGTGGGACGGGTTTGTTAATTACGTAAGGATTTACTCAAAATGTTCCCCTCAATTCTTTGTTTGGAATTTCAATTATTGTGCAGTTAAACACACACTTAACACAAACACACACATTACAATTCCGGATTCTTAAAGGGTAGCAGTAATAGTTACAAACGCATCCAGTTGCAGTCCACTAGAGACCCATGTATAGACTGTGTTTTTGCAAAACTTTTTATCTTATCCATCATATCATTCTCAATTGTAATAAACATTTATCAGTGTGGATACATTTCTATGTCTCATAATGGAACCATAAACCAATGTGTAACCCTCATAGCAGCATACTACAGCATTTTTCTTATTAGCTGAGACCAGTGACTGATTTACAGGTCCCTTTTTCAACTTAAAAGCTTTGCCTCTGTCATCTACAGATAAATATTTTAATTAAAATTGCCCTTTAAGTAACAGCCAAATTTATCATGCTTTAAAGCCATACACTTTACTGGGGGGGGGGGGGGTGTCATCTGAATTGCCAAGCATTGCGTTTAGTTCTTCTCATCTGAATGTGGAATGCACAAATGCCACTGATGGGACTAGAGGAAGCTATGGTTCAGGTACAGACTATTAATGAGGGAATCTGTATGCGTTTGGCTTCATAGTCTCTTAATTACTTGCTAATGCCACTCACAAGTCTTTTAAAGTGCCATTTCATCACTCTTTATGATTACATTAAGAGGCGTTTTCCTCCGCCCTCTAAGTACCTGCACAGAAATCAAGCAAGTGGGAAAAGTCCAATTATTTGACAACAATCTCATGCATCACTAGGTGCAGCGCTATTAAGATTTCGCTTGCGCTACATGTTTATTATTTACTCCTAATATGCCGAGGGACGCATATGCAATTCCGAACAGTGTCGCCGTTCTTTTGATGCTCAGTGCATGCGTCCTCATTTGGAGCAGTGCTGAAGGATAGTCATGTAGGTACTGTTATTGAGCAGTGTTGATATTGAAAAGGTGGTAATGGAAACAACACAACTGCACATGCCTTGATGTGCTTTGAATGTGTTCACTGAGAAGTACAGCATGTAAACAAAAAAGGAGACACATAGGGCGTCCTCGTAAACTTCCTCAAGGTAGTGATGCAGAATAGAGAAACAGGTAAAATGACGAGAAATGTAATTATGCTCATTCAGTATGAAATCAAGCACCACCTGACCTGACCATCTTAGCATTATTTCATAACCAGTCAAAATTTTACCAAAATTTGTGTGTTTATGCCATAGTGTTGCCATACTTTACCAAAAATATTTGATGCATTCTAGACTAATGAAGCAGCTGGGTGGGCCATTGTCTTCATTAAGCTTCCCTACATTCTTGCACTCTAATGTAAAAAAACAACCACTGAGTATATTTAGAGGTCTGAGCTGTGTAGCCCCCCCCCCCCCCCCAACCAGCTCCCATCACTGAGTCATGTGATAAGAAACACTGCAGTGTTATTTACAGTAAAGGGCAATCTCTCTGTCGCCACAGAATTCCATTTCTCTCCCATTTCTGTCCATCTACAGAAAGATAATTACCACACAAGCTTCAGAAGAGAAAAAAACATGTTTCATCAAGCAGAATACATCTCAGGGCTCATGGATAATGCACCCAAAATTAAAGTTTCCTTTTCAGGACAGGGCCCGGAGTTTGAACCCATTCTGTTTGTAGCAATCATCTCTCGCTTGCCAGCAGGTCACAGTTTTCATCTCCCTTAATGGCATCTTCTCTAGTTGCCATTTTGCTAGCTGTCTGATATATTATGCTTTTATTTTTCTTCCCTATGCTATGATAAGACAAGGCCTTCTCTTTGTTAGGCCAGATTCATACTGCACTGCTGTACTTGTCTCTTAGTGGCCAGCACTGTTATTAAGGTATATGTCTGGGGTGGGGAGGTGGGGGAGGGGGGTGTGTATCTTCATGTGGTGATGACATGCTTTTGACAGGCACTGGTCATATGAGCAGATTTACTTTTAGGGGACATTTAATTATGTCACTTTTATGCAATGGAATGGTGGTCAGAGTGAAATACATGTTACATTAGAATATAGCTATGCTGGCTTCTTCACATAAAAGGAATGCCTTAAATGACAGGAACTAATGTTATTGTATTCTTCCCACCCAAAATTGTTTCACATTAATTATGTCACACTCATTATTATATTATTGTCATTTAGCAGATGATGTTATCCAGAGCAACTTATAAAGACTACAGTTTTATCCATTTATACAGCTGATTATTTAATGAGGCAGTTGTGGGTTAAGTGCCTTTCTCTAGAGTAGAGCAGCAGTTCCCCAACAGGGGTGATCGAACCACCAACCTTTCAGTTATAAGTCCCATATCTTACCATTATGCTACTCTGCTGCCCATAGAGTCCAGGGCATCTTCTTCCAAATGGATTGCACCATGCATTCCCATTACATAACAACATACTGGGAGTTGAACACCAAGCTACCTGGGTGAAAACCAGGAATCCTGACTGTTAGACCATATGGGAAACCAATTCTTTGGTTTACACTCTTAGGTAAGGAGATCATGCATTCTGAGGTGTAATTTACACACAGTTCTCATTAAGCTGTACTCTCATTATTTGGCAGTAGAAGTGGAAATAATGAGTTTATATTTATCCTGCAAGTCCTGCGAGATCATCAATTTAGGTCATAATCCATATGATCTCCTATGGCATCGAGTATTTGTAAGACCACGTATTGATAAAATACTCCTTCATTCCCATCTGAGCATGTGAAATTTCAGTGCCATGGGGAAATAAGAATATAATGAGAGAAAGAAAGACTTCTTAATATGTGAGGGTTTTTTTTACTGTGAGAAACAGATAGCAGGTCATCATCACTATGCTAATGAAGTCACAGTGAAGAAAAAAAAAAGATGATGCTCTGAGGGGCTAAGTCAGTGTAATAAACAAACTCATTTATTTTCATATTTAGAAGTCTGTGCAGCTGCAGCTGGCAATGAAATAGTGTTTCAGATTCAGGACAGTCAATCCCTCTCATCTGTGAGCCTTTCCCTTTCTCAGAAAATAATACAAAAAAAGTGATTCAGGGAACATAACAGAATCCACCCCGCTAATCTTTTGAGGAAATTCACCTCAAGAATCTGTGAACTTGTTTGCAGCTCTTTAAGATGAAAGATGTATGTCAGCCTTTGTTTGTGCACCCTCAGATCTTTCCCGAAGAACTGCTAATGCTCTGATAGTAAATATGCCTTTTTGAAAATGATACATTTCTCATTCATTCGCTCATAAATTTCTCATTCATTCAACAGTATTAGGAATTTGGCGACATATCGCAGTTACAATAGGACAGTGTACATTTTTTGAGTCTGTACTATACTGATTGCTTCAAAATTATAGTCAAGCAACTGCCTTTTTCTGCAAATTTATTCCACAGTCATTGGATATGAATTTGTTTGTTATGTTTGTTATCAAAAATGCTGATTTAAAGGACCAGTCACCATCCCACCACCTTAATGAACATATGCATAAAGATATGTTTCTGCCAAAATAAAGAGGATATCATTTCGAAATGTAAATATCATAAATGCATTTTTGTTTGGCATTAAGATACCTCTGCTCGGGAGCATTTAATGTGTGAACATCTGGCTACACACATAAGCCATTGGTGCTGAGAGGAAACATGTTTGAAGCCAAAGACTGGTTTTGTCCATATTCATATCAATGCTTTCAACTTTGGCTTAATCCAGCTCTTTACGTCACTGAGTATCCTGTATTGACTTTTACGCACATTACCAGAAGTGAACCTGGGAATACTTCTAAATGGGAATCGTTGCATTTCCTTTTCTGTACAGAACAAAATTGGACCCTTCTATACAAGTTAAATTATTTCTCAATTTTTGTTTTCCCCTCCCCTGTGAGGTTGCTTTAATAGACACCATATTCCTTTCAGCATTTTCAGTGTTTTTTCTGTATGGTGTTCTGTTTCCTTTTTTTTTTACTTTACTAAGGCAGGTTACAACATTGCACCTGTGCAGAACACAGTCAGATGTGTTAATGGCTATTACACTGTACGGGTTATGTATTTTTTTAACAGCCTAGCTAGACTCATTTCATGCATGATACAGTTATAGCTTTAAGACTGTCAGAGGGGCTCAGGCTTATATTGTGGGTTCTAATGGATCTATTAGAAACTGTTAATGTGTTGCATCAGCAGGACCCGACTTTGGCCAAACTCAACCCTGGTTAATATTTCTGTGGCTTATTCCCCAATCACTGAAGTCATTGTTTCCAGCAACCTCAAGTAATTATGATCCCATTTCCTGATTTTGCTACTAGGGAGACACAGTCTCACAGGAAATGTCCTGTGCATAGTTCCATATTCTTATAAACTGTCAGAGAGAAGGAAATGGCAGCCTCTATGCAGTCAGGTCAGTGGTGTTGAAGTTCTTATTATTAAAAAAAAGAAAATTTCATCTAAGAGCTGAATTGTATTTGTGTATTCTACCTATCCAATATTAATGATAATATTGCTTACCAGAACATTGCAGGGCACCCACACACATAGGGCCTGCCCACACTGACATTTTATAACCATGCTAAGGGTTTTAAATATATCATCTCTAGTTAACACAGCTAATGACCAGACACAGTGTAAATTAACTGTTCAGTCGCATTGTATTCATTACCTTACCTTATGCAACGAATAGGTCTTTAAAATAAAGACCATTTAATGTTATCATTTCTGAAGTGGTGTGAATTAGTGCATAGTGGAAATTCTGCAGTGTAGTTTTTATAAGAAGGGTTATGTTTAATATCCCTCCTCACATTAAAAGAAAATAAAAACCTCTGTTCCATTCATGGGTTTGTTTCTCTGTGAACTCATAATATTGAAAGCTGTCATTTGAGACCCTTTGTGTTGTAATGTACAGAAACTATATCGATGGATAAATCATGCTTGTGTTGGCTTACTTCATTTTAAGAAAAGTATTGCAGTAAGATCACTGCCATCCACAACCCTTCTGCCTAAGGCAACAGAAAATAACTAGATTTAACTGCTCATACAACTACTGTTAGTTTGTTTTTGCTCTTTCTTTTTAATTTATTCACAGAAACAGATAAATGCTAGTGGTATGGGGATTCCGCAATGACACAGAATATGAAGCGTTCTTGGGCTACACCTGTGGAAGTAGTTCAGAAATTCCACCAGAATTTCTGAGTACATTCTGAGACGCACCTTTTCAGTTCATTGTCTTTAATGTGACACTGTTAAAAGTTTGGCAGGGCTGCCTGTGAGGCCGGTCTGTGTTTGACGCTGGAACTGAAGTCTTTTGAAAGACGTTTGTTAAATTGCGCGTCAGAGGGAGAGGAAGAGGGGGCGGGTCCTGTGACTCTGGTGCTATGAGTGCCTTGGCAGAAGAGCACTGCTGCAAGAATGCACACAACGAGAGGAAAGCTTTGCCCTCAGTGGCCCCAAACCCAGGATAAAACCAGTCAAAAAGTAATAAAGCATCTGCAAAGCAGTACAAAGCATTTACTGTATGTTTACCAGAGGCAAAATGGATAACAAATATCGAATAGATCACCAAAATCACAGTCCAAAGAGGCTGATGTCAAAAATGTATTTCATGAGGAAGTCATCAATTTGCAGAATGAAAGTGTTGTTTTTTTTTTTTAAATCTGCAGAGGCTGCAGATTAAGCCTAGATTTCTGGGACATTAAATTGATTGGATGCTATTAAGTGATTCCTGTCAATATGACTTGAATAGAAAGAATTTGTCTGTTCTTGTGATGGCAAAGTTATTATTAAATACGAATGGTATTTATGATAAAATCTTTCCTTTAATGGATCTACTTTTAATTCCTTTCTTTTGTTAGTGGTTCCTAATGCGCTAAAACCAATTTGAGCAAATGTGTTTATGCAGAATACACTGGTTGATCTTTGCTCTGTGTTCCCTGGTCCCACAAATACATCTGTTGTAACAGAAGAATGCTTTGAACATGTTCAGATCTCTGGGTTTCAGTATCAGTAAAGGGTATTGGACAACTTATGAAGTGACAAAGGATCTGACACCACAGTTAAATACAGTACATGACTCCAAAATTGAACGTAGTGTATGTAATAAAAGGGAGACAAGCAGCAACCTGTTACATGCATGTATTTTTCTAATATTAACACAGATATAGTGTAGCATATTCACTCTCACCAGATGTGTGTATATAAAAACCAAACGGGTTGTATGCACATCAGAGGCATAATGCTGTCTGCTCTCCCTCTCTCAGCTTGCCAAAACTGAATACTCCATCTGTATTGCAGCCTTGGTCAAACAAGATGGACACTGACAGTAAGGCCTGATCAATCAGCTGATGTCAAGGCTCATCACACAACCCCTTGCAGAGTTTCCCAGGTCAGCATGGGCATGTGAGCCACAAGGCCTCCAACTGGAGTCTGATGATACTCAGATCTGCTCGTATCTGCTCACACATCCCACCACCCTGCCCACAGTCCACACTCTTTCCCTTCTGAGAACCTCTTCTCTGTGTCCTATCAATTTACACATGTAAACACAGCCTCAGCACAAAGCCCAGGGAAACAAGGCCTTATTAGTTCTCAAAAGCCGAGCAAGGCTCTCAAGACATTGCAGATTTATTATTAGTCTTATTAGCTGTGTCTTTGACACCTTACATTATTCTGCGTGGACAGTCGCCACAAAACATCCATACCAGATTGAGGCTGTGCTGAATAATTTATAAGACGATAAATAAGATGTTTTGCGAACCAACTAATGACTATATTTAGAATGCAAATGCATGCATTATTTAGTGGAAAATTCTAGTGCAGTTTTTTTTTAAAACTGTGAAAGTATTTTCAGTCTGTGACAACATCGAAAATTTGTAGGCAAAACTAGTAAACTTGTGAGAGAGTAAGTTACAGGTTGTAAGGCACTAAAATATTCTGTATTCATTGTGATCAAGAGTGATGTGTTGAAACAGCTTATTTCACAGGTTTCATGATGTGTGATTAATGTAGGTGACATCCCACCCCCCATTTTACATTTTTTACCAAATGTATTATGGCATCGTAATACTTATTTCACACTGAAGACTGGCCCTGAGACCCTCTCTCGCACCATCCTCCATCCTACCAGATGATTCACTGGGCATTAGAAATTAACAGCTGTACTGTTTCATTGACTAACCCTTCACTCTCTGCCACCATATATATCTGAGCTGAAAACAATTCTGTATGTCCAGCATCTTTTTCCAGAAAAAGAGAGGCTCTGTGCCTTCAGTAAGTTGCCGCAGGGTGAAACAGTATTGTCCCACTGTGACATTTTAATCTGTATCTCTTCCCTGAGCGCTATGTCACTATGTCTTAAGCATTTCTGTTATAAATGAATTTTGGAATTTGTCAAAGATGTTAAGCTGTTAGACAGATTCATCAAGTCTGCATCAAATGCAAAATTGTGAGTAACAGAATTACATGGCACATTTGTAATTGCACAAACAAGTATAGGCTGTTAGCGAGGCATTGTTTTCCCCTGGGGCTGATAGAGGTAAAATCTAGTGTGGAACTTTTCATCAGAGAGGCAACCTTAACCTTGTGTTGCTGAGTGAAATTGAAAAATGGGTCCTTTTCAGTTTGCAGTATTTGTAACAGGCATCCCGCTGCAATATCTCCCACACACATCTTATCAAGCCTCATTCGATTTCAAGAGCTGAACTATTCTGCAACATTTCTTTTATGAGGATCTGCAAATAAATGCTGCGGAATTGTGCTTCTCTTGAAATCGCTGGTCTTCGGCAGCGCCGTGGAGATATCTTAGCCCAGAGCACAGAGCCGTCATCACGCAGGGGGCGGAGGAAGGCTGTGCCATGCAGCAGTGCAGACAGGTAAAAAAAAATCCCAGCACATCTGCTGAGCTGTGAGCGTCTTCCATCCACAGCAAGCTGATGTGGTTCGGGCTGACTTCCAAAGCTAATTAACCTTGGGAAACTCACACATAGACCCAGCCCCCCCAGGTCAACACATTATGGCTGTCCAACCAAAGATCCCATGTGACTCCTGAGTGGTTTCCTGACAGTTATTTAGTGCAAGTGATGAATCGCCCAAACCTATCACTAAGCCATCACTGCCAGAGACCTCTGTTATTCTGCTGGGTGCAGCTACAAAGCATGAATATGAATGCCTTTTGTTTAGCTTTATATACTGAACAGTGTTGACAGAAATAAAAACACTTGCCTTGCAGTACAGCAAAATATCTATTGCAATGCACATGGACATAAAGTATAAATTAGTATAAGGAAAGAAGTTTGCCAACTATTATGCAAAGAAATCCAAAAGTCTTTGCTGTCAGTTGCTGTCAATTTGTAATTTGTCTTGTTTGTATATGTCATTCTGACATGCCATTTTCATTAAGCAATTTATTAAATTTATTTTTTAAAAAAATCAGAAGTTTTGGGTCGTATGAGGATTCTATATTAATTCTGCCACCATTATTTGTGAAATTGTTGCATTGGCAGGTAGTACCATATGTTCCTGGGCATTGGTTTTTCATAGGTCAGACTAGTGATCACCAACTGTGATTTCAGCAATAGATGGCTTTGAATAGTAACTGCCCTAGGCTCAATGACACTAGCCCCAAAGGGTTAATGGCACCTCTATCCAGAGAGGATGCCACTCATAATATCCATACAGCTGTCTTCTGTCCTGTATCCTGGCATAATTGGCTTTGCTCTGCAGGGTTCTCCCATTTTTTTAAAGATTTACTTCATGGGAGGAACAAAATCAGAGGAACAAGGATAGTCCCTGCTCCAAGGTGAAGTTCTGACTTTGGCCAGCTTGTGTTGCCTCGTTAATGCCATGTGCATTGTGACAGGCAATAAAATGGAATTTGCTAAGGGCAGGAGCCTCTACCTCTCGGAGCATTTGAAACCATTAACGTGGCACTGGGAGGCTTAGAAACAGCATTTGTCCTGGTGGCACCTCTGATCCCCATGCAGATTAAAGGGACTGAGAGTCCCAGGAGGTAGTTCTATTTTTTTTTCCTTGGCTGTGCAGGGAATTGTTTGAATTTATACATCTGACAAGTGTCTCGCCAGCATTAAATAAGCACAGTGCAATTAGTGCAGTGGAACTTTTGTTACTGCAGATGCGATCAGTTTCTGCAAAGGGCATTTATCTTTACAGTTACAGTAATAAATGGTGAGAATGTTGAAACTGCCGTCAAAAGTATCTTGGCAGGAGCAAGGCTTCACAGGGTTGCTGAGCTCTTTTAAATGTGGATTATTGTGCAGTGGTGTACAATATCCAGACTACTGCACCACATGACCATAAAAAATAAATTACCCTAAACAAGAACTCACAAGTGCAGTACAGATGTCATTGGGCTTGGATGTGAGGCGATTGTTATGCAGTACTGGGAGGGCAAATGTCATATGACTAGACTGATGCTTGCCAATGAGTAACATATTGATATTTTGACAACAGTGATTTATATGCCAGCACATATCCTGGACAGCAACATCAGGTCCTGTGCATAACTGCGTGATGCACCAGGGTTGTTGTCTCTCTTTGCTCCTGACAGTCATTGCTTTCCTACCCACTCATCTTGATCGACTTGCTGCCAAGAACTTAGGTTCAATTCCTGACCAACTGTCCATGTTGTCTTCTCACAGCATGCAGACCTGGATTCTACAAAGCTTTCACTGGAAACACCAAGTGCTCCAAGTGCTCCTTGCACAGCTTTACATACGACGAGGGCTCCTCACTCTGTCCGTGTGAGGCAGGCTTCTTTAGGGCAGGAAAGGACCCCCCCACAATGGCATGTACTCGTAAGTTCCTGTACTTCTCTTCACCTTTGGAAGTGAAATTAGGGACATACATACATACAGACATACATACATATTTGTACTTTAATACTTAGATACTTTTGTATGTTGTAACCAACAATGTTCCATGGTTCCAAGACCAGCTTTGAAAACCTACCATTAATAGAAAATTCAATGAGCAGGAAGTGGATCTGAGCTTAATACCCAGTCTTCAAAATATCACGGCGGATTTTGCCACTCTGTGCAGACCTAATTAATGAATCTCTAACTGATCTGTTCTCTCTCCCCCCAGGACCCCCTTCCCCTCCTCGGAACGTGATCTTCAACATCAATGAGACCTCCCTCTTCCTCGAGTGGAGCCCGCCCAGCGACACGGGGGGCAGGAGCGACCTCACCTACAACGTCCTGTGCAAGAAGTGCGGCTCGGACCCGGAGCAGTGCGAGCTGTGTGACGGGGGCCTGAGGTTTTTCCCGCGGCCCCAGGGGCTGACCAACGCCTCCGTCACCGTGCTGGACTTCGCCGCCCACGCCAACTACACCTTCGAGATCGAGTCGCTCAACGGTGTGTCCGAGCTGGGCTCCTTTCCCCGGCCGGTCGCAGCCATCACCGTCAGCACTGAGCAGGGTGGTGAGTACCTTTATTTCAGCCATTTCTGGCCAGCAGAATAACAATGAGTTTCAGAGGTGTTATTGCACAATTATTTTTGCTAGATTTGCAGGAGGTGGAGGCAGTGTGATTACTGGGGGCTGTAACCAAACGGTTGCAGATTTGGGTGGCAAACTGTTGCTGTACCCTTGAGGAAGGTTTGCAGTCCAAATTCATTCAGTTTAAATTCAGCTATATAAATGAGCAACATTAAATGTTAGTGTTAGTGTTGTGATGGTTAAACACATAAAATAGGACTGATTTTAATTCTAGCAAAGGCTATTAATATGGAAACCTTTTCATCATCCTTTCAGAGTGCTGTATATGAAATGTATTTTGAGTATCCATCTGTGGGAATGTTTTTATGTGTAAGAATGGTCCTCCTTTTAAAACAATATGTTCATTTTGGGCAGTTTCAATTTCAGGGTGTATTCATTTTTCATCCCTCCAAAAATGATTTGTTATACTACGGTATTATTCAGGTATATTTGTTCAAAAATTGGCTATTTCTCTTCACTTGAATGATACCTGACAAGCATGAAGACATTTCTGTCCAAAGTGATGTGTGTGGCTGATGGGTCACTTCCACCTTGGCATTAGTTGGAATGCAGTCGTGCTGCAGGCGAATACTGGGCCTCCTGCAAGTGCTCGGGGCTCATTGTGAGAAATATCTACTCCAGCCAGCAAGATTTAAATGTATATGATTATTTATTTATTTTTCTATTTTCACTGGACAGTATTATGCTATCCATCTTCCATGGAACTGCCTTATTTATTCAGAGAGAATGCATGGTTCATAATTTGCACCGGTATAATGGTCAGCATAAAGTAGGCATTGATACACATTTCAGATACATTAATATTGCATTTTTAGTTAACTAAATGTAAATGCTTTGACTTTTTTTCCAGAAGAATTCATTGGATATGCTGTATTAAACATGTGTAATCTGTCTTGTAAGAGCCATTGACTTGGTGTGTGTCCAAGAGAACTGTCATTTTCAAACACTTATGTACTTTCTCCTGAAAGTAAACATGTTTCAACCTCCAGTTAGTTGTGGACATGAAGTGATAACTGAAAAAGTAACCACACATCATTGCACCAATGCAATGCAATACAAATGCAAAACATATTGTGTGTATGGGTATATATACTTATGCAAAAGTCTTCTGCCATTTATGGGTCTGCAGCAGAGTGTCAGAGAGTGGAACCTCCACCCCTGGGCCATTTCTGTCACTACTGGGTCTAGATTCAAATCTGCTTAGATTTTACCTTGCACCCTTCTCGATTGGGACCACTAACTGCATGTATGTAAACTGGAGGAAGTGCTAGACATACAGCAATGGGACTATTGAACTGGGGGATAAGAAAGAAATAAGACAGCACTAAACTGAAAAGGCCAAAGATTTGCAGGGAAAGACCAACTTTGGAGTGAGGAAGTCTGGCTCTACTGTAAAATGAAAATACGACTTTGATCAATGCAATGCTATGAAGATAGTCCATAAGGTCGGTGTTCTATATTCCTTTTCTTCAATAAGATTTTTTCCTGTTTAATTTGGGGTATAAATGCATATGAAGCTCACTGTAAGAACAATTCCCTCTTCCCCCTGATGAAAATGGATCCATTTCTGTAACAAATGCACTTTGACTGTCAGTCTACAGCTCTGGCACAAGGTATGATTATTTTTTGGAAGATGAATGGGTCACAGCAGTGACCACAGTCCTGTCCAGTCTGCCTACTGCTATTGCCATCCCATGCTCCAACTGTGACAGACTGGCCATGGAGTTAATCACGAGCCAGGGAAAATTACAATGATAATTATGAGAACAGGATCAGAAACCATTTTCTATGCTTTAAGGCCAAACTGCCCACCAAGCCACAATAAATAAATACAGATAATAGTAAAGTGGACATATTAGCCTGTTGGAATGGTAGCACCTAGCTAACACCTAGCTAATTCTGTAATCAATACGTGCTCCAATTGAACATGTAGATTTATGCAATAAGCTGATGACTATACCGACAGTTTGAATCAAATACAAAAATGCTGACTTTGTTAACCTTGATATTAATGCTGTGATAAAACACATTTGTTAAACTTCACTCCTTTCCACGTCCGAATTGGCAGCTTGGCGGAACATTACTTGGATATCCAAGAGAATTCAGTTGCCATGGTTACTGTCTCCATTTTGTTATTCACTCATATTTCTCTCAGTTTGTTGAGGCATTAATTAATGGACATAAACGACATTTTCTTTTGTGGTGTTAGTGTAACTGCACATTTCAAGTTGTTGCATTGAGTAGCAGTACGTAATATCACCCATGCAACACTGCATGTGACAGAAGTGATGTGACACACTGATACAGAATTCAGCGAAGACAGAACTATCACGTCCTGGTAATGGAATTTAAAAGACAGGTTTACCATTAACTGGCATGGTTTTATGTGTGTTTCAATTCAGCCAATGAATAATTCCACATGCTAAATTCATTTTTGACATTTCTCTGAAATGTTTCTAAAGGTAGCTATGTATGAAGCGCAGTTTAAGCATGACTGAGTTTGCAGTGATAGGAATGGGTTTGAATTGTCACATGGTGCAGAAGGTAGCCTTAGCCGTTCCTGAAATCCTTGAACCCACAGCATTGAAGTTAGATATTTTAGATACTTCAGATTTTTATAACTATACTAGTGAGTAGATTTCACTTCATCTGTAGCTGCCAACAAAGAATTCTCTAATTAAGTGGTCTGTTGGTTCTTATGGGCATAGAGGCATAGTTGTCCCACAATACCGTATGTGTGAATACAGTGGATCCAGATAGTCTACACACCCTTTCAGAATTTCTTGCTTTTATTCCCATGTGGCCTGAAATGAAAACCCATTAAATCAAATTTTTTCCACTTTCATTTAGACATCGACTACATCAAAGTAAAAAGAAAAGGCGACAAGGGAATATTAATCTAAAATAGCAAAACTAAAACAGCTTGGTTGCATAAGTTAACACACCCTTTGGGAGTTGTAATTGTACTGTACTGCAAAGACTGGGAAAATTTTCAAAATGTAGATGCAAAAAGATTGTAGTGACTTATCCAAACAGACTTACTGTAGTTACCAAAGCAAAAGGTGCTTACACCAAGTATTAATTTAAAGCTGTGTAGACTTATGCAACCACAACATTCAAAGTTTTTCATATTTAATTAAAAAAAAAAACTGAGGCATTTGATTTTCATTTAAATATTGTTAAAATGTTACAAATTATTGTTGTTGTTACAATGTATAAATAAAGCTATAAAGGCTGTTCTAGTTCAATATCAAAAAAGTGAGAGAGTAGCATTGTTTGACAGCTGAAGATGGTACAGGTGAATAAAAACATTTCTTCCAAGCAGAAGTGAAGAGTTATGAACTCCCTAAAGGCCATCTCTTTGAGATGGGCCTTGAAATGGAGAGATATAATCACAGGGATGCCATCTCATGGCATTTGACGATTTGTTGAGAATGTCCTTAACAGTGCAAAAAAAAAAACAGTTAGCAGTTCATGGGGTGCAACAGTGTGCGCTGAATACAGCTGGTCTTTGGTGCTTTGGAGGGAAGGTTTCCCTTTGTCTCCCCAGCTGATTTACTTGGAGTGGCAGTAGATGCGTCTTCTCAATCACTTCAGGTATGTGCAAGGAGGTGTTTGGTCGAGGGAATTTCTACAGTGGCTGACCTGGTGGCAGGATTACGGCAGCATGCTTTAGAATGAGAGGGGCACTGAAGAGACACGCACTGCCCTGTGCCAAAAAAATGAATTAATATTTTAACTTTGACATGTAGGCATACATCAACATTGTCATATGAAATGACCTTAAGGAGGGAAATGACAGCAGCCAAAAACATCTCACGCGTGAATGGAAGAGTTTTCACTCTTCTTTCCCTATCATTTCTGTCATTGCGTCAGACAGCCCTTAGCTGTCCTGCACGCATGGAGGCAGTCTAAAACATGCTGGTGATTATCTCCCTTTAAGAGTGTCTGTCTGAAACCTGTCTCATACATCTCAAGGCTGCATCTGGCACCGTTCAATTCTGCATTTGAATAAAATAGTTGGAATTTCTGGTCCCCGTACAATACAAAACAACAACTGTGTGTCACCTAATACAAATATGTTATATATGATATAATTATCCTTGGTCACATCATTTCACTTTTTGTTCACAGTGTCTGTAAGAAGAGGGTAGGAGTGTTTCCAGGGCGTGACGGTATACTGATTTTAACACTGAATAAAGATAAAGAGAGGTAATAAAGCTGTTGTTAAATACTGTGACCGTGAGTAAAATGAGAGTTCTGGCCTTGTCAGCTAAGACAGGAAACAGAGCTGAGTACATGTAGTTGGTGTGTGATTTATTTGATAAAAAATTTGATTAAAAGCTGATTAAAAAGCTGTTGGAATCATCAGCCTGTTTCTACCACAAAAGAACCAAATTAGGCATTATTGGTGATAACAGGAAGCAGCACACATGTGGTCTGCCGTCATTTTAATAAAGACATCATGAGAGATGAGAATTTCTGTAAATGCAACCTCACAGGGACCGAATGTGACCTTGCAAGGAACAAATGTGATCTCACAGCGACTGAGACCAGCTCCAGTGTCGACCTAAGCTAATTGGTCCTTTTTATCTCTTTGTGTGTAGGAAGGTGCAAGTGGTTGCAGAAGCTTTGGAGAAATTATTGCTTCCTCACCTTGTGACTGTCATGTGCGTGAATTTACAGTATGTAACAGCACCTCATTAATTTGCATAGTGGGCATGCTTATCCAGGGCAAATGACATATTGTTCATTTACACAGTTGGGTATTTACTGAAGCAATCCAGGTTAAGGTTATTTACCCTGAACTGGCTATGGACACAATTAAGACAGAAATGCACCCAGAACAGACTGCAAGGAGAGTTGTTTGATATCGCTGTTCCTGGCTTAATTGGTGTGCAAATGCAGTTGCTTAAAGTATTAAAAATGTAGCAGCTCTTTCATATGATATCCAAAGGACAGTTTTTTCCCCACTGTGTGCAAATGGTCAGAAATCTTTACTCATCCATCCATATGTAGTGCGCTGAATAAGCTTCCTAATAATCTTGCCTCAGATGAGTCTTTATCATCATCTCAGTCTAGATAAAGCCAATTGATTGGGACAGCTTTCATGCTGTGTCCAGGCAACACTGGTAATTTTGAAGTGTGTCACTGCCTTACTACTAGCTGCACTGACAGCAGAATTATCTGCTGCTCAGAGGGAGAGCAGAAATATTTGCCCCAATTAAATGCACAGCAAACACTGGAGAAACTTTCCCAGAATCCTGTTTTCATTCAGAAATTATTTTTGTTAATTAGATGTTCCCTCAAGGTCTGCTGAGAAAAGTTGACAAAAACATTTTCAACAGTTCTGTTCTCTCTTCTGTCTGTTAGCATCACTGTGAAAATCATTTTGTATGCCTGTCTTAAGCTGGCTTTCAGACTAGTTTATAGATGAAAACTGTTATTATTAGCTATATAGTTTTTTAGTATACAGTAAAACTAAATCTGTACTTTATATATTTTTGTACCATTTCATCCTGTTCTTTTTCCTCTTCAACAGTTTATAAGTAAATGTAGTTCGTATCAAAGATGATAATAAATACATATTTCTATAAAAGTACTTACCCCGCTGACACGACCTAAAAATTTGATGGAAGGCCTCAAGGTAGACTCAGAGCGGCCCCTCCATAGAATACCTGCAAGGATTGCAATGAAACATGTTGAAAACGAATTGCCTGCTAGTAGAGGGAGAGATATAATGTAAATATTCTTTCCTGAGGCAGAGTCAAGTTCACTTTGACTTTTCAGTCGTTTGAGCTTGGGAAAACTTGTCAAAACTGAGCAGTCTGCCTGCCCCGCTTGTGTGCATTTGTAATGGGCTCTTGTGTAATACCACTGCTTTCATTATTTGAACACCGCGTATCATTTGTGGCTTAAAGAAGACTTTATCGCAACTTCCAACCCAAGGCTGTGTACTGAGCACCCCCTATTGGAGATCTCAGCCACAGCGCACTGTGTGTCCTCCCAAATTTCACTACGGGAAGGGTGAGGTTTTAAAACATGTAAAAGCTGAAATACAGTATTACATTTGTTCTAATATAGTTGCATCAGCAGGATTCTGACAAAACATTCTCAAAGTAAAAGGCGGACTAATACCAAGTAAAGCCTTGCACCTAGACAGTGAAACCTTGAGATGATGGTTTGTTCGCATTCTCCTTTCACCAGATGAGAAATCAGCAGCATCAGCAATCAGCAACAGATATGTAATGGGGGGGCTATAGGTTATTTCAACCTGAAGCATTGACATTGCAGCTGTACAGACAGGCCTGGGTTTGTTAGATCCATCCAAGCAAACCAGTCAATGTTGCATCCAAAAAATTCTTTGACATCCTATCAATGACTCACTGTCTACATGCAACTGTAGTTGGTGTCACCCTGTCATTGAGGAAGGGGTCTTTTGGGTTGGGGACTTCCTAAAACAGATTGTCCAAAGCTACCATCTCTGCAGTTGAAAACCAGGTACTTTTAAACCCCAAGTGTATTATTCTGTAACAGTAATGAGTATAACATGGCACATTGATCAGGGATTGGGATGGTGTTGCAAATACTTAAGCCTACTCCAAAGAATGTATTACTGATAGCCTATTCTGTGTAGATCCTGCACCCCTGTACAAGGTCCAGCCCAGAGTTATATGTGACCACAATTCAGGGCAGGCCAGCAGCCATCATGTCTCTGGGTACAATGCAGTCATAATGTTGCCAGTTAACTGTGCCTCAGCCCTCTCCCTCCCTCCCTCAGCAATACTGCTGTACTCAGTGCAGGTCACCCCAGAGAAAATCCCTGATGGATCCAGGATGGCTGACTTCCCCACGTCCCAGCAGTGGTCCAGCAGCTGTCAGACAGAGGCTAAATGCAGAAGATACCGTGCTGATTGTGCAGCCTCAGAGTGATACTCAGGATTACAGACACATTTTTCAATATTTTATTTATTATTTCCCTCCTTATAGCATGTCTGCTGGTGGTATGGTGAAATGATACTGACTTGAAGGCAATATGCTGTAATTCATATTATATATGTATATGCATGCATTAAATCATGCTCACATTCAACAAGAATCCAGGGTAAGGTAAGGTGCCTTTCTCTGTCTGAGACTGACAGTGTGGCCTCGCTCAAGGCTTGCACAGTACTGTAAGCTCTTTGTGTGTATTGGCTTTTTATCAAAGATGACAGCCAGGGAGACAGTACAAGGAGAAGAACAGACACAGAATTGTGAATGTGTTCAAGTTCCTGAAAAGTCAAGTAGCCACACAAGGGCCAAACAAAAGAAAAAAAAACTTTCTTTTCCTAATAAGAGCCTGTCCAGTTATATCAGAGAGAACACTCCACTGAATGGAACCATTTTCTCTTAATGATAAAAAAGGTTTGTTATTCAGAAACTGTCCACCAGATCTGCTGTAGAAAAGAGCTTATCATGAATAAAATTATGTGCTGATGAAATATATTCTGATAGTTCATAATGTGGGTTGAACTTGTGCTTGCCACATGCTAGAGGAACAGTATGTTCTATACTGTATGTTACTGCACAGCATAATATTCAGAATAGTTTAGCGCTAGTAAAAGTTTACTCAGTGGACAAACGTGATTGAAAACATGTCAAAGTAATTTCATTCACATGTAATTTTACCAATTAAACTTGTTAAATGAAAGGAAAACAAAACTCCCAGGTGAACACAATGGTAGGCATGCTGTGTATAAAATATGAATATGAACAAACACCAACAACATTGCCAAGTGTGAAGGCCAGGAGCTCAGGAATAACTGCTGATACCAAATTAATTTTCATATTCATACTTGCAGATTTGTCTTTTTTTCTCAATAGTTGAGTTCTCTCTGGACTGGCATCCCCCATTACATGAAACCTCTATCTTTCACATTGAACATTTTAAACCATAGTCAATTCCAGGGATGTCTGCCGTTTTGCTGATGGTGCTATTTTACCCCGGTATCAGCAGGCGTTTAGTATAATGCATTTAAAGCACGGATGGCTGGGAAGAATTTAATAAACCACGCATAAATGGAATAAAAAAAGTAGACTAATGCCAACAGATTGATAAATAATTCAGAACGTGCGTTTGGAATGAGTCCTGCAGAAACAGAATGATGCGCTGTGTGAAAAGTTGGACATTGTGACCGAAAGGCTGTTGTGAGTAGGCCAGGTAATGACAAAATGACATTTGAGAAAGAGGGATGAAGAGAAAAGACTGAGAAAGGGGGAAATTGGTATATCTTGAGGGTGTAATAAAGGATTTGTGTGCTGGAAATGATGTGTCTTGCTTCCTGGGACTAGTGGTGTGCAGATAGCATGGAACACATTACTCTGCCACAGTCTTTGCAAACCACTGGGAGAGTGGCTGCAAGGCTAGGGCCAGATAAAAGGTTTAGAGCACGCTCGGATCAGCTTAGCTAAACCACGCTCGTACCCATGAAATTTATTCAGGAAAAAAGGGGCCAATCACAGCATCCAAAGTTCAGACTGAATGAAGACAGAATGTTAGGGAACTAGACAGGTATAGGGGTTTGAGATGGACAATTCTGGAAGTGGAGTAAAATTCACAGCCCTCAAAATTTGGCTGTTTCTGTGTAAAATACACAAATGATAATTATAGTTTATAGCAGGCATAAAACAGTTCTAAAACATCTAAAATATTGTTGCAATTGGACATGATGAGAGAGTTACAAAACTATCATGAATTATTTGCTGGTAGTCTCCTCAGCACACTAATCTAGAGAATGTAGGCTTTCTCTTTGTTAGATTTTATAGCAATTTGAAATTATTTACTCCTCCTCTTAAGCTGACAATAATTACACTAAAATGTTTGTAATGCTTTATATGTGTTTATATTTTACATGTGGGTAGCTTTACCGTAACAGCTAACACCTACTGTACCAACATCTTCTGTTTGTGTAGTGAGAGAGCAGGCATCCTGATGCCAGTTTAGGTGACTCTAAGTGGAGAAATGTCTCACCTCATTATACAACCTACCAATATAGACCTTAATAAATATGCAGTGTTAACAGGGTCTAGTAGCATCTCCAGGTTTCTATACCTAATGCCTTTCCCCCACTGGGAATTCCCTGATCTCAAGTTTTAGCAAAACTTTTTGTATCAAGTTAATATCCATTTCATTCGATATAGTGAGAATAGAGCAGCACAATCTAATTGTAAGCTTGCGAGTCTCAGTCCCTTCCACCTCTACCAAAGGTGGCCTATGCCAAACATGAGGAGGCTTATAGGGTATGCATGCCAAGAAAGGTGGACCCAGTGATCTCTAAAATTCTTCACCTCAACAAATCATACAATTTCAGAATGTAGCTTCAGTTCTACTCATTCAACATGCTTTTTTGCTGGACCGGGTCACAAATGACAGTACATTAAGGATGATGCAGACATTAACTTTCTTTTCCTGTTTCTCTGCTCAGATGCCGGCTAGTGAAACTGCTGATGTTGTCTGAGTAAAAATGAAATTAACGCTGAGAGATATATGATTGTAAATAAATAATTTAATTTCAGACTGCATGTACACTTCGAATTACAACATTCAATAATAAGCAAAACTAGCTAAATGTATCAGGCTACTTGTAAATTCAGAAAATCCCACAAAACTGCACCTACCTACCCGAACTCACTACTACAAGCCGTATGGCTTCTGGTGATCACGTCACATTGCAGCATAAAATCGCTTATCAGAACTTTCTCTGCCATTAATCCCCAATGGTGGAATGAACTTCCACACTTCATCTGTTCTGCTGAGTTCCTCACTATCTCCAAGGAACATCTGAAGACACAGCGCTCACCTAAAAACCTGAAACAATACCACCTGAAACAATTTCTTATGTCTTAAACTTTGTTTCAACTTTGTTTAATTTTGTTTAAAAATTTCTCATCTATGGTTTCATGCATGTGTGATTCTGACATCAGATTCACAACACACTGCTGGCACTTCCAAGAGAACTCTCAAAGAGCTGAACCTTTATGGAAATGGTGCTGCTGTCTCATTTATGGACTTGCTAGATGAAAAAGGATTCAGCTCAATGAATACTCAGCTCTTTTGAACATTTTTGTCCAGTGAATGAGTCACTTGTGTAGAATATGTAGCCATCACAGTTTTCATAGGCTGGCTCGTCGGCAGCCCTCCAATTCAAAAATTCCCTCTGATAGGAATTTTCTACTTTGTCTGTAGCCTAATGTATGCATTTGGCAACTCATAAAAGCTGGCTCTTCTAGAATACTGAGCTGGTGTTTAAGGTTTACTGAAATCAAAAGATTTTTTGGAAAAGAATAAATCAGATGCAAACACCACGCCACTACAGAGTGAATGACCACCAAAGTATTAACTTTTTCAGCAGGTAGTCACAGCTGCTCAACACCTGTTCCTGTCTTGCATGATATCAGTATGTAGCAGCCATTACAGTTCTATGCTTTTTTATGAACATTTCTAACAGCGGGTGAGACAGCGGCATCTTCTATTCGGAGTCACTATGAAATGAGTGGGCTTTCTCATCCAATAGATCTCCAAATGATGCATTTGCTTTCCTTCGGTTTCCAGAGCTTTTGGATACACATAGCTTAATTGATGGGATGAACAGCAAACTGGGACAAACAGTTTGTGGATGTGCCAACTCAGTCTATATATATAGACTGACTTTGCAAGTCCCCACCCCACCTTCTTGTTTCACACACTGTCACACAAACACAAAGACACCAGCTCCTGACTGTTGATCACCAAACACCCAGCAACTTCAAACACCACATCTGGACACCTAAGTACTGATATGTCCCGATAGAAACTGAGGTTGAATTTGAGTGCTTTATCAATCTGCGATAAGCTGAATCCAATTCTTACTGGCATTTTAATGGCACGCTAACAAGAACAACCATTACAGATTTTTTACAGAATTGTGTGCCGGGCAATTCCAATTCTGATGAGTCATAAGAATGAAGATTAATATTGTGTATAGGAGTATATGGATACTGTGTATCCGATATGTAATTCTGACATGGAATGATTCCATTAGGCTGTGAAAGTTACAATGTCATATTTCTGTTCCCGTGTAGGAGTGTTTCAAAATTACTTTTCACTGAACTAAAAAATAAAAATGATGTGCCAGCTTTATTTCTACCCATGCAAGGGGTATGAGAACATTTCCATTTAAACCTGAGCCCAACGAAAGGCCACACCTGTCAGTCAGGTGATGAGATAGCCCAGTCATTGCCAGAGCCTTAACATTTTTCAAATCAGTCTTCCTCAAACAATTGTCTGTGGAATATCAAAAATATGAGCAAGAAATAAAACCATCTGAAATAGCAGAACCCCCTGTAAGCAGACATGTGTGGCTTAACAGTTACATGAAATGCCCATCATGAAATGAGCAAGTGGATTGTAATTGGTGTTGAAAATTATTAAATTATGTCTTATATTCTAATGTTATTACACATGGCTCCAGGTAGTCACAAATCATCCCACTTTAACCTAAAAAGTTTGAACAAAATTTGGACACGCCTACTTATAGAAGGGTTTTTCTCTATATTTACTTTTTTTCTACATTTTAGAATGATAGAAAACACATCAAACCTATTAAATAACACAAATGGAATTATGCGGTGATCAAAAGTGTTAAATAAATCAAAGCTATCTTATATTTTTTTTATTCTTCAAAGTAGCCAAAATGTTTTTTAAAAATATTTTTTTGGAAGGAAATTCACACATACTGTAGGCATCATCTTCACTATTTATTTATTTGTCTAGAAAATACATTCCAAGCATTAAAGCATAAGTCTTTTGATCAAAATGTCTGTGAGTGCATGTTTCCCATTATCTTAATCAGGTGTGTCCAAACTTTTGACTGGTACTGTGTATCATTTGATCTTTTATTTCATCATGTAGCTTAATTGCACCAAATAATGAGCAGCTTGTCTGGGAGAAAAAAACAACTCGGATTTAGACTTTTTTCATGGGAATATTCTTTAGCTAAATATGTACTATGTATATCACTTCCCATATGATGATAATCTCACATTGATAATTGTGTTTAATTTACTGTGGATCCATGCAAGAATACCCATCTGGTAAGCCCTGTTCTACATGGAATCCTGTACTGGCTTTTTTCTGGTGCATCTGTTAATACTTGATAATACTCTAAATTGTGTGCACCTGTTTTGACTTCTCAAGTTTCAAGGTTCAAGATCAGCTCAAGCATAGACCAGCACCGAGCTCTTATAGTTAGTGTGACTGATGTAAATGTGAACTGATGTAAACTTTTTAACAATCAGGCACCTAAAAGTCATCTCTGGGGCATGTGTTTCTGCTGTGATCCAGAGACAGCCTGCCTGAGAGCCCTAGAGACTGGGGACAGAAGCATGTTGACAGTCTACACTGTCTCTTTTTCCTCTTCTTGGTGAAGTAACAGCTTTAGAGATCAAACCATTCGCATCTTTCAATGCACGTTTAAACTTCTCATTCAACTTTTTGATTTTAAGGTTTAGACCTGTGACAATCCAATTTTTCCCATCCATCAGAGAATTAAAGATGCGGGTGACTAGACCACCCTTGACTCAGATGTGATATGCTGTCTCATTTTGTGCACAGAGATTTGGGGGCTTTCAAAAGTTAATCCCTAGAGATTTACACAGAGGTCCAGCGCTGGGCAAGATGAAGCCATCAAATCCATGACTTCATCTTCTCTCTAGCTGCCAATCTATAATTTTCTTTTTTCTGTTTTCTGATTGGTTTGGTATCAAGCTTTAAAGGGTGATGCCCTATAAAAGCCAAATTGCAGACCACAAGTTAAGAGAGACAGACAGTATGCAGATATAGACTGACCTCAGGTTCATGGCTGTGCTCTGTGGCTCCTAGGGGCACATGGGGAGTCACATGGGGATCACTGTCCTGAATCCTTATACATCATATAAATCAGATGTGCTGCAAATTTAAAAAAATGACTGTTAGAATATGGAGTCCAATGAAGACCTGTAGACAGCTGTGGAGTGTGTGTGTGTGTACGTTTGTGTGTGTATGTATGCATGCATTTGTGTAATTGAGTCTGTGTGTGTGCGTAGGGGCACATTGGTGCCTGTGTGCTTGAGTGTTCACTGCAATTTCCTGAACTAATAGAGCCCACAGTGAATATGCAGGTGTCAGAGTAGCACTCGCTAAGAAAATCAAAATACTACTCAGTGTCCCGGAATAACCTGGGTGGCACAGGTGCCAGCTAGCATTCTGGTATGTTCACCCACAAAGTGTGTTTCTTGTGCTGGCAGGTTGAAGTGAGAAAACATGGGAATACTTGTATCCCTAGATACAGTCCACTGTCTTTACTTGTTATTTGTCATCAGTAGTACTAAACCGGGATTATAGAACGTATCAAGTCACGGCAGTGACTTCGTATGCCTGTAGAATGGAATGTAGCTCTCACTGTAGTCACTGTAGTATCAGGCAGGGAATGAGACAAGGACTGTGAACAAAACAAACTGAAAGAAGATGGAAACGGTTGAGGTATCAATACAAAATTGTGTTCCATATGTATTTGATTATAGTTTTTTATTATTATTCAGTGACATACCTACCAGTGATCCTGAATTAACATAAAATATGTTTGGTTGTGCATCTATAGTATGCAAAATCCATCTAATAGGTATGTCAAAGAATTTAAAGGAAGGCTAGTTTCCATGCATTTTCAGTGTTTTTCTCAGTCCATCCACCCACTAGGAATGCAATAGCCATTACTTTCAGACCGCCAGATATAATACAATACAATACAAATTAATTTTTAAGGGATTTGGCTGCTGATTCCCAAGATGACCACCAGATGCCCTCATGACATCCATTGTTCTATGTCTCAATTAGTTAATGTCTTCCAACTGTGTTAATCAGTTATTGGTTTCACCTGTGTTTTCTGTCGTTTCAACCCTGCCCTTTGTCCATGTATTAGCTCGGTCCTGAGTTGCCAGGCTTGGTGTGTGTGAACTAAGCGGTATAATAGATGAGTGAGCAATGAGGACAATTTTCACATCTGCTGAAAATGGAGGAGAATCTCAGGGCAAAGCCAGCAGAGACAGTGTGTGATCTGAAAGTTTACATGAGAACGGTGTCATCTAGATTGTGGGATGTGAAGCTTACATGGGGAAGACGTGATCTGAATAGTGGACTGGGCCCCCAGCCACACAAGAAAGAGGTTTATGATGTAAAAGAGGCAACTGAAGTGTCATTATCAACGTGGGGGATGAGAACACGTGAGGTATTAGTAGGAAAAAAACATTTTCGGGTCATGAGGCTGCACTTTGTTGATCAGGTAAAATAGAGTAATTATTATTAGTCAATGATTGAGAAGTGGCACTCTATGAAATTAATGCATGGCCAGTATGCATTAGAGTGCACAGTGATACAGGGCTGCATTTGTGTTATTTATTAAGTAAAAGCGTAATTGTGATCTGCAGTAGTGTCCCAATAGAGAACAGACAGCTTCCCAGAGTAAAGTTCCACTTTTTCTTCTCCATGAACAGCATTGAGCAATAGAGACTGATGCCCTGGAGAGAGGGCAAGAGGGCAAGCCATTTTAATTGCAGTCCTAAAATGGTTCAGTCTCGTGCAGGTTATATTTGCTTTGAGCTATCAGAGGACGCTACTGAAGTCATTTTGCAGCAGACATTGTTCATTTAGATTGTAATTTTGATTTTGGAGTTGGCCTGATAATTCTCACATCATTTATATACCATTTTTTTCGTCTGGAACAGAGTCCTTTGCAAAGAAAAAAATCTTTCATTTCTGATTGCCATTGTAAGGGGCATTTTTTTTTGTACATTTTAGGGTACAGCTGGGTGTCAGAGCATGTTAAGTTACAGTTTCAGTATTCGCAAAATTTTCATATATATTATGGCATGTGTTTAATTGAAAGTATTGCAACTATTTTGAAAACTTCTCTTGCTCTGTTTTTATATCTTGATATATACTGAGTTCAGTGGGATATTGAATTATGATATAAATGTGGTACTCGATTTGATGATTTTTGTGACAGTAGCTGACTTTTCCTTCATTTTGGTAAAGCCATTATGTATTATGTATATATACTTTTTGTGATCATTCCTTGGTTCATTCCTTGGTTCTTAAAATGTTCTAAGGTTTGAGTGACAGGGCTGAGTAACAATAATTACAAAAGCAAGATACCTGGGTGACTCATCTTTATCTCCCCAGTTTTGTAAATGAAAGAACTAAAATGTAAAAAACCCCCAGACACACAAAAAAGGCCTTCTGTGATAAATAATATATTGACTTATCTCACTATGCACACGTGATTCAGCAATTTGATTGAGGTTATGAATGACCCCAGAGGATATTTCATCATCTAAATTAGATCTTGGTGCAGAACCCTGAAACAATTCTATAGATTTCTTGACTACAAATTGACAAAGTAGGAATTTAGGCATCATCACTGACAGAGGAACAAGAAGTGGGGTGGGTCCAAGGGTATTGGGGAGTCAGATGTTTTTGCCAAGGGGTGTGATACTTGGGACCAAAAACTGGATATCATCAGGCAGTCCCAGAACATGGTCAAACATGTCCCAGGGACACCATTGTTACATCTTTCGCAGTTTGGATTGGGGATCAGCATCATGTTAAAGCGCATGTAACAAGTGGCACATGATCAGTGAATAATGTATAGTTTGATACACTGGGCTTATGAAAATATTGGTTTAAATGGTGTCCCAGTCAAGGTCACAACCTACTGTCTCCATTTTGCATTCCCATATTTGAGTCAAAGCCAGCAAATTACATCTTGCATCTTAAATCAAATGGTCATAAATGGCTGAAACCATACAATTGTGCTCAGTGTAGGAAGAATCAAACTATCCATTTGATGGGATCAAGTATTTGCTTAGTGAATGCTCTGATTTAGGGTTTATTGCATTGTGTAAGTATTCATACTTCAGCATCATTACTGAAACAATTCAGGTTACTTTGCTTAAGGACACAGTGACAGTGCATCACCTGGATTCAGACCTTCATACTGTCTTGTACAATTCTATTTCCTGAGTAGCTACGCCATTTTTACCCACTGTGTTTTGTTATCAATGACAGGACAACCGGGGTTGATATTGGGAGGCATCCATTTATGTATCTTCTTAATTTTCCTTGAGAGTGGTAAAGAGAAGAAAAAGAGTTCCCAAAATAAGTTGCTGTGGGACTCAGGCTTTAAACGACTCCCTCAGATGTCACCATTAAGATTTGGGGGTGGTGGCAGGCCATTGTGTCTGAAGACAAATAAATCTACCATTAAAAGGAACACATTACAATTAGTGATAAAGAACAGTATTGTTCTGTTCCCTCTGTTACAGCCCATGGAATCAAATGGCAGTTTATTGCTCATCATAAATAATTAGGACAATGTGCTCCCACTTTCTTGTTTCTTGTTTGATTTAGGGCTGATCGTACCGCTGTCCTCTTCTCTCATTGGGGCTGGCACCAGTGGAAAATCTCACTAATAAAGCGCTTAGGTATCGGTGTGAAATGGATTTGGGGCCGGACAGAAATTGGCACCAAAGAAGATAATTCCATCCATCTCATTAATTACCTCTGAGAAAGAGGACAAATTAGTATTGATTGTGGCAAGCTGTTCCGGAGCCAATTTTACTATCCTGTTATAATGCTTCATTGCATTCCCAGATTACCATTTAAGGAAAACAAGGATGGATCAGCTCATTACAGGGCCGCAATTAAAATGTGTGACTTCCGGTCCTCTGCAGCGCTGCACCTGATTTCCTTTTCTTCAGCAGGTGGCCAGGTCCATTTCCTGTAGATCGCAAGGGCCAGCTGCAATACTGAAAACGCCAAATCACAATAAAGAAGCACTGTCGTTCAAAAATGTGTCCAGCCCACACATCTTAGTTTTTCATCTTATCGTTTATTTATTTCATTATTCATTGTTTGGCAGTTTCTAAAGCATGTTAAGACAACTTGCTTCATTCCTTGGGCAGATGGATGTTGAGGGGATTGAGCTGGGATAAGTCAGGGAGAGCTATTTCAGAGTCTACAGAAAGAGGGATAAATGTCTTTCAGAAGTGTTCTTCTGGATCTTTTAAATCAAAAGAGACCACGGAAGAAAGCCTTGTGAAAATGCAGTGCTGAGCTCCAAGTGGGAACCAGAGGGTAGGCGATTTACAGTGGCCCCTGCTGGCTCCTGTCAGTCTTTGAAGGAGAGCCTGGCCAGTGTGGTGTCACACATTCCTGTCACCATCTTAAGTGACAGGAACAACCGAAATGAATGGAGCAAAACCTGTCAGGGGCAAGATAAATCCAATTACGTGCTATCACAATGTGTGGTTTGAGCAGGAGCATGCTCTCCTATACCTGCTACATGTGTCATGCAAGGGTGTGAAAATAACCAGAATGTAACTCCGGTTTCCTGCAGTGAAAGGAGCTCACTGTCATACTTGGGAAAGAAATGTGTAAAAAGGCGTTGATAATTCGGTAATAAAAAAATAACTAAAATAGAAACAAGTTGGAAGTATAGGCTTTTCACAAGGTAAAATCTGAAAATTTCAACAATTAGGGAGAAAAGTTATTCATTAACACGGGACACCTGAGGGTTTGGTAGCAAAGATAAGTGCTCAAACATGGCACTGCTTTTACAACAACTTGTAAAACTTCTTTAACTTTCATTAATGTGTCTTACATGTTTTGCAACATTAGCCTCATCCACACCAGCATGTGTTCCTTCCATGGGCTTGAAAGTTTCCGCCAAAGCTACGCTCTGTCTGATCTCAGTCTCTCTGTTGATATTGCCCATGTTGCTTTAGCTAACAGAATGGTGATCCTGCTGAATACTCAGAGAATCAGAGAGCAGGGTACATGCTAAGCTGATACGTTGTGTGGAGTAATGGACAGGAAATGGGAATGTTGTCTAGAAGGTCTACTTTATGGATAGCACACTGCTGTGGTGCCCCTGATCAAGGCACATAATCTCAAATGATTCTGTAATTATCCAGGAGTATGAGAATGTGTAGTATGTAAGGGATAAGGGTGTGTGGCAAGTACATTTATGATGTAATGCTCTGGTGAAGTATCACTAGTACTGTACTGTATGAATTAAATTATTTTTTTACAACCTTAACAGCTGCATAATTTAACAGTTTCAGTCAGTAATTTTATATGAGCATTTTGTCATGAAATATGTCTGTCTTTTGTCAAATGTGAGACAATAATTCTATGTATT
The DNA here is from genome assembly GCF_013368585.1 of Megalops cyprinoides. NCBI lineage: Eukaryota > Metazoa > Chordata > Actinopteri > Elopiformes > Megalopidae > Megalops > Megalops cyprinoides. The sequence goes on from NC_050596.1 coordinate 14,355,896, forward strand.
TACAGTGGTGAAAGTGTGTATAATATTGCAATATTACATTTTTAAATACTAATAAAAAACAAAACATTACCGGGAGAAAATTAGCATGTGTTCCTGTGAAGGCAGGCTTTCATTTACGGCAATAATGTGGTGACTTTGAGTAGAGTTTGATTTTTTTGTAGCTAATAAATCATTGTGGCAGTCCCCCTTAAATCTCTTGTAATGATCATTAAATGAGAATTCTTCTAGAGCTTTATCATTTCTTTTTTTGCATATAAATAACAAAAAAAATCATCTTTGGAATGCTAAAGTGCCTAGTTTGCAGAGAATTGTACACCCCGAATATACTTTGTGGTGGTGCCTTTCTTTTTTTAGGACTGAGGAATGAGATTGTCATTCAGATGGATGGCCAACCACAAGAGCCTTTTATGTTAGTTGCAAAGGAATGGCAACAGAAATATCTTCTCCCTGTGGTCCTCTGCTTCCAGGGTCATTTGTGATTAACACCGCTTTCCGGCCAAGCGAGGGGAGGTCGGACTATTGATTTGCGGCGCTGTCCTCATGATGACGCCCTGTGTTAATTTGGCTGAAACTTTGACAGGGCTCATTTAGGCAGCGTAACAGAGTCAGCTTGTCTCCACAAGTCTCCACAGATACCCTGCAGGGCCTGTTTTATGGTAGTGAGTTTCACTGCAGCTCAGAAACAAAGTCCAATGACTGCAATGCAGGATAATGGTAAGGAAACTGCGTTTGCAGTCAGAGAGTTTTAGGATGTAATCCTTGATAGGACACTGATTTTAGCAAGGTAATTAAGAGAACAACAGAAAATCTATAGCAATTAATATGAATAGTAGAAATATAGGTCGTGAAAATATAGGCTTTGTTAGTTACCCTGATTAAGAATGTGGTCACTGTGCTGTCCAGTGCTGAGATTAGCTCCACCTCCTCTTTCTGCAATAGACAGAGGCTTAAATTGTCAGATAAGTTTTACTTAATTCTAAACAATTCAACTGCTCATTCCAACATATTTTTACTCTGACCTGAACTTAGTTAATGTGTATGTAATGTAAATATCCTACTAAAAGACACCCCATCCAATTGCAGGAAACTGGGTGTGACTGCAGTATGTGTGGTTTGAGCAGAACGTTGCAGTGGCCAGCACAGAACCCAGCCCTCAACCCAACAGAACATCTTGGGGATGAATTTAATTAGGGCCAAATTAATTAGGACTTAATTAGGGCAAGACTAAGACGGCCTTCTTCAGTAGCAGAGCTAACTAATGCTTTAAAGAAGGACTGGGGCACAATGGCATCAGCTTTTTACCAGATATTAGTACACAGTCTTTTATAGCTCATTGAAGCAGTCATTAAGGCCAAAGCCAGGCTAATAGTAATTTTTTGGTATAAAGACATGTTTTATTCATAACTACCCAAGTAGTGTTAGTATAACATACTGTATATACATACATGTACTGTTTGGTTTTACCTTCAGGTAATATATGTTGCAGCAATATTGGTTCTTCCTTATTTACCATGATTAGGAATGAAAGGTTTGAAACACATTAGACACCGCGAAGCAGCATCAATGCAGACTGAATTTATTTTTTGTTTAACAGTTAATGGAAGTCTTTAGGGGAGGAAAGCTGATTAAAAATGTAATAGAAGCACATGTAATGAGTCCATTAGTTTAATTTGGTTGGGCTTTTGAACCTAATGAAGGCAGGGGGAAAGTTTGCCCAGTGCACTTAGTAATTGACTTGAAGCGTAGTTCTCCCACTTTTGGCGAATCATTCTTCCCCTGGCTGATTTAGCCACATGTGAGAATGAACATGGCTCAAAGAAATTAAAGGCAAACATGATATTGTGGTCGTGCCATTCATGTTGTATCTTCTGTATACTTTTACACATTGGATTGTTTGCTTTTTTTTCACATACTGAAGTTAATTTCATCTTAACATACAAACCAAACTTTTTCCTATGTTACCCCATTATATTCAGCTGTGATGTTGCTTTGATTTGATCAGTGGATCCAGTTTATATGGAAATAATGGAATTACAAAAAATGTTTTGAGGGACTTGGAGTTTACATTTTAACCTGTTGGGAAGATAAAGAAGTGTGTTTTTATACCTAGGGGAGGAAAACTGTGCAATCACTTTCCATAATCATTTTCTGTTTGGGAGCAGCTCCTAAGATAAAATGGGCCATTTTGCTTTGCTTAGACATTATTGTACCAAACAGTAAGTGCTGACCTGGATGTAGATATAGAATAGATACTGCTATTGCCCACTGCATTTGTATTGTACATGAACAATAACAATATAATCATTTCATCTTAAGCCATATAGCCAAGTTTCAAAACATGTAAACCCCCACAGCAGTTTAGCCAAAATGTGCGGAGTAAATTTCGAGGACTGAGCTGGCAGCTATGTAATTATGCAACTGACTTTATTTCCCTTGAACATGCTGTATTTTTTCCAAAAGAATAAACAGCTATTACACAGAGTTTGTCTGTTGCATGTTGATATTCATCACAGTGCTGCTGGGTGTTGCAACCCACCCCAGCTCTCACAGGGATATTAGAAGTGCTTGACATGCTGAGGAATGTGAGAGTGGCCAGGGACTGACTCACCCTGATGCATCCTCGGGCTGTTCCTTGAAAAACTAGGAGATACATGTGCATTCTATAGTGAGCATGATGACACATCCATTGCGTAATGTGACGATAAACTGCATTTACCTTCAGTTGCGCCGTTTGTGTGGTGGTGGCTTGTATTGGGTGGTGCGTAGCTATGGAGCTCCAAAGAAATGCCGTTGTCAAGAGCCTCCAAACTTCATGTCCGTGTCCATCTCCGTTTATGTGTATGTGACTGGGCCCATAGTCAGAGCTGCCTCCCCACGCTATGCTGACGATCCCTCTGGGCCGAGCAGAGCAGAGCGGGAGCAAACCCTCCCTGCCTGAAAGATTAGGCAGGACAGTCCTCTGTCTGTCTGAAGTGCCCATACGATGGCCCTGCACACAGGGCAGCCGCTTGTGAAGGGAGCAGGAGGGCAGCATTGCACCCACAGAGTGTGATCAGCAGCAGTGAGGGTCCTATACTTTTGACGAGTCACAAGTGATCACATTCAGTCATAGACTGGAAAGAACCTCAAAACACATACTCACATCTCTGCATTCAGCTCTTGTGATATAATTTCAACACTTCCATGATATCATGGGATATTATTGGGATATTATCTGGACATTATTAATCGGACAGCAGTTATCTGGTAGCCGCTTTAGTATGCTGTGTGTGAATATTTTCGCAGCCTGAAATCAATCAGCTCTGGTAATCTGGTTTCTTCAAATGTAATTTAACCATCAGAACATTTGTTAGGTAAGTCATCATCAGTGGTGCTTGTTGGCATTACAACCAATGTCTTTCTCCATCTATAAACATGGACATATTCCACATTTATTAAGTGGTAATAAAAAAAGTCCATTGGGTGTATTTTCTAAGAAGATACAAATCACATTTTACAGGAATAAATTATGATACTTTTGTGTTTGTACAATATATTGGTGTTTTTAATGTTTCACACAGTTTAAGAACAGATAGATCAGGTAGTGTGGAGCAGCAAGTACCCATTATTATGAATTGTGAATAAACAGCAGCTTTATTTTATCAACAGGTACTACTAAAGATAAGGTAATAAAACAACTGAGGGAGCTGTCTGTTTGATATGAAATTAGTACCTCATTAAGTAACATGACCTTGATGACATCCAATTTCTTTCATTTTAAACCTGACAATAATATATGTTGGAATACTTTCAGTAAAATATTGTTGAGCATTTTGTTTTTGCTGTTTTACTACAATACAGTGATGAATGGAGTCATTTACAGGAGCACATCTATCATGAATTTTGGATGAGTGAGTTGCTAAATGAAGTTAATTTGAGATAATGAGTTTCCTCTGTTGTTTTTCAAAGTAAACAGAACATTAAGCTAATTGGGTTTGGGTGTGAGCAGACTTCCCATGTCCTCTCTAGTGTGACCAGTTCTTTGCAAAATTCTTCTTTTCAGGATGGTGTGGAAAAGTTGAAAGCCTCTGGGCTTTGGTCACAGGTCATTGCGGTGGGATTGGCAATGAACCAAATTCAGATAACACCAACCTCTTATCCGATCACACCAGTGTGTGCCAATGAGTGCCAATGAATCTGCTAATGTTTGCTAATGAGCCCTGTGAGAATGTGTGCGGGGCACAGGGGTTTGGGCAGATATGTGTTGATCGGTCCGCAGCTGACCTGAGCTGTTTCTTTCAGGCCCTTCGCTAGTGGGGATGGTGAAGAAGGACTGGGCCTCTCCAAATAGCATTGCCCTCTCCTGGCAAGAGCCAGAACAGCACGACACAGCGGTGCTGGACTATGAGATCAAGTACTATGAGAAGGTACAGTGCTCTTATAGCAGGAACTTATAAATGTGCATCATTAGGCATTTGTTATGAAAAAATTAATGTAGAATTAAATAAAATCATTAAATTGTCATTCTTATCCACAGAACGACTCTATAATGTGACATGTATGTATAGAGGGAAAGTATTATTGTTATTTAAATAGAGACGATCCTGTAATGTAATATGATATTTATCTTTATTTATTTAAGTATAAACTGTGCCTTTGTGTAATGTGACAGTTATTATTATTAGTTATGGTACAGGCATAAGCCTCAGGGTTCTATGCTATATTCTTTTTTACTGTTATTTATTTAAGTGCAGACTTAAGCCTTAGTCTTCTGTGTTCCATCTCAAAGGAACACGAGCAGCTCAGCTACTCTTCCACCCGCACCAAGACCCCCAGTGCCATCATCGCAGGCCTCAAACCCTCAACCCGCTATGTCTTCCACGTCCGAGCCCGCACCTCCGCTGGATACAGCAGCTATGGCCCCAAGTTTGAGTACGAGACGGGGGACGATGGTAAGGCCTCCACCATCCGAGCATTTTAACAAATCTTAACAACCTTTGTGAGTTCACGCAGGGTCTGTCTGTTTGGCAAGGCCATCTTGTCTGACTGTAAGAGCTTACAGTACAGCTCATAATAAATGCATCAATACCAATGTGCATGGAGATTAGCCTTTATATCCCCTTTTGTACAGTCATGTTTTAGAATCGGCAATTGCATACAAAGTGTAATGGTTGATTAGGGGGGACCCAGATGCAGAAGTCATGTGTTTTAAAAGACAATGAAGGGTTTTAAAAGACAAAGAATCTTTACTAGAAAACAAGCGAACTTGGGCATGAGAGAGCACACAACACATGGTAGCTCAAGGCGGAGCAGGGAACCAAACTACAGGCAGGGTTTAAATAGACCAAGCACATAGAGACTAATTACAAACATGCGAAAACAATCTAACAAGATTAGGCACACATAGTACAGGCACAAACAGGAAGACAGTCCCTCTGGTGGAAGCACGAGGGAAGCAGCAGACAACCAGGCCAGACAGGCTGTCACGAGGACGCCTGCTGGTTGTTGCAGGAAGCAGTCTCTGAAGCCCTGACACAAAGCTTGTCCCACAACGACATCCTCTGCACCCGCAGAAAAAGCAAAATGCAATCCCCCAATGCACTCGCACGCAGCCGATGGCTATTTTTCGCTCTACAAGTCACGCTGTGAACTACAGTGAAGATGAACCCCTGCCAACATACCCTCCCCTATGCTGCTGTGGAATCACAGTCACTGTCACAAAATGATGTGGCCAGTTTCAAACTCAGGCCTCAGCCTGTGCCCAAAGCAAACACCTTACCAACTGAGTCACTAGGGAGCCCCACAGCTTTTTTTCAAACACTGGGCCTTGGTAGGCACTCAATAAGGTAGGACTGAGTGGTATTAAACTCAGGCAAACAAAGAGACAAAAAGGTGAAAGCACTGCACTAAACAGGAGCGTTTGGTCTTGATTTGTGTTTTATGAAACCTGTTATTTACCTATGAAATGTTGATTTTGTTGGTCAATAGTAGGCTCAAAGCACAAAGCTTTTTTTTCATTTTCAACAAAATTTGTCTAGTTCTCTCAGTCTTACACTGAACACACTGCTCCTCTAACAATAAACACGCCTCTCAAGGTGAAAATACTGCTTGCCATACACTGAATATATTGCATGACTCTTCATCAGTGTTAAATAAATTTGAGCTCCTAGGTTGATCTTCTCACTAGATGCCATTCAATAGCACACATAACCCAAGAGGTCCATCATATCTGTCCAGTGTGATTAGAAGTGCCTACTTGTGATAGAATGCATGCTGCTGTTCCAGCTCTTCCCGTCCTGATATGACATCTAAAAGGCCCATTCATCTCCAAGCACAAACCACCCTTTTTAGCGTAGCATGATCAGGTGGGAATTGCTCATTTCAGTTTTAAAGCATGTGTGAGCTGGAGAGCAGTAATCTGCAGTGGAGATCTGTAGCCTCTCCTCATCCTCTGAGACAGCTTGCAGCAGTGAAACCTGAAAGGACCTGTAAGGCCCATAAGGACTCCCTATTGTCAATGTATTCACATTCTAAACATTCATGTGCAATTCAACCCTGCACTTGATTGATATTCATGATCCATGAATCCATAAGGGAAGGCTGATAATAGCAATTACATTTCAATTATCACTGATTAAGTAGACTTGAGAAATTATTGATAAAATGGGAAATCATGCATATTGAGCTGGTTCAATTTAAAAGTACAGTCTTGAGTAAATTACAATTTCATGAAACAAATGAGTTGAATGAATCTCAACCATGAGATCCGTTCCCTTCAAAAGCAGGTCATTATGTGCTTTTGAGTCCTTGAGTGACTCTATTCAGAAAAATGATATTTCAAAATTCCACTGAAGACTAATTGTAGACCAAGTTGACCTGGGCTGGTTATAAATGTTATACTGTTGAATTTGAACTGTGGAATTGAGTGGAGATTTTTTTTATCAAAGTTATGACTCATAGGTGAACATTGCTTTCTTATTTAAACTCAATGCTAATATGTGACGTTGTCACATATGATTGTATTTAATCACGTTAATTTAATATTTTTAGTATAGCATGTCAAGGTGTCTGATAGTCTATTAATGCGGTATGTGCTTTTGAATTGTACAGTTTGGAATATGACGTGTTGCATTGTATTACAGAGGCACTGGAGCACAGATTGTGCAGAGTGATATTGTGTACCAGTGGTGTGATCAGCCGGAGATGCCAGCATCGTGACTGAAACACTATGCTCTTTGTCCCTTTAGCCTCCAACATGGCTGCCGATCAGGGCCAGGTGCTGGTCATTGTCACGGCAGCAGTGGGTGGCTTTGCCCTCCTGGTCATCTTAACACTGTTCTTCCTTATCACTGGACGGTAAGAGACCCCCTCCTCCTATTTTCAGACACATTAACAAAGTGTGTAAGTCTTACCAGCAGCTGGATGGCTCTTATCAAGTGGCACCAAGAGGCTCAACACTCATGGGATATCTCCTGGTCAGGGCTAGCACAAGCCTATTTCCTCAGTCTGTTCTTTAATGCTGAGAGACATTGAACATGCACATCCCTCCATTCTAAGCTTGGAAAAGGGTAACTGAAACACATAGTCAACTGACTACAGTAGTGTTTCGAAGAGCCAAGAAACTCTTGCAGCCTAATAAATAAATTTCCTCAGCGATTTCTGTGAGAATTTGTAATGACTCCTGACCTGGTCATTGAACAATGTAAATGGGTCATAGGAAAGCTTGGCTCCTAAGGCTCTCAGTGATCTGGAAGCCAAACCCTTTGGTCATGTCAGTAGTACCAGAAAATGCTGCACTCTTAGAGGGTGATTAAGGTAATGTTCATAAAAAAAGGAACCACTTTTAAAAATGTGCGTAATAGTTTGTTTATTGGTTATTCAATGTTTTCCACTTCCAAGATAGAGGCAAAAATTACACCTGTTTTGTAGTAGTAGTAAAAAAAACACATGCTGGAAGCCTAATCAGCCCACTGTTGAGAGGAAACTTGGCTGATCATGAGAACAAAAGTTTTTTGATGAGAATACACAGACTGTGTGCTGTTTTCAGAACCACGGGCAGCTCATAAATATCAGCAGAATACAGCGATCACCCTCCAGCTGGAAGTATCTACTGGTCATATGAATCTCATGCAGTTAATTTTATGAGTTCAGCCTTTCAAAACGAGTCCTGTCCTTGTGTGTTGGTTCATCCCCCATTTGAATCACATTACCGGCAGACACGATAAAGGCTGATAAAGACTATTGTGGCCAATGATTTCCAAGCAGGTCATGGGGGGACAATCTTCAGTTCAATCTATCACCCCCTGAAATGTCTCTTATTTGGGTTATTTATGAGGTCAGATTTCAAGTTAATTTTTTGATTTTCCTATAATGTATAAAGTATTTAGCTTACCTCCTGATTACTTTGGACTTTTCTAATTAAAATTACAATGAATTGCAATTTTAAACCAATTTCTGATCAGACCTTGACTCTTATCAAAGGCCACTCTGGATAAGAACGTCTGCAAAGAAAATGTAATGTAATGAATGACAGTATTTAATTAAAATAAAAAAAAACCCCTCTCAAATTTAGAGATGACAGATGACTGTCATTAAGAATCTTTTTGATGTGAGAACACAAAGCCCTTTAGTTCTACAGATAGGAAGAATTTCCTACCTAATGATCAGTTGTGTGGCGTGCTACCTCAGACAAAGGAACTCAGGCTACCCTGGGCTACATTTGAAGAGTTCAGATGCAAAAGCCACTAAACGCCACCTCTGCCAAAAATGAGATAACAATGTTGAGTGAATGCTCTGCACACGTAGTATACGTTACTCAAATAATTTTGCTTCAAAACCCGCTAAATACCACACTCTGCCCGGTCTGAAATATTGATTTGTAGGCAAAAACCTCTAAGCGCCACTTCCCTTTGGTAGCAAAAGCCTCTATGTTCCGAGAATCAATCAGAAGGCGCGAATCGAATCATATGATTTCAAGCAGTTTCAACATGGTCGCGTGCTGAAGAGCCAGCTTTTTTGTTGATTTTTTTTTGTTGAAGATGCCATTCTTCTGTGTCATATGGATGTTATGATAAAAAATGCTCATTTAAAAGAAAAGAAGTCTGACGGATATAGAGGGTTTTGCATCTGAACTCTTCATTTGTAACTGACGTTTGTCTGGTGCCAATGGTATATATTGGCTGATGAGTGTGGGTGGGACAGTCCATGACTGGAGATATTTTTGGTTTCCTGCTCAACCCCCTGCCAGTCCCTGGTGTGCAACACATTCCCCTCCAGAACAGGACTGAAGCCTTCCCCTACAGTTGTGGCTGCATTCTGCATACATGCCTAAACCAGAGGACTCCTGTCTCTCAGTAAGAGAGACTCTTGGTCTGTGGATGATTCTATTCATTGTCTTACAGACATGCGATATTTGAATAGTCTGATGGGACATCACTGAATGTTTTCATTATTTTATTTTCCCTTCATTGTACACCTGTTTGTTTGTGTGCAGATATTGTCCACACCTACACCCCATTTTACACACACACAGGGGCAGACACATTCACCCAGTCACACACTTGTTGAAGTACACACACTCTCTCTCTCTCTCTCTCTCTCTCTCTCTCTCTCTCTCTCTTTTTCTCTTTTCTCTTTTCTCTTACTTTGTTATTTATCAGCAGGATACTGGGTCTCTCCTGTGGTCTGGTTGGATTAGAGCAGCCCTTGAGTGGGGTCACACAAGTGCATTGCCTTCCTGGAGGACTGAGAGGGTACATTTCAAAAGAGCTGCAGATTGCTTTGATGTGTCTTAAGCACAATTATTACATGCACTACTGCATGACTCTACAACGGAAAATAAAAAGGCTAGTAAAAGGGCATGCACTAGAAGCTAGTTCTCGTGCTGCTACAGAAGTGATCTTCTGTGCAGCTTTTCCACCTGTGCTAGACTAGAAATAAATCCCAACTGCACATGGTGCCCAGTAACACCTCTTCAACACAACCTCATTATTTGTGTGTCCTCTAGCTATCTCCTTTCATGGAATCTCCAGGTTATGATTTCTACAGCTTCATGCTCCACCCAACCAAGTGTGAACAGCTGAGTAGTCTAATTGCTTTATCAGTGCTGTAGATATAACATTTCCCAAGGGAATTTAAGGAGTTAGAGGTTTTAAGCTCTTAGTCCGTGCTGATCTTTGAAATCATCTTGGAAAAAAAAAACTAATTGAATTCAAGAACAAATGATAAATTTATTTCAGTGGCTGGTGGTTTGGGTGCAATCTGAGGGCTGTGAAATTCCCTGTAATGTTGCCACTTTGTCCATGGAAACTTTATAAGGGTGTGGAGTGTGGGCTCAGCGTGTCTCCTGTGTGCAGAATCTAAAGTGAACATCTGTTTAGCATGTTTTGCAGCAAGCGGTGGCACACATAAGCTTACTAAACCCTCAAAATGTTTGGAGAGATTCAGACAAAAAAGGATTAGAGAACATGTGGTGTGTAATCTGGCGCACGTCCTATATGCACAAAAACCTTTCAGTTGAGCAGAGGACTTGTTTGATGTTTTTGAAAACATGGAGCCTTTGTGTTTGCACGCACCTGTGTTTGGATTTGATGCCTCCGTTCAAGGTGGGTAGACGTGCCATGTACACCTGTGCCGTCTCTGCTCATTCCTATCCCTATGCTTTGCAGGTGTCAGTGGTACATCAAAGCCAAGATGAAGTCGGTGGAGAAGAGGAGGGCAAACTGTCTGAATGGACACAGTAAGAAAAAAGGGTTTTAATTCCCCTTCAAGTGAAATGTATTTTAAAAAATCAGTATTTACCGTTGCCAAATTCATTGCTGGATACCAAAGCCTCTTGGAAAGTTAATGGGGACAGGAAAATCAAACCCTAAATGTGTGTAGTATTGCACAATAGTTAAGCTTCATATGGTTAGTGGTACACAAGAAAACACTATTCCTTACTTGACTCATTTTAAGTTACTTGTTTTTTACAAGAGGGTTTTGGGAGAAATTCAGATTTAAATCCCGATTCTGATGTAGATCTATATGTCCAAAGGTTATGGTGTGGTGTATCACTTCAGATGTACAGATAAGGTGCTTTGGAAGGAGATTCCAGGCCGTACAAATTGTGCATGCACAGAGAAGTATTTAAGACACATAGAGGCTTCTATGCCTGTGTTATGCGCTTCTGATGAAAGCATGATTACAGGCGGGTTATTCATGGGCAGGTAATGGGGTCAGAGGGGTGGTGGGTAGGCAATGGGGTCAGAGGGGTTAAATAAGCCTCTAATGGACCCCATCACCTTTAACCTCTACCAGGCCTGAGCCTCTCTTTGCATCTGTGCGATGAAAAGGATGCAGATGCACAGCGCAGACTGGAAGCTCTTCTCTTTGGGATACTCCAGCTGTTCCTCAGTGGGTGTTTACCTGCTTTTGCCAGACTCACTCCCTGTACACAGCAGGGCATCAGATCTGAGACAGACACAGTGTGGAGCCAGAATGAACCTGGACCCAAGCTGTGGCGCTGCTATATGGGACTCCCCCTCTTTATATCTATTCCAGTCCCTTCCCCAGAAGTAAAGACGTACATCGACCCAGATGCCTATGAGGATCCCACCCAGGCGGTCCATGAGTTTGCAAAGGAAATCAACCCCACCTGGATTCACATCGAGAGAGTGATCGGAGCAGGTGGGTGCTCGCCTGAAGCAGGTTCATCCGACCTCAAGTCTAACTTTCTTTGGAATCTATTTTTGTGAATAAATAAAACATATTCACTTTTCTATACAAAATTTACTCTTTCTGTTTCTCCTTCTTTACATTATATGCATTATATTTAATTTTCACATGGGTTGTGCTTCAGCTGTACAGTAATCCAGTAATCATGAAATTATTATTTTCTGCAATATGAGAAATGATCTATTTGTGTTTGACAGATATCTTAATCATCCCTTTTTTCATACAGAGACCTAATTCAATCCCAATGCGTCTGATGTAAAAGTCATTTATTGCAGCTCAGTCTGACAACAGAAAGAAATTAAACCATTTTCAGCTTTGAGTAGAACAAAGGATCATTGCTAGGAATAGATTCTGAGATGAGTCTTCTGCAGGTGAATGAGGATCCTCAGAATTAAATATTAAAAGATGAGGAAAAAAGCTACCGCAGACAAAACGTATCCTTAAATACCATGAGTGCCATCTAGTGGTAAATCCAGAAAGTTTGGCCTATGGTGTATCTTAGACTAGATAAGAATCAGGAAATACTTACTAACAAGTCATAGAATAGGTCTAATGTAGATTAAAGATAAATTTTCCATTATCCAAAAATGTTACCCTGTGTGATTTAGGTGAATTTGGGGAGGTGTGCAGCGGGCGACTTCGACCCCCAGGGATGAGAGAGATTCCTGTGGCCATAAAGACCCTGAAGGGCGGCTCCGTGGAGTGCCAGAGGCGTGACTTCCTCCGAGAGGCGAGCATCATGGGGCAGTTTGACCACCCCAACATCATTAGACTGGAGGGTGTCGTCACCAAAAGTAAGACTCCAAAAATGCATTTGTGTATGCAATGAGAAACACAGCTGCCCCCTCATTCCCCTTCCAGGACACGATTTGTTTGCTTTTCAGAAGCCCTCATGCAGAGCCATTTAGATACAGCTGGATACCTGCTCAGTCCATCCTGGGCAAATACTATGCTCAAGAGTACAACAGCAGTGTACTCCTTGGGATACAGTCCTACATTAGAACTTACTGATTACAAGCTAAATTATATCACCAATATACCACACTGCAATGATACAGTCCTGTTTGAAAGCAAACACCTTTACACTTGGTCAGCGCTGCTTTCCTCTGACCTTGCACTTCTGCCCTGATCAGGAAGATGAATTACACAAACCACTCATGCTGACAGACTTTCAGATTTCCTCTAAAACAATTACATTTACAGTGTGAGTACAATACATGCTGGTGCACTGTATGGACCTACAGTGCCATTCCTATTTTCTGTCTAAGGTGTTGTTTCTGCCCTCCAGGAGAATGACAGGTAGGCTAATCTCAGGGGAACAGACCACAGGTAGCATCGCTGCTCCATTTATCCTTTTCCTTCTGTGTTTCTGTCATCTCTGTATGGATTTCCTGTGTGTTGCTGCTTTAACCTTTCATAACAGAATTAAGCTAACTGTGCCAAATAAAGGTCCTGAGTCCTCAGCACAGTGATTTTGTTGTTTATAGCATTGTGCCTGTTCCTGTTTCAGTAACACACCCACTGCATATGGAGAGAATATGTGAGGGAACAACTCCTTGGGGAACAGACAAATGTTGGTGAATGTGTATAAACAAAACTGACACTGAGCTGAAGACCAGCCCCTGGGTGTTGTGGTTGTGATCCTACAACTACCTCCCCCTGTGTGGAGTGACTTGTTAAAGCCACCTCTCATAATCGATCAACCATTTGACAATTGTCAATCAGCATTAGCCAAAAGAACCAGTAATTACCTGCATGAGACTTTGTGATTACCCCAAGGTCACAAAAGCAGGAAAGACCAATAACAGCAGTAATGAATAATCAGGAAGGAGTTGTACTTTCATTATATGTGTAATTTGTGATTTTTGATGTGATTTTTCTACTGTTTGGGTGTTTTAAATGACAATACTTTTACTTTAGTACATTTTTTACTCCACTACCTTCCTTCAAACTGAGTCTGTTACATTTCCATGGTTGTTCTCAGGATATGCTACTTTTAATCACCCTCAAGTACATTTTCTCTGAAGTAACAGTATTTTTGCTTAGGATTTCCAGTGCTCTTTACACCACTGCTTGCAACAACCATGTATATTCCAGTGTAATTCTCAATAATTATTTTCTTCTTCACAGCAACATAAGTGAGAGAAAGACTTTTATACAAGAGAGCAATAAATCTTGCTTTTGACAGTGTAGATTTTAAAATAATTGTTCTCCTTCTAACATTGTTAGTCTTTTCAATCTATTAGCACTTCAGTGTTGCCTGTGGCTGCCGCGGTGGTGAATGGAATCATTACAAAGAGGTCATAATCTCTCCTTCTGCATGTGAGACACTTACAATTCCCGGCAGTGGGACCCACTTTCATTCTGTTTCAGCCTCATGCAAAGCAACCCTGTGCAGACAGAATGCCCCTTACAAATACAGCCTATTTGAAAACACTATCTGAAAACACTAAAGCTAATCAATTTTCCCCTTAACCACCTAAGACAGAAAAGATTGGTCAAGGGACCAATCATTTCTGTCCATTTCTGACCAAATGATTGGTCAAGGGACATCTAAAATGTGTGCTGTGGCCTCTGTGAGAGCTGTGATATCCTGAAATCACATCCACAGATGACTCCCAACATTAGATTTACATGAATTTTTATTGATCTTTTCAAAAGATTTTCTTTACAAAAACAGAGCTGTTTAGAAATAAATAAAGTGAGATGAATCAAATGCAGGTTTGCGGGCAGCAGATTGTGGAAAACCTTTTGACTATATGGTTATTATGTGATTCAAGTTTTCCATGAAACCAATAATGAAGGCAATACTCCTAAAATTGCTTCCCTTTATTTCAGTAGTGCACATAACCAATTGTCTGTAGTCTTTGCTGGCATTTTTGGATAAGGATACCACTGTTTTAACTGAACGTTTTGTCTTTTCATGAGGGGCAGGTGATTCACAGTTTCGATGTGTCTCCTGCTTGGCAAGCGTATTCTACTATCTTCTTGAAGTCTGAATCTATCACTCAGTGGATTCAGTGACATTTGATGCTGTGTCCTCACCTTTTCATGTCAAGTTTATTTAATGCTTAAAGTATTTAATTTTGCTTTTTTTATTTTATTTTGACTCTGAGTGAGTCACATCCTTGAATTGTGTTTAGTGAGTGATGGTGAATTTTGACTCTCATTCCATTTGGAGATGCATATCTCGCTCAGCTGGCTGTGTAACTTTGGGTTAAGGCTGGAAATTCCCCCCCCAGCTCTGTTAGCATGCAGATTCTATTCCCTCCATCACCCCATACTGCTCAACAGAGCTGGGGTCTTTCTGTCAGTAACAGACTAGCGCAAGCTGGCACGTTTACTGGGAACAGCTGCAGGTGATGCTGGGAAATGAGTCATAAGAGGGATCTGTCACATTGCTGGCATTGAAATATGCCGCCCACGTGTGTTCCCTCGGCCACGATGCACCCCAACACAGGCACCATTACTCTCAAGCCGTACCCCAGAATTGCCCAGGACACTGCCACCATCACATACCGTTGAGAGGCTGTCTCCAATCTGATGCCTCTCTGTCTCTCTCTTACACACACCCACCATCTGCTCACAAGATACTTAAGAGAGACTCTAATGAGGGGAGCTGTAGCTTACAGTGGCTTTACATTATATCCAGGCAGTGTTAATCGTCCAGAGTAATGCGTAAATGAGTAGAGAATATGTGCAATGTCTATCTAGCTAACGAGATGTAATTTAAACAATATTCAGCTGGTTCTAGTAGAGAAGTAATCAATGATGTGTTCTGTAATTTCTGCGACTTCATCATGTTTGCTCCCTTTGACATGCTCTCCAGCTTCTTGACAGAAACACAAAATGTTTTCCAAAATGCACCAAAATCCACTTCACATGCTACAACCTTTTCTCTTTGGGATATTATGCCTTACTTAAACTCCAAATTGATTGCAACTTACCTTGGGTCAGGAGAGAGTGTGATATTAGTCTGTGGAGCTATGTTGTTGGTTGCTAATGAACTCTGTCAGAATTGCAGAAATTTCTGCAATTTAGAATATTGTTTTGCACTAATATGATTTCTTGTCCAAATGCAGAAAGCTGAGAACATTGTAGAAACCCAGTCCTTGTACTAGAGATATTGTCTTTGCACATATACCTTGTGATCTGTTGCTTTAACATGTGTGGGACCATTTTACATACTGATTTCATATAATCTGTGAAGATAGACCCAATTTCCCATTAGCTCCAGAGTCAAAGGCCATTATGTATGTACCAGGTGTCCAACTCTCAATGGTTTGATGGAACTGGATTTATACTGAGGAAGTGGCACAAGGTCAGAAAGCTCTAATCTAACTGTGGGTTGCACCTGTATCAAGCTCAGGCCTATGGACAAAATGCTTCAGCCAGTAGCCTGTAAGCATTCACAGTGCATCTCACAACATAAAGATGGTGACATTTTGAGTCATTCACTATCCAAGGAGAAATGCAGCTCATTTGAAGTGATGTTTTCTTTCTCCAGATCATCTGAAGCTGCTTGGTTGGTCCTCCTGACCATTTGATTAACCTCATCTGTTCTTCTTCACTATTTAAATCTGCTCTGAACGAGGCGATCTAAGATGCAGTGCATTTCTCAATTTGTCAAACTCGCAGTATGTTGATTGCCATGTGTTTGGGACTGGAATCTGTGAAGTTATGTCTGCATTTTTCCTTACATCCCTCTCTGCTCTCTCTTTAGGCCAGCCAGTCATGATTGTGGTGGAATATATGGAGAAGGGATCGCTGGACTCCTTTCTGAGGGTGAGAATGTGTTCCTCCACAACACAAAGTTGAGGTAGAAAACAGTGGAAATAAGATATTTTCAGCACAGCTACCTTTCACTTACATTCTGCTTTTATAAGCGGCTGAGAATGTGTTTATTCATTTGCAAATGGATGAGATGTACTTATATATCATATTTCATACTTCCTGAATGTGCCCTAATTCCTCGATATGTCCCTCTGAGTTGATGTGTGATTATGCACTATGCATCTAAAATGTGTTAAAATGTGTTGGCTTTGTTGCCACATGGTAGGATCTCATTAACAACCTTACTGGAAATAGATGGAAATAGAGACACTGATTAGCGATTCCTCCCAGATTCATTTTTACACCTGTGGTGATATTTTAGAGTTAGAGGTATTAAAAAGTTTGCCAGCACTATTCCTCTGTAGGCAGCGCACTGTAACATTTGGATCATTTGCCCTCATCTCCATTAAAAGTGCTGAGTGCTATTATGAATGATGTGATGCACCTGATAATGGGACTAGAGACAGCAGACTGCTAGATTGATGATGCTCTGTCACACTGAGCATTGCTTTGACCCTTCATTTGCACAGCTGCCAGTGTGTAGGCTTCGGTTCTCAGTCAACCTCAGCCCCCACCCCACCTCAGCCGTCTCTTTCTCTCTCTCCAGAAGCACGATGCCCAGCTCACCATGATCCAGCTGGTGGGCATGTTGCGTGGTATCGCTGCAGGCATGAAGTACCTCTCTGACATGGGCTACGTCCACCGCGACCTGGCCGCCCGCAACATCCTGGTCAACAGCAACCTGGTGTGCAAGGTGTCCGACTTTGGCTTGTCCCGGGT
Organism: Megalops cyprinoides; assembly: GCF_013368585.1. Lineage (NCBI taxonomy): Eukaryota > Metazoa > Chordata > Actinopteri > Elopiformes > Megalopidae > Megalops > Megalops cyprinoides. The sequence continues at coordinate 14,373,203 of NC_050596.1, forward strand.
GCTGGAGGATGACCCCGAAGCAGCCTACACTACCACAGTAAGGGAAAGGGGGGTCTAACTCCCTGGGTGCCACACTCTGTTTTTAATTGCTGTATTTGTACCAGTGTGTACATGTGTTTATATATTCAGTTCCACACTCACAGTTTTAACAAGGAGTTGTTGTTAATCTGAAAAACAACTCACGAAAACATGTGCTTGTAAAAGTCTGTGTGGACACTTAAACTCACGCACCCGTTCAGCTAAATAAACTGCTTAAATGATTGTAACTACAGGGGATTTAGCAGTACCCAGAAGTCGGTTCAGAATGCATTAGTGTGCCCTTGACATGCACAAAGCGTCCACTGTTCTTTCTCTCCTCTATGTGTTGCTGTACCACTTGGTTCGGTGCAGAATTGTTTTGCTGCAGGGTTTAGAACCGCTGTGCCACAGTCATTTTTGGAGAGTAAGATGGAGCTTTCTGAGCAGCTGACATGGCTCTGACCTCTACTCGGCTAGCCGCTGTTGGGGGATATGTAGTACTCTGGGACTGTAAGCCATTTTTCTGCATGACAGAAATCTCAGCCCACAGATGGAGAAGGCTGGATTGGTCACAGCAAGAATACGCGTGAAGGATTTGTGTGGTATTATTGTTTGCCCTTATGTGGAAGAGCAGAGTGAGTGAGACACACTGATCCAGATTTGACAGCTTCATGGCAAGTGTGACAGCAAAGGCAATGTATGAGCTTTGTCATTGAATTGAACCCAGGTGAAAACACAATGGTATGTTGCTAATATACTGTACAATTCTATATTCAAGACCACAGGTCATATAGATTATAGGTTTCAACTACATCTTGTAAAGTATGCAGCACATTGATTAAAAGAAGATTCTTTATGGGAGTGACTTAATTTTTCTCAGTGAATGTCTCAATGAGAGATGGGATATATATCCTGATTGAAAGCTGTAACAGGGGGTAATATTGATGTGACAGTGATAAAAGGTGACATGGGATTTAAGAATTGATTAACTCTTAAAACATCCAAGATGATTAAACTGTGCCCTGAGCTCTCAGTATTGAGGAATATATGTGATAGGATTACAGATAAGGCTAATTGGAATTTTAATAATATGCCACAAGGAATTAATTACATGATTACATACTTCAGTGAGTCTGGAACTTAGTTCTTCAGTTTAAATCTACATCCCCCTATTTGCTCAAAACTACACTGCCCTCTAGTGCAGCCATTTGAAAGTGTGCCCAGCCCAAGCGGTCAGCATTTTTCAATGCTTCAACTTATGAACGCAGTCACGCAGGGCCACGAATGGTGTAGTTACCATTATAGAAAACGTAATCACATAAATCCATTAATGCGCTCATATTCTTAGGATTTGGAATGAAATCCACTTTACTCAAATGTAATTATTCACAGTCACAGTAGGTGGATGAATTTTCATGGTGGTAGTATTATAGTTGAATAGGCTGAAAAAGCCAGCTTACAACTTACACTTATCAAACTTGGCCAATACCTTGAGCTAGAATGGGATTGCATTTTTGTGCTTTTTGTGTCAATGCCTAAAATATGTTTGACATATTTATGATTTTACATTGAAAAATTTCCCATTGCCTAACTTGGACAGTACTTTCAGAATCTGTACATTCTGACACATGCAGCTGACATCATTATTGGCCTGCTACAGCGGCCACAGATACAGACCGTCGCTTGAGCAAAGATTGGGACTACTAGCTACTACCATGCTAGGCTTTTTCAAGCCAACTTTAATTTAGTTTCATATTGTATCATGTTGTAGTTTCATCTTCCTCTGCTATGGTGGCATATTATGTGTAGCATGGTGGGCTTCAGCAGGCAATGAGCAGTGACCCCCTATCCAACAGTAGACAGAGTAGGGGCATCTTGAGTTTTACAGGCATGTTATACATTGAGATAGGAAAAGTCTGGTAAACTGATCCAATGCAGTGATCTATTTTTCATGTTATTTCACTGTTAAAATTTCCATGGCAGCAGGTGGAGCCACAGAAGTAATTGTTGCTCAGAGGGCAGGAGATAAAGAGAAAGGGAGAGATGGTAGTGCTAGGAATATGATGACCAGACAATTTGGGCACAGTATGCAATGGGGCATTGTGATGCTGTGTAGCCCCAGCAAACATACAGTATTGCAGCATGAGCAATATAAGTCCCCATTAAGACCAAGAACCAGGGGATGGCAAAGACAGTTCTTACTACCAAACATTTTGTCTAGCCATGAGCCACCCTCCTTCTCAGCACCCAGTTTGACTGTAGATACATTTTCAGTCTAGACTTAAAAATTGTGATTATGTTTGAGTCTCAGAAATAATATGGTAGGCTATTCCATAACAGAGAAGCCTTTTGTGAAAAAAGCTACCACTACCTTTCTTTCTTCCTATTCTTAGATGCACCAAAAAGCTACTCTCGTTTGAACAAAACAATCTAGGGGGGTTTAGGGGATTAAGAGATCCTTCATGTAAGCAGGTGCAATGTTTTTTAAAGCCATAAGTTAGGAGCGGTGGTTTGAGCTCAATTCAGTATTTTAGTGGTAACCAGTCACGTGGTGTTAGAACTGGAGTAATATGATCATTTTTTGAACAAGTTGCTGTGGCATTCAAGCATTTTGATAGTCTAATCAAGATGTAATAAATGCATGGACTGTTTTTTCTGACTTATTCATGGAAAAAAGGGCCTAATTTTGGCAGTTTGTCATATTTAAAAAATGCCAGTGTACATATAGTATATATAGTTATTTTTCACAGCTCCCTGATTTCAGTACCATATTTCCTTCCTTATACAATGTACATGTATATATTTACATGTGTCTATTTAATTGTATCAATTTAAAACCCACAGCTCTGAATAATGGCCGCTCACAGCAAGCTTGATGAAGTAGTAGGAAGCCTCTGTTTGCTATGAAGGGCATTGAGAGGGAGAAATGCCTGTGTTTGTTTTTTTCAGGGAGGAAAAATCCCCATTCGATGGACATCTCCAGAGGCTATTGCATACAGGAAGTTCTCATCAGCCAGCGATGTATGGAGCTACGGCATTGTCATGTGGGAAGTGATGTCATATGGGGAGCGGCCCTATTGGGAGATGTCCAATCAGGATGTGAGTGTTTATTTATTCAAGCAGCTGTTTCATTTTAATGGAAAGGCATTTTGTGCAGATATTTCTTTTGCCATTAGAATTTTTGTTATTTACCTGATTGTTTCTTAGTTGTGCTGGTTTCTGGTAAAGTGGCTTGAGTGTTTGCGTCAAACTTACAGTACGCACTACAATTTAATTGAAGCAAATATGTTATCATTGGAGTTTTTTCACAACTAAGAGGTGATGATTGAAAATTATTTCAAAGGTGTCCGTGACAACCAGTCATGCTTACGTGAAAAGAAATGCTGCTTCCTAACAAAACTTGTGGAAAATCAAGGGAATGAAACTGTGAGTGAATATGACAAGCATGGGGGACAGAGGATTTGAGTTGGGTTCAGCTGATCTTTATTCACCTGGAATTAAACAAACATATTAATTTGGAAAAACTTTAGGGTGAAATGGTAGATGCTTCCATAATATACCTAAGGTAATTTCCCTACATATACTTGTAAGATACAGTATACTGTAAAATCAAGAAAATGTATGATACTTAAAGACAACTGTAGTTATTGATCACAATGTAAACACTGTTTCATTTTACTGAGGACTGTGAAAGGAAGGTTTCCTCATCTCACCACTCTTAGGCACTCTGACATTTGTCATGCACCTGTGAGTTGCTTGGATGATGTCAGCAGACTAACTGCATTTGTCTCACCTAAGCGCTCCTGAGTGGATGGAGTGGTTGGTGGCAAAAAAAATACACAAATAAAAAGCATCATACAGAAAGAGTGAGAGAGTGTGCACTCACAGGAGAGCAGAAACTTTATGAAGGTGGAACATTCGCAGTTGCCCTGAGGCAGTAACCCTGCTGTGAGTGTGAGAACAGAGGCCTTACACAGCAGCCAAGCTGTTCCCCTGCCCACTGAGAGAGCAAGCTAGTTAGGCTACCCGCATCAAAGGCACACTGCTAGCAAAGGTAGAATTGGGTTAACACATTTGCCAGAGTCTAGAACTCAACTCTTGAAGGGAAGTCCTCCAGCAATATCAGAATTAAACTTTATTGGCTAAGCATGCTTCTATGCATATAAGGAATTTGACTCTGGTTCCAGTGTCTCTTGTAGTGCTTTCATACAAGCATAGTATTATGTGAAACTTAACAGTCAAATCTGACAAAAAATATTGCCCTCTCGTAAAGCCTTGAACCTGTACCTGTCCCATCTTATGTGCTGAATTATAAATGGGTGAGGAAGTTGTCCAGGTGAGAGTACTTGTATGCTGCCAAGCTTCCAGTATACGATAGCAGTGATTCTCAGTCCTTGTCCTAGGAACACACCATAGTAAGGGACCCTGCAACACCACATGCCATGATTAACAATGAAATCTGCTGAGTAGCAGGTAGTGACTGACCCCAGGTCAGTACAGGACCTCATATGACAACATGGTGCATTGTTACAAACCAGATTGGCAGGCTGGGGAGCAGGATGTCCTTATCATTGTCTTACCACTCTCCCTGCTGAGACATTTTCAAATGATAAAAAGCAAACTCAGGCTACCACATTTTAGCTTCCTGCTACCGAGCATTCCTGTAGAGAAGCTGGCTGACACTTCTCTCGTAAATGAGCCCAACAAGAACAAAAGGTTAAAAGAACGCAATCACTTATTTTTAAAATCCAAACAAAGAAACCAGCCTATGCAAACCACCAGCAGGGACAAAATGAGCCCTTTCTCCTGCTCTCAAGCCACACCTGTATTTAATCCACTTTCAATTCGTCAGGTGTGACTTGTTACCCAATCGGCTGGCTCCCCATACAAATTGCCAACATGTGCACACAATTAACAAATGATTGATACACAACTGACAATTAGGTTCAAGGGGGAGGTGAAGGCTCCCCTTCGCAATTCCCATATCCATGAACTGCTTCTCTCTGCATTCCATACAGGCCAGGCACAAAGGGCCCAGGTGTTGCATTGTTTGTGGGTCGATCTGCATTCAGTTGATTTTGAGTTTTGTTGGGATGAAATTGCTAAAAGCAGCCATTTGACCTGAATGGCTCCTGCAGGTGATCCTGTCTATAGAGGAGGGGTACCGCCTCCCGGCTCCGATGGGATGCCCTATGGCGCTGCACCAGCTCATGCTTCACTGCTGGCAGGAGGAGAGAAGTCACCGGCCGAGGTTCACGGACATCGTCAGCTTCCTGGAAAAGCTCATCTGCAATCCGAGCAGCCTGCTCCCCCTGGTGGAGGGTGTGGAGAGGTAGGGTCTGTCAGATTGTGCAGGCTTACATTGGGCCCACTCTGGATGGGGACATCACCCTCAGGGGTCAGGGGCTACATTTTATTAGGTTAATTAAAACCGGACTGTGAAGAATACAATAAAAACATGCATTAAGTGTTTGTGGCAGCGATAAGGAGCTGGCTGTACAGTAAATCATTCACTCAACGCATTACACAGATTTGAATAAACCTAAAGAAAAGTATTAATGTTAACTTTTTGTCCTCTTTTTGTACTGGTCTACTCCTCATGCAGCTTGCCGGAGTCCCCCGGAGATGTCTCCGATTACCCTCTTTTCATCTCCATTGGTGATTGGCTGGATTCTATTAAAATGAGCCAATACAAGAACAGCTTCTTGGCAGCAGGCTACACTACACTGGACTCGGTCTCCAGGATGAGCATCGAGTGAGTGGAAGTAATTTGTGCAGCATAATATTTATAGCAGCAGTATATTTTTTAAATAATTTTTAAATACTTAACATTCAATACACTCAATATTTTGTCTTGTAACTGCCTTCTTGGGATATCAATATGTATATCTGGAGTGCATTTTCTAAATTTGGAGCTTTTCAAAAACTAGAAATCTTTTTGTTTGTGTGTGTATCTCTGCATGCATGTGCATCTATGTATGTCTGTGCCTGTGTGTGCACATCTGTGCATGTCTGTTTGTGTGTGTGTATATACCTCTATATGTGGGCTTGTGCGTGTTTTTCTCAGAGATGTCCGGCGGACGGGGGTGACACTGATTGGACACCAGAGGCGCATAGTGAGCAGCATACAGATGTTGCGCCTGCAGCTACTCCACATCCAGGAGACAGGCTTTCATGTATGAGGCTGTGAGCACGCTGCCAGCCATCGCCTTTAGCTCAGCCGTCTGGCCCCAAGGAGACTGCCCGTTACAGCTGCAAGGCCCGACTTCTAGCAACCTCACACTGCTTTTCTTGGACTTGAACTCAACAATATGGACCACTTTTTAAAAAAAAAAAAACAGCCGTTTCAGTCTGACAAGGCAGTCTGGACTTTGACAGGCAGCCATTTACCAAAAGGAAGCTACTGACCTTGCTGCTGCCAGGCTATTTTTAAGGGCAGCAAATGTATTGGCATCTACATATGTTTGGTACATTTACAGACGTGATCTGCAGTTTTTCTCTGTTTTGTGATCATGTAGCTGCTATCAGGTGTGAAATCAATAGAATTTGCTTGTTACATTTATCATTTTAAAATTAAGTGATTAAAAAGGTACTTTATTGAACTTCTTCCCAAAATATGTTTTATGGTAATACTTGAAAAATTAAGGATCCAATCATGAGATTCATTTCCAAATGTGAACAACTTTTAAATGTGCAATGCGTATATCAATAATTATTTTAGTGTAATACTTACATATGTGAAGTCTTGTATGTGAAAGCCCTGGTTAATTTGCATATAATTTCCTTACTTGTATTTATTTCAACTTTCTTTAATTCAGTAATGTATGCAGTTGATAAAGAAGAGTGCTCATACTAATAAGTATAGACAAGTGCAAAGCTGTGCTCTCTGCTTACAGCTCAGTTTAAGACTAAATGCAGCCCTCAGCTTTGGGTCGAATGCATGCAGTTTTGAAAAGATCTGCAGTAGCATTCATTCACGTAACATTTGGTACTAAGATTTGGTACATTTGGAAATGTTGACAAAAGTGGACTTACAACCAGAAGGTATGAGTTGTTAAGTAAATCCAGAACAAAGCAATGCTGGGGTGGTTAGCTTGTAATTTAGAAGATCATGTCTTTTGACAGAAGATTTCTGTGAATGAATGGATATGAGATTGTAAAATTCTCCAGAATGAGGACATGGTTGATACATTGGCCAGTTGAGTAGTTCCCGAAGGACTGAGAACCCTGTGTATACCTCAGCTGAAATGTATGAAGAAAAGCACACCTACTCTTCAAAGGGAGGAAGAACAAGCCAGGGGGATGTGTCTGCTGAATGCTAATTGCTTCACACTCACAGCCACACACACCAAGCAGTACCCTGATTCATTCCTCCAGTCAAGAGACAAGCACATATTTCCTGAAACGTGAGAGCACTTGATGATCCAAAGCAGGTGTTCACAGCAAGAAGACCTGGCTTTCTCCCTAACGATGGCTAAAAGTTCTGGAAGACCTGGCTTTCTCCCCCAGGATGGCTGAAAACACTGGAAGTGGAGAAAGGAAATGTAGCATTTTACTGCTGAGCAATGGGAAGCATTTCTTTTGTACAAAGTACAAGTACTTATAATGTATTTTATTTTTCTATGGTTTCCAAAGAGGCATTGTTAGCTCATGCAGACTATATATGCCTGTCTGTGAGTATATTTGTTAGCCAATAAAAGTCATGTTTAGTGCTGTCAGTGCTTGTTCCCTGGTTTTATGTGCAACAACTGAGATCACATTTGGCAATATGGCTACACGTGTCTTGGCTGAGAGTGATGACAAACAATTTGGCCAATCAGGTATTTGTAAAATATATTAAATATTATACCATTGCAGTAAACTCTGGCTGAGTTTACAAGTGTGGGAAGCCTCCCTCATACATGGAACAATTCTTCTGCTACCATTGTGGAGAAATTGGACATTACCACATTGGACATTACAAAGAGGTGTGTGTGTGTGTGTGAGTGTGTGTGTGTGTGTGTGTGTGTGTGTGTGTGTTGGGGGGGGGGGGGGGGGTTGTTGGGATGACACTATTGGAGAATATTTCTAAGTACAGAGGTTAGAGTGCAATTATTTAAAATGTATCACTTTGCACACAGAATAGCGCCCTGTGAATAGTTGCTACATACTGCATTCAGAATTGCATTACAAGAAATTATTATATCATATATATATATATACGTGATCAATATACAGAGAAAGTAAATGGAGAAAGAAATGCAAAACTAAGACATGCAAAATTCAAAACTAAGTATCCAGCAAAGTTGTGTGGATGCCCCTGCTGTCTCTGAGGCTTGGATTACACAGAAAGCATTTCTTTTCCAAGACAAGGTGCCGGAAACAGTCAGCACATCCTGTTGTGATGAACTGAAACTGGTCCGATGCAGTACAAGCGACTGGAAACATAATGGTGTTGTAAGAATGAACATTGGCCTCATTGTAGTAGCTTCTGTGCAACACAGCTCTAAGGCATTGGTTATGGGGTCATTTTTTTTGGCTTTGATTGACACAGAACGCTGCAAAAAGAAGAGCCGCTCCAAGGCCTGACTATACAGCTGCTGTTATTTCATACAGATATGGACAGCGATCCTTCAGCGTAACTGGACTGTGCATGGTAACGTGGAAATTGGAGCTGCTAATTTCCCACAACTTCTCTGTAATAAAATTGCTGTCTGCCAACATATGCAGTGTGATAAGTTGTCAGAATACTCTCTGGTTTTATTACTGTAATTACTAACTGTTGTCCTGCATTGTATCCGTTTTATCATAATACATGAATCTATAAATTCACAGGACTTGGTTGAGCCCGCAGCGCCCATCCCAATAGCGGGACATCTTGAGCCGCCTCGGTGCTCTTAGGTCCCTTTGTAGAGGCTTGGCGTACAAAGCCCTATTCATATCCGCACGTCAGATCTCTCTGATGGCTGACGAAGCGCCTGAGAGGGGTGTGCGGACGCTTCCCACTGCCCAGTCATCACCCCTCTGACAACAACAGCCTCTGTTCGCGCAGCACCGGAGGCGCTATCCGCAGATTATTGTCCAATCAGAGAACGCTTTATACGTGTGAGCACCAGTGAGTCGGCAGAGCGCAACGGCTAAAGTTGCCTCGAGCTGCCTCCCTGCATCATTGGACAGCCAGGATGAGAGAGACTCTGCACAGGTAAGGCACTGTAGAGGGCTTAATTAAAGGCAGACATTTTAATTAAGGGCTTGCAGCATTTGTGTTGTTATGTGTTATTATGAATATTAAATGACTACTTCTTTGCAGGTGAGCTGGGCATTCTGAATCAAATGACAAAGGACAAATCCTCTTTGAGCTTTGAGGTACAAGATGCACACACACATCAGACTGTTGATTTATACTATGAAATCAATCTCTCCTACAGTTTTTATTAAACGATGAAATGTGTGAGTATGTAAGCATTACATCAGATGTAGGAGCACACAAACAATGCATAGATCTAACATCTGTCTGTACCACTGTAGTCTGTGTTTCTCTGTGGAATAAATCACCCAGCACAATGGGGAGCCTATGTTCACTTGCATGTTCTGTACACTGTGTGGGTGTAGGTAATGCTAATGCTAATTAGCAAGCTTCCGGGCACATTGATCACAAATCATGTGGCTACCCTACAGAAGTTACCATTGTGCAGCTGTTTGTGGAAACTGGCGTGCTTGGATTGTGGATAAGTTGTAGGTCAGTGACACAGACTGTTTTGTCACTGGACACAAGTAAGGGACTATAAACTATGTGACAAAGCCATATTGTGAATGGCAGCAATCCAATAATCAGTGAGAAGGCCTGATAATGACAGGGTTTCTTGAAATGTGATATGGTTGCCAAATTTGTTCCTATTTCAGTGTTTTCAGATGAAATATAGTTACATGCTATTACACATTACAATGTTTCTTTAATTTCATTAATGTCAATAATTCACATTCTGTATTTGTGAACTTTGAGATGATCTAGTGGTTGAAAACAATTTCACAGAACAGACAGCATTATCATGCCTGATGACTTCTTAACACTATGTATCTCATTAAGAGATACCCAAATTACAGAAGCAAAATATGCCCAGCCTTTTGGTGTAAAGTCATCAAAGTAAACCAGACTTAATTGGAATGTTCCGTCTTTAATTTTCACTTCTCTCCACAGGATTTCTGAAATACTCAGAGTGCATAAAGGTGGGAGTTAATGTAACAGCGTATTGGTGAAACAGCTCATCCAAAACGCAATCAGAAAATACCCAATAATCTACAAAAGTTCAAAATGATTTTCTCAACGGAGGGACAACTAAAAATCTGAGTCCAAGCAAATATAAAAGAGGACTGTGGTCATTTCTGGTGAGTGAAATCCTATAACTGATTAATTTATACGTCACAGATGGCCGCCATGGTCGTCCAGCTGCTGGGCTTTTTCCTGGGTTTGCTGGGATTGTTCGGGACCGTCGTTGCCACGGTGATGCCCCACTGGCGCCGCACCATCTCGGTGGGCTCCAGCGCGCTCACCGACACAGCCTACATGAAGGGGCTGTGGATCGAGTGCGTGTGGCACAGCACGGGCGTCTACCTGTGCGAGATCCACCGCTCGCTGCTGGACCTGCCCCGCGACCTGCAGGCCGCCCGCGCCCTCATGGTGCTCTCCTGCGTGTCTTCCACCCTGGCCGCCGCCCTCTCCTCCGTGGGCATGAAGTGCACCAGCTGCGCCCGCAGCTCCCCGACTAAGACCGCGCTGGCGGTAAGCGGCGGGGTGTGCTACATGACGGCCGGTCTCCTCTGCCTCATCACTGTGTCCTGGACCACCAACGACGTCATTCGAGACTACTATAGCCACCTGGTGCCCAGCGGCATTAGGTATGAGATTGGACAAGCCATCTATGTGGGGTTTATCTCTGCTGCCCTCAGCATCACTGGCGGAGCTGTGCTCTGCCTGTCCTGTGGAGGTTCCCAGAAACACTTCCCAGACCCTCTGAAGAGCCACATTGCCTTACAGCAACTCCCACCACAGTACCAGCCTCCTATTGTGCACACAGTCAATGACACCCCCTCTGTCTACTCTGCCTCCAATACTGGATACAAACTCAATGACTATGTGTGACCAAGGCTGGCTGTCGTCACAAATCTGTTCAATCAAATCATCAGATCTGTCCTCAGTACCCCTTTGGGTTACCATGTCCTTGCCATTAATACTCTTAATGCCTTTTTAGGAACCCATTCCCTTGCCATTCAAGCTCTCTTACACTTGTGACTTATGACAAAAATACAGTGGCCTTTTAATGTTCCCAGCACTTTGATAGTGATATTACCAGGATTACTAGTATCTTTTATGTTTCCTTTTTATATAGTTTGGACATTTCTTCGAGGTAGAGAGGTAGGAACAGATAAAGGAAGAGATAGATTGCTAACTGGCCAATCCTGGAATTCTGTCAAACAATCTTTGCTACCCAAACTGCAGGCATAAATCTATTTTTGATCTGTTTTCAGTATAGTGCATTAATACAACTCTTTATTCTTTAGCTGAGGCAAATAGCTATATTTGCTTTCAATCTTTTCCACACAAATTGAACAAATGTATAAATAGATACTGTATGGCCTAAAATCTTAAGGTAAATACCTTTCCATTTATCAAATAACTCAGAGAAATGGCATCTATCTGTACTTACGACTTGATGTTTCAACTTCAGATCAGAATCGGAAATGCTGCATGAGCGGGAGAACCTGAACCATAATTTGTATTTCAGAGGCAGCTGTTCCACTAATCACCAGATGGTGGCAACAGCAGCCAGCATGTTCTTTTGTTGTTTATCTGCAAGCCTAGGGAAACACATCAACACTACATGAAAACCTTGACAGCTTCACCTCTTCTTAAGAGCTGCGTCTCTTCATCAGCGCGTTTGTATAGTTTTTAGATTTTTATTTTCTTGTTAGAAAAAAGATGCAATGATGGGATAAGTCATGGAGTAAATAATACTTACATTCCGCATTAATTCCTGTTTGGTGTGTGTCTGTCTGCTTCACAACATTGGAAATCCTCATACAGAATATGAACATTTTTTTCTTTGCTTACATTTTTAGTGGGCAAGTGTTCCTTTTGCATTATCGGTCTCAGCTGTATCAGGCTGCAGAGTCTCCGCTTTGAAGCAGATCCATCAGACACCTTGGCTGAGAAAGATTGAGCTGATGGTTATATAGATGTGGATGGACAATTTCTATTTTCATGTAAGAATGTTACTCATAACCATATTTTGAACATTGTTGTTTGCTGAAAATTAGTAAATTATTTCATAACAATTCAATGTGTTAAAAATCTTAGCTTTTAAAGTTAACCTGATATCTCTACAATAAAGTAAATGAAGTTATACCACATTGCTGTTAAAGATGTTCTGTACATTCTGTCTGTGACATTGTCTGCAGAAGATGTCATAAATGTCAGACCCAGTGGCCTTGAGAGTGTTCATAAATAAATGTTAATAGCATGTTCATATATTTATAAATTACAGCAAAGTCCAGTTGTTGTTTGAAATTAATTTCAGGTTGTTCAGGACCTTTACAAAGAATATATTACACAAGCCTTACTGTCTTATAAAGCATTCATTAACAAATACAGTACTTTATTAAGGGTGACATGGGATGATGCAGTCATGCATGTTATATAAAAGTGAACCTATACACCTAACAAGGATGATGTCTCTGTGTCAGCCATAAACCATATTTGCTTATAACCGGTTTATAAAATGGTGTTATGTTTCCTGATGGTGTTATGTGTTCTTTATGAAGGCCTTAAGTTACTCTCAGAACATGTGGCCGAATCTAAAAATGTCCAATTATTAATTACTAATTACACATGTGTTGACATTTACTGCCATTAAATGGCTACATTTATTCATTGTTATATCAGTAAGTGTTCATTGTATTTCTAAGCACACTTACACATTACAAGCTGATTCTATCTGCCTTCTCCGTATAATTAAACAATGACATTGTAAGGTAAAGCTTGATGATTGTGGTGGCTGAAAGCACAGGTGAATAAAAAAGATTTTCACAGTGTCTTGATGTTTCATGTAATTCTACATAGCAAGGTAAACAAAACCACTAATTGTCAGTTTCAATAAGCCAATGTTAGAAGAGTTATAAAGATATATCAGGATCTCTCAAGGATATACATATACAGTATTATTGCAAACAAAGAACAGTGTTGTTTGTGTCAGTTCCCTCTTGATGCTATCTGTATTTACAAACATATTGTTATTCTTGGATTCATGGAGGGATTCTTTGGCATGTTGGTTTTCAGCAGATTCATAACAACATAGGCTCACTATTCTCTTCAGGCACGTATGACTATGTTCAATGCTTCCTGGATGCTTTGCCATGGCTATTTGTTCTGTTAAGAGCTGTAGGGATACACGAGAACAGTAACAACATTAGATATTAAATATAAATACAGTATCACAACATGCAATGAGCAATCATTGTCATAATACCACAGTTCCACAAGCATCTGTCTAACCCATTTATTTGTATTAGGGCCTTCTCAGTTAATATTGAATTATTGTTTTAGTCAATTAGTCCATTGAGTCTGTGCTCCCTTATGAATCAAAATGTCAAAATAAACAGACATGTTAATCCATCAAATTCTGGACACTATCCAAATGTGAAATGCTTTGAGGGGTTGTTTGGGTTGCTTATTTAGTCTACTGTGGTTTACTGTGGTTTTATACCCTTGACAGTTGACACATTTATACACGTCTTTCAAAATCATGTCTCTTGTCTCAGAGGTGTTTTCTCATTTATTTGTGTTCTTAGAGAAGTTATATTCACTTTAGAAGTTAAACTTGTTGCAAATATTGGTGAATAACTAACAACAGATGGCTCTATTATGGAGACATTTAAGATGCCATTTAATGTTGGAGATTCTGTGACAATTATTTCTGAGAGAAGTTAATTAGTTTTGTTGATATCAAGCTTTTACATTGGTTAGCAAGGTTAATTAGCAGCTGAATATCTGTATCAAGGAAAAGAGGCAAATTAACAAAAGCCTTCATGACAAGAAGAAGCTGATCAATATTTTAAAAATGGAATGAGTTCCATGAATTTTTCAAGTCTTCCCTGATTCTGCATTTTCCATCGAAGTTCATCAACAATGAAAATTAATATCATATGTATGTGCAAGAATATGGTCCCAAAATGTTGTCTTAAGTAGGGCTCATATGAGAATCTCTTAATGATCGGGTCTTCGACCCAGATAGGATTCTACCCACTGTGCCTGCCCACTCTTTTTCTCTTCGAGCTGGGAAAGATGTCTACAGCAAATGTCATCAGCTGACTAGTCTACCCTCTCTGCAACAATATTTGTAATCGTTGCTGTACAGTCTCACCGTAAAACTTTGCTACTTCATCTTGCAACTAGGGCCTTTCCCCGAGTCAAGAATGACAGAACTATTCACCATGAATTCAGCTCCAGATGTGTCTAGAAGACAGAGGTGGAAAACCCCGGCTTCAGAAAGTAAAAGTCACGTATTTGTTCCACCCATGCACTACATCAGCTGAATTTAATTAGCACAACTCTTCAGCCAGGTAGAGGAGCTAATTAGTGAAATCACCTTGTTTAGTGAATGGCTAGAACAAATACATGGCAGGACTTTTACTTTCTGAAGCCGGGGTTTTCCACCTCTGCTAGAAGACACCTTTTTTGGACTTCAAAAATTATACATACGCTATGCATTCCACTGCGGCAAAATCATCTGTGCATTGCACGTGGGAAATGTCGATGCCTGAACTGCTGGAAGAAGCGTATTGGGCTTCATTGATTGGGGCGTTTACGTTCGCAGACCGTACAGGTCTGATACGCTGCTTGTGTATCCGCCCGTCTTAATGGAACCCAATGAAATGTTTCCGTCCACTCGCTGGTCCTTTTGATTTGGTAGTTTTCTATAGGCTGATGTAGAAGTCGCTCAAAGCATTTGGGGTTTGCCCGACTGGTGACTCAAATAAACACATCATTGAGAATTGAGAACCAGTCCTTAACAATATACTGAAAAGACTCGTACAAATAGATTATTTCCTTTGCAAGCTGCGCACCACTACCTGGAAACGGTGCATGTTGGAAGGCGGTTTTGCCCTCCTGTACATCGGCTGATACAAACGAACCTCGTTTCCAGAATTGGGATACGCCCAAAAAGTTTCCCCAAGTGTGGTTTCAGAGGGGATGCTGGGGGTAGCAGACATGACCGGCAGGTAAGCACAGATTAACTCGCTAAAATGTTAAGCCTATCTGGGACAGTTCCACTCCTCTGTGTATTTATCCGTTCGCAGCTGTATAATTGGTTTGTAAACGACAAAAAGCGCTCTGAAATAATTCATTAAGAAACAGAAGCCTAAGTGGTTAGTTCGCAGCCTACTGCGATCTACGGTACATTAGGAGAATACGGAATAGTTAACCTAGTATTCCATACTTCTTCGTGAAAGAGATCAGCCGAGGCTAGTGCAGTTGAAAACTGATATTTAGTTTATACAAAGTTTCCATGTGGAAATAATGCAGATGTGTGGAGATACTCTGCAAACAAATATGCTGTTTATAGAGAGTCTGCGGATATTGAATTCGTAGACAAACGCCTGTTGTGATACAAAAAGAGGGACATCCCTTACCACACCAGTCGGGCTTTTTAAAGTTTAAATCATATTCAGCTAGCTAACAAGTCCACTATTTTTAAAATCAATATAAGCGAGGCATTGAAATTTAAACAGTTATAGTTGCTTTCCTGGCAGTTAGCATTCCCAGCTTAATTACCATTAAGCCTTTATTAGTATATTTAGGGTTTGACAGTAGACCAAGAAATTACTGTATCTTGGATCAGTATGTGACTGTAGTAGAAGATGTAACTGAGATCCAGAAAGCGTGTTGACTATTACTACTTAAGTCTTACTTAACAGTTACTCCAGGACGCAAATAGACATCTTTTTTGTTACGGGTACCTAAGCGGTAAAAAAATTACGAAGACATGCATGCATTTAGGAGAGAACAACCTAGATTGTTTCCTCGGGGAAACAATGCGTCTGTGATACTCCTAAACTACTAAACTTGCATGTCAGCCGTTTATTTTGCTTCCTGTATGCCTGATGCACTTGAAAGTTAATGTCACAGTTTGTAACCATGGCGATCCTGATATAGGTGACGGGGACTGAGTCATTCTCCTGGCTTAACTCACTAAGGCAGAGGTGACAGCGCTGCCTTGTAAAGTGCTGTTAACAATGTAAGAGGATGTGTAAATACACAGTGGATGCCATTTTAAACGTACTGGCCGAACCCGCATGCATGTTTTCTGGTGTTTTACTCTGATAAAATGTCTGCGCTCAAGATTTGTGAGGATTCTAGTAGAAGTCAGTAAAGCACTTCTTGCAACTGTTAAGAAAGGTTGTCAGTTGTTGACATACTTTGGTGTGAAAGGCAGTTCTTATGGCTTTTGCAGGGAGAGCAAAATCTAATTTGGAAGTTTAAGTAAATTCTATTGCTGCATTCCTCTTTAAGACATCGCAAGCTAAATTGTGCTGCTTTGGGTGTCTTTAATTGGTGACAGTCTGTTACCAGTAATAGCTGAAAGCTTTGGAAAGAAAAACCCACATGACTTTTGGAAATGATTACCTTTCCTGTATGGTCTGAGAATCATCCATAATAGGACAGGTTTATCTCCAGTGTTCAGGTGTTGAACTGTTGGGGTGAGGAGTGAAAAGGTAAGAGCCCAGCATACACAAATTGTATAACGTAGCTGTGAGTAGAAACTGGCTTGTAACACAGTCGTCAAAGTATGTGTGTTTGTAATGTGTCAGTGTTTTGTTAAGGTTGAAATATATGTATAATTTTATTTTATCTGCATTATGGGAAATGTACAGCACTGTGCTTATAAGTATTGTGAAACATTGAGTGTGGTATTCTGTATTTACCTTTATTTTTTTTTTTAATCATTACATTAATATTTTATAAGTGCTCAAAGAGCTAAGTAAATTTCATGGTTAAGTTAAAAACCCATAACTGCAATATTGTATTTGCACACATGCAATATTGCATTTGTACACTTGAGGAACTTGCTCATTCTTGAGATTTCTGACCAAACTTTCTGAAATCAAAAGTTGCCTGACTGGTAGGGGATTATATTATTTAAACACTAAGTATGCAAATGCTACTGAACACTTTCATCATAATAATAATGAAATAATTGTTCTCAATTATAAAGAAGACTTCTCTGTTACCAATAAACTTGTGTGGCTGGATTTTTAAATATGTGGCCTGTGCAAGCAAGGAAACAGTTAATAAAAGATACAATACCAGTGATGTCCAGAGGGTGGTGCCAGTACCATTCCATATCCTGGGGTGTTCCTGTTTTGAGTGTCCTATGACTCAGATTACCATGGCCCAGAAGATCTGTTGTTCTAGTATATTCCATGATGTCATCATTTAATCATGACATGTATTTTCAAATCCCAACCTGTAATTTCATCACATTCTTTGTTTCTTGTTGATAAAAATAAACTAGTGCTGTAGTGGTAAAGTAGGAACTGATCTGGCTCAGAGCATTGAAATTGGTAATGTGAGTCTTTGAATGTCTCTGTAGTTTAAAGTCTTTGGTCTCTGTAGAGTTTGTGCAGTTTAGACACATTGCCCCTCCAAATATCAATTCAGGGTCTCTGTCAGCTTTTTTCATTAATTAATTGGGGTTAACACAGTATTTACGTTTACCCAGATAATCTCATATCAGTGTTAAGAGGTATTTAGTGCCTGGAATGGAGTCATAAGGGGGCCTGAGTGAGCAGGAATACCTCTGATAGGGAGTCTTTACTGGCTGATCCTTTTTGCATTTTTGCGTGTTAGTTCTCAGTGCTGCAGCATACACTATCAAACTCAACTGAGAAAAAAAAGTTTGTTAATGATTACATTTCAGTGGAATACACAGTATTTTAATTGTTAGATTGGTTACATCCGTAGTTCCTCTGGTGTTTGGACTTGGGTTTTCATGATGCCTTTTATAACTATTTTCCCTGTTAAGAGGTTGTGTGCTGTGGTAGGTGGGTATGTTGGGTAGTTTTGTGCATGTGTTATGTATTTGCATGTTGTGTTGGTATGTGGTAGCATGTTCCAGCAGTGTGTAATCTTGTGCCTGGTGTGTTAGCTGCATTGGTAGTGCTGCCTGTGTGCGTGGTGGTGCTTACCAGGAATGTTGCAGGTTTGGACTGGTGAAGGAGAGAGCTCGGCTGTTTGTGCCTCTGGTTTGTATTTGCATGTAGAATTCTGTAGAATTTTACTTGGCATCCACAGAAAGGCACCAACATTTGCATGCAGGGTAGAATTAGTATAAATGTGAAAAGGGCACTTTAATTCTGGATACATCTTAAATGCAGCCCCAAAGACATACTGCAAATTCAGGTACTTCAAACCAAGGAGCTGAACCTTTAAACTGAGAGTTACTAACCACATAATACCTAACATTCACCAGTCTTAGACCAACACTGCTTTACAATTACAGATTTGAACAAACCACATTGTAAAACAGACCGGCGCTAAAAAGAGATTACAAATTGGCTGAATATCTTGTTACTGTCCAAGATATAAAGCAGAGACAGAACTTTTACCAAGTACATGCTCAGTGAAAACAGTCTAGCCGTTGAAAAAACCAGGCACAAAAATCATGGCTGTCAAAAAGAGAAAGATTAAATGGTCATTGTACAACAGGTTAGGTTGTGATAGAGATGGACTTTGTCCTTAAAATGTAAAAATTGATTAGTGTAGGTAAGTTGACAATCCTTCTAAGAGAGAGATGGTCATCATCACTTGCCACACAATTTTGTCAGTGTACCATAGCATATTTTTTTGCCATAGGAGGACTGGCAGTGACTGGTGTTTAAATTGTTGTTGTTTGTTTGCTTGTTCATTTGTTTTTTCCTCTCCGTCCTGTTCATTATAGTTCTGTTTATACATGTTATATGCCTGATTGTAAATTTGATGACTTTGGCAGTCTTGTCATTGTTGAAACAGTTTTGCCAATAAAGCATTTTAATTTGAATTTGTGGAAGAGAAATGGAGGCACAGAGAGAAAGCTTCCCATGGACCCCATGTTACTGACAAGTCCATATGGCAGTGAGTGGTGTAATTGTGCTATTTTCTGATCTTTTCTTCCTGCCAGAGTAGCATTCTCTGGTAGTATCTCGGGTAGTATTTTCTGCCCTTTGCCCCTTTTGCAACTTTTCAAATTATGTGAGTTGTGAAATATGCGAGATAAGAGACATATTTAAGGGACTGACAGTATGCCAAAGTGATCGCAGCTGAAGAGTTGTTTCTCCTGTACTCTGTGGTCAGAGGAGTCACAGTGCAGACACAGGCCTTAAGGAGGAGCACCTGGTTACCTGGATTTCTGTCCCTGATTACCTGGACGAGTTAGGTCTGCTACAGACAAGCCCTTTGTACCTGCTCCAGGGGCAAAGCCGAGTGTGAAGGAGGGGCGTCAATCTCATAGGTATGCTGGAGCTAAGCCACGCCCCACTATAGGTCATTTCAGAGCATGTCCTGGAGCAGAGCCGCTGTGCAAGCGTAGTGGAATGTCACAGCTTGGCTGTTCTGCTTAAACCGCTTACAGTTCCTCTTTGGACCGGAGGAAACGACCGACTGCCTTCATCTGTAAAGTTCTGTGGCTGTGGCACACGCGGGACACCTTTTACCTGTTACCATAGCGTCACACAGGCGGAGAGGGGAGGGAGTATGTGCACCGTCAGGCTGAAGGAGCTGTCTAAGTCCGACCTGTACAGGCGCAGGCAGGAGGCCCCTGATGGCTGCGCGTGTGACTCTCTTGAGGACAGACTGAGGTGAGGGTCATCCGCACATGTGTGATGCTTGCAGATCCCTCCATGAGGGTGATAAATACCGTCTAACACAATAAACTGTTTTAGTCTACTTCAGACTGTTCTTAGACAGTAGTAGTTTCTCAGATCTTTGCTTCTGTGGTCAGCATGTTTCAGAGATAAAGCAGAAACGTGTGTCAGATGGAGTAATGTACAAGTGAAAGTGTAGGAAGACTGAAACTGACTGGAAGACTGAAAAGATAATAAGGTAACTGTACTAACTTTTAGAAAGAAAACTGATGTTAGGTTGAGTGTTGCCCCATCCATACCGTCAGCTGTGATAAAGTTTCTGGAAAAGCACAGGATAGCACAGGCTACACACAAAGCTTGTTTTCAGGATATTGCCTTCGCCCGACCTTTGAAGGACAGCCAGGGGTCCCCAGGCATCCATTGCACCATCGTGTCCATGGCCAATCATATGGGAAGCAGGGGTGACCTTTGTATGACAGAACACCTGCCCAAAGAGGAGTTCTCTCTGTTCCTCTCACAGGACACCCCTGAGGTTGTCCTCATAAACACTCATGCAGTTGTCCTGTCTGTGTTTGCATTCCAGATACCAATACAAGGCCAAGTTCTTACAGGAACACCCATCTACTTTAACTACCGGTAACTTATTCCGTTAGGTGTATCCTGTGAAATATGTTCAAATTTGTTAAAAATGGTTCTATTTGAAACGGCAATCAATGTTTTGACATCAAAGTTATTATTCTGCTGAGGTTTTTTATCCAAACAGGTTCTTTGTCTGGATTGACTGTACTGAAATGTCTTTTTTGTGCCTAAATAAATATCATTGGCGTGAATACACTAACAGGCATTCACTCTGTTTTTAACATTTTTAAAATGAACTTGGAGTGATGTAGGAATACAGTGGAGTCAAAATGAAGGAGTGCAGTTTGTTTCCTTAGATTCTCAAATCCTTCATTCCTCCCTCAGTGGCCCCAATCAATATTTACCTTGTAAAGTTGTCCACCAAAGTCATACCAAAGCCATCCTAAAGAAGATAAATGCATAGTTCAGCCATATCACATGAACTTAATTCCAGGTTCAAGTTCTATCCATAAAATGTGAATTGTGCTAAAATGTGAAAAGGTGCTAAGCAGTAATACAGGTTAAATAAAATAAAGCACTTAGCTGTGTTTTCCATGCCTTTCCTTTCTTGTTTTCACAAATCACCATTTCACATGTATGCATGTGACCACCTCCAGGATGTGTGTTTGTACTGTTCTGAAGCATCTACTGAGCTTTGCCAAGTATATTCTGACTAAGACTGGTTGCACACATAGTTTATTTAATTTTTATTTTAAACAAAGTATTCTGTTTTAAAACAACTCTTCATGTTTATTATATACAGTGCCCTCCATATTTATTCGTACTCCTAATCTTGTTAAACCTACTTGCCCTCTGAGGAAGCTTCCTCCTTGCAGCCCAGTGACAAAGACTTAAATGATGCAAAATACTGTAAATTGTACTTCTTGATGCTTTGTATACAGAAGATGCTTGTTTGGTTCAAAAAAAAATCTCTAGCTCTTTCCATGGAATTTACGGCTGCCTCCCAGACCACAGCTCATGAATATAAGGTAGGGTCACAGGCAGGGTTACGGCTGTCCCAGTAGCCATTCTCAATAATGGACTCTAGGGGAGAGTCACCTGTTCTAATTCTTTTATAGCCATCTCACAATTTGTGTGATGCCATTACTATAGAGGACAGAAGGGCAAATTCTTCAGATATTTTTGCAAGAACTCTCAAAGAGCCATTGTGGAACCTGAATACTGGTGCTGCCTGTACACAGTGGTAGATGTCAATGATTAACAAATTTGCACTTGGCAAAGGTGATACGCTGGGCTGTACAGGCTGGTGTTTTGAGCATGTAGTTGACGGTTTAAGGAAAAAATGCTAGGAAAGGACTGTGTGCTTATCATGTGTTCTTTTACATGCAAACAGAACTTTCCTTGTCTCTATGTAAGCACAAGGTTTCCATCTCTCTGAACCAAGGGCGTAATTTTGCATATGGACGGTAGGGACATGCCCCTACCAATATTTGAGCAAACTCATTCGCATTATCTTTGGAGTGAAATATTATTATTATTATTATATTACATAATTGCAATGTCCCCTCGGTTGTTGTGTCCCTACCAATGTTGAGACCAAAACTACGCCCTTGCTCTGAGCTGATTCTTTAATGGAGACTTTGATTTTTACCATTTAGTGTAGCTGTGTACATTCCAGCTGTCAGTTCATGTAGAACAACAGAAAAGAGCACATTTGCATGTTTTAATTCTGCCAGCTTGGTGCCTTTTGATGCAGTAAGTTCAGTTTGCACACAATGAAGATTATAATTTTATGGAGTTTTAACTGGAAGGGGATTGTTCTCTGTCTCTGTTAGACATTTTCAAAACCAAAAAATTCCAAATCAAAGTCAAAAGGAAGAAAGTCAGTTTTCAATATGTAATAGTGTGCTCAGATCCCATTGGTTTTCTGAAGTAAAAAAAAAAAAATCACAAAAACACATTTGTAACGTGTTTCAAATAGAACAAAGACATTCATAACACACATGATAATACAAGTAACAGAAGTTAAGTGATATACCAGTGATTCCTCCAACCTTATCCTTGTACAGTGTACCACTGTAACAGTAGTTTCATTTAGAAACTGGATAAATGGCAAACTAGTCAGTGGCATGTGTAAGGTCAAGCAATTTATGTTTGTGTGTGCAGCATCGTTGGTTGGTTTGGTTTGCATTGTTGGTTTGCAGCATATGCATTTCTGCAAAGTCATCCACCTAGAGAGATGAGTAAAATACATTTTATATTTTCCAAGAGGGGCTCTGGGATTCCAACCTTACGAACAAAACAGTCTGAATCTCTCTGGGTTTCCTTCCTTCTGTCTTTCCAGACTTTTAATCCATGAAGGCTGACTGATTGACATTTGGTGACTTTGATGTAAATGAAATAAGGCTTTTTTGTGGTTTATCCATCTACCACCATGTTTTAAACTACAAATCGTATATATTAAGATCTAAATACATCTCCAACTGATTTCTTTCTGAAGAAAAAGAAGGAAAAAAACATACTAGAAATGTGTTTCCCATACAACACAAAACTTCAAACCATGTATTTTCTTGTGAGCTTACAGATGTGCAGTCTAAAGGGTTTTAATCCTTGTGTCGGGAATGAGTGATCTCAGGGAGGGCATTTCAAGCAGAGTACTTATTGGATGTGATACAAACGCACATGTCAAACTGGTATTCCCCTGCTAATAGACTTAAGATGGAGGTACGTGCTTTAAGTTCCATCATTTCTGAATGCACAGACAGTCTCAGTAACGTGGGTCTCCTTCATGGAGGTTTCTGTAGGAATGGTCCATAAAATTCCTTGAAGTGTGTTAGAAGTGGAGAAGAGGGAACAATACCGTTTACTTTACTTCTGCATGAAAATTCCCACAGACCTTGAGTTCCCAAAAGAATTCCGGAATCGAGAACCATTCTCAATGTGTGACCCAACATTGTGAGCAGCAAGCGCTGAAATGGAGCGAGTTCTTCACTGTGTTAAATGCCTATGAAAAGTGACTCTTGGAAATGATCACCAATAAGGGCTTTAGCTAAGCAAATGAACACATTAGAGTGATAAAAGTAATGTACTTTCTTTCTCCCCACAGCAACATGGCAAATGCCCTGGCAAATGCCATCTGTGAGCGCTGCAAGAGTGGCTTCGCCCCAGCAGAGAAAATTGTCAACAGCAATGGGGAGCTGTACCATGAGCCGTGCTTTGTGTGTGCCCAGTGCTTTCAGCAGTTCCCTGAAGGACTCTTCTACGAGGTGGGGCTCTTCCCTACACCTCCTATGTGTACCTGATGATGAAAAATCGCATTGCATGTTGTAAAGACCGGGGATAGGGTATCAGATTTGTGGTGGGTAGATATTGTGGCTTGTGGATCAACAACAGAGCCCTGAGAATGTTCCTACAAGATGCCAACACATTCCAAACTCCAAACAAATGAACATGTCTCGTGTAAGTATGTATTTGTCTGAACTGTGTGCGTAACGCTCCTATGTAAGGTAATATTTGCATGTTGCCATCTGTAGAGAGTGTGGTGTTGTTTGATATACTTACTTCTGTCTTCTCTCAAATGCAGTTTGAGGGCAGGAAGTACTGTGAGCATGATTTCCAGATGCTGTTTGCCCCCTGCTGTCACCAGTGTGGTGAGTTTAAGCTTGCAGCAGTCTTATCACATACACTGAGGTTAGAGTGAGCTGCACCAACACCAAATTTTATCCATGAAATTGTAACCGAGAATGCTATTTGAAGTCACTAAAGGTCATTTAATTTTATTTAATTTAGAAAATCGAACACTTTTTTTCTTCTCACTACAGAGTAAAGCAAGACAAGACAATTTTGTTATAAATAGACTCCAGTGATTTCCCTGATTGCCTTAAATCTAATTTTCCATACCACATGGCTCAGTCTTTGGTCCTTTAGAGTCAAAATCAATAACATGGGTCACAATATTAGCTATGCCAAACTTAATTTGTATGCTGATATATGCTCCTGTCAGTGTAATCTATGCTTCCTGCATATGTAAGTCTCCTGCCTATATTGGTGTGGTGCTTCCTCTTGTCTGTGTGTACATTTTCATCGGTCACTGTCCTCAGGGGAATTCATCATCGGCCGTGTCATCAAGGCCATGAACAACAGCTGGCACCCCGACTGCTTCTGTTGTGATATCTGCCAGGCGGTCCTGGCTGACGTGGGCTTCGTCAAGAACGCCGGCAGGTGAGTTCTGCGCAGCACATCCCTGCAGATGTTGGGAGGGAGGACACAGACAGTGCGTGACGCCGCAGAGCCCCTCTACACACTGCAGCATGAGCACACTCCCGTGAGAATCATCTGAATCCATAAAAAACATCTCCTGCTGTGATCCCTTGTAAGGTGATGGTTGTGCATAATCTCATTGGATTGGAGATGCATACAGTACCGGTCGAAAGTTTGGACATACCCGATAATTGGAAACATGCATTCAAAGACATTTTAATTTAAAGACTTGTGCTTAAATGCTTGAAATTTGTTTCTTAGACAAATAGGCATGAACTTCACTATTTATATGTATGAATTTCTTTTAAAAAATATTTTTTGGATACTTTGAAAAATCTAAAGTAAAAGGTAGTCTTGATTTGTTCAACACTTTTTTGGTTATTGTATAATTCCATTTGTGTTATTTCATAGTATTGATGTTTTTACCGTTATTCTAAAATGTTGGAAAATAGTAAATCTAAAGAATAAAAGTTCCAGGCTTTCCAAAAGTGTCCAGACTTTTGACTGGTACTGTATGACTGTATGAACGCTCCCAGCTCTTGTAAATTCTGCCACTATCTTTTCACCTCTTTAATGTGGCCCCCAGACACTTGTGTCGCCCGTGCCATAACCGGGAGAAGGCAAGGGGCCTCGGGAAGTACATCTGCCAGAAGTGCCACGCCATCATCGATGAGCAGCCTCTCATCTTCAAGAACGACCCCTACCACCCCGACCACTTCAACTGCAGTAACTGCGGGTCAGTCCACCATGTTATGAGAACATAAGTGCACATTTTAATTAAAAAAAGGGAAAAAACATTGTACAGCATTTTGAGAACGATGATACCTTTTGTATGGAATCAAAGGTACGTCATGGGCAATGCTTTGTCTTAAAGGAGAATCAGATCTATGGAATTTGCTGTAGTCTGAGTCTCCTCTCCTCTCCTCCTCTCCTCTTCTTTACAGTAAGGAGCTGACAGCAGATGCCAGAGAGCTGAAAGGCGAGCTGTACTGCCTGCCCTGCCATGATAAAATGGGTGTGCCCATCTGCGGGGCCTGCCGTAGACCCATCGAGGGGCGCGTAGTCAATGCCATGGGCAAGCAGTGGCACGTAGAGGTGCGTGTTTTATTGTTAATTATTGTAATTAACTACAAACTACAAATAATTAATTATTGTAATTATAATAATTTTTAATTATTGTACAAGTTATGGGATGTTTCTTACTTCATATTGTTACATTTCTAAGGATTTTGAGAACTGCTGCCATTAATATATGTGTCAATGTAGATTAGTATTCCAAAGGAGCCATATTCTAATACAGAGGTAATTTTGCTCACTGCTTTCTGTACTTCAGAAATGAGTGTGAAAATATTGCAATGCCATTCATTTTAATTGTCTGATCCTGTTTTCTTTCCAAGTGTAGAAGCTAAACACAGTACTGTAGGTACATTCCTCCTCCTCTCTTCTAAGGTCTTGTGCCTGTGTGTGTTTAGTGTGTATGTGGAGCAGAGCCCATTCATGGGCACCCATACTACCAATGCAGTGAACAGCTGGAGTGCTGTACAGTTTTTGCAGTGTAAGCACTTTCTTCTGTGCCATGATACAGGCAGCTCTCTGAAGCTGAGCTACACATGGCCCCGTGCAGAGCATGTGCTGAGCTAACATGATTGGCTGGTACTCTGTATTTTCAGCATTTTGTGTGTGCCAAGTGTGAAAAGCCTTTCCTGGGACACCGTCACTATGAGAGGAAGGGGCTGGCCTATTGTGAGACGCACTACAACCAGGTAAAGTAATGTGACAATCCGGAAATTTCTCAGAACACAAAAACAACTCAGCAAAGAAGCAGAAGATAACATTTATTCCTTCTTAGTATTACATGAAAGCATGAGGGATTTTGAATTTCAATGCCGAATGATAAGGGGAAGAAGTGAATTTTTAACTTGACTATGGCTATGTAACTGAACATCTACAATGTCACAATTACCCAAATCCACTCATGTTGATATAATATATGCTACACTGTATTTGCATGCTGTAGATTTTTTAGAAAAGCTTAGTGGGCAGCAGTGTAGCATAGTGGTAAAGGAGCAGGGCTCATAACCGAAAGGTTGCTAGTTCAATTCCCTGCTGGGGCACTGCTGCTGTACCCTTGGGCAAGGTACTTAACCCACAGCTGCCTCAGTAAATATCCAACTGTATGAATGAATAACATTGCAAAAAAAACATAACTGATGTAAGTCACTCTGGATAAGAGCACCTGCTAAATGCCAATAATAAAAATAATTTAAAAAAAGGATGAATAATACCATTAAATCTAGGAATTAGTCACCCAAATTTTAAACCCTTAAAATTCATTGTGCCAGGGCTCCCAACTGGCTCATTGGATGGAAGCACTCGTTCCGAGTGTAGACTGATCGCTACGGGTTCGATCCCGGCCGTGTCACTAGCCGACAGTGACCAGGAGCTCAGACATTGACCCGGAGGAAGACATTTCATCTCTGTGCTAGCTTAGCTTGTGGGCTGAAGTGCGAAAAGAAGCAGTGTTTGACATCACGTGTCTCGGGGAAAAAAAAAAATCATTGTGCCAGAGTCTCCACAGGAAAAATGATAAAAGATACTGCTCCATTCTCAGTTTTATAGCTCCACCTGTTGGTGAAAGAAATCATGCAGTTGATTGGAACCTTGATTGGAAATCGGTACAAATCGGAATTACTTGTGTTCTTTGCAGCATTCAAACCATTTTGTTTTGCATATGTGACATGTCCCTTCTGATCCATCTCGCTCTTCTGCCAGCTCTTTGGAGATGTTTGCTACCACTGCAACCGTGTAATCGAAGGAGATGGTGAGTTCTTGTTCTGTTCAGCATGTACACATATATTGTGTCTAATTTTTTTACATTTCTTTCTATCTACACTGTACAAAAACAAATACAGTGTAGCCCATACATTTCTATCTTAATGTGACATCATATATCACAAGGATACTTTAATTTTAGGATTTAAACAAGTGTCCCTTGGGTTGCATATGGCTCCCCAGAACTCTGGAGCCAAAATAGTGTTTACAGTAATATTAAGCATTTTGTTTATAATGTTACTAGAATTTTATTTTTCCTTGAATCACTTTAGTTAATCGTACTCCTGATGACTCCTATTACATGAATGCCCATGTGTTAATGCTAAAAGCTTGTTAGCACTGAGAGCACGGTTGCTCTTCAGTATGAATGGCCAGTAATGAAGGATCTGCCTGTCTCTTCCAGTGGTGTCGGCCCTGAATAAGGCCTGGTGTGTCAACTGCTTTGCCTGTTCTACCTGCAACACAAAGCTGACCCTCAAGTGAGTGGCATTTTGGGCAGATGCTTAAATAAAGGGCCTGCCCTTGTCCAGTTTTAGCCTTAATTATCCAGCTTAATTATCTTTTCCTGTTCTCTTCACTCTGGCCATGGTCTCTGGTCATTGATCACAAGTCACACCAAGGAGTGGGGATGAAGCTGATGCCAGTCTGTGTAATCCTGTGTGATTCTCTATGTCCCTATGCAGTCTCTATGAAAAGTCCCTGTATGGTTGCTCTTTGTCTGTGCTTGCATGTGAAGTGACTGTAGAATGCTCTTCTTTTTGGGCTTTGATGTTTGTGAATTTAACAATCATGTTAATTCACCAGCTTTCATCAGTGAAGGTGAATACTTCACAATAGTGTAATTTCTAGTATAATTACTCTGTAGTATGGCAAGGTACGCTGAAACTTGAATGTCATTAGCACCATCTTTATCAGAAAGCCCATTAGCAGGCCAATCTTGTGGAATGCACACTTCAGTACATAATTTTTATAGTTGCTATTTCTCTCTTTGGGAAGCATTATCCTCCAGTATGGCTTACAGAGTATAGTTATGACAATAGACTGAACATTGATAACAGCCATTCTGCAGTGGACTGCGTGCAGGTACTTTGGCTAAACTACACTGGTAAGTTGTATGATGATGATTGCAAGTAACAATGGCAGTTAGAGGTGAGTGCTTGGGCTCAGCATAATGTAGACCTTTGAGGTCAGTGTCATATGAGGTGTGATGCATCCAAAGGGAGCATTTCTAAATGAGCACATGTTGGATGATGTTCTTAAACTCTTGTCTGCTTGTGTGCAGGAATAAGTTTGTGGAGTTTGACATGAAGCCGGTCTGTAAGAAATGCTACGAGAAGTTCCCCCTGGAGCTGAAGAAGAGGCTGAAGAAACTGTCAGGGACAGCGGGACGCAAGTAGAATGTCCACACCACCAGGAGGCGCTAAAGATTAGCAGGCCTATGTGCTTCAGCCATCCTTAATTCTGAAGCCTTCACCTATTGTTGTTCTACAGTGCAGTGCTTTACTCTGATCTGTTTTTGAGTTTGCAAAAGTTCTCACAAGCAATTCCTAAAAAGTTGATGTGTGGGTTTCTGTATACGTGCAGCAGTAATACTCAAACTATTTTAACGCAGAAAAATGTACGGGTTTGAATGCAAGCTGTAGTAAGTCTTTGACAGATAGGTGCTTACAATTGTCAATGCACATCATCTGTCGGAGACAGTGGCCTTTACCACGTATCTACCCATATATAGAAATCTGTGTTGTTTTCATGTTTTTTTCTATTGTATGTATTATTATTTGAAACCAAACCAGTGTTTTGGACACAATCTTTACTGGGGTTAACCACTATTCAGCTGCAAGGGTCTTAAATATCATCCTCCTTTCCTCACTGTGCGCTCATTATAAATGTGGGGCACAAAAGTCATGTGTTCTTGGGTGATTTAAGAGTGGTCTGTATCAGCTGAAATGCACATTAAAGTATGATTATATCACATGTAAAATAATAATCAGGCCCAAATGGTGACTTAGAGCTCAAAACATCTGAAAGGAGTTTAAATGAAAGTTAGCACACCAACACGCATACAGACTACTGAAAAATTAAGTAGTCTACTAAAGAGTGCCTGTGTGCTTGTCTTCTCTCATATCTCATACCTCAGGAAGCCATTATCTGCTATTTTTTTTCCTTGGGATTGTCTGTTTATATTACATTTTTTATTGTGTTCCATTTACATCCAGTAAACATGGAGAGTGGTATTAATTATATATCAGTACACTGCCATTATAGGGTGATGTGTAGCTTGGAGGAGAAGCGCCAGCTGGTGTAAAGTGTCTGATAGACGAGTATTTACTTTATGAATAAATTTCATACCACTACTCTGACACTTACTGGCTATGCTTTAAATGTGTATGAACCACATATGCAGTTTCATCAGTGGATGTGAAAGAATGATGTGTTTTGGAGAATTGTTTTATGGTTTCATATATATTTTATATGAAGAAGGCAGTTGAGTTCAGTGTTGCTTTTGTTTCCCCAGAATGTTATGATCTCCCCGAGGAGATAGTCAAATTTGAAAGTCTAAGCATTGTTTTAGACAAATGTTATTTTATGACCCTATTTTAACTGTCTATGGCAATTGTGTATATTCTACTGCCAAATGTGACTTTTTGTTAGAGCATTTAATACCTTACAAAAATACAACATAAAAAGCTCATTATACAATGGAATCAGATCTGAGAGACCAAAGCAAATTCATTAACAATGTAGCCTGTTTTTATGTTGAAGCATGTGCTGAACTTTTAAACTGATTGTTTTTTTGCTTTTTTATGTTAATTGTGCATGTTCTCTGTACTGATCAGTAGTTCACAGCAGTTTGTGCCATATATAAAAACGTAACAGCTGCACTATTTAATAAAATATTCTTCTTTCCGTGATTTGTGAATGCAATTAATTTTAATTGATTTGATATGTTTACAGAGTGTGTATAACTGTATCCTTCTGTTTCTGCATTTACTCATTTGATTTCCTCTTTTCATCAAGGTGGTTTCCAGCTAATTCAGCTTTTCTCAATTAGTTATTTTTGCTGAATGTGTACACATATGGTTTTGGTGGCTGGCTAATGACTTTTCAAGGGACATAAATACACGCACACACACACACACACACACACACACACACACACACACGCACAAATCAATATTGTATCTAAGTTAGTACCGAAGCATAACTATATATGTAAGTGAGAACTGGTTAGCAAACACCCATGATATATGTGGTGAAACACAGACGTGTGGTTGGCTTTCATAAGCTGCAGAGCATCCTTATTAAGAGTGGTTAATAGCAGCTAAAGTAGGAATGACCTTAATTGTGACGTTCATTTTTTGTCAAGACCATTTTTCATACATGTATGTTAACCTGCTATTAACCTGGGATTAATGTAATTGTTTGCTCTGAAATTGCAATATCATTGTACACCGCCAGGGGGCATTCTTCTGGGATGTGTTGTCTTGAATTGTCTGCCATGCCTTATTTGCTCTTTTAACAAAATAATCGACGTTGAGACGCTCAGTGCTGTCACTTCATCTATTCAGAATCAGTGAAGGGAAGTGCAAGCTCATTAAGAGCATGAAGGGGAACTCCTGAAATGGTCACCTGATCTCTGAGGCTTTTATCTGCGCTCCAGGTACATCTTCTACCCATTTTGTTTAATTCTAAAACACCTTCATCATGTACATGATAAATGTAGACTTTTGTAGATGTAATATGTGACAACTTGTTGGAGGTTCTTTAACAGTAAACATCAGTGCTCTGGCACTCTGTGATGTTCAGTGGCAATTTGTAAAGGATACCATATCAAATAAATGTTAATTTAATCTAACATTTTAATGTGCAGTAAAATTTGCCAATAAAGTACACAAGGAGAAAAATGTTATTTTTTGTTTAATTCTGCAATTAAGGTTTTAGTTAATATCAGATATTTTAAATTCAAGGGTTGAGAACCAGGGAGGCTAAGTTACATTGCAGTTATATGTGAAATAAAAATCTCTTGAGATCTATCTGCTGACAAAAAAGGGCACATCTGAAATCTTAAATTGCACTGAGCAAAATGAGGAAAAAAATAAGGATCCAACTCCAAACTTTGGGTTCAGTTAGGTACAAAAAGGGTTAAAGGGTGCTCCTACCCTCTTAACATGTAACACTGCACTGTGGAGTAGGCCATTCAAGCAAAATCCCACAGAACAGTACACCGTGGTATGGGTCATGTGAGCAAAAAACGTGGGAAAATGGCTGACAGCACAGGGAATGAAATGTAGAAAGAAGCATTTAATGGGGGAGCACATTCGATGAGTTTAATGAAAGAACTGGTATCCTCTACAAACAAAAATTCAGGGTCAGATATTCAGAGGATGCAGAAAATGTGTAGAAAGTACTGATTCACCCTGTTAATAGCACTTTGATCATTACCACATATTTGTTATCCATGGCAGAGGGGATATTAAGCAGGGTCTGTAGGCTAAATGAGAGTAATATGACCTGAAATTAACTATATAATAAGTTTTCCCACTTATACTGTCATGCTTGAACTTTAGACCTGTCTGCCTTTGAGGGCAGTATTCTTAACTACCTGCCAGTGCAGTTCTTTATTCTGATACATGTGGTGGCCATAGGGGAGATTCTGCCTTTTATATTGTTAGGATGGGATCAAAATACACACACGCATAGGTTTTGCTCCGTTTCTTCGATCTATGCTTGCTGAGATGCGCACTGCCAAGCGCCATTCTAGGTAAGCATTCAAAAGTGAATCTTTGATGGAGGAGGAGACAAACGATGCGACACACTGATGGCGGCAACTTCGAATTGGATGTCTATTGGAGAAATTGATGTCTATTGTCTGCATACAACCTGGATGGGAAGACCACCTGGCAGCATTTGGTTGTTGCGATTGTTTGGTCATTGTAGCTGGGACACCGGTGGACAACATTGGTTTGGGCCCTATAACAACCCGAGCGCTATGTCGTTTTGATGTATTTTGGAGTAACTTGTTCGCAGTCGCTTCTCTGAAGACAAGCGTTGAGCTGCCATCTTTGTGTCTACGTTTTTAAGAAAAATAAACCAAACTGATTAAACCAGCCCCGTGGCTCCGGTAGCTGTGGAGCAAACATGACAGCCGCCTCTCCAGAAATCCTTGAAGCCGGTGAGTCCACCTTGGTTGTCTTGGATTTGTAAATCTGCCTCATGTCACTTTTGGGTTTGTTTGTTTGCTTTTTATGTACCCGCACAACATACGATTAGGTTCAGCTACCTATTTCCTCTACAAACATTGATCATCTTTTGTTTCCGAACAAGGGGAGCGATGCCTTAAATACCTAGACTAGAATGTAGCTATAGACTGACATAAAGGCACAGTAAGCATAGAGAAACACTGGAGACAACTTGAGAAAGCCAATCAATTCAACTGCACTATGTTCATTCTGTGTTTTATTTCCAGCCCGTTTGTGAAATGAATTGTATTCTTTAATGAATTAGGTACTAAAACCTGCATGTGTAGCTACCAAATGTCAAAGTAACTGTTTAATAAAATATGTAAGCTAAAATGCTCGTAATATGGATTTAATGCATCAAGGGAAACAATAAAAAATGAAATAACAATAGCTAAATATCTTACCTTCTTAAGATTTGAGCCAGACATTATTTTGTCAGTGAAAATAAAATAATTTACGACTACTGCTTTGTATTTCGTTTAAAATATTCGCTTACTTATTATGTACATCTCTGTTTAATGAAAGTGAGTTGTTTAAAAAATGATAATTTTATGTTCTTGCTTGCAGACTCCTGATTAAAAAAAATTTCACAACATAAACACAATCAATACAATGCATTGTTTCCACTAACCTTGAAAACATTGCAAATGTTTTCTGCAATTATTGCAATCGGCATTGTTACCCAATAACTTGTCTATAATGTATTCATTAATCAAAGCATACTGAATTCGCAGAATAGCGCAACTGTTCTCAAATAATGTCTGTTGTTAACTGAAATAGTTTATTTTTTATCATGTTATTTATAATTTTAAAAAGTGTGCGGTAACATTTGTGGGTTACTTTTGTGTACGCACACACACAACTTAACACCACTCGAATAGGAGAAAATTATAACAGTGGGCGCCAAACGTCATCAGTTTACATTGTTGACTGCTGAGTAAATGAAATTACGAGTGATGATAATGATGATTATGTTTACATCGGTATTAAGTTTGAAGCGGTGCCCCTAGGCACCTCCGAGCTCCAGTGCATTCAGATGGCTGGAGTTTCTGCAGGCCCGGGTTTTGAGTGGAACCCTGCCGATGCCCCGCCAGCCGAACGTGAGAGCAGGAGTAAACTTGGACAGCACGTCAGCTCAAACGGGGTCTCCCCAGGGGGAATGTTCAAAGCTTTGACGCGTGTATTAGGTTTCCAGCTTGGCTCCTTACAAATACAAAGGCTCATCGTGTTTAAACCTGCTGGAGTCAATGATGGCCTTTGTTTTTGTGAGAGAGCAGCTCAATGTCTGTTGCAGTGCAGTGGTGTGTGAATATTAAACGCTGTACCCTCTGGGCCCACGTGTGGAACAAGGTAGTAGCTACTTGTATGCAGCACAGGTATTGCTGGATTGATGGAAATCAGAAATGGCATGAAACTGATTGAGGTAACTGTACTCCCTCAGACATGTTTTTTTAATCTATAGCATTTCACAGTACTGAGTGGATTTTAGCACTCATTGAAAGAGGGATGATGGGTTTTGACACATCATATGGATATCCTACTCTGAAGGTCCTCCAAAGTATGTTGATGAGAAAAGCAGTTCCGTTTGAAATTGCTTTAACCCTGAAGGTTACTCTAGGTTACTCAAAAGACAGGATGCCTTTGTAGATTTAATGCCCCCTTAGTCTCAAAGATTGTTGAAGATCTGCATAAGCATTTGGTGATGAAGTTTACACAAATTACTGATAAGAATTTCTTAATCAGGGTGTCAAGCAATGTACAGAGCACTACCTGCATTTTGATTGTGTCGCCCAGTTTCCCTATGAACAAATCGGCAAAAATGGCACACATTTACACCACTGTACCCCCAAATTTTACAACAGAAACATATTTGTTTTTAGTATTTGACACAAGCCCATTCTTAAATCGCACTCTATCATGTACACAATGCCAAAATGAGCACAACTGGAGTACACAACTGTGCATCACACATGAGCAGCCAGTGATGATGGCCTGTCTCTCCTATTTCCTGCTATTAGGGGGTTCTGAAGACATTCCAGAAAAAGGCCTTGACTACATTTCTGAGTATTTGTTACTTTAGTGATCATCTAGGTCTGTTTTTTAACAGATTGAATCAGACCACTTGAAAAGAAATACAGTTCCAATAGCGTGGCATGCAATAATTGATAACAGACATTCCGCATTTATGTAGCTAAAAGCTGCGTGTTTACGAAGGAGGGAAGAAAGGCCTGACGCTGAGCGGGGACAGGGCTTTGGATGAGTCAGGGTAGTGATGAGTTATTGAGTGGGTACTTAGCTGTATGGAGGCTTGACAATTAAACTCTTTAACGAGTGCACGGTGGGTCCCGGGGTGTGGAGGGTGAGTTTGGTCACTGGTTTTGCCATGCCCCATATTATTGCTTCCAGCAGGGGCCTGTTTCGTAAATCAGGATCAAAAGTCAGTCTTAACCAGTTTCAAGAAGCAAGCTCAATGCAAGGGAAGTTGAACTAAGCCTGACTTGCACAATGAAAACAGACATGTTTCACTAGTCAATTCTCATGAAATGCCTTCCTTCCAAGGCATTTCAAGATGCTGAGCATACCAGAAAAGCAGTGAAGTGCAGTGTCATACAGACTGAGTCATCAAATGTAATAAAAATAAAAAAATACAATTTTAAGCGTTTGTTTCAATCTCACAGTGTAAGTTAGCTAGTTACCTACCATCACATGCTTACTGAAGAAGAAACAGGAACAGCAGTCTTTCATTTTCTGAGGACAGCAGAATGATACTGTCATTATATGAATATGATATAGGATGAAAACCAGTGGCTTCTTTGATCAAGCCTTCATTCTAAAAGAATTGGTATAATGGTCATTACATGAACAGTGTGTAGAGAACAATTTGTATACTGACTAATGTATACTGACTGGGAATGACTAATGCTCTTACTGTATAGACTCTTAGTCTTTTTGAGTAAGGAATTTTCCTTGCTAAACCCATGAGGAATGGATCTTTACATTATGGCTAGAGGAATGGATCTTTACATTATGGCTAAATATATCTAAAAGTAGTTGGAATTGTTTAGTATGGATTGTGGTTGGGTTCATGGTGCATCCTCATATGAAGTCATGTAGCATCAATGGAGCAGAGAGTAGAATTCACCATGGCCTTAAATCAGAAAATCCCAACAGGCATCCCGGTGGCTTGTTTGTTTGTTTTTCCCATTTCATGAAAGGCAGAATTCCAGGTATACAAGATGAATGCAGTGAAAGTCCAAACACAAATGTCAGCTGAGCACTGACATTATAAACTCAAGTTTTAATTATATAATTGTAGATTTATGCCTGCCTTCTGATCATATCTGATAAACATCTGCTTTCCAGTTCCCATCAGCTACACAGTGGGATTAGAGCTGCTCCAACCAAATTGGAAACAGGATTTGGTCTCGAAAACCATTAGGTGAATCAGCCAGTAAGGCATTTATTGAATAGTACTTGCATTAAAATTTACAAGAAGAGAGGGCAAGAATTCAACAAAAATATATTTTGTAGAAAACCCGCATTGACATTGGTGATGAATTTTTAAATAAAAACCTAAGGCGAAACACTTTTAAATCGTGAGTGTACATCATAGGAAGCTATGTGTATTCTACTTCTGAGCAAAAGCACTTTATGAAATGTGAGTTAAAATTTACAAATGATTGAATGTCATCTGCAGTGTTTTGAGTTCTGCTGGTTGAACTCCCGAGGCTGAGAATAGTGTCTCTGCTCCCCTTACTATCTCCAAGAGTAAGCATTGCATTGTAACTGTTGTCTGCATACTTACAGTTTCACATTGCTTTCAATTGTTGAACCTGTCCTGACACTTGTATAATACTCACAACATCTGTGAACTCAGTAGTCAATACAGTAGGTAAATACATAGTAGCACCGGCACAGGTGTAGGGTAAATACACATGTGTTAGAATAACAATGTGAAGTGACACTGAGGCATGCAAAGATGAGCTTCTCTACTCCATTTGCTTGACCCTCCACAGCTTCTAGCTGAGGGTGACTTTGGTAAAAGTCAGCATCTACTATATTATATAAAAGACATTGTAAAGACTGGTTGTGATGTTTCAAAAAGTTAACTGTTTTGGCTTCAGTTGAAAAAGAAAAAAAGGGATCATGGCAGAACTTGTGGATGCAGCAGAATAGATTAGTAACATATTGTATTTCTTTTCTGTAAATGGCATCCCGATGTTCTCTCTCCCCAGGCATTGTCTTATTTATATTTATACGTTTTGATTATGTGAGTTACTAAATTATGTACTAAGCACTTGGCAAGTCTACTGAAAGGGTGATTTTATTTCCAACAAAAACCAATTTAAAGCGGATATATACAATTGAGATTATTTTTATTATCTAGTTAGTCTGAGGTCTAAAATGATGTGATATAGTATGAAAGTGTACCATTTCATGACACAATCTGCTGTTACATATTGTCTAAAATGTCATGTCAGTTTTACATTGTAGTCATGTCCATAACACCCTTATAAAATTGTCTTTAAAAATATATTCAGTGTTCCATTTTATATGCACAGTTCACACATAAAAAGAATCTGTTACATTTATGGGTGTCTAGGGAATTTTCTTAATCTTTCTTGCACTTACTCTCTTTGCTTGTTGGTACCGTACCTCACCGAAGAGTAACACTTTAGAAAACAACTTCTCCCAGGCCACGCCCTCCCCCCTGTGCCAGTAACCTATCCACATACTGTTCAAAGCTCTCAGATTGTTCCAATAATCTGTCATTGCTTGATGTATTACTTTTCATTACTTTAATTACTCAGTGTTGAAAATATATCTGTCTTTTCTTATTTACACTTAAGAACATGAATAACAAACCTGTGGATTTAGCCATTTACATTTCTGCATCCATATACAGTGATTTAAGGAATTTAACTGTCATTAGTCTGCTAGCCACAATAATTAGGGATAGCTAGTTAGAAGTAAGCAAAGCCAGCAGTTAAGTTAGCTATTTAAGTACTCCTGTAATTGTTAAAAATAAAAAAAATGAACTCTAGATGGCAACACACCAATTTGTCGATCTTCCAAATTAGAAAAAGTTTTTTTGGAGAATGTTTGAAAACATTTTTGATACATTTTTAGAGGAGGCTTGGCTTCCCTTGCGTCTGAGAAGCTGCCACTTTTTCCACCTTACACAAGCCCTAGTTCTGTGTTCCTCAGATTAAATAATTACAAAGTGGAGTGAATTAATACTTAAAATAAATGATGCATCAGTAATACAGATTGGAATCTGGTGTACATCTTGTTAGCACAGGTTAAAAAAAGAGAAAAAAGTATTCCACATAATACTGTTAAAATAATAGGGTAACAGGCTTGTCCCTTGAATAGCTATATTTCTGTACTGAACAATTTTTTTTACCAGTTCATTTAGATCTTTGTCTTCATTGTATGTAGCTGGCATTCACATTATGCCATACTTTTCCTCAGGGTGATGTGGAATGTGTGGCTAAAGGTTTTTATGTATTGCTTTCCTGGTCTTTGTTTTTGCAAACCGGCATTGTACTTTTTACACTGTATTGCACACTGTAGCTCAGATGTAGACTCATCAGTTCAGCACACTGTAAAATCCAATATTATTAATGAAAATACTGTCACTAATCGAAATTGGATCATTGTTGGTTTCTGAATAAGATATCAGTGTACCACCAAACCACAAGAACGGTAGCCTTTGATTCATTCCTTCTAAACTATAGCCCATACCTTGGCTACAGATGTGCAATATTTATCTGAATATGACTGATGGAATTCACAATAAGCTTGAGTTACTGCAAGCCCTACACATTGAATTTAATCCTGTTATGTTTTTGAAAATTACAATTAATGAAGGCATTTCTTATGCTTTGTGAAACTGTGTATGCTTATCAGGAAGGTCTTAAACACAAAGTCATCATGAACAGAGGAAAGCTCTAGAGTAGATCACGTCACACTGTGTTAGCTGAAACATTTCTTTTGAAACATGTGAGGCCAGAAACTACATATGAACATTGGTAATCATGCACACATCTACAATATTGTTTAGCTGCTCAGCAGAAGATTAGCAAAGTGTCTATGCAATAAGGCTTGTACTACCAGCAATTTTCTTTTGTTTGTGTGACAAAGAAAATGTTTATCCAGGTGATTGAAATGGCTCCCAATAAAAGACAAACTTAGGAAGTAAATGAGCGTGTATGTCTTACACTGTATATGAGGATAAATGTGACCACTGGTCGCAATATACTCACACATGTCAATCTTTCCAGCAGGGGCTTTTCTGCAGGTACTTAATGAACTTAATGAAACTTCCTACATGACCATAATGTTTAATATCCTTTTAAAACTCTTTGGCACAGAGATAAGGAGCCAGAAAGTACCCAGAATGTAGCCTCAGTGGGAAGACCCTAACTTATCTAGCCAAAGCGGTCCAGAAGAGACCACATGAGTCATCCTAAATAGACTATCACATGTCAGAGGGCTGGGCAGCATGAGGCTAACGAAACAAACAAATGAAACCGCTGAATTTTCGGTGAAGTTGTTACTATCAACAAGAATACGTTCCTTTGTCTTCACCTCGCTTGAAAATTATTATTGTTAATTGTGTTTTTGTAGTCATTGACTTGTGTTAATAGTTTTTAAACTGAAGGTGGTTATGTCAGATTAAATGTGTATTCCATTGGCAATATTAACAACAGCAGCTCTCTCCACCACCTGCATCTCCAACTGTGTAACACATTCTGTTCTTGTGAGGAATGTGTGTGAGAGGAGGTCAGCCCCTAGATAACAAACAACACCTTTGTCTGCCTTAAAAACAGATGTATGAGTGATGTTAGCTGTGTGCTGAGAAGCTAGATGTTTAGCTGACAGTGTGTGGGCTCCTTAGCCTGTGTGAATTTTAAAATGGATTACTTGTTCTTGTGTATTGTCCTCCATCTTTTATGGGCAGAGCATCAGCCCACGCAACATCAAACAGAGAAAATGTCCACAAACAGCATGCTGTGGCTGCCTGCTGCATGGTCTGTTACTGTTGTTGCTTGTAGTTTTTCGTTTGTTTTGATTGACTAACCTCTTTAGAGGTTCCATGTTGCACAGCTTTCTCAGTTCACCCTGTCTTTGGGCTATGTAAGTAATTGCAGCAAGTTTTACTGCAGTCAGTTTGGACCTCTTTCAGCTGTATACCTTGTGGTTCTGACACTAGTGTCCTGTGCCTGATTCATACCTCTAGATGGTGGTAAAAGAGTAGCCGCAGGCCGTGGTGGCGTGCACTACTGCATCAGACGCCAGCCTCTCCACATCCACAGACAGGGTGGGGCTTCCTCTCTGTGCCCCCAGGTATCGGTGACCTCAAAGGTCTTTTTAAAAGCGAGAATCAGCTTCAAAACAGATCCTTATGAAATCTGAGCCATCTCTTTATTGCCTCATGTTTCATATTTGATTCCCCACCCCTATCCACCCCCCCCCCCCCCCCCCCCCCCCATAAAATTCAGACTGGATAAAAGGGGATGTGTCTAATTATTTTGGTACCCACCTTGTAAGTTTTGGCAAACATCAAAGCCAGATTGCATTTACTGCATTGAGTGTTACGTAGTAACTTGTAAAATAATATTCAATATAGTTTTGTAGATACAAGCCACGCTGATGAGATATAAAGTATGCAAAATACAATAAATATATATGTGTTGATCAAAAAGGCCTTATAATGTTTAATACCTTTTCAATAATTACTGTATCACCAGTTAATAACTGGAGATACAAAATGTGTCCAGTACTGGCTCTTGTGTTGTCTCATGCCTGAAATTCCAGTGAGAGATGTGTGGTCAGAATATCTCTCCCTTACATATCTGCTTAATAAATCTGTGCACTTGGCATTTGAATTATGGTGATAGAGGATAAGGAGTGCAGCTGTGTGTGTGCATGTGCACATGCACATGCGTCTATCGGTGTGTTTGGGTGTGGGTGTGGTTGTTGAGGCTCTGATGGGTTTTGTGCATGTCTCTCTTCAGTTAATCTGTCATATTCTCAGTTATGCTTTGCAATGACCGTCCATCCACAAAGCAAAACAACTCTGCAGACCATACCTCACTTACTACCCCTCCCTCCTACACCCACTGTATATTCCCTCACACACTACCCCTATATCCTACACTCACTGCACCTTACCTCACACATTGCCCCTCCTCTCTACACTCACAGCAGCATACCTCACATACTGCCCTCCACCCTACACCCTCCGCACCATACCAGACACATTACACTCCCTCGGACACCCACCACACCTTCACTCACACACTACCTCTCCCAGCTAAACCCACCTCTACCTCCAGGCTTCCTGGTGAATGCTGCAGAATTGCCATAGCCGAGGCAAGCAAAAATGTCAGACTATGATGTTTTTGAGACACTCTCCTCCCGTTTCTGTCTGAATAAAGAGACGCCTACGCTGGGGACTTGGATCTGCCCCAGCATCTCCGTCAGCCATTAATCATTCTGGCTTGTTGTTGTAATTGCCTTGCTGAGTGGGGTGAGGGAGGGAGAGGCTTCAGGGCCCACTGAAAACACTTCCATGCCTGAATGGAAAGTAGAGATGTGGATCTGCAGACTCCAGAGGGGGAGAGACATGGCGCGTAACAGTGCATTTACAGACACCATTCCATTCTCCCAGTCTCCCTGGCAGCATTGGTCTACAGCTTTTCGTACCAGTCAATCGCCAGGCAGGTCATAGGGCTGGGGTCATGCATGTTTTGGCATGCATGTTGGTGTTTTGCAGATTAAAAATACATCCTGTGAATTCTGTCTAATCTTGATGGAAATTATTTTGAAAAGAGAAATATTGAGCAAAGTTACTAATGAGGTACAAATAACAGCAACGCCACAAAAATCACAATTTAGTTTGAATTTCCATCTGAGCTGTATCTGATATTTTTTATTGATGTGTATATACAATAATAAGTTATAAATACAGTTGAATTCTGTTTCCTTTGGCATTTTGCTTTGTAATTTTCTTAAATCTTATTTTATTATACAGTTTGTTGATGAGGTAAGTAGACTTATTTGTACATATGTCAGTCATTGGCATCACCCAAATATTGAATCTTCCATATATGTGTAAAACAATACAACCTTCCACAGATGTGTTGTCCTGTTTGTCACGTGACAAGGTGAAATTGTAGGTGACATGAATATGAGCTAAACATGCAAAATAATCAGATATATTCATTTACACTACCGGAGTCCTGCTCCTTCTGTAACTCTATCCATGTATCAAAGAGAAATCAAAGAACGATGTGCAAATCTGATTTAAAATGTGTGTGCACTGTCCTTTAGAGTCCAGCTGAGCATGTTTTCCTGAGCATTAGAATACAAGAAATATTGGTTTGAAAAGGCTCTATAAACTAACCACAGGAACTGACTTTGATACAATACAATGATGTAAATCAACAGGTTGGCCTTAGCAGAACACCTTCAAATCCTGTGAAGACATAGCTTTTACAAAACCGAAAAGACCAGAAGGAAGATTTCAACTAAGAAAATCTAAATTAATTTCTCATAATGACTTTCCTACAGCACAAAAATCACATTTTAGCATTGTCTTTAGTGAGCTGCATGTGTCCCTTGGTGCTTAACACACACAACACAAACAGCCTTGTGCTACACTCGGACATGGACATGAGATATGAAGACCTAACACGCAACACAACAGTCATTTTGTACAGAACATGCTGGCTTTGCTCCTAGTCACGTTAGGAAGCCACTTTTCTGTCCACACTGGTTATCTTTGGCATTATTAGCTTAATGGCACAGCTACTGGAAAGCTGTAGGACTACTGCAAATCACCATTTTCCCAATTTATACCACCAGTGAGACTTTAGGGCTGTAGGAGTCAAGCACCTGGAGATAGGGAGGGGCTTGAATTCCATTTGGGCTTCCTCTTTCAGATCCTCCATGCATTAATGACAGAGTTTGTGATGGCTAGACACCCTCAGGTGTAGAAGAACAGTGATGGATTAATACTGATGGCTTTAAATAGTCCCTAAGACAGTTTCTGAGAACACAAGTCTGTACTTTTCCGAACACATGAAACAAGGAGCTAGGGGCAGAAAAATGAACAGACCCTCTGCATCCTTTCATAACCAAACGTAATCTACATTGCTCAGTATTCCATTTCAGGGTGCCAACAGATTTTTAAATGTTCTTTGCCTGGGAATTAGTCATGGTTTTAAAAGCCTCCCACCCCTTCAGTGAAGAGGATCCCTGGAATCGGTCCCATCTGAGGGACACATAGCAGTAAGTTCACTGGGCCTCTTCTCAGGAGGTGTGGAGTGTGGTTTCATTCCCTGATGCCCTTGCCCTAATCAATCTCCAAATCACCATCACAGATGGGTGGACTTTTCCCAGGAAGAAAAAACAGCGAGCAAGAGTTTACCCCTGCTGTTTTGCTTGTTTTTTCCATCATGGCAACAACAGGAGCAAAACCAGTGAGGGAACATCTCCAATGCCCACATGATGTCATATTCTGACTACGGCTGGTCTTTAAGCAGCTGGGCGAAGTGCTCGCTGCCATTTTTTTTCAGGGTGAGTGCGACATCCCCCCTGGACAGAACAGAGACAATTCCACTTGCTCTGCTGTCTCTGCATCTCAGTGTCTCGGTATCACAGCCAGGGAGCCGTCCCCAATTCTTCACGTAGAGCCGACGGGGGCGGGGCTCAGACACTGGCGCATCGGGATGAGAGGGCGGGGGAGGTGGGCGGAGCTCCCTCGGGCCCGCCCAGGATGTCCGTGCACAGAGACTCAACAGCGTCCAGGCGCTCGATCTGCACCAGCTTGGTAAGCAGGTCCGGGATGCTGTATCCAGCCGTGCTGATGCGGTCGAACAGCTGCATGCCGTCCGTCATGCCGCCGATCTCGTCCCGCTTCAGGCCGAAGCTCTCTGCCAGGTGGCGCCATGTTTTCACCACTGCCTTGTCGGTGTTGTAGGTTGAGCTCAGCATGCGGCTGGTCTTCTCCAGGCAATCAAAGGGCAGCTCCGTGGGGCTCAGGCCTGAAGGTAAGAGCAGGCAATTGGAGGGGTGTCAGCACTCACAGAGATTATGATGAAGCAGGGAATGGATCAGTTTAACCAAACCCTTACAGCATTGAAACTACAATATGCTACCAAGAGTCACAGGGCATCCCATATGATTGCAGGACAGTGAGTGAGACTGCATGACTACATGTGGCTTGAAGAGAATAACATTGGAATGTTTCAGTGGTCAGCACAGAGCCCTAACCTAAACCTAACATTTCGGGAATGAACTAGAACACAGAAGTAGGGCAAAGCCAAGATGGATCTTTTTCAGTAGTGAAGCTTACTAATGCTTTAAAGGTGGAGTAGAGCAAAATGCCACAGACTTTCTGCTAAAAAAATGATCAGTCTTTGAAAACTCATTGAAGCCAAAGGCAGACCAACATGCTCAATCATATCTTGGAATAAAGGCATGTTTTATTAATAACTACCCAAGTCCCATGACTTTTTTGTAGGATGGTGTACAGGATGTTGTTCTTGTATGTAATATACAGCATGTACATCTACATAAGAGACAGACATATAGAGCTTTGGGTAGAAGAGATTAAGATTAATGGTCTGTGACCCAACACACAACACAACAAATTTTCAGTTATTGTAGAACTAATGTCTTCCTTATTGGTAGTTCTATTAAATAAATATTCAGACTCTTTGTTTCTGATGCGCTTTCCACAGCTGTTCCCTCAAAACTATCATTGGCTTACTGCATTTTACAATGAGCCATAACTAAT
The DNA here is from genome assembly GCF_013368585.1 of Megalops cyprinoides. Lineage (NCBI taxonomy): Eukaryota > Metazoa > Chordata > Actinopteri > Elopiformes > Megalopidae > Megalops > Megalops cyprinoides. The sequence continues at coordinate 14,417,819 of NC_050596.1, forward strand.
TTCAACAACTGATGTGCTGTGACTGCAAAAATTGAACATTATAACTATAATGCCTATTATAACTGCAAAAATTTTCCACCCCACTGAAAATTTCATTTTAAGTCAGCGCTAATTTCTTGCCACCACACCACTCCAGATGGTCCTAATTTTTTTGTGGAACAAAGGCTGGGAGAGAGTACACATGCGAGCTAGTTCTATGGTAAAGTCTCTTCAAATAGGCTTCAGTTAATGTATTCAAGGGAGATACAAGACATAGAGCAGATGTATTCAGATTCAATTATAAAGAACAGAACAGGCTTTATTTTCAAACGCACAGAGGAGAGCTTATGTAACTGCCCATGGTACTCCAGTGTGAGTGTTATTATAGCTGTACATATGTATGTATAACTATGACACCAGGAAAGAAACAGAACAATAGTGATGGTGACAGTTACACCGACACACTGTGTGTAGAACAGTCTCAGATTGTTCCTGAGTGTCTTACTCAGGAGGGCAGCAGAACGGAGCCTCCTGGTTGGCTTTGTGTGCGGGTGTCAGAGGAAGAGTGTTTTGTAGGAAATCGCTCACCCTCTGCAATGTTGCAAGCTTTTGCATAAAGATCCATGATCTTTTTCCTTCGACTCTGAATCTGCAACAACAAAGGAAAAATGAAGGAACTTATATATATATATATATATATATATATATATATACCAGGTGCTGCTATGGATATTTCCAAAACTCAATAAAAAGTGCATCATCAGCAAACACAAATATAAAGGATAATTACATACTTCCATGCAATGTAATCAACATTACATAGCAAACATTGTCAAAGTAAGTGAATAAATATGTTTGTTTTTGCATTTCTAGTTAAGATTTCTAGTAAAGACGACCCACTTGATTGCTTTCATAACTTACCCCAGTAGACTTGCTGCTGTTGCTGTTGGTGGAAGAGCAGGTCTTGTCTCGGGTGAGGTGGACCAGAGACAGCAGGCACAGGTCAGCAGCTCCCTGCTTCTCTAATGCGGCCTCCTCATCGCTGTCAATGCTACGGCTGAGCAGCTGCTCATTCTCTGAGGAAGCGTCGTTCTCACTGAGGACAGATGAGGGCGCTGCGGTATCAGTCTCTCTGTTGCAGTTAATGATTGGCTCACCTTCTCACTGACACAGGCTGCACTGACGAAGGCCTTGATTGGCCCATGCAAAACTATGCTTCGAGGGACTGTGATTGGCCTGTTTTAGCCTGCACTCAGCACACCCTTGGTCCCGCTGCTTCCAGCCGAAACGCCTTGTTGACTCTCAGTACAGAGATGCTCACAGAATATCATTGTTTCTCAGCATACCTGCATACCTGTAGTGGCTTGGCAACCAGTTCAGAGAAACACATTGTCTAGTGTGCAGAGCCAGACACACTGTTTGTCAGTCTGACTTATGGCGACACCTCTACCAGTATGCACACCTCACTGTGCATTAGCAAGCATTGGGTTAGCTGTTGCGTATCTTTGTCTAGACAGTTAGGGTGTGGGTGTGTGTGTGTGTGTGTGTGTGTGTGTGTGCGCCTATCTGTCTGTCTGTCTGTCTTAAACAAAATGGGATCATGTGTGCATGTAGTCTCGTGCACATGTGGACATGCATGAGGGTCTGTGTGGATATGTCTTTATGTTATTTATGTGATTTTCCATGTGTGTTTTTGGAGTACACAGTACAATACAGTGTAAAAACAATAGCCACCCATTGTCTACATGGTGTAGGCTCAATAGAGTGCATTCATGCACCATTCACCTTCCACAGGTATAAAAGCTTAGGGGTGAGAATAGGGTTGTGACGGTAATGATTTTTTCTTTCCGCGGTAATAAAGCAACAAATTGCCGCGATTTAGCGGTTTACCGAAATGCCCCCCCAGCGCCGCCCTCCGACCCCCGCGCAACACAAAAAGCCAACCCATAGCGTTTGCACATGAACAACTTGTTTATTTTTCTGCAAAATTCTCGGGAAGGCTGATTACAACTTAGAAAGTGATTGCAAACTTACATATATTATAAATTTTAACATTTTTACATTTAACATTTTAACATTTTAATATTTTATATTTTAATTCACATAATTCTGTAGGCTCTACAATAATGGCGTCTGAAGCAGCATGAACAGGTAGGCTATATGTAGCCGCATTAAAACAGTTTTAATTATTTTTCAAATCAAATGACAAATAAGAAGATGGTAAGGGAACATTAGGTTAATGGTTTTTTAACATGCAACATAATTGAACATTCATGATGTCGGTAGGCTATCTACTACAATCACTGCTTGTATAAAGTGCTGCAAAAAAAAATCGAAATGTACTCATTCTTTATTTTAAGTTCTTTTTATTTTACGTGGCAAACGCAGGTGTGCTGAACGGCAAATTTCGTTTTAACCCTTTCGCGCGTACGGTCACACCGGTGTGATTAGTAGTTTAGCACATATACTAAAACTGGTGCGATTAGAACACTAGATTGGAGAAATTCTAGCTAATTTTAGCTTTGAGGAAACAGCGATTTAACTCCAGAAATATAGCAAATGCTAACTGAAATCTATAAGAAACTTAATAACGCAAATGAAACCATAACGAACCATATAAGGTAACATGTGGGCTACATACCATAACAAATAAGTTACATGCGAAAGGGTTAAAACGAAATTTGCCATTCAGCACATCTGCGTTTACCACGCCTTTCAGTCATTCAGCCAGGTAAATATCCGCGCTGGAATTACGGAAGGAAGTTGCGGTCAAACTTGATAATATGATTAATTTGCGTTAAAACATTAACGCGTTTAAGTTCTCAGATTAATCGCGAACGAGCTTTAATGCGATAACGTTGACAGCCCTAAAATAAATAAATAATTGCAGTGATGCGGTAATGAGCTCAACCCCACGGTAGGCGTCTCATGACCGCGGTATTGCGGTGATGCGATTATCGTCACAGCCCTAGGTGAGAATGTTACATCCTTTAAAGTACTACTTTAAAGATGGACAGATACCTTTTGACTGGCTGTCACTCACAGCACTGTTTGTGTGAGTAAACATCTTCAAATCCCAAGGTTTGTGGGCACATCTATGTATGACTATCTCATTTCATCAAAGTCACTGCATTTCCAGTAGGAATCCTCAGGTGAACTGGCCCTTCCCACAGCATGCCTGTCCAAGAGTTTTATACAAAGCTCTTCCAGAACTCCTTCCATTGAAATGGCCAGGAGCTACAGATACAACTGCTAGAACTTGTCCTGTGGTGACTTCCTTACCAACAGATTCCATGCAGCAAAAACGGATAAGAATCATATCTTTGAGGTGTCAGATCAAGTTGGAACAGACTTTACTTGCACTATTTACAACTTGTTTATGCCCTTAAGTTAGGAAATCATGCCTGGAAGTTGTTGATGACAGGTTTTTTTTTGTATATTGGCCAGCTTTCTCAGAAACTGTTATAAATAAGTTTATTCTTGACACATTGTCCTAATCTCACCATCAATATTGTTGTAATGGGTTCAATGAACAAAGTTTTGTCTCCAATCTGGCATGTACAAAGGAAGTTCCTGCTTACCTTTTCACTGTCTTTGGCGGAGTGGGTTTGAGTTTGTCAAATTCATCCTTCTCTGTGAAGATTGTTACACTATCTGTAAAAGAAACACTGCTTTCTATTCAGGTCCAATGGATTGCAAAAAGCCTATGTCAATAGCTTCCACAGGAATTGAAGCAAAACGTAAGCATACTTTTTTACTGTTTATGTAAAGATATAATGTGCATATTAGAACAATTACAACAGTTTCCTTGTTCATAGTTTCAATTTTTAAATAAATAAATGGCAAAATAATTGTCACAGATATGGCCCAACTCAAGCATGCCACGGCGGTAATCCCCTTAAATACTATGGTAAAGAGACACCTCCTGAGAGGACGGAAAGTAACATATTCCCAACTTGTCTTCCATATACATGCTTGCATTTATTATTAATGTTTGAGCATTTTTGTTAGAGCAGCTACTGATTAAAATGCTCTAAGCTATGTTGGTGCTGTCAATCACAATAAATCCGGTTGCAGATAATTAAGGAAATTCTTTCAAGAGCATGACAGTTGGTTCTGTATGCCCACACACAGAGGGACATGCAGAGGAAAAACTGTGTTCCTTTAATCCTTTGCCATGTAGCAGACACCCAAGGGTGGCAAATATTGCCATTCAACACTTTATTTTCTGCTATATGTCAGTGCTACATATGTACATATAAATTTCAGCTCTTTTGGCAGACCAATGAAACTGCTGATTCAAGATTCATTCAAGCCATATCTGCCTCAATATTTTCACAACTGAGCTGCTTTTATTGGTTTACAATTTCTTTAGACCTCAATCTGACACTGAACAGAATAACCAAGTCATCACAGTATTTAAAAACTAAAAGCAAAACCAAAAGATGAGTGCTGTCATGTTTTTGCGAGCTCTTTCTTCTTTAGTTTTTTACAGTTGTCTCTTACCTTGGGCTTCTTTCTTGTCTTCCTGATTGTTGGTCTGTGCTTCGACTTCTTTCACTACTTGACCAGTGCAGCACGCTGCCAAAAATACACACCTTTAGCTCAGTTGATCTGTTACACAAAAATGAGGCCTCTGTGGAATGATTTTTGTTTCCATGTCTACCTGTGCATGTGTGAGCATAGAAGCAGATGACTCTTATGTGTTATCTGTTAGTTTCTGTATGAGTGTACACCTCAAGATGCAGTCTCACCTTGGCCATTTGGCTTGGCCTTTAGAATGTAGAACATAATGATCAGCACTATGGCGATCGCCATGATAAAGATGGTTGACATGGCGATAATGAGGGCTGTTGCCAAGTGCCCCTGTCCAGTGGGATCTAAGACACAAAGAGAACAGAATGTCAGTAAAATCTGGTTCCATGGGCCAAGAGGCCGCTGATGTGCATGTCAACTGTTCACACTAATACAGCAACACTAAAGTTTAGATGACCGTTTTTTCAAGGGTTGGTTTATGTAGCTGTAAAACAGTTTATAAACACATCACTTCTTTTAAGCTGTGAGTTTTTAAAACTATATAAAAACACAGTTGAATAAATACTTCAATATTCCACTTCCATGTTCTGAACTTTGAAAAGGTGAGGTTTAAAAACTAATAAATGGGATAGGTCATGGTTGTCTGTGGAAATGCTGTATGGAGCCCCAAAATGGGGTCTGCATGTCATATGGTGCGGATGCCTCACCTTTGTGTGGTTGTGGGAATATGGTGGCACTGGTAGAGGAGGCACTGGGGGCGTGTCCTGAAGAGATGGATGTGCCACGCATGCCTGTAGCAGAGACCACACTCATCACTACACCATATAACATTACTCTAACAGGGCTGCAGTCAGTTTAATTGAAATCTGCACGGCATCTTCAAATGAATACACAACAAAACTGCAGTACGACCTAAAGGTTATGAAGCTTAAACTGAAATATACAAAATTTTGTAATGTATTCACTATGTTCTGCTAGGGAGAGAGGGGCAAATAGATGTATGTTCATTGAATTAATAAAGTTAATGCTCCGTTTCAACAGGAGCTGGTTAGAACCCCTCCTGCATACTGGTGAAAGCAAAACAAATGGATATCAGAATTCAATTCACGAGTGGACCTCATTTCCTGTCTCTTGTCCGCATTCTTTACTGCGCATACTCCCATTTAGGTCCCATTTAAATGCTTCCTTTGTTCCCTTTTTATTTGATTAAAGCTGTATTGGTGTTCAAATCTTAGAACAGCACTGCTGGATCCCATAGCCCCACAAGTCAAAAACTGCAGCCACTATGATGACATTGTGTCTCTGTATCAATGCGTGGAATACTGATAGAACTACACCTAAGCTCATGCTAGTCATTATGGGAAGGCAGTATTATTATCTGTGATATTTCCCAGGAGGCATCAGACTTCCTTGTGAAATCCCCCTTGGCTGTCTATGAGGCAAATGAATAAACAAACACATAATGTAAGAGTTCTGCTCTATTAAACAAAGCTAGAAATAATTCAGACTGAACAGAAGAACAAAACATATTTTTCCACTTGTAAATATTACAATGGTTTACCATGACTTCACAATTTTACCTGTGCTGTGAAAACAAATGATCTTCCTTCCGTTCCAGCTAAGAAAATGAGGAATGGAAATGTGTCTGATGGTTCTGCATGCTGGGCATATACAGTACAGACGAACCGTTTCATCTATCTTCACGTTAAGACCACATTTAGTGCATGTCTTGGGTTGTTTTTAAAGCTAATTGTGAAACCTCTTCTGTTTGCTCTAATATTGTGACAGAAGTGGATATGTAACTCAAGGGTTTGAAGTCTGGGTGATATGTACATGAATTCCTCCAGTAAATTCTCAGTTGTACAATTTCATGTGCTTCATTGTACAGTTTTCCAGTTTAAGGAAGACTGCTTAAGAAATTAATGATACATAATACATGTATTCTTGTATTTAAATAGACTTATAGGAATCGCATGTTTGGAATTTGGAAAAGGGCTAGACTTTCATTGAAAGCAAGTAGTTTGTGGAGAGCAAGGGTGGGTTAATTTTCTAACATATATGAAGTGATTATAGCATGTTCCAACACGTGTATAATAATCCTTCTCTTTTTGCCATTCATACTTTTAATTATTAGATACAAGCTATACCGTGAGCTTGTGTAATTTTCAAATTACCAAGCGAGTGCTAGCTCGTCTGTACCTTGAGCAAGTAACTCCATGTTAACCTTCTGCACTTCATTTTTTAGTGTGTGGTATTTTCAAACATTAACTTAAATCTTTCAATTAAATACTCCCCTCCATCTTGACACATTCTAATTTTCTTATTCAGTTTTACAGCATAAACAATTAAACTGGCATCAAAAAGTGTGTATCATGTGTATATTATATACACAATCATTAGTCATAATCATTTTTGCAGTGTTTTTATATAATTGGTATTGTATTTATATTAATTTCCTTTTTTCTCTCAGTTCCAAGTGGCAGCTGGTTTTGAGTACCAGTCTTGTTAATTAAAATTCTATTGTATGGAGTCATAAATCCAGTTCCTGCAAGAGCATCACCACGTTTTGAAGCTACTACATATGATAATACTCACAAGGCATCTGTTAGTTGTTTCAGTGCGTCTGACATATTTCATTAATGCAAGACATAAAATACAGTCCCCAGAGGAAACACAAGGGGGCCCTGCCAACTATTTGTGTATCCTAAATGAGTAGCAAATGAGACTGAGGAGATGCCAGTCAGAGCTCATTTGACGAGCGCGTTCTCTATTCCTCTAAACACTGGCGCCATGCGATCTTCACGTCTCCCGGCTTCTCTCTGTGCGCTATGGAAGAGGGCCTGCCATCTTGACATATGTATAGGCTGACAAGCGCACTGCACAGCTAGTTCTGCATCTGCTCCTAAAATGGGGGACACTCAATCCTCCTTTCTTTGCTCTGAGTTAAGGCCCATGTCATAAGATGGGGAAGTCACTTTCTCATTGAGGGCATTAAGTGTTTTTGTTTCTGACTGACTATTCAAAACATACTGCTTGTAACATCACTACTATTGGCACATAATATATATTGAGAGCTGTATCTCTGGCTGGCGTAGAGGTTTGGTGTGATGGATATATACGGTGAATTATTATGTAACTTCTGAAACTGAACTTCTTTGGGTTCAGTGCCTCATGAGAATTCAAGTGTCTTTTTGTGGAAATGGATCACCAAATTTTATTTTCATTGCTAAATCATTGCTAAAAATTCCCCAGGACTTTTTCATTGTCTGTCATCTGGAAGCGGTTTAATTAACAATTTCTGTTTCATGAATTCTTTTTTTTTTGTACTTCTGGGAATTTCAAAATAAGAAAAACCATGATGATCAAACGGTGCTTTCCTCAGTTGAGACCGTCTCCAGACTGGGAGACGGCTCTCACGCAGTGACGGCGCCCTGCTCTCTGTCACAGAGAAATGGCGGTTTGCTCATTTGTTCAGGTATGCAATGCAATCAACGACTCACTCATGTTGTGGATGGCCTGCCAGACATGGAGTCAAAAAGTCACCAGACACGAGCACAGCAGAGGGTGGGTTTCACAAGACCCCAGCCATGCACTGATGACCTGCTGATTAGTGTCATTATTGAAGTGTGTAGGTTGTTGAATGGTGCTGGTTTGATCCTAGTTCTGGCATATGGTTCAGGCCAACACAACTGGAAAAATGGGTCCTAGCGCCATGCACGCACAAACAGGCAAGTGGAATCATTTACCATAATTGAGTGTTTCTTTACAGATTATGATGAAGACAGGAACTTGGGTGTAACTGCAGAAAAGGCCAACGGCTTCAACTAATCCAGAAAACTAAGAGAAATTATCAGAACAGAGCTACCATAACTCCAAGTGCTGGTGAGAAGTGCTGTGAGGTACTGCATTCTGAAGGCAGAGGTGCCTTTTAAAGAACTTTCTATCCACTGTCACTGTTACATACATGGGAAAATAGTTCCATATGCAAATTCGGATAATAGTATTATTAATTTAATTATCGTGATTAATGATCGTGACAGTTTAAGTGCTGAACATAAATAACTGTGGGAATGTAATTTATTTAGTAATGACTGTCTTAACAGTTCTGACTTTACAGTTCTCTCAGGTTCAGAATCCAGGTGATGTTGTTAAAGTTCAAGACAATGGACAGGAAGAAAGAAACACCGGGGAAATACTACGTTATGGGCTAGCATGCATATAAGAGGAGGCACCATGGCTGCAGAGCAGTGATGTATTGTAGACTGAAATAGCAGCACACTCACACTCTTTGGTGTTCCTAGGGGCATTCTGACAGGAATGACACACCATCCCATAGATGTTCCGAGGGCGGTTCTCCAGGATGTAATATCTGTGAATGAAGACACTGCAGTGAATCAATAACTTCAAAGAGACAAAGACAGGCTAGTCCTTACATAACCCTGCAAAAAGTTAAATGACCACCACTCTAAATTCATTGTTGAGTTCACAGTTCAATTCAAGGTTGTGTCTGAAATTGATTTTTTTTTTCAGATTTGGCAGAATCGATGCTCTCTTGTTATGACCCTTTTTAAGTCAGAAGAAGTGCATGGAAGGTCAAAAAGGTTATCTCCTGTGGTCCTGGCACTCATATATAAAACAAATCAAAGCATCATTTTTCTACCCTGGAAGGCATGACTATAAAACTGAAGCAATCAATCAAGAACCTGGAACTTGTTTCTGTCCTGGTTCCAGAGCGCTATGCAGCATGGCCTGTTAGGACTTCCTTTACTTGCAACATTCTCTTTCCAAGGTGCAGTATCAATGGGACCGCCTTCATAAAAAAGGGTGTGTAATGTATACAGAAGCCAAAAACTCCAAGCCCAGTGTAACAAGTCAGTGTGATATACAGCAAAAAGGAAGCCATAAATGTGTTTGTTTTGTGTTTTTGTTTTGTGCCCTAATCATGACTGTTCTAGCACACTGTTCTTTTACATAAAGGCACTGTGCATTAGCATTGTACTCTGTTAGTCTGGCTGGTGGGGCATTCAGGAAACATGCAGCACTTCATCCAGACATCATTTACGTCACATTGTTTGACTGTGAAGCACAGACTACCACTAATCAGATGTACACCACAGAAGTATTATTCTTGGGGTGTTGAGATGTACATGTAACAATGTTTCCCGCTCTCCATGGTAACCTCCAGTCTTGGGAGACCATAATGAACAGTACTGGTGACAGCCACCAAGCCTCAAACCCATGTGCAAAGCCACAGATACACAGACAGATATAATTTAAAGCACAGTGGACAACAGTGATGGTCTGTGAGACAAAGTTTGAGTCAGACTTTCCTTTTTAGAAACAAGTCGCTGACAAATAGGACCTTGTTTTTTTTTTTCTAACTTAACAGTAGAGACAGTACCTGATGAGAAGAGTCCTAAAAACGGCCTGTTTCTCAACAGTGAGATAGTCTTTTTATTTTTCCAAAATGCACCTCAATAGCTCTATGAACTCCTCTGCTAAAAATACATTATCTTAAGAATGTCCTTTGCATCACAGTAGGTCAGCGGCCTGTTAAAATCTTATTTGGGACAGTCTGGGCTGTCAGACAGTCTGGAGTGTCAATGTGTGTTGGCAGTGTGTGAAATACCCGGGGGGCGCCTCCTACCCATACCTGCCAACATTTAGGTTTCAAAATATGGGAGGTTTTTTCAGCAGGGGGTGTTGTGGATAGTAAATAAGCAAGTAAAGAAATTATTGTATGTAGTGTGTGGATTGTGTGTGTAGATTGTGTTTCGTAGACGATCTGGCAACTTGGGTAATGTCAGACAAACATACAAACGTTGGACGCAGGCTGCGTCTGTTGGGCTTTAAGGGTTAAAAGACATTTTTAGTGACAGTTGCAAGTGACAAATAATTTTTTAAAGATTTTTCTGGAAACCCCCCAAAATTTTGCTGTTGAGGCTTTCAGGGGGGCGCAAGTGTCACTCAAGGGGTCTCGGACCCCCCGAGACCCCCCCGTATTTCGCACCCTGTGTGTTGGCTTGGGAGGTGGCCTTACCCTGGCAGACAGGGTCCACATTCAGCATCACTCTCTGGGGTGCCCGGGGTCAGCACAGTGGCCCGGTAAAGGGCGTCACAGTCCTTGTGACGCCTGCAGATCTCATATTTGCCCTTGGAGAACTTCCCCGCTGGACATGGCACACAGTCGTAGTCTTCATCTTTGATACCATAGCCACAGTTCTGTAATGAAATACAGTAACCATTTTGAGCTGTAAGTCTGTTACAGCAGTCATTCCAAACACAAGAATTTGAGGCCCTGGCAAAAGTTCCTATATAGCAAAGATAAGCTCCTCTTCAGTCTGAATGTAACACGACTTAGGCTCCCCACATTTTTTTCAATGTTTTTTGTATTCAGGAGAACTCTTTGACCTGGACACTGCAATAACTGCTGTAGAAAAAGAAAACAAAACAAGCAAAAGGGTCATTTTTCTCTACTTTTATTAAAACAAGACAATACTCATCTGCTATGAACCTTTGCTAGACTGTCCATTATTAAAATTGAAAAAAGCAATATTTTTGGATTACCTGCACCATGATCTAAAGATCAGAAAAAGCTGTGCTAACACAGTTGCACTTTATCTGAATGATGTCTGGATTTTTCTGTTATGATGTGCTATTAAACAAATAAAAACAATTCTGCAGTACTGATAGGTTCAAGATATCCATGAAAACACTTAAAAAAACCCTGTGCACAAAATAAAATCCCAGATCCAGCAAACCCTGATATATTTTATCAATGCATTGCAAAAATGGAAACTTTTGTAAATGCTGTAGTTGATTTACGGGGGCTACAAGAATTACTTTCAGCAAACTGAAAGCAGAATAGCAATGATATTAATCACTTACAGGCACTCAACACAGTACCTGGGAGCAAAGTGCTCTGATATGGACTTCTCTTGGCTTTCTAATCATGTCCACTTTCATCACGAGGAAGCATTTGATGCGCCTGATAAAAAAAACTTTAAGCACATTCTACTGAATTTGCCTTTGTACGTGCAGGATATAGATTAAGGATGGTTCAGATTAAGATGGATTGAGTGTATATTTGATAATCACTGTTAATATACCCAGGGAATCATTTGGGGTACTTCTAAGGTTCTCACCTCTCAAATACAGAACATTTTAATTAAAAGTATATCCTGTGGCAGTGTTATGAAAGACCTGTCTTCCTTTCAATTACAGATTAATGATTTGGAACATTAGAACATGCTTAAGAGCTTGATTTTGTCAAGTTTTCCTTTTGTAAGAATGTAAGGCTGTAAGATATGTGCTATTATTATTATTATTATCATTGCTACTATTATCGTTGTTGTTAAATTAATCATAACCAAGTTCCATGTTATTTTTTTTTCTTTTCTTTTGCATACTTAGATTCATAATGACCACAACGTGCTGAACTTTCAGAAACAAACTTAAGTGTTACATTTTTCTGTCACATCCAACAATTTAAATCTTTCAGTGACTGGGAAACTATAAGTAACAGTTTAAATTCATTATTAAAAGATAAGGAGAAATTATATTGCGGTGGGACTGAATCCGTCCTTGGTTGCACTTAACAGCAGTCAAAAGTATGTGTATATCTACTCCTGAGAATGTATACAAACCCACAATCCCTGCTGATTTTTTTTAAAGAGACAGGATCTTTAAAATGCAGTAATTACAGTTTGCACTCTAGAATAATTACCTTAAAGCATTTCATGTTTAAATCAGACGGGAAACAATTAAAATGCTGGCAGTGATTTCAAAACAAGTCTTTAATACGTGGAACAGCAGAAGCAAAGGTGAAAGGGCAAATAATTTTCTGGTACATGCAGCTTCAAACTGGTGGGTGTCGGCTTGGAAGGGAAACGTTCAGTGAAACGTTCGCTGGGAGTGAGCAGAGATGATGACCTCCACAGAGGCTGCAGTCCACTGACTGCAGTGTCAGTCATGCTGAATCTTAGAAATTTAACTTGTTCATGTAATGTGTTAATGGCTCCAAGTATTCCATTCAGAATTATATACTGGTATTTTTTTCTCTGTTTACTTAATGTCCGAGTTGAGACCATGCTTGGGCATAATATCCCATTAAATTTATATCCTCATGCAAATCAACAAATTACAGGCTGAAACAAATTTTTAAAAAACTATGTTGATTGTGAAAACTGTTTATACTACATGCCTATGAATATAGCATCATTGGATGTGTAATAATATTTGTGAGTTCTGATATTCTTTGAAATGAGTGTTTCTACAAAGCAGATAAGGGCAGGCTCTGAGTTAGCATTAGCAGTTGATGTGTCAGTGGCATCGCTGTTTGCCATAAGCAGACAATACAGTTTTATAGAAGAAGAGCAGACCACTGGTCTCATACACTTGATGTTGTTGGAAGGCGTGCCTGACTTTCTATGAAGAGATGACACTGTGCACTGGTGCAAAATGCGGGGAACACTGATGCTTATCCTCTCTCACCATGTAAGGCTCCTGACCCGGTTGGCACTGGGGACATGGCTTGCAGCTTCCGCTGGTCTGGTTGTAGAACTCATTCTCCCCACAGCTGGAATACTCCGCCCTCAGCAGGGGCAGGGGCAGAGTGGATACCTGAGGGAGACGGAGGATAGAGACTGTATGTATGAACACAGCAAAAAAGACCACTTAGTAAATTTAGAGTCAGCCCTGAGCCACAGTGTTGAATTAGGCGGAGACCCATCTTACTCCAAGTGAGCGTTATGCAAATAAATATCAATGGATCACTTTATATTTATGAACTCTCAAAAGCAAAGAGACACAAATAATTTCTGTCAAGTTGCTTTGGCCTGTCAGTTTCTTAAATGTTCAGATTTATATTTTCATGAGTGCCTTCTGGTGATTCATTCTGAAAATGTAATTTTCTTTTAATAAAAGGACACATTTCAAGCCTTAGTGTGTGATAAAGGATAGCATGCTGGGTTTTGTTCGCACAGTCCTTTTAAACCTATTGACCTTTGTTGAGTTTTCAGTCAAAGCAATCATTATATTTTATAAAACTGAGTGTAACGTAAGATTCATTTGATAAAAGGAAAAAAAAAATCTTGAGCTCATTAGCTAACCCTATTGATGGATACAGCCGTTTTTAATACTGCAAATATATTGCTTCGGGAAATGGGGATGATGTGTCATGAGTAATGATGAATGACCTTGACCCACCTTGACCTAAAGGCCAAGTAAAATCACCAAGTTACTGGCTTAATTGTACAATGGAAAAGTTTTTAATTAAAGTTTTTATTAAGTGTCTGATTTGGGAGAGATGAGCACCAGTGAGTTTTTATCTGGGACAGAACAGAATCTTTCCAGACAACAAGTCACACAGGGGGTTCAGCCTCATAGTACCAGCTCCTCCTAACACAAAAACGTCTCTGTTGTCAAGGTAACAACTCTTCCAGGCCCTTATTGTCATTTTAATGCTTTTATCCCTTTATGCAATCCTGTTTTCAAATTGCAGTTGTATATTAGGCTCATCTCATCACAAGGTGGTTTCTGTCATAGTCCAAAGTCTGAATTACATCGTCTCCCTGTGCTATTTCTCAGACCCAGACAAAGGATAACTAAAATGGAAAATGTATGTTTGTAAAGAACAAATTAAATGCCATCACCAAACCCATCCAAAAAAAGAAACCTGTTCTCCCCAACTCTGTCAGACAGTTACTATTGTAAACACCATAACCTGATGTAACTTGAAAGATGGTATTCAAAACCACTGAAAAACAATATGCACATAGCATTGAACAAACAAAGGAAAATTTAAATTTGTGTGTACAAAAACAAAACAGCAGTTAACAAAAACAGCAGAGGGAAATTAAACCTAAAATCAAAGTGTGCTGTATACTATGTTCCAAAGTATCAGACACATGTTATTAGTAAGAACAAATAAGTGCATGATTACCGGTACCATCTGTATCCACCTCATGTAGGAATACATTTACTATATGCTTCCAAAATAAACATCAGAGGTACATCAGTGTCATTCATGATTGGTTAACAGTTGTTTCCCCCTGTAGCTTAAAGAAAGAAGGAGGAAAAAAACTATTGATATCAACCACACTGTTTTAATCCTAAGTCTCTTGAAGAGAGTATACACAAGACATTGCAAAGTTAAATTACTGCTTAGGAAACTTGCTAATGTGGCAGCAAATGTAGTTTTCTGTCTTCAACAGCATCCTCCGTTTTTCAGGTTGGGAGTCTTTGATTTTATGTAATATTGAGCCAAGCCCCCCAAATGTCTAAACCTGGCCTTGCCAGTATTCAACCACCTATGTCCCTGCTGAAAATAGGCCGTAATGTTACAGCAGTTTGAGACTCACCAACAAAAATGAGAGGAAGCAGGACTGTTTGTGATCTCCTCTCTGGGTCATCTTCTAGCCACCGTCCCCTGGGGAATGCTGGGAAGCAAGGAGAGAATGGTGAGCATGTGAATCGGGGATGATTGCTTGCGAGTGCTGGAAGCAGCCATGGTGCGTGTGCAGACATGCTCCCATTATGGCTCCCATAACGTTGGTGAGGTATTCTAACCCTCTGCCAGGAGAATGAAACGCTGCCGTCTACTCATTTCAGCATGCAGGGACAGAAAACCCTCTGTCCCTGGCTGAATGTACAGCACTCGCTGCATCATTTAGCAGCGAAAGTGTGTGTGTGTGTGTGTGTGTGTGTGTGTGTGTGTGCGCGCGCGCGCGCATGTGTGTGTGTGTGCATTCATGGTTGTGAATGTGTGTGTTTTTGTGTCTGTAACATGCATTGTCATCTTTAACATATCTGAATGTGATGCAGAACATCCAAGGATAAACAGAACCTAGGTACAGGGCTCACTGTTAAACCTTTACTATCTTTTTGAAAGCATGGTATGGCATTGCTCTACACTACTGTTTGAAAGATGCTGCAGTGCAGCTCCATAATCTGAAAGTCATAATAATAAACCTGTCCTTTGCCATTATGGAAGATATATATCCATGTAAGCAACATTTCATTCATATTCATAAATATAAAATGTTTATTTTATGTGCTCTCCACAAAGATATAATGTTGCTCACACACAATATATTTTAAATGAAGTACAGAAGACCTACAGTATACACACCATAAACTTTGAAGACCTCCATTTTATAAGCCATATAAAATACATTATATCTCTTAAAATTGACTGTGTTTCTTCCTATTTGTTTTAACTACCACGCAAATGTTAAAATTCTGGATACCAATTCAGTTGTTTCGGCAAGGATTACTGTGTCTCTACACTAATAGTTGTATGTTTCAATATGAGCACATAGTTTAACAATTGTCATAAAACTGGACCATTTTCCCTTTGTCCCAAAAGCAATCATATCACTAAGTTGCAGCCAAATCCGTCCTTTACATTTTTAGTTATCTCACCCACAGACATACAGACAGATAAACACACACATAGGGATGATGACATAACCTCCACCTAACTGTGATGGAGGTAATTGTTTACTGCTACGGATACCTTGGCAGTAGCGAGAGGGTATGAGGCACAGCTCCCAGATCTGACTCCACCCACCCTTTCACTTTTTACCTACAGGAGACTAGCTTTTATTGGATCAATCCCAGGCATAATAACAGTGCTCAGCGTTAAAATCCAAAGGCATTAATAATGCTGTCACTTAAATGAAGGATGTTTTGGTGAAACAATCTGCAAGACCATTTCTAGGTGATCGCCTTGTAATGAATAGGTACATGTAACTTCAAGAAGAAAAAAATAAATCAAATTGATTGAACAGGTAGTTTAGTGCATTTTTTTTTATTATTAAAGAAATATGTAGCTAACGTAAGGGCTGATGCATCTGTTTGGGAAGTAACATTGTGCTAGAATCAGTTACTCACAAGTCATTTTGGTTCATTACAAATGGGACTATCTACCGTCAGTCAAGGACAGGTGGTCTGAATTTCATCTGGCCAGTAAGAAACAGTGTGTGCTGCTGGTACTACCTTTATTTAATGTGAATGTGCCCAGATTGGGCTTTGCTGATTCCAGTGATAAAACAGGGAAGGGCAAATGCATACGGAAACACTTGCTGATGGGTGAGATCTGTTTCTGTGTTTGCCACATATAAACGGAGCAAGTGGGCCTGCTGTGTTGCAGCGATAGGTTCAGAGGTGGTAAACGCTGTAGTAAATTACTCCGGCTGGTTCTGCCTGCAGCCACAATGGGACCTGCCTTTTTGCCTTGTTTTGTTTACATAGCTACACAACGCAGTGTGTTAGCTAAAACCTGGAGCAAACACTGAGCCTCAGTATCTTCCCCTAGCAGCCATGTTAAAAAGCAACAAATGGGCACACAGTGCTGCTACAGTAATTCATTTTTTTTTCCTCTTGTCAATGGGAATTTTCCATTTTCTTATCTGCATTAGTGAAGCGATGGCATGCAGATGTTCCCGGAAAGAGCTTGCTTTCCCTCTTGAGCAGCCTGGAATCTCAGAGAATTCAGACTTCTTCAAGAACACCGCGTGCACACTGCTGCACACAATCTAACTGTCGGTGTGCCCCAAGGCAGCAAGAAATGCTTGTTTCTCATCCTTTGAACAATCTTTGTCTTTTGAGGACAAGACTGCAGCTGGTTCACGGGCATCTTATAAGACAACTAGGATGAGATTTTGAATTCATTCACACAATGAATGACTAACCCAAATGAGTCATTACTTATGCACCATGGGGATGGATGGGCAGAATATGATGACCCTCACCTACAGCGATCCACAACCCTTTGAAGTGTTAGGCATGGTGTAAAGGCATGTATGAATTGTGATGTCAGTTTCAAAAAGAATTGCAAAGGTAATTCTCTTTAGAAATCATCTGGACTTCTTGTCCATCAAAACCACAAATAATGGCAATTAATCTGAGGTCCTTGATGCTTTTTTAAATAAAAAGAACACACAGCTTGAAAAGGCAATACAGTAAGGATGATATGGCAACTTTTAAATTCAGTACTTGTAGTACTTGAAGTACTTGTGAATGCAGAGTACAGTTTACTTAAAATAAAAAAGAAATCTTTCTGCTCAAACAACCACAGTAGATGCACACAGAATACTTCTAATATCAGATAAAAATTCACCCAGCTAATTAATCCTCATGGCAACTTGGCAACGTGTTATATAAGAGAACTTAGAGTCAATAGGTACTCCTTCCTTGCAGTTGTTCTCAACTTTGACTAATAAATTGAAAAGGTGTTACTTTTTTCTGTAATTTACACACAACATTTCATTCATCTCACTGAAGACAGCTCAAGTGCTGTGTCAATCGCAAAAAATGTTGCAAAAAAGGAGTTGTGACCACAAAAAAGACTGAACTGATCCCTTAGATGGATAAAGTGAGAGGCAGAGGGGAAAAAGAAGGATAGCGGAGGAGAGCAAGAGTAAATGACATAGGAAGGGAATGTCTCAAATTCCACTGAGGTCTCACAGCAGAGGTGGGGCAGCGAATCAAGGCATTACAGCACTGTGGGTGGCATTTGTACTGCACCTCCATCCAGCCTATCCGGTGGCAACATCAAACAGGCACCTGTCACTCATAAAGCCACATTCTGGCGGCGGGAGGAGCTTCTACACTTAGCAGTCATTCCAGCCAGGTACAACTGCTCCCTTTTCTCTTAAATCAAACGTACATGCAGACCCAGCCACGTGTAAGCTGCAGTCCCTGCAGTGATACGCTCACTCACCACAGAGTGGTTTAATGTTTGGTTTAAATGTATGTTTAAAATCAACTGGCAAAATAATTGTAATCTAACACTAAAGCAAAAATTTGATGCAATAGATAATACCTGCTTGCATTCACACCAGTGGCCTGAGCAATGTATGGAACAGCTCCTCTGTTTTATTTTCAGTCAGTGCATTTTGAAAGACTTTCAGTTATCATGACATTCCATACAATGTCTAAGAACATTGCAATTTCAGTGTTCATCACTCTCCATATTCACCACATATAATAGCCATGTCATGGAACTTGCCATTATTACATTACATTATTGGCATTTAGCAGACACTCTTACCCAGAGCAACTTGCATCAGTTACAATGTTTTCCATTTATATACCTGGATATTTACAATTGGGGGGTTAAGTACCTTGCCCAAGGGTACAACAGCAGTGCCCCAGCGGGGAATTAATCCAGCAACCTTTTGGTCATGAGTCCTGCTCCTTCACCACTATGCTATACTGCCACCCAAATAGCCACAATCACACATATAAACTCATGGAACAGACACTGCACAGGTAAAAAGTAATATAATAACGTAATAATACTTATTGTCTTTATACTTGGTCTCTTCAGCATTGTGAGCTGCCTCTCCAACCAACCATACTTTTCATGAGCAAACATATTCTCACATTTCCCTGAGGAATAAATGTAATCAATAGAGGAAAAAGCTGCTCTGGCGGTGAATAGAAGCTGTCAGTGAACATCGCTGGAGGCCGTGTCAGGGGAGCGGTGTTGATGTGGTGGAGCCGCCTTCCCACGTAGGGCTTGGGCGTGGGATGGACCCCTAGGGAGCCCAAGAAAAACACCTTCATTTTTCATGTACCGTACATCCAAACTCTCTTAATGAATGGATGCACATCAAAGGACAGTGCAGTGCCTGTATTTTTAGCGAAGTGACAAATACAATACTGCACTTTAAGCTCTGAATGGAGGAAAATGAGCAACCATTGAGTGAGTCAAGCCACACAGACTGATGGTACAATAAGCTGATAACTCTTCTGAGCTTGTTGATTCTTGCATCAGCTGCAATTATCTGTCAAGCAGACTCCATGAGAAATTTTACTGAAAACTGAAAACAATAATTACAGTATGTCTCAGTTTCCTGCATGAGCTCTCTGTAGCAGTGGGCATATTTATGTACATGAGGCTGACCATTCTTAAATCACTAATTCATTGAATAAAATTGATCTACAAATTAGATTGTTTTATACTGTATTTATGTGTGTGTGTGTGTGTGTGTACTGTATGCTATGTTAAGTAATTAAGTCTAATCATTGGGCGTTGATCATTGACAGAGGAGTCCCACGTAAAATGACAGTTGATTACAGGTTTGAAAAACTGGCCCTTCATAACAATGTCAGTTTACTCAGCAATCACTGAATTGCACAAATCAAAAACACACGACCACACATCAGCAGCTCCGTGGCAAGCTGCCAGGACGTCACAGCTAAATCTGTACCATCATGCAGCTTTTTAAATCCAGCGATTGCTTTGCTGAAAGGTACGTGCAATGAAAATACAACATTCCATATCCTGTTCTCCTGATTGCACCAAACCCTTTTTCAGAGATGTCTGCTTCAGTAATCTCTTTGTGATCTGAGCCCTTTTGCAGTCACATGCCTCCAGGAGAAGCTATTAAGCCTATTTATTTTGTTACCCTATACATGTATAAAAGAGACTATCTCACACTTACCATGAGCAGGCAAAGTGAATTGACGGAGCCTGTCTTGGTGCCATGTAGTTTGTTATTGTCTGGGAGCCCAACTCTTTACTCATCTAGTCATTAGGAGTCATTGCGCTAATTTCTTCCTCATCAAACATCTTTAGGAGATCCAGCAGCAGACCGCACACTCACTCTCTCTCACTGGGAGGAAGCACTATGAACAACACGGTCATGGTCAGTCTTCTTTACATGGTCTTGCTCAAGTTTGGTTTCTTATGTGTTTGAAATTCTTAAATGACCAAGTCAACTTTTATCTACGCATCTGTCTTATCAGAAATAAATACACTTATAAAAATCTTTTATTTACTTAATAAGCGAAGGGAAGGAGGCAGCCAAATGACTATGCCTGGGAGCCTGTCTCTCCTCTCCTTATCTGACTAAATGAACACAAACGCCTGAGCACTTTCATCAGATTCCAACACCGCCCCCCCCATCTCCCCCCCACCCCGTCGCTTCTGAACGCTCCCAACCCGGCTCTCTCTGGAGCTGGAATGCGCCACAGTACATTCTGAGCAGCAAATTTACTCCTGGCACCTCCGCCCCCACGAACCCATGTTGGGGCTTGCATGCTTTGAAAGGCAACCGCAGACTGCTTGCCTGGAGTTATTAATCTTATAACGATAAATGCACAGAGGACCATTATCTTGATCATTACTAAGGCTGAAATATCCATACTTTCTGGAGCGATTAAGTAAGAGATATTATTACCTCTAATGAGGGTCTCTCTGCCCTGTTTAATTAGGGGTCTCAATCCAAAGAAATACATAAACATCAAAAATAAAATAAAAAAAAATCAAGTATTAATTGAATAAAATTGAGAGTATTTTCTAAAAATGAGCAACTGTGTTTACTTTCAAACACTTCCTTTTGGGAGAGGTATCGGGTTCAGTTGGCAGGATTCAGACATTGCTGTGGCACTTCCAGACAGAAGACAGGACAGGCTGCAATCAGTACAGTAGATAAATTACTTAGATTGCATTAATACCCTTCAAAATTTGCCTACAGTCCCTCTGCACAGACAGGGTAGTGTCCACAGTCTCTCTGTGCAGACAGGGTAGTGTCCACAGTCTCTCTGCGCAGACAGGGTAGTGCCCACAGTCTCTCTGCACAGACAGGGCAGTATCCACAGTCTCTCTGCGCAGACAGGGCAGTGTCCACAGTCTCTCTGCGCAGACAGGGTAGTGCCCACAGTCTCTCTGCGCAGACAGGGCAGTGTCCACAGTCTCTCTGTGCAGACAGGGTAGTGTCCACAGTCTCTCTGCGCAGACAGGGTAGTGTCCACAGTCTCTCTGCGCAGACAGGGCAGTGTCCACAGTCTCTCTGCGCAGACAGGGCAGTGTCCACAGTCTCTCTGCGCAGACAGGGTAGCATCCACAGTCTCTCTGTCAACATCATTTGACAGCCTCTCAAGACAAGTGTGAAAAATTCACTTGGGTATTGCCAATGAGTGGCAGCTCCAGCAGTTAGTATCAGCAAATAAGTCATTTTACAAGGTGCATCTCAGCTTGTTACTTCATCTGATGTTACTGTTCTGATGTTTGCCGATCATGGCTGAAGGTTACAGAATCCTTCCGTTCCATGTCCTCAGTTGGCTGAAATGATTTTGGTTCAGGGATTGGAAATGGGCTGAGGGGGTGTCTATGGGGGCTGTTTGGGAATGCATATTCAGCACAAAGCCATATACACATGTGCATATACATGTTAAAACCAGTATCTCCATGTATTACACTGGCTTCACCTGAAATTAGGCAGATTCACAAATAAAGGCACTGCATCAGCTCATTACAGCATAATAACAACACTGTAGGCACTTGTTGGCTATAGCCTATAATGCTGAGGAATAAATAGCACTTAAATCATTTGTAGGATTTCATTTTCCTTATCAGACAGAACTAAAGTGTCTCTGTTCTCAAGAATGGTTTTGTCATATTCATTCAATAGTTAATATATTGGCTTTTTTAAATGAAGAATGAACATGCAGATTTACATAGAGAATTTTTAAATGCATGGAAACAGATTTGTTCAAATAAATGTTTCCTAGCAACCAGGCTGTGTTCCCATTTATACTTAACACTAGTACATATTTGGGTTTCAGAAAGATCAATTATTGTGTATTACTACAGATAGAGAATGGATAATTTGAAGTAGTCAGAATAATACGATTTTGATTTCCACTTTCTATAGGTACAAACAAGGACAGCATTTTGAGAAAGAATGTGTCAAGCCTTTAAAGTCTAACACATAAATCTGTCGTTTTTTCACATTAGTGTGGCAATTTGAAATGGAATGAGTGCTTTGCAAAGGAATCTTGCTGCTTTCCTCTATCCTCTATAATCTTTGCCTTTGGGTGAGGAGTAGATCTCCATGAGTGACAGGAACGTTGGATGAGCTGGAGTTCCATCCCCTATAGGTACAGAAATACTCCTGAATGCCTGCCAGAGACTGTCTCCAAAAGAGTCACTTACAAACGCTGTACAATCTTTTCATCATTTGTGCTTTCATGGCTTTGAAAAATTGAGAGTGGGGTATTAATGGCAGCCATGCAGAGGAATCAAGGCTTGTCTTGCCTCCCACTTTGGAATATGGTGAAAGAGAACCTCCATCCAGAAAAAGAGGGAGTATGACATTGATCACGGTAGAATCCCAACCACCTCTGCAGATATTTTCAAAGCAGTACAGAGATCATGGGACTGTTGTTTTACAAGACCTGCAGCTTTGGCTACTTGTTCTGATTGCATTCCAGATCGGTTTGAAGCTATTCGTTTTGACCAACGAACGTGATCAGAATCACCAGCAGACACCACCAGCAAAGACACACTAGAGAAAAGGACCATGACTCTCAGGGTTATAAATAGCATTACATTAATGAAAATCAGAAAGGTAAGTATTATCTTGTTCATTTATGGTTCTCACTCTCCAGCATCATGCTAATTTGGCCTTTCAAAAGAGAGCAAAACATAGATTCATCCAAAAGCAGGCCGTATCATCAGAAGTCAACACCACACAGCTCTCTGATACAAGCACACTACACAGAAGGCACTCTTACATTATATAAAGCTGTGTTCTGATTTTCTCAGAGAGCTTTGTGTAAAAGTACAAACTATTATAGTTCTCAGACTAAGTAGACATGTAGACTAAACCAGCACATGGAGCCAAGAAATATTACACCATAGAAGTGACGAACAGAAAACTAACACACTAATGCCACATTTGATTGTGGGTGAAGGGAGCAAGCTGAGATTGAAGTTGATTAGACACACACAAACACAAATGCACATGTATACATCAGTTAATGAGTAAGTTTAAACCATTAAACCGAGGGTAATCTTTAGTTTCCTTCATCACACTTCAGTACAGTACCATTTTATTTATTTTTTATTTTTCTGGAAAACTTTACAAGCAATAATCATGCTCTTATTCACAAGGTGAAAATTCTTAATTGTATTTAAGTCATCAGGTGTTCAAAACACTAATGTTAAACTCCTTTAACTCTCATCATCTTACTTCTGTGCTGTCAGGACGTGTCTGCATCAGTGTGAAGTCTGCCTCTGCCCCTGATTTACAGAAAAGCAAATGCGCTCTTCATCTTTCTGATGACTTTAATTACAGATTCCAGCTTCAGCTTTATTCTCAAAGGACAGTAAAAACAAACTCAAAGCACACATGAAAAGGACACACAAAGCCTCTCCCACCTTGAACTGCAGCTCATGTCTGTAATCTGTTTGCTTCTCTGATTAAGGCTGATGAATTAGACGCAAGGTCACCTTTCATCAGAGACTCAGTGCCGATTCCTCCGACTGGTTGTGGTTAGACTGGGTGACTCCTTTCAGCAAGCACATTTACCTTGGTTTTGTTATTCAGGTACATTATAAGGCTCACGGCAGTAAAGGTATTCGAAAACCACCCAAGGCATTCCTGTGCCTTAATGGGAAGCTGTACTAAAGTTGCACTGCACGCTCCATCCTCCTGTTTGTTTGTGTCCTGGAGGATACACACTCCTTGGACACTTTCAAATCTCTAGCAGTGGAAACCAGGTTTCTGTATTCTTAAAGTCCACTGTACCTGTGGATATACACTGTATCGATTGGTGTTGAGTGAGTGGCACCACCACCGATGGTCAGGCTGTTACTGCTGTCTGCCAATGAGTTTACTTACTATGTTTCCAGTTCTGACCAGTTTATTTTTGCTTCCTAGACTCTGTGAGTATTCCTGTTAATGGATCCATCAGTAAAGCATGATCTCATTCAAATTCAAATTCTAACCGACCTTAGGTGGCAGTGTCCAGTGTTGCTTTACTGTACCTTAGTTTATTTTGAGTGGATATTAATCAGGTTTATGAATTATAGATGAATGCATGTCAGTACATGATTCCACATGGAATTAAGGAGTTTTAAAAAAGTCCATGTGGACATAATGTATACGTTTATGACAAATAGCACACACTAGCACAGTAATGTGTGCCTCTCTGTGTAGGTGCTACTGGCTTTCTCAGAAAATAGTTAAAAAATCAAGATACTATTTTAGTGGCCTTTATAAAGGCAATTTTCCCTTTTCACAAACACACTTCAAGGCATAAGAATACCTTATGTTACATCAATGGAACCAAGGGCTTAAGTGATTATCAATTCTCACAACATGGCAGATTTAGCTCTAGCAGATAAATATGTACAGTACGAGAGCTGCATCACTTCTTGTCCTTTCATACTCACTGAACGATATTATGTTCTTTAATTTTGTTGAGAGAAAAGTAATAGGTATCTCAGTAGTTTTTAATGTATATTTTGTACACATTAAAGACCACAGACAAAGTATTTTTGTTCTTTAGTGCTTCAAGAAAAAATGATAAAATGGTGGCAGTATATAATCTACATATGTACATTGAAATGGTAGGGTTTAAGGACAGCTCCCAATTCTCTGCTCAACAATCACATTTTAATATAGCCTTCAAAATGTAGATTCTGTCATTAATTTTATTTATTTGTAAACACATATGCTAGCAAGTAATTGATGCAAGAATTTGTGAACCAAGTGCAGTTACTGTAGTGTAACGAATTTATAATATCCAGCCACAACAGGGCAAATGTGTACTGTCAATGTGTACTTGTTTAGAATTTAGTTTACAGCTGTTATTCAACTATGCATAGTCTTTCTTACCCCTTTGAGACCTAAAGGATCCCTTCCCAGAATGATTTTTAATTCATCTGCTGTGCATTAAAACACAGTAAACCATGTGATTGTACTGTAGCTCAACAAAATGTCTTCCATTCGTACTAAATCTGTGTGACGTTTTAATTGGAAAAACTCATCATATATAAAATACATGAACAAGAAATTATTTTACTGGTTTGTTTCAGCTACCTACAAAAACTACCTTACCCACAAATACTTTGACAGCTTTAAAATAAGAAAAACTGAAATGCAATTTAAAAAGAAACACACAATAGTACTGTACCTAGGAACAGAAATGTTTAATTCTAACTGAACAGTTATATACACAACTACAACACACTACAATACAAAAATACACACACTACAGTCTGTTGTCTCTAAAATAGAAGTGTTGTATATTGTTTCACGGTGAAGATGACAATACATGCTATAAATATTGGCGTTGTAATAGTAGTGGTGGTATGCTAACTTTGCAGCGAACCTGAGGACCCGCATTAAAAATTCATCAAAGCTGGTGGCGCAACATTACTCTTTGAGTATGTGCTTTACTTTTTTTTTCCAACAACTTTTCTCTCTTTATATCCCAGACATGAAAGAATCGGGTACCGGAGCTCGCAACTCGTTGAGGTGTAAAAAACGGATTGATATCCACCTTCAGCGCGAGTTCAAAGCCAAGGAGGCATCACAAGGACTACAAGAACGTGCATGTTCCGGCTCCACTGTCTCCAAACAGGACTTTCCCTGGGATTTTGCTCAGGACAGACGGCGCAGTAAAAACGATTATGTACTTCGGGTCGAAACTGAAGCACACACGGGGCCTTGTTGTATATGGAATGACAAGTCACAACTGTTTACCCACAGACATAGCTAACAATCTGAAATCAGATCCCATTGTACCAAACACATAAAAAAAAAAACATTAAAAGCTCTAACCACTTTCAGGTCATTCAACGCGCGCATAACCCTCTTGGCCAACTGTACAACGAATAAGAAACGCATGCAATCTCCTAATGCATCTTCATCGTAAGGGCGCATAAATCAGACCGATACAAAATTCATTGCCATTGTAAATTTAGTATTTTCAATCTACGACTTCCATTATGTCTTGCAGTAATAACTACAGGTCTACTTTCTAGACTTTCATGAAGGGAAAAACTCAGACGCCTTACCTGCAACCAGGAGCTGTTACTGATGTGTATTCCCAGACGACTGCACGCGAAGTAGATATTAAGTATAATAATAATAATAATAATAATAATAATAATAATAATAATAACGCGCTTCTGTTGAATATAGAGCAACTCAGTTTAAATTTTGGAATGTCATTTCCATGCCTTTGCTGTTCCTTTAGCTAAGTTCACAACCTAAGGTCCGCAGACAAATCCTCTCATGGAATCTCAGAAACTCATGGTGCCGCATGTGAGCTCTTGAAAGAGTTATAGCTCCTCCTGAGAGGAAAAAAAATCCTCCCCGCCCAAAATATGATAGAACTAACCTAAGTGATTCAGGTAATGTGAACAGCAACGCCGCGCAGCAGTACGATTCGATTTCGCCATCTACTGGTGTAATAGGCCTATCGCAAATGTATCCAAGACCTTGGGTTACCCTTAGCGTTACGCTGCGCCAACACCAAGCAATCGTCTGTGGTATGTCTGCCGGTTAAAATGCTACCATGCTCTGTTGAAAATAGATACATACTACTGGACAGACAGACTGATAGGGTTTATGCTGTGCTGAATGAACCTATTTACCAATTTATCAGACTTGACAAAAATAGACTAAAGTGGGTGAATTCCTCTCAAATAAGGTATTTTTATATCCTAAGAAAACTGTCAGGAAAGTTATTTTAAGACTTTTTGTTTTGTCCTCAGAACACCTGTGCTGAAATAAGCAGGGCAGTTTATGGAGTCTTTTGAAGAGTTTACTGGTAAGATCACAAGATTTCTGTCTCTTTGAAAACTTGCACGTTAGGAGCAGGTTCCTGTCACACCTCTGTTAATTCTTTCATCATAAATACAGCTGTCTTTCCTGTTGGTACAAAAGAAACTGACAAGCCATCCATCAGTCTGCCTGTCTCTCAATGTAATGCTACAACATCGAAAGCTGTGAAAATGAAATCTAAATAATATCCAGCATTTGTGACGTGGTTTGCATCACAAATGCTGAGATTTTTTTCATGTTTGATAAAATATGCCAGTGATTGTATATAGGGCACATTGATCATTGAATGAATGGTTATTTCAATGACATTTGAGCCTTAATGGAAGAAGAGTCAATGTGCACTATGTGTTAGAGGTCTATGTATATACAATAATTTATATACATATTACCTACACAAGTTAACGTTAAACTGATACAGAATATGTGCCATTAAATTTCAGTTGTTCACATGTTCATGTCCATGGACATATATAACAAGAGATATATGTTTTAACAGTAAGGGGGAAGTTGTATTTGGGATGGGTGGTTTCAGTCTATTGGGATGTGTCTGTGTTGTCCAGGGACTTGGACAGAGCTGAGATGTGTAGGAAGACCTGTTATATGACCATGAACTCTCCGCAGGGCAGGTAGTGCCCTGTGTTGTGCTAAAGCCAGTGAGCTGCTCTGTTCACCGTTTCAGCCCCATCTGATGAAAGAGGAGCTCTCAAACATTTAGAACCTGTAATTATAGTCACCTGCAGCTGAATGAAATAAGCCAAGGATTGCCTGATCCGGGTAGTGATATTCACTTCCTGCTGTTTCGTGACCACATGACCACTACCAAGTATATTCCCCATAGAATGTATCTTAGCACTACCAGTATATTGCTGAATTTCAGATATATACCATTTTATTATGTGAACAATGTTTATCAAAGTAACCTATCAATGATAACTCCTCAATTTGATGTTAAGGTCATACATTTTATATAGAAAATAAAAATCTCAAAAAGTTTCACCATTTGAGACTGGTAAATTTAAGTTGAAATGGTCTATAATATGATATTAATTTTTAGCATTAATAAATACAAATGCTTATCCTCCAACCTGTTTCTCTATTTTTAACTCCTTGCATATAGGCAGTGCCGCCCATTGCTTGAAATATTGGTTACAGTGTGCAGAGATTGTTTTCTAAGCTCACAGTGCTATCTATCTGATCCATAATGTACCTGTTACAGCACAACACTTTGCCAATCCAGGATATAAGCTGCGCCTTCAAAACAGCATGTAACACTTCACATTCCTGTAATATGTGTCCAGCCTGCTGTCATCCCATACCCTCCCCGCACCCCACCCCCAAAAAGAAAGAGGTGTCCTGCAATAGGCTTGTCCCACCTGACTCAATAAGAATGACTAAATAAGAACTACTGATTTCCTATTTGCAGTTACAACTGGACATCAGGGATATGCTGCATACAAAGTGGGTTTACTTTGTCCTGTGCTATAGCTTTCTTCTCTGGATGGGGCCTGGAAGTGGTTGCCATGGGAACTACCTTGTCAGCTGACCTACTTTTACTGGACAGAGGTTACTCGATGATCTCCGGTATGCAAGTCACTTTTTAGAGCATCTGCACAAGCATCGTTTGTTTTGTTTGGGAGAGACTACTCTGGTATTTCTTGTATATTGCCTGTTTTCACTTAACGGAAACTGTAGCTGTGCCAATTCTGATCATCTATGGGATACAAGGGGCTAGTTAGTTACTTTACTTTCATGCCTTATGGCTATATTGCAAATACTAGTGTGATGGTCGAACTGGTCTGACCATATCCTTTTACCAATATGACAGACCTATGTTTTCTGGTTTAAACAACCTTTTTCATGAAGTAAATCTTTATTGTATCTTCATATTGTTTTTCAAATGTCTTCTTTTCTCATCAGGCAGGTTCTCACAGGTATAGAGGCAAGCCTACTGAAGAGGGACAATTAGGTTTAAAGGCTTGTCAAATAAAACTGGCTTTAAACTACAAAAGCTGGATGGGATTTGTGTTCAAAGCTGGAATTTAAGTGAGCAACTGCACTCAGAGGGGATTTAACTCAGATTAAAAATGTTGCCACAGTGTCTGTCTTCATGAACTTCTTATATACTTAAATAGTTATGTTTTCTATTCCTTATATGAAAGATTACCAATAGTCCTATCTTTAATAAATTTAACTTTCAATTAAAATGTCAGGCCTTTAAAGGAATGCACAGTGTGGGCAATGCTGTACATGCTCCGTAGCTACAGCAGTTTTGTCACTGATCTCTCAAGCATAGATCTGTCCTTTGAGAGTCATAATTGTGTACTGCACAGTGTTTATGCCTCACAGAACTAAGCAGGAGCTGGTGTAATTAACATTAGTGCTAATTACACTCACCCAGGGCTCCACTTCAAGCATTCATCAATATATTGTGTCCCTTTGACCCCTTTACATTATTTCTGTATGAAGTGTCTGTTTAAGGGTAAAATTGCATTATTCACATTATTGTTTATCATTTCTGCTGCTGTACTTCAGTGAAATATGAAGCTGAAATTCAGTTATAATATTATGAAATGCAACAATAAAGAAATATTACCCAGATTATGAAGAGCCACAAAGAGACAAAGAGGGGTGTTATCACACAACCTAAAACTACTTTTGTATTTATTTACTTTAATTATATAGGAAATGCTTGTGAAGTAGGAACAGTGAGACTGAACTAATGGAGGCAGCAGCCAAGCCATGATCTTGGCACCCTTACACATTGCAATCCTAATGGCTGGGCACCATTCCAAAACACGCTGGTGGTTGGTGTTTATTTTAAGATGGCATGAAGGATGAATTCAGCAAGAGCTTCTACAGAGTTTGAAGACTGAACTCAACAATACTAGATTATCAAACCTCATTCATTTGATTTTTCTGGTAAATTCTAACATTTTGGTCTGACATACAGAGGATCTGAAATTCTGGTATCAAGTCAAGTTCCTGTTTAGGGGAAGCTTGATTGTCAGTCTTTATCACTCAAAAATGCCAAAATGAGCAAGAAAGCAAGAGTCACATGTTTTCTTACACAATTCAATTTAGGTTGTCTATACTTTTACTTATTATTATTGTTATTATTATTATTATTTATACTGGGAGTAGATGCAGTGATATCGCTGGTACTGCATTCTGGGTACAGCAGCCAGCATAAAATGATCTAACACAGAGACAGTGAGGACTCTCTCAAATGCTTACGTCAACCACATCTAACACCGTATAACAACATGTAGCTCATGAATATTACGATTTTTTTATAATTAAATGAGAACAAAAACCTCTCTTACTCAAGATTGTATTAATCATATCAGAGCAAGGCTTAGTCCATTTGACACATGACCAAAGGTTTTTGAGATCACTTAATTGGTGGGAGACAGCTGTTACTCAAGTAAGCTGTAAGAGTAAGAAATCAAGGAGATATGCGATAAACCAAGCATTTACCCCCTCATCTTTTTCCACAAAACTGTTATTTACCAGCCCAATTTATTTATCAATGTAGTTTTGCGATGTTCCATGCATGAATAAAATACCTTGAATAAACTTCTCTCTCTAATTGTAACTGCATCACAGCACTTAATTCAGTTGTTTAGCAGAAGTGGCTATGCAGGGTGACTTGCATACCAATTGTACAAAATCATTAAAAAAAAAAAAAAAATACTGATTAGGCACTAACTCATCTCTGGGTTACAGTCACAGCGTGCAGGATTCATACCCATACTATCATGGTCAAGAGTTTATTATTCTGTTATTATATCACCAGTGCTATTTTAATCATGCCGACGTGATGTAATTAATCATGTTCCACAGTCCCACAGAGCCAGTATGCTGCCATGGCAGATCCCAGTGGGTGGCGAGAGTGAGATTTGTCTGCTTGTGAACTCAGTTGTCAGTTATCAATGACTTAAGCAAGCCTGCATGTACAGCGTTTGTCTTAATTGCTTAACTGAAGCTGCAGCTGAATTGTAGAGGGATGTAAATTTCTAGGGTGGCAATATTAAGAATGTCAGCTGGACAATTTTAAACAAGCTAATAGTACTGAAACCACTGTGGATGGGATACAAGCCAATGCAATGTAAGTTTATTTGATTTATATAAAACTAGAAAACCAAAATGGATGCATAAATGGATTGCTTAAAATATACTTTTATAATCTGTTATGAATATGTGTATACAACTCTTCTACAATTGACTTGATCCTTTTATACAGTCATGCTTCAATAAGCTTGTGACCCTCAAGACTGGCAAGACAGGCAGGGGACACCGAATGTGCTCTTGGCTTCGTATGCGTAACCATCTTAAGTTCAATTGAAGTTTCAGTGATGCAAATTGCTCATCGTTGTAAAAGCACTGCTTCTGTGTCACAATGACAAGTGATGTCTTGTTCCCTATGAATGTAGGTTGACATCAAAGTGTCTCAAGAAGCAGAACTGTCTGTGAAACAGCAGAGGGCAGTAGTCAAACGGGTCCGCCAATTAAAACAAATGCCATTCTGTAAACGTAGTTTACAGACAATTTTTTTTTTTTTTTGATATTACGGATGACTATAACCTTATGTAAGTTTATAGTTTCCCCCGTGTCACAGCTGTTCCCTAAAGACAATTGATAGATGCAAGTCAAGTCCTGTTCTTGAGTAATATACTGTGCATCATCTGTACAGAATAAATTGCCTTTATGTTATCCTGATAAACTCTGTAGCCGCTATCATCCGGCCTAGATAGCGTAAACGTTCTGCGCTAAAGAGTTGTTCATGAGTGTAGTTATCTGGGCCTATCAGATTTTAAAGTAATACATGGATTTCATACTGCAAATAAGAATGTCTAGATTTAGCGTCGTGACGCGCCGCAACTAGCCGACACTAACAAACGCACGGAACGGGCGGGTAGCGCCAATGATTAAGTAGCCTAATTGTTATACCTGTGTTTTGATCAAGGTAACAAACGCAGCTCCTGAGTTTTTAATCTGCACTGTCATGTTTCAACATCCCCCATTCACTGTGTCATGTGAGGTGAACTCACAATTCCTTTTCTCATGCAATATTTCAGCAGCAAGAGGTATACATATTCTCTCTCTCTTTCTTTGTGTGTGTATGTTTTATGTAACGATGTTGACTAAAGATCTATAACAATAAAAACATCGACAATAATAATAACCTATTCAAAACAAACAAAACCCAATAAAACAATCTGCCACAGGAATAGTTATCTGTCACATCCTACTTCTTGCACACTGTATTGTGAAGCACTCACGTGCTTCATTCCTATAGGATAAGTCATGCACTCCTGTCTTGCGGTTCTACAGCGGAGTAAGCAATCATAAGGAATCATATGGAAATCTCTATTTGGGGATAAGGAAATGTTTCATATGCAGTACTCGACTACCCTGGAGGCAAGTCTGTTTTCAAAGTCACTCGGATAAACGGCAACATCGTACACGTTTGATCCGCGCAGTTCTAGTTAGCAATTGTCTAGTTATCTTTTCGCCGTCGTAAAGGTAGCAAGCTAGCCAGCCAACAAGCAAGCGAGTACTATTGCAACAAAAGCCTGGATACTGACGCACGGTTGGTTTTCACGCTTCTCCAAAGGTATGACAATAGAGTAAGAACTCTGCAGATGTAGACTGCGATTCCACCTCAGTCCACGGATCGTGATGTGTTGAGTTCCCTGTGCTGATGTTGACTGTCTGACCTCACTTCTACACAGCTGTGTTTGAAGCGGATCCCTCCTGCGCTTAGACTGGGGGTTCTCTCATCCTGAAGTGTCGCCAGCATGCACTGCGCTGTCGACAGATCATCGTACGTCGGATCAAGGAAAGACGTTTATGGTTAACACCAGTTACTAAAATGGACGAGTCGTCGCTCTTGGATTTACTTGAATGCTCCGTATGTCTGGAACGGCTGGACACGACAGCCAAAGTGCTCCCTTGCCAGCACACCTTCTGCCGACGCTGCCTGGAGAACATAGTCAGCTCCCGCAATGAGTTGCGCTGCCCGGAGTGTCGGATACTGGTAGACTGCGAGGTGGATGATTTACCAGCGAACATTCTCCTGGTACGGTTATTGGATGGGATTAAACAGCGACCGTGGAACGGAGGGAGACCGTCACTGACCGGGGTGTCCCTGGGATATGCAGCCGGTATTTCAGCCTCACCTCCAGGAACAGCCATCCGAGACTTGTCAAGTTCTACTCGGAGCTCCCCGGTCAAGGTTTGTACTAACCAGCGACGGTCTGGCGTGAGCGTTTAAGTGGATCATTCACTTGTGCAAATGCAAAGTAAGCAAGTGCAGCGTAACCATGGGGCAGTATATCGTTTTTTGACGTTCGCCTACACATCATAAAGAAATGCAACTGTCGTAATGTGTACCAATGAACTAGCAACCAATACTGTAGCAACCAATCCTAGTCACGCAGATGTTAGCACTGAAGCACAGCGGTCTCAGAGTTATCAGTAGTCGCTGGTCCAGAGAGGCACAACAGCTAGGTCACTTACTTTTTATTTGTATTTTTTCACCTCCCCAGAGTGCAACACGGCAAAGTAGCCGGGTATATGAAGATGGAATCAGACAAGTGGCATCTTAGGTTATGACAGTTTGTTTTAATAATCTTCACAAGAACACGATAGTCTCCAACATTTCAGCACCGACGAATTCAATCAATTTTGAATTCATAGGGCCATTCAAAGCCAAATTGGCACTGCTAATTCTGGGGGTTACAGCGGCCACATTTAAAAGCAGGTCGCAGAATGTATAGCCTCAGTACAGATAGCTGCCTCCCCTCTCAAAATATTGGTAAAACGCTTCTGCGCTGTTAATAGGGATTTACTGCATTATCCAGTGTTATGGCATGGCAGCGGAAAGCCTGTCAAAGCCCCAATTGGACTCGATGCTTCATATCCTCCAAAGACGATTTTGTCCTCTAAAAGAGATAGTGCCTGAAGACAGCTCGGGGCAGAATGTCTGTGTGCCAATTCCTTGAAAGAGTTCGGATTAGAATAGTCAGTGTTGTTTATGATAGTGGATTATTCTGTGCTGCAATGATTTCATGATATTGGGGGAAAGTTTTTTTTTTTTTTTTTGAAAGACAGAACAAGCAGTGTATAGTTGACTGTGGTGTTGCATATCTTTTAATAATGCTGTGTTTGGTGCAGTGTGAGTAATGGGAAGGTTATGTTTCATTTCAGGCAGCTGGGGAGCAGCAGAAACACACATAAAACAAATGAGCAAAAAGAATTTGAATGGATGAATCAATTTGTGTGTACTTTGAGAAAAAAAAAGATTGAATTCAAAATGGTAAAGACACAATTCTATCTGCTATAAGAATTTAAGGTGAAGCACAGGACTCTGAGAACCAAAAGTCCAAACACTGTTAGAAACCTAGCAAACATGCTGTTGAATTAAAGCATGGCACAGACAGTGATTGGAACCATTCAGTCTTTGTCAGGTCAGAACATTTTCCAAAGTGACTTAATGAAACACATTGGGGAGGAGCCTTTCCATCCCCTGTGCTATGTGTGCATATGGGTTTGCCTGGCATCTGTGCTCATTAATAGACATGTGTATTCTGTTGGAATTCTGACACTTTTACATCCTGTCTGCTGGACATCTGGAATAGTACAAAGACAAATCTGACACAGAGGTGGTTTGAGGTACTGGTCACTGGGTTAGAGGTCAAATTAGAGTTTGCCTGCTAGTTAGAAAAAAGCAAACTGAGCATTGAGTGCCTTTTTAGCAACTGATAAAAAGTAGCTAAAGCCAATTACTGTATGTCTACTGTTTCTCTTGACCTGCATTGACATACATACCTGCAACATGGATTTGTCATAGATGTGGAATATATATAAATTTATAGAAACTGCTTGAACTTAGCAGATGAGTGTAATGTAGTCAAATGTATTTTTGAAGCGCAGTATTACAATCAGCATAGGATTCAGACATTTGGATAGTGTGAAGAAGGCCTTTGATGTGGTGGTGCTGGAGAGTGTGAGACTGGGCTCAGCTGAAAGCTGCTCTGTTATTGTTTGTTCAACCTTTTGTGAGATGGTGGTATCTGTGAACTTTAGCAGTGGTGAAACCACTCCCCCCCCACACTCCCCCCTTCCCAATGGAGAAAGTACAAACTAATCTTGTGCTGCTACAGCCAGGCTGGGCAAAGTAAGGACAGGGTTAGCACTGCAGAGGACGAGGGGAAAAGGGAAAGGCCCTTCATATCATTTCAGTCCGGGCAGTAGGGCAGTAATTCAGTGTGACAATAAAGGGATGTGAAAACCCCATGCACTAAATAAAACTACAGGGTACACAAAAGGTTACGTACCCTTATTGTTTCAATTTAAAAGCAATGAATACACAAGGCACAGTTTAGTGGAGTGTCCTCGGGGCTTGCAGTGCAGAAGCAGGAAGCGTGTTGATGCAGCAGAATGGAACAGCTTGCACACATTCTGAGGACTGGTTCCAGGACACCGGAGGTGAAATATGGTCAGGCTCCACAGCAGTAATTATTGTGCTGCTTCCAATTCACAGTCTAAGAGTGTCAATTTATGAAGGTGTTTGGCAGAGTTTGCATTCATTGTAGCAAAACACTCTGTTGTGTTGAATCTGTATGTAATCATGAATAATTTAACAACTGAACTCTGCAGAATTGTCTCTTGTTTATTTAATGGTGATGGCAGTTC
Organism: Megalops cyprinoides; assembly: GCF_013368585.1. Lineage (NCBI taxonomy): Eukaryota > Metazoa > Chordata > Actinopteri > Elopiformes > Megalopidae > Megalops > Megalops cyprinoides. Next base: position 14,453,629 of record NC_050596.1, read on the forward strand.
TATTCAAACATGCTGAGAAACCAAGCAAAGAACTAAGCTGACCCAAAAAGTGTACAGGAAACTATAAACAGATTTTGGATTAAAAAGAAGAATACAGATTATTACAAAAGTGTCAAAAATGCCAAACTGTATTGCTTTATACTCGCATATTCTGCACAGGTGATGGATTCTTAAAAAGATAATTTGAGAATTTACAAACTATCATGACAGAAAGTTCCAGGATACAGCCTGAACTTGATTTATTTGACATGATTGGTAATGAGGGGAGAATGGGCAGAGGTGTAATGGGGCCAGCCCTCTGTGTGAATGAATAATGATTGGATGAATAAGACATGTGCTTTGGATCTTCCATAACCTATTGTTTGTATGAAGTCCAGGGTCTGATGTTAGCAAGTTGCTTGTCTTGTCCTGAACCGAGGTATTTAGACTGACATCAACACATTTCTGGGACACTCTTTTTTATATAAACTTCCATATACAAAAAAGTAGTGCAACGAGAGTATATATATAAAAATATATATTTTATTTTCTAGCTTAATAAATATACTGGAAGCATGTAAATAATTGCCATTTTGAATATTGTTATATTTACATTGCATTAATATAATTTAAATTTATTTGCAATATATTCTTGGGATGAAAAAAATATTTCACAATATATTACAATATGTTTCATTTTTGTATGGGTCCAATGCTGCAAATGTGCTTCCACAATCAAATCAAAACAGATATACACATCATTGTAAGCAAGAACAACAGTTACAACATCAGTGTGGAGCTGGCAGCATTCTTCACTGGTCTGAAGCATCTGTCATTGCTGTGTTTTTTCATTGGTTCTTCAGAAAACCCACAGCCTACATGATGCTGCAAGTACTGCATTGGTTTTCCATCCATGTTGTGAATAAAAGTATCTGCTCCTGTCTGTCAGCTCTGCAGGATTTACTGTGAAAGTTTAAGGAAAGCTATCAGGAGGCCACTAATTGATTGTGTGATCTCATATGTGCTCTCTTTTAGCCACACACACACACACACACACACACACACACACACACACACACACACACACACACACACACACACACAGAAAGAAGTCTCTGTTCACACACAGCTCCTCAGTGCCAGAGAGAATCAGGTCTCTTAGAATGCGGGTGGATGTCTCTTCATCCTGCTAGTCTGCAGCTTTTCTGTTTCAAAAAGTATAATAAGCCAAACATCTCCAACAGGCAGCTGCACTGCAGCATTTACATGGAGAGATTAAGAAATGAATCAATGCACACTTCTACCATTCAAAATCAAATTGTTGGGTACTTTGTGTTTGTGTGTATGTTTTTAGTCTTTTTAGTTCTGTATTTTAATAACTTTATAGGCTATGATCTATCATCCAGTCCCTGGGATGTGGGTGGCTTTGGTTTCTTCCCTAGGTAACGTTTTTGTATCATAAATATAAATACTCAAAAATGTCAGAAATGGTTTGGGACATGAGCACAGTGAGACCTCAGGAGGAAGAAGCTTTGTTTCGCTGTTTTGCACATTCTTTTACTTCAGCATCTAGCCTGTTTGTTTAATGGAAGTGCTATACAGAAGCTTCTGCAAACCAGAACTCTCCAGACAGAGGTAAAGTGGAGCAGCATCAAGACTGTACTGGCACAAATGTCAAAATACAGCTACGTTAAAGAGAGAATCCTTAGACAGTAATCATGAAAGTAAAAGTAAATGCTAGCCCTACTGCACGGTAGCAATCCTGCTTCACCTTGAGGTCTGTGGAATTACGAATTTTCACTGCTTTAAAAAATGAAATCTAGAATCTGTATCCCGATCAAGAAACATTTTCCACTTTCCAAAGAATTGTCACGCTGTTTATTTGTAAGGTACTTTGAATTTTAGGCCAGGTGGATGATGGCCAGGAAACCGCCAAAGAGTGCAGGGCACCGAAGGCTGCTGATACCACTGACACTGAAACAAGAGATGCGCTCGCCCCTCGCTGCTGGCCTGTCTGGCCCCCTGGCCGTCATATCAGGAAGTGAATGGACCGAGATGATTACTATTCTTTGTGGAACGGTCTGTCAGGAGGTCAAAAACAAGAGTGTATTATGAACAAGGAAAAATGCCAGTTCCACCTGGCTGATGATGGGAACGAGGTTTGTCTGCCAATGCAGCTGCTCAGCTCTGAGACTCTGAATTACCATGATACCTCTTTTACTGGTAGAAAACCCCTTTGTGAGCTGCTGCAACTGGTGTCTTGAGGAGTCTTTCGTGATCGCTTTTCTAAAGAGAAGCACTTTGCTCAGACAGCAGATCTTTAAAGACACTGCTATATAATGTAGTCAAGCTGTTAAAAGGCAAGTGGCATTTTGTTTGATGTGGTCTGAAGCATTTGAATAATGTCATTAAAAAGTGATGCTGTGAAATAGCCGAGTTTAATCGATTTCCCGTGGATGGAGGAGGTTTATTTGACAAGAGATCGTGAGGGCATAATTAATCCACTCGATGAGGATCTGAGAGGTAAAACACACGCCTGAAGGCTGCAGTTGATGATTTACTGGCCTTGATTAGAGAGGATTAGAACTTTATTAGTTATTAAATGCAGCTGTGACTTCATAGTAAACTTCACAGAGATTATCTGAGCTTTCTGCGTGAGTGATTGAATCGGAGACATTACCTGGTTAATTGAAGCATAATCAATAAATAAGATTACAGCAATGCAGAGCCAGTGAGCAATGACAGCAGCATGGTATATTAACTGGCCAACAGCACTACCGCAGCGGTCAGGATTGACTGTCCCTGGTATCTTTTCAAGAAGTTCCTTTCATTTAGTCATTTTCTTCTTAAACATTCCACTTGCTAAATCATTCATCCAAGGAACCTGCCAATTTCACTGTGGACATACTTGCATGGCAATTTAAATTTTCCTCTGCAAACTAATTTGGGAGGTACAGTCAGCATTAAGTGAGCTGTAGTTTTTTTCTGTGAAACAGTACAATTGGTTTGGTTGGTCTTCATTTATTAAAGGGGAATCTCATGTTGAGTTTCTGATGCTTTGTCTCATGACACACATCCCATGATACAGATCTTTGAAGAGGTTTTTTTTTTTTTTTTTACTATTTTATAGTTTTCATGGGGAAGTCATGCAGCATTCATAAACTGAGTATATAACCCTTCTTACATGATTCCTGGAGGTTATCTACATTGGGCCCTGTGTAATATGGAACTCTAATCAAAACACCGAAGAGATGACACAGCCATTCAGTACACCATATAAATGCTGTTCATGTGGGTATCAGGAGTTTCAAGTCAAACCACCAGAAGTTTAATGTGCCTTTGCTGAAGGCTGAAGGCCTTTGTCACACAGCAATATAATCAACTAGGACAGCATTTTAAATATTATGGAAAAGCATGCTTGTTTGTATCCATTCTTGGAAGGGAAGTTAAATCCATCCGGCATTCATAATTAAGGGACAATGTGCTTGTGTTGTCCTGTTGAGTTGTAAAAGTTTTATATGGAAATATCTGCAATGATCGTAACTACAAATGAGCATTTTAATTGTTTGCAGATGCCTGTTTTACAACATTTTTTACAACAAGGTCGAGCTTACAGTAGACTGTAACATTGATGCACGATTTGGATATAATTGTGCTCCTGTTTGTAAATTCATTTTAGCCATAAAAATGCTACAAAAATGTGACTGAAGATACATTTCAAAGAAAAATGTAAGCCTAAATGAAACTAACTGCATTTATTAGTCGAGTGGTATAGATTTTGTGGCATTTTGCAAGGTAATGCTAAAGATGATCACTGTGATTTTAAAACCGTGGATTCAGAGGGAATAATCATTTGTGGGAGTGGCAGTGGCCCCATGTATTACTTTCAGCTTTATCTCAGTTACCCATATTAGTGTGCTGCATGCATTCATGTAAATATGGTGACCAAGAAATAATCTGATGCACATGTGAAATATACAGCCTCAGTTACCTCACTGAATAGATTAATATATGCTTATCAGATCTTCAGCTTAGACTACTTGCTGGCAAATGGCACTATCCAAGCCATATCTATCCATTTTCTTGAACGGTAATGAATATCATTAAATGTGCACAGTTAGGACATATGTAAATATTAATTCATATTTACAGATGAAATTACCTATTCAACCCAACTCCTGGTTCAAACCCTGGTACTCTCCTGCCCTGACCACTGCATTTGCCTTATCTGCATATGCGATCAACACCCTGTAGGTCATCCAGAAGGCTGTTGATTCGCTGGTCCACCATGTCTTCAAATTACTCCCATGGCTCACCCATTCTGGTGTCCCTGGCTACTGTTGATGGCTTGCATCTGTTTCAAAATGCTGCTGTTAGCCTGCTGGGCAGTGCGGGGAACTTCTTCCCCTGATCTTCAATCTTAAGATCATTAGACCTTACACACCAGCCACTGCTCTTGGCTTCTTCAGGATGCTTGGCTTTCCCCACCTTTTGCAACCGCATATGCAAGGTACATACTCTGTCCATCTTGGCCCCTGTGAGATGGAACAAGCTTCCTGTAGCAGTCAGAACAACAGATTTGCTTGCCACCTTTTGTCACAGAGTGAAGACCCACGTCTTTAGGCCACACCCCCGCAACCCCTACCCGTGCATGATCTTTCATTGTGCTTTCATTCCGCTTATGTGTAATCTTGTATGTGGAGGTCTGACTGCAGGCTATGTGGCAGCTCTCTGTTTGTAATGGTGTTGGCTACATTGTGTTGCGCTTACATGTCGAACCAGGTATGCACTTGTGAATTTAGCCCTTTGATTGGCCCACATCTGGTCAGCAGCGTGCAGTTTGGGACACCATGTAAAGTTATTAAAAGTCTGATGCTGGCACTAAGCCGCTTCATCATAGCCACATTATCAGATGAACTCTAGGTAAATGATGAAAATGTACATGTAAATGGAAATTTAATTTAAAAAATGTTGTCTGTAGGAGATGTCAGTTCATATTGATACTGTTTCCCTGGAGACAAGGCAAGCCAGGTTAGACCTATTCAGGGGCAAAAGCCTTACATGAGGAGACCTGCCACATACTGATCCGGGGTCAGGATTAATCTCTTACTACAGTTTGAAATCTGATTCTCTCCCTCTTTTGTTTGTGTTGAATATTTCGAAGCCTCTTTGAGCCTCAAATGAGCCCATGCTTAAATGAGAGCTGGAAGAGGTAATGCAATGAGCAACCACTCCCTGTCGCCCTTCTCATTTCTGCACGTTCATATTTTCATTAAAACACCACACTCTCGCAATCAATTGAACATGACGCACTGGCAAAGGAGAGAGTGAGGTCATCCAGACAGAGGCCTCTCTGACCTGGGATCTGGAAGGCTTTGGGCATGCTGGCATTCACCTGTATCACAGAGTCTGCTGGCGTCCTGTGCTAAACCTGACGGAGTGTGAGGCTGTCGGCGCACTAATGACAGCTCCAGAGCAGAGCGCTGAGCCAGCTAGGCTGGCCTAATGGGTGCTAGAGAGGGGCAGCCACAAGGGATGCAGGATGAGGTAATGGCCCAGAGCGGGCGAGGGGTAAGAGAGCTAAACGCAGCTATTCCCGCCTCAGTTTGTTTGGGCTGAGCAGCAGGGTGGCGTATGGGGATTGTGTGGCAGGGGTAAGGGGTACATTTTGAGGGATTTAGGATGAAGCAGTTAGAGGCCCTGTTAAGCTGTACGTCTCATAACCATTGCAAAATTGTTTTCTGCTCGAGAGGTGGAGCATTCTGTATTTTAGGAAATTAAATCATAGAAAGGCACATGCTATTTTTCAGCATTTTGCTTGATTTTATGTTGTTTACGTCTACTCTGAAGTATGGTTTTGTCTCTTAAGAACATTTTGAATACAATGAATACCACATTTCAGTGATGCCGCAAAGATGTATTTATTGTTGCCTTCTCCAGGCTGTCTGCTTATAGTTGTAGCATTATAAATGGTGTCTTCAAGTGTCACACTGAAGGTCTTACTAACAATGTTTGATTTTTGGCAGTACATAGCAAAATATTTTTCTCATGGCCATAAAGTTGGTGTGAATATTTTTCACTTCTTCTCACATAGAGATTTAGCCTGGGGTTCTGTACAACCAGAAACTCCACAAATAGGATTCTGCAGCTCAATATAAACATCGGCTGCTTTTAAAATATATGTTTTGAAAGCTTTGAATTTATAGTTGGACCTGAAATACAGATTTACGTAAGATGATGACATACACAGCAGAAAAGAAACACGGAAAACAACCCTGCAGCTTTCTAATGCAGGAAGCTGAGACCAATCCACATTACCATTTTAGTTACAATTAATCATGAGAGACTCTTGATGGCCTTTTTTGTGAATCACAGCAGACCATTTGAGGATTATGTTCTTACTGCAATTGTATGTGAGGGGAGTGCATGTGAATCATTTCCTGGTGCTGGCCAGGGTTCGATTTTACTTGGTCTTTTTCAGCTTTGAAGGAAGGAGAGGAAAGAGGAAAGAAAACATGTTGTCTAAGAGACCAATGAAGATAAAGATCTCAATCCCTCCAAATCCATTGCTCTTCAGATAGACCACCTCATCAAGTCACCATTTCCAAACAGCATTTGTCACTATTACATACGTGTCCTCAGTATACTGGGGAAATGTATGTTGCAGCTGCAGATTGCACAGTACAGTGAAATCTCAGCCATTATTTTCTAATGATTGAAACCGCTATGTAGACCTGTACCAGTGGAATTTGTTGTGATCTGAAAATGCAAGTCCTGATCATGTAACTTGCAGTCTACATTTTGACTTTCACTCTTCTCATTTAACTCGATGTAATCATCACTGTCTTTGGTCATAACTAATGTCATTTGGCTCAGGACTGGAATGAACTGTAACAGAGAATGCAATTTCATATCAGTTGCTGTTTTATCCATAAGGTCTTCTGACTGACATGTGTACCTGTTGATCTGTATGTTGTCCCTCTGTGTGCTTGTTGTCTGATGCTGTTCTGTATCCTGTGCTGAAAGACTTGTTATTATCAAACAGGTAATTGTCAGAAATGAGAACTGGTTTTCTGTTGTTATACTAGTTAAATAACAAATAATTCCATGTTAATGTCCATGTCCAGAAGAAAAGAGAATTGGTGGAGACATTATTCTCTGGTGAGATAGTGATTGCACTGTTTATTCAGTATGCCTTTCCCTGTACTCTCTGTTCTTGGCATATCCGTTCAGTGAGATAAGCTGTCGTGGCCAACAGTGTGTCTGTTACCCATCCCAGTTTTCACATGGCCCGCTTCAGCTGTGTCTCCATTTTTATCACTGTACAGACACTTGAAGATGAGAAGACCTGCAGTTTGACACAGTGTATCTGGCTTTGATTAACAATGCCTCTCTTGGTTTGTTTTTGAACTGAATATGACTTGAAAGTCTTGACAGCTTTTCAGTCCATAAAGCATCTCAGCTACCATTCACCTGGAGTTAACTCTGCTGTTTGACCAAAAAGAACCAAAAGACCCAGGGAAAATGCTGTGATATGGAGCAGTATAATTCATTTTCCATCAAGAGATCAATGCAATGAAGTGTTCCCAATCGAAATGAACAAACAACAACAACAAATTATAAGATGCAATTTTAATCAATCAATTATTATTCTACGTTGCATTTCTGTCAGTGTCATAAACTCACCCTTAGAGTGGGAATTTAGTGCAGAAGGCATTTCCTTCTGCAATGAACCTTCTGAACATATTTTATCATAGATTTTACTACAAAGTGCTAGATGATAGATGTTACAAAGGGTTCTGGAATTGGGTTTGCAGCTATAAGGTTTTATGTTGAATTCCCAGAGTGCCATTATACTGTTTATCAAGTTCCTTTAAATGTCTGAAAATGTAAATCAATATCAGTTGTCAAGTAGATTTTAGTATTTGGTGAGCAAATAATCACTTCAATAATATAATTTTGGAGGAAAGAATAATTAGTTGAAGTTTTAACCAGTACAATAAATTAATACAATAAATAAACAGACCTGATATTTGATGCTGACCTTAACACACCTGATTGGATGTATATGTAACTATAATAATAACTATAATAACTATATTCGTCATCAGATATATGCCTAATGGTCTTATGTAATAACCTCAAGGAGTTTAGATGCATTTCATTGCTTTCTCTATTTCTGCATTAAAATACCCACAAGACACATTTTATTGCAGCCATTGTTACAGCTACTCCTGGGAGCTTTTGAGCAGAACTGATGATCCTGATTTCAGCTTTGGAAGGGAAGATATTTTCTTGCTGTGTGTATGGGCCAGAGAGGGAGAGAGAATGCTATTGTTCATTTTTGTGGATTTTCTTTCATGACAGCAGAAATACGTTAGCGGGAAAGTGTTTGCTCACATTACAGCTTTAGAATGGCGGTGTTTTCATCACCTGGGATGAAAACTGAATGTGTGGGTGATGCTGGAGGAATAATCCCAGCCTCCATGCCCATGGGCACCCTGCCGTTTCTCTCGTCTGAATGTCTACTTTGTCTCTGCCATAATGCAGCATATAGTCAAGAGAAAGTCTCACTTTATCTCATCTTAGTTTCACAGATATTTGGAGGACAACAAACAGGCCACAGAGGACACAACACGTTTTCTATTTATTTACAAATCTGTTTTGTTTGACTCTATCTGCACATACTTGGTAGTCAGTTTGGTGCCTTTCTATTGTATATTTTTCAGCAACACGGTATTGAACCTAGTGCACAATCTGATACATATTTATTTTGCTTTATAATCTTCCAGCCACCTGGTCTGTCTCTGATGGTCCATTTCTCATTTTTGTCGCTGTTATTGTGGGTTGTTATTCTTCTTACTCTTCCTATGTGTTTTTGTTTTCACATTTACAACATATATCATGTAATTTTAATTTCACTGACCTGTCTTGACCTCTTCATCAAACTCTGTGTGTCTACCAGAGAGCAAGAGATACTGGCCAGGGCTAAGGAACTGTTATCAGTAACTTTGTGTGCACATGTTTCAGACAGCTTGTTAGCAGGTGAAGTAACATATTTTGGCAGCATTCTGCTGACATGTTGCTGCAATGAGAATGCTTGGCTTTCAGATCTAACTGTCCAAGTGAAATACAACACTGTGCATAAACTAATGCCCCTCTCTCACTCTAGAGCTGGTTAGGTTCCTTTTGGTTATGTTCGGGGTGGTTTTCCATTATTCATTTTGATGTACTGGCCTGTGTCTCTTCAGGCCACTGGTTTTACTGAAGCAGGCTTCGAACATTTGAACATCAATGAAACCATGTTTCATATTTTGGCTGTATTCTAGGTTTTACATTTTTCTTTTTCTTTCTTTTATTATGTGTTCATTTAAATATCTCCTGATAATTAGATGTAGTCACCTTGTATTCTTTCCCCAAGAAAGAAACCCTAAAAACTGTCCATAAATACATTCAGACAGGAAATTAATCATATCAATGTACTGTATCAATGTGTTCCTGTCCAAATGCTTATCTCTTTCCTGTGATTTTCAATCATTATTTACACAGAAAGACCTGGAGTTTCATTCATTGCTTAGAGAAGAAAATGTGTGGTTGAATTATCTGAATATGTCACCATGTAACCATAACTGTAATATTCAAGCACCCTATTTTAAGTATGAATTCCTAACTGTGTATGAAAATACAAATGTCATAAGAGTCCTGGCTGTACTGAGAAAGCTGCACATAGTCAAATTGATAAACCACTCTAAATGTTCCTGTTACGTGTAAATTTGAAGAAATTACCATGACCTACTGTTGTGATCAGTTGAGCTGGTTGTAGGGCCGTTGGGAGGGTTTTGACTTTAGACTTTTAGTCGGTGAAGTGAGCATTTTTCTTTCTGCGATTGGTGCTAATAAATCCTATTGTAAGCAGTAACAAATTTTATCTGTGAAGTCTGCACAGATGTGACGTGCATTAGGGTTTAAACCTTAGTCGACATTTTCTTTTTTTACCTATAAGTGAAATCACATTTTCAGTAAAAGAAAAATCACATCACATCTCAAGCTTGCAAGTGTGTCTGATTTTATGAATAATTATGTTCAAAATGGTATTGAAAATATGCTTTCATTTATTTTCTATTTTTCCGCATTCATTTTCTGTGTTCTACACAGAATAACCAAGTTCAGAAGGATACAACTACCATGTTCAGATTATGATAAATGACTTGATAAATCCACAGTGACATTTTAACCCAGTGGAGCTTGCACAGGTCTCTAAGAACACGTGACTCAGAGGGGTAACTCTCAACCCATGAGGCCACCCTTAAGTGTACACATTACCTCATGAGACAGCTCTGTGTGCGCAGCTGGCTGTATTTTTGACAACTTTGTAATTTTTTATTATTTATATTCTGAGCAGATGGTGTTTTCCAGAGCGACCTATACAGGTTACATTTTTACAGCTGTTTGTTTACCGAAGCAACTCAGCTTGGCTGAAGGGCGTGGCAGCTGTGTGCATCCCTGTGTTCAAACCTGCAAATTTGTGCTCACCAGTTACTCAACCACCATGTCACAGTTTGCTCTCATGCTGTGGGCTGAAAAGATTGATGTTACGATAACACTTTTTTACAGCCACAATTGTTAGTGCTCTTCATAAATGTGAAATCAATGATAAAGAACAGCTAATATGTCATTATGCAAGCAATGGCAGATTTTGATTTAATTAGCATTTGCTCTTTTAAACAGGAAGCAGCTGTGACTGAACTTCATTTTAAATAAATCTTTAAAAGGAGCTCCCTTCTCAGAACCAGTTTTGGGACACAATGTGTACATGTCAGATAAGTGGATGTCACTTTTTAGGTGGTCTTTTTGTGCGGTCTAAACAAATTGCTAATAGTATGTGTGTTGTGTGCTGGTGTCATGTGAGACCCACTGCAATCATACTGTTCAAAAAGATCATTAACCAGCAAAACGTTCAGGCATACAGATACCTTTGTAGTCTTGGGCAGACCTGCTGATCCTTAGCCACAGTCATTTCCAGGACACACCACCTGCAGCCCTGGAGATCACTGTTCTTCCTCAGCAGTCTGCAGACAGATGGGCTGGGTCGGTGTCCTTAGGAGGTACAAAAAAGATTAACTCTCTTTCATGTGCTGTGACTAAACACCATGATGAGCGAGTGTAACACGGGTTTGTAGAGCAAGCGTTTGTTGAGAATGTGTCATCTCTGAGAGTATGGGAAAATGTGATGGGGTAAACTATATTGCCTACAGGAATGTCAGAGAGAAAAACAGCCAGCGGCCCAATGCCCGCTGACAGCATACTGTGACCGTCTCTAGACATGCTGCATTGCCAATGTTATTGTGGTGTCTCTCACTGCTTGCTTTTGGAAGGGTGTTGCAAACTGCTAGAATATAATAGTGTTTTGAAAAGATTAAAGTCAGTTCTCATACTCCTTTGCGTGAACACCTGTGCCATATGTCCTTTGTTATGCGATAAAGGACAATCTGTGATTTCTGATCACTGTTGTATGAACCACTTACTTATTTTTTATCTTAAGCCTGGTTTTTTGACTGTTTTTTTGGCTTCTCTTTTATTTTGAAACACAGCACACATGGACATGTGTGAGGGCTGTGTAGAGCACTGTTCGTCAGACCGCGAGACATCCCAAACTAAAAATAGGTGTTTAGTCTGTACGGCTGCCTTTGAGGCTTGAGTCAGCCGTCTCTCTGGGAAAATTATAGGCAAAGTGGAGATGAAAATCCCTGTTTGGGCATTCTGTCTCCCGATCATTCACAAAATCCACCTTTGTTTCACTCTGTGGTTTTCAATTCATGTCTAGTAGGAATAATTGAGCTGGAATTGTGGCTTTCTTTTCTGTCCACATGATTCTGTTGGCAAGAACTGTGCGTGTTAATGTCACGGGATATGTAACCCGACCCATCAAATGCTGCCTTGGAAACATTGTTGTAGGCAAACTCCATCAGTCAGGATCTCATGCTGTTGAGGTCTTTCAGTAAGTAACTGCTGTACCTTTCCCTCTAAGCACTTCTTGAAAGTTCCTGCATTCCCAGATTGTCCAGGAACAAACAAGTAAAACTTTGAAGAATGATGCATAAAGATAGCATCGGGAGGATTCATCATTAGCTAAGTGAATCTCAGGGCTCATTTAGTGTAGGTCCATGTGGACAAATAGAAAATCTGGATCTCTAAGGCTCCAAAGTAGTTCAGTTGGTAAGGTGCTTGCCTAGAGTTCAGGCTGAGCCCTACAGCCTGTGTTCCTTGCCCGCCATGCCGGAAGCTAACAATGACTGGGAGCCCTCAGCAGTGGATCAAATTGGTTTTTGTTCTGATGGTACAGAGCTGGGTTTGTATGCAGGGTTTCCTCATCTGTCTGCTCCAAGGCACCCTATGACTCATCTGGTGCCTGTGAGCTGTTCAGATGATGTTGATGGAGCTGAGTCTATCCTCAGATCGACACTTACTTCACTGTCGTCCACTGTAGGAAATGTTGTGTGGAAATTAGTAGTTTGTTGTGTGGGATTATTGGAGTGTTGCATTTGTCATGTGTTCCTCACTTCAGTGCTTCTGCACAAGTGCAGAGGTTGTTGCGGTGAAATGAGCCTAATATAAGAGTACCAATTCCAAAAATGGGTTATATGCAGGACAAAGCATAAAAAAGAATCTCCATCTCCCACACACCTTTATTTATTCTGAGTCTAAAAGACTGAGGACCCTTTATTCATTGTGATCAATGTGTCTGCCTGATGATTAACATTCTTGTTGAGAACAAAGCTAACTGTACTTTACTGAGGGTGGAAACTCCACAGCATTCATTGAAATACCAAAGAAACATTTGCTTTGCTTCTAAAATGCGCGGTGCGGTTAGGTTGAACCCAAGCCAGAGTCTGAAAGCTGTAGTGCTAGACTTGTGGCCTCTAAGGCTACGGGTGCAGAGAGGGGAGCAGGTGTTGGAGTGATTGTGGTTATGGAAGTCTAGGGAGGGATGACCTGGTCTGCCCTACAGAGTGCCCAGTGGTCCTATGTGAGTGATGTGACGGAGCAGCTGGAGTGGAGTGAATTTTCCAAGGTCTCTGTGGTAGAGACTGTTTAACAAGAGACTGTCAACTCCGCATTCCTCCCGTCTGTACTTCTGTGACTCCTCCCATCTCTACTTCTGTGACTCTGCCTGTCTGTATTTTCTACCTATGGATGTTTTGGCTTTGTGCACTCTGCCTATTTTGGACCAAAAATGTTCAAATGGCATGTAGTCCCTAGTGCGTCAGTGCTATCACACATACTGGCATGTGTCATCTGCATAGTTACACCAATATTTCTGTGGAAAATGCACAAAATAAACTGTGCGGTAGAGGTTTTGCTTGATGTTATGAAACATAACCGTCCAATTCTGGCTTCTCCGTAAATTGGGCAGACACGGATTGGTGTCAGAACCTCAAAAGAACCTCAGAAGCCCATCTGAAATGATTGAGACTGTTGCCATAAAGCTGCAAAGTTATCAAGTTAACTGCATATGAAGCACATGAGGACAAGAAGACCTTCATCACAAAGCTTGAATGGTCAGGGCATCAGACACATAGTAAACTCACAAGTGTGTTATTATTCAGAACACTGCTTAATATTCCAACGGTGCCCAGCTATTGCTTTCAACTAGGAGAAATCTCATTTGTTCAATTTACAGTGGTCAGGACTCACAATGTCATTTCAGCTGACAGAAAGCTTATTTACTCTGAACCTCCATGGCAGTCTTTATTTAAGTAATGAGAGGGGGGAGAGTGAAGGTTGTAATTTCTTTTAGAGCTGAAGTAGATGCTTCTAACACCCTGACTTCCAAAGAAGCACTTACAGACAAAGAGCTCAAGGTAAGACAAATAGCTGGGTGCTACTAATGAGAACAGAGCAGGTCTTCATATCTCCACTAGCAATATGACAAGGAGATGGCAACAGGCTACAGCAAATTACATTAACTCTTTTTATGCATATTTTGTTTGTGATTTAAGTGTCATTAGAAGCAATTAGACAGTAATGTCCGAAGAGGACCGCAATGCAAGACCATTGTGATGAGTGACAAATGAGAACTTTTTTGTTTGATGGGTCGGTGTGTATGAACTATACTTGACCTCTTCTACAAGGACATGCCTCTGGTATACATTTAAAGTATAGATAGGTCTGTTCTCTGAGTTTGGCTGGATGCACACAGCATGTAAGCTTGTAAAGGGCTGTTGCCTGGATTTGCCTAGTACATCCAATTTAATGTTCCCCTGCGGTACACTTAAATACAAGGTATAGTTGTAATGTAAACTACTCCTTAGTTTTAACAGAACAGTTCCAAATGCCCTTTGAACTTATGTAATGAAAAAGAAAAAAATTGTAATGCAAGAGGGAGGTTTTTTTGGCTTCACTCTAGGGCAGTGTCACTGCATCCTGGTCTGCTCAAAATGCATTATTCAGGCAAATAAAAATGAATCCCCTGTTTTAAATGCGCTAAACTATATCGTGGACTAGATCACAGGGCTTAAATGTGGTTTGCATAGCCAGTCTGGTACCTGAGCTTCAAGTCAACTGATTGATTCTAAATGAAAGTAATAAAATGGATGATCAGAGCTATTATGTAACCGGTGAATGAGAAACACTTAGGGCCAGAGTAGCATTTGCAATGAGGGAGAACACATTTCCTTTGAAGCCTATGAAAAATGATCCAATGGCCACTGCAAAGATGAAGGGGTAGTTTCATAAAAAAAAGACAAGCAGCACAGCCTTCCTCTCTGATGTAGATGAGTGTAAATGACTCTTCACAATGGCCAGGATGGGGGGGAAGGGCTGATCTTAATGATGACTCCAAAGACATACAAATAATGCAGTATGCCAGGGACACATTTGTTGTCCCAAACTGGGCCCTGTCTCCAGACAGACACAGAGAGTGCCACACAGTATGCATTCTGGCAACATGGCCTGTGATTTCACCTGTCCCTTGATACTGCCTGTATAGGCATACTGTTAGAGAACTCCAAAGAGTGTTGTGGGTAAAGACCTCTTCAGCTGAGATAGAGTTCTTGTGGGCTGAGCTTTTTGGAAGGCTGTGATTATGCCTCAATACCTGGCACCTTTTTTTTTTGCACAGAAGCTTTCCACATGGCTGCAGCTGAAATTCAATTAACTGATATAGCTTATAGTGCACTGTTAGGAAGCTCACCCACTTTTGTACCAACTTTGCTATACTTGGCAAACTTTTTAGTTTTAGTTTAAGATATTGACACCCAGGTCCACAGAGGTTTTCACCATGTTGGTAAGATGCAAAGACCCAACACCCATGGTTTTGTCTTTCCTCATACGAAAGGCAGATATGAACCCTTCATTTGACTGCCATCTTCCAGGCAATTGACCTTTGTAGCATAGTTTTGCTGTCAGCTCCAAATAAGGATTTTCTCTGAAATACAAAACCATGGCCCACAGATGAAATCTGGATGACGCTGTAGATGAATGGAACTGTCTGGTTTTGATCAGCTTTGACACCTTGCTCTCCTTCTAAACAGAGGAAATGTCTTAAGGAGTAATTAAAGGTACTTGTGGTTTTCTGTTTCTGTGTATGCATGGTTTACATGCCATGAAGCCATACAGCATCGCTGTTGCTTTATAGCCAATGGGCCTTAGGGATTGGTTTATGCAGGCAGACAAAGACAGGGTCAGCCATTTGCTATATTTGTTTTGTTAAGCAGTCCTGAGGCTTGGGGACTGCACATAATCTCAGTCACACTGTGAGCACACTCTCAGACAGCCAGCCAGTCACACACACACACACACACACATACAAACACACACACACACAGCTGATAGATTTTTGCACATTAAGCTACACAACTAGAAGGGAAAAATGCTAATTACATCTCTTACGTGACTTGAAATCTTATAAAATTATCATATATTTTTGCTAATGCCATAATCCTAGTGGGAGACTAACAAACTCTGGCTAAGTATCTTCCTTACTAGCATAAAACACGGGCCTACCTGGGATTCTAACCTGCAGTGTCCTGATTGTGAGTACCAATTCCTTCACCACTACACTTCTGCTTCTGCTTCAGTGATTTTGCAATTATGATTAAAAGCCCTGCTTTCCCTTTCAATCCTGCTTGCAAAAGGTCTGGCTGTGTTTGCTGGTCCAAACTGCTCAGCATTCATGGCTGCTGTACCCCTCCTTTTATGGCTGTGGAGTTCAGTATGCAGCCCACGTGTTGTTACTCCACATGCGGCTCAACACACAATCGTGCTTCTCCAACCCCAGCTGTGAGAGCAAGAAGCCTCAAGGCAGCTGATAAAGGCATCAGGAGTTTGCCCCACAGCTTTCATTTAGCGTGCATTTTTGGAGTTTTGGAAATTAATTTGTGGTGTTCCGGGGGAAAAAAAAATCAGTATATCTTTGAAATTGAAACTCCAGGGAAAGCATATTGGTAACATCCTTAAATGATTGATAAAGTCTAACCTAACACTTACCCTAGGTAATACTTTTTTAATAGTAGCATTGTTGGTGAGTTTAACTTATCAATACACTCACAATACATGCTCATTGTAATTCATACATTTTGAAGTGGTCTGTCGGGGAGAGAGACTGTGGCCAGCAGCACTGCAGCCCTCTCCAAGACTTTACGACTTTTTGACTCACACAGTGGAATGCTCTGTCAGTTGCTGCCAGTGTTTATGGATTTAGTACTACTGATTGAATGGAGCAATGATTAATTCACCAGGTATGTGCCGCCATTTGTTCCACAGCACTTGTCTTTTGAGAGGACTGCTGTGATTCTGGTCTCTGGAGACAGACAGCAGGCTGCCAGATTTGCC
The DNA here is from genome assembly GCF_013368585.1 of Megalops cyprinoides. Classification (NCBI taxonomy): domain Eukaryota; kingdom Metazoa; phylum Chordata; class Actinopteri; order Elopiformes; family Megalopidae; genus Megalops; species Megalops cyprinoides. The sequence continues at coordinate 14,470,441 of NC_050596.1, forward strand.
CAGTAGTTTTCTGACTTAATTAAGTCACAGCCCTAGCACATCTCTACCTTAGGGTGTGTTAAAGTAATCGTGTTGTCCACGTTATTCCACTCAGGAGCGGAATGTTAACCATGAGAGACTGGCTGTGTACCCCATCTGGCTTGTCCTTCCTGTTAGAACACTTTGACCTGCTGTGCTCTCCACCGTAACACGGAGTGCTGTTAGCTAATTGAAGGTTTATGTTTCGTCATTGCTTAGCTTAGTGCAAGTGATTAAAGATGACATACATTTGTTTAAACAGTCAGTCTGTCTGCCAAATAAACTCCCTTACTGGACAGGACAGCTTGGCTGTGTGGACACAATAAGACCATACCTCAGCTAACAATGAGAGAAAAGATGACAAAATATGAACAATAAGGAAAAACAAAGTGTAAATAGGTTATTTTGTTATGTGAGCTTGACCCTGCTCCTTTTTTTCTGTTACCAGCCCTGGCCAGCCCTGGCCAGCCCAGCCAGCGGCTTGTCTAATGACTCTTTGGGCATAGCATGCGTGTACATGTGCATGCGTGAGTTTGAGAGAAAGTGGGGACATCTGAGCTCAGAATCACACACTTGGCCATTTAACGGCACATTAACTGTTTGGGAACAAACTTCAGGAAAATGGACGCTGTCCAAACATTCAGCGGTCTCAAAGGGTGGGCCGTTAATGACATGCTCAGATCCCCCCCCCCCCCCCCCCCCACTCCCTCACTGGCAAGATTTCTCCCCCCTGAAAGCACTGCCTTGCAAGAGGAATGTTAATGTCAATCTGAGAGCAATCAGGAGCACAACATCTGGGGTTTGATCACTCGCTGGCATGCACAAAAGCGCACAGCTCCATTGGCAGACAGCTAAGGAAAAAGGTGGGACACATCACAGCCGCAGACAGGGGGCTGAGGCCGAGAGTCATGAATCATGGTGATTCTTACTCCACGTAGGATCCACGCCTCTAGTTAACCACTGTGTTTGCAAGAGCCCTTCAGCGTAACCCTCATAAATGACTAAATGAGTACTGAAATGTGAAAAAATGTTACAAGTAAAAATAAAAAAATAATAATTAATTTAAACTAAATTAATAATTTTATTAATAATGTCTGTAACTACACACACGTGCCACAATCACTATAAATGCTACAATGTTTTTTCTTGTCCTTTAAAAAATAAGGCATACAGGCAGTAACTGTTAAAGTTTTAAACATTGGGACCCAAAGAGAACCCCCCCACCCCCAGAAAAAACATAAAAGCTAATGATATCATATTGGCAAATAACACCTTAGAAGCAGTTATTTTTACTTAAGAAATAAAAAGTAGAAATAGTGTGTTATTTTCTTCACTTAATTAGTAAAATGGGGATGGTCAAAATATACAAGTAGCATATCAATTCTTGGCACTCTGAGGTCATGGTCAGGGTATAAATAGTTCATGTTGTTGCTCTTCAAGTAGCTCCAGGTTCACATAGGCAAGTGGTTCCAAACTGAAGGATATTCACAGCTTTTTGTTTTGAGCAGGATAAAGCTTCCTACTTAAATGGGGAAACCCAGAGCACAGTAATTGTGTGTGTTTCAGATACCGTTTTGCTGCTGCCAGTGGCATCACCAGTATCTCTGGTTCTCTCAGACTTAATACTGTGACAATTCCACTCCTTGCACAAATATGACAATATTTGTGCTAGGAGTACAAACCTGACCCATTGCAGCTGGAGAGTATTGCTGGAAATAGCATCTTGGGAGTGTCAGAACAGGGATCCCTTGGTGAGATTCCTTTCCATAAAGGCTTTCATTTTGCCAGTTGAGGTTTGTCAATGTGTCCCCTAAGGAAGCTATCCTTGTCAACCAGTTTCTGTCAGTGAAGGGAGGAGCCAAGTCAATCCTCTTTAATTCCTAAAAAGTGTGAACTGTTCACAGTTCTCAGAGCCTTACTGGAAAACCATCTGACCCCTGTAGGAAAGAGTAATGTTCTGCACTGCTTTCTTAGCGAACGTCCCCCAAAAACCCTTGTCTGCATGGGCCATTTCACAATCAAATTTATTATTTTCACAACTGAACCAAATACATTCCCCAGATTTGTCTGCAGTGACTTACTTGCCAAAGCCTCCCTGTGCAAAATGCAGTGTCTCAGTCTCACATTAGGAACGCGCTGGCGAACATGAGAAATGTGATTTGCAGCCCTTCATGCTCCTAGCACCATCAGTGCAGATCTCAACATAATGTGCCCAGTTCAGCTGCAAAGACTTCAAACAATTTTTAACCAGACCATGTACTCTTCGTTTGTAGTGGTTTCTGCGTGGTCACTAAAAAGAAATTCTTCCTCTGTCCTCCACACATTACAAACTTTGCATATACTCTCAGCTGAGGGAGGCAGGGCATCTGTGCATTCTTCCAACTGAAGAGAAAATTTACTATTTTGTATTTTACCTAGGATGGCTTTCTGAATTTTTTTCTTTTTGCAACTGTATGATTTGAAAAGGGGGGCTTTCAACTTGGGGCCTTATACCAAGTAGAGACTTTTGCAAATGTCTTTTACACTTGGTGAGATCCTCTCCTATGGTGTGGGGTTTCTTGGCTTTGGCTGTATGCTGGCTGTATGCTGGCTGATCTAAGAATCTAACTATGAGCAAAGATAGTCAATGATATACAAGGAAAAATACTTTTTGAGAAAAACAAATTATCTATCTCAAGGTTCTAATATACAGGCTAAGTAACAAGATGCTGGCTAACATTGCACTGACTTATCCTTTTGCTGTAAAAGCATTGTTTCTTGAAGAGTTCTGCCCTGCAATGAAAAGCTTGTTGAGTTTTAAAGTTTTGTTGCTTAACATTTAATAGCATATTTCAAGTTGCAATCAGTAATCTGACTTTCTTAGTTTTGTGAAAGCTGTAAGAAATAAACTCTTTCTTATATTTTCATTTCATATCATAAATAAAACTAATGAAACAATTAATTGTGTTCTGCTAAGTAGATAGTGTTAGTGTTAGTTTGAGGGGAAGAATGACCCAGAAGTATATCACGCAGCACAGACTGATCTTTGAAATCAGTCTAGTCTGAGCTGCTAGTTAGAATTTAGTGGGAATTGCAAATAGCAGATAGCAAACAGTCGGAGTGATCTAACAGTCAGAAGTGCTTAGATTTTTGAGTAAAGACCCTGAGACGATGTGTAAAATTGTTGTTTATTAGCACTTTTGACATGCAGCCCACCTAATGTACATGAACAACCCACTTAGGTTGGTTAGGGTTAGGCCACATGAATCGCTGTTCATGTTGAGTCTGAATCTGCTATGATTGTTAATAACTAGCCAACTGTTCATTCACAATTATACAAGAAAGAATGTAACAACAAAATAAAACATAACACAATCATACAAGGTAAACCCCCACGCCATGACTCAGACCCCACCATCCCTTGGAATTTGATAGTTGGGGCTTTACCGGCAGTGATTTGAATTCATGACAATCTGACATAAAAACCCTTAATACCTGAGACATAACAGCACCACTGTCTAGAGGAACACTAGAGGAATAATAATTCACTTCATAACTGAAGTAATTATGCATATATTGATAAACATGCAGACAACATAAATTAATAACAAATATCACTAGCAACCTTCATCTGTCTACTATATTATTGGTTAGCTAGCTTACAGACAAGTTCTTTTGTGATTCCCAAATTGTGTTTTCACCTTGATGTGGCTGTGTCTCTAACAGTCAGATGAATTAAAAACTGCATTGTCAGGGTCATACATTATATAGTATATAAATTTAAAAGAAATAAATAGGCTCAAAAAACTGGTACGTGTTCTCTGTCATAGCACCCACCCTGCACAAAATTAATTTTAACTTTGCAAGACTGCTGGAGCATGCAAGCCCTTGAGATAACGACATTGTGCGCTTCAATGGGTTGGTTCTACACTGAAAGATAATCCAGCATAAGACTATAATACAGTAGCATTTCCTAACTTTAGTCCAGCTTCATTTCAAAAGTGGTCCTTTAAAACATTTCAGGGCAATGTGTATATGTGCGTGTATAATACTGAGTTTGCATTAAATATACCAGTGTTTCCCAAGCCTCTCCTGGAGGACCCCTTGTCCTGCATGTTTTAGATCTCTCCCTGCTCCAACACAGCTGATTCAAATGATCAACTCGTTATGAACTCCTGAAGCTGCTTAATAACAAACTGATCATATAAATCAGCTGTGTTGGAGCAGGGAGAGATCTAAAACATGCAGGACAAGGGGTCCTCCAGGAGAGGTTTGGGAAACGCTAAAATATACGACTGAAAAGGTTAATGAATGCCTCCTTTTGTCTTCTTAAAGTGTCCCGACCTTCTTGACTGTGGTGTCCTTTCCCAATCCCCTCATTACTGCTGGAAGAGTGTGGAAAAAAATGCTACTGTACATACTGCATGACTCCCCTACTAATGCATCCATTTTACAAGAAAGTAACATTTACATAAGCATGAAGAGTGTGCATTAATCAAGACAAACATGAATGTGGAATCATATTATAGTCACGGGTTGCTCCAGAAATGCTGAGCATGATCATGTCTGTAAAGCTTTAGGATATTGCAGTTTCCTGAGATCATTGTAGGTGATTTGCAACAACTTCAGATTCATATTGCCTTGTCAAAGAATTGTTTATTAAGCAACAGTAAAAGTCTTTGAAAGGTAGTTCGAAAAAAAGAACTGTTATAGAAATGAAGCATATTGCTGTGAGTAAAAAAACATTCTTACAACTGCTACTTGTTTCAAGTCAGAATACTGAACTTTTTCGCCTTTTAGGTTAAAGATCAGAAAACATACAGATTACACAGAAAATACAGAGAAATCCAATATCAACAAAGCACGTCTTAGAATTTGTGGAATTTGAATACTTGCTTTTACAGACCATCTTAAAATTCTCTGCATTCCAGAAAGCCTTGTGCACAAGCCATGCCATATATCAGGCCTGACAGCATATCCAATGACAGCCTTGCTCTGACCTGAGATAATGTATGCAGAAAGGCAGAGCAATAAAACTCAGCATGTGTTTAACCTGTTCAATCAGCATGCAGTAGGCAGGTGGCTACCAAGCGATGCTACTCCTTGTGTTCTTTACACACTTATCTCAGCTGAGCATGCAACAGTCACCAGGCTGGCAAAATGAGGCAGACCTGACACATTTCTGATTAGCACTGTTAAATTCCAGACAGCTTTCCATGTGGAAAAAGGGATGTTTGTGCGATGCAAAATATTATAGTTTTACAATCATACATCATAGAATATTTTGAAATATGGAAATGGTAATGTACATTAGTAGGTAACACGGTCACCAAACAGGGATAGCTGGAGGGTTTTGTAACTTTGGCAGCATCCCATTCCTCTCTAAAATAATTGTCAAATTTGAAGCAGACTGCAATGCAGGGAGTGCAGTCCCATACAGAGCACAGATTTTACTGCCATACACATCCCACAGTGAGGACAGCCTGGTTCCGGACCTTCACTATATGATTAGCACAGACACATAGTCCCCAAGTCTACTGCTCAGTAATATTGCTCAGTCATTATTTATCTTCTCACGACCTGTCAGGCTCCGTACGTTGGTAGGAAATTGTGTTCACAGACATGCTTCTAATTCAAGGTTTGCTACACGGACAGATCAACAGAGCTCAACACAGAGCAAACCACGTTAACACCAAAGCACCTAAGCAAGCAAGCACAAGTTTGAAAACTTACTACTACAGAAAACAAACAGCCTCATTTCTTTTGTAAGCCTTGTATTCTGGCCAGCTACAGACACCAGAGAAATTTTATTTTGGGCAGCAGCCCAAGGAAGCAACATGCCACTTGAGGTCAGTTTTGTTTTGTTTGTTTCAAACAAAATTGAGTTTCTGTCCTTTCGATTAACCTTGAAAAGCAGCAAAACTCTAGAATGTGTGTACATCTTTGGTCGCTGATAAATGTTATTCAAGTTATTCAAGGTGGCCCACTTCACCAGAAACTCTGGCTCTTTTCTTCTGAACACGTCTGCATGTTTCACCTTTAGGTAAAGAGGGGTTGGAGCCTTCAAACAGTCAACTGATATAAGCTGATTCAGAGCAAAGGTTTACACATAAGCACCCACACAACAGGCTGAAAATGCTGTTTACCCATGGAGGAATCAGTCAACAGCAGATGAAAGCAGCATTTTCAAGCCATAGTGTAACTGTCTCATTATCCTCTGGAATACATGCAGGGCAGCAGGGGTCTATTAAACAGTATAAATCATGCAAAGCCTAATTATTTTAGATGTACATTGTGAGGAAATCCCAGGCCATTGGTAACGCAAAGCTCAGCTCACCTAAATTTTCCTGTTTAATAACGATGTATCAGCGAATTTCAGGTAGACAGCGTATAATAAATCACAAGGTAAGGTGTGTGTAATGCAGTGCACTTCCCTTGTGTGGAAACAGGGGCTGACGCACAAAAAGAGGGAATAGTTTTCATTCAGGTTGTCAGACAAAAAGGCTTAATCCCCTTCAACAAAATTATTCCCCTCACAGAGAGAATCCCATCTCTACAGAGCTGACAGAATTTCTCTTCCACGCTGTGTCAGATTCCATCAGGGACATTGTATTCATGGATCCGTTTCTTATCGTCTAAAGAGGGGTGTGTTAATAGCACTGCGGGAAAAAAAAATAAGATGAGACAATGCTACCTGCAGGGACACAATCATTAATTTTAGCTCTCTACTTATTTAAACTTATTTATAATAATTTATTTTAGTCACGAAGTTGGCTGTACTACAGAAGAGAGTACTGTCATGCCAACCTGCACCAGGTTCAGGTAGTTTTGTAGCTCAGCATACATGAATTTCATATACTCAGAAACCTTTTGCCTGGTCACCAAAGGCTGTGCATTTCCAACAGCCATGGACAAGACTGAAATATCCACATTGTATGTTGACGTTGGCATTTGTTAGTGTGGTTTGGTGATATCCAGCTAAAGCTAATTGAATGACTGCGTTGAAATAGCAAAAGATTGGAACAGATGAGAAGAAATACTGTGAGCATATGATCTGAATGGTTTCTGAGTGGCAGGTGGTCACGGTGCCATCAGCGTTGTGTTTGGCAGGTGAGTAAGAACATAGGGACTGTGTAGTATTTGGCAGGTGTGTAGTTGGCTGTTTACAGTATTTACTGGTCAGCGTGCATTGAGATGCAGATGTGTTATCGGCCTTAATGTATAAATTGTATTTGTGCTTTTTATTGTTCAGGATACAGACTTTGGGCTAAGATTAAAGCAGGGATAAGGCCTCTACCCACCACACTGACAGTGCCACTAAGCCAAGACAGATGATCATTGAGGACTAATTACCATTCTATATAGGATGTAGTAGACCAGAAAATGGTGATGCATTCATTCCTGAATCCATGCTGAGGTTGCATGTGGAGACAAAATCAACAATCCAGAAGGTGTGGAAGCAGCTTTTTTTGTTGTTTTTGTCCAGCATGCTATTGGATGCTCTGCAAATCAATACAGCAGCAATAGTGAAGGTACTGCTCTTGACAGCTTTTTGAATTTTACTTGAGCAGAAGTCTGTTTAAGTGTATGTTTTTTTTAAAGAAGAGCCCTAGCATTTTCCCCTCTATATGGGTATATGTATAAGCTTCAGCTGATCTGTAAAATGCTTTGTGTTTACTTCCCTTTTGGATAGTGAATGCTGAAAGCACCTCCTCTTTTGTTTCTGTTTTAACGTTTACTTCACACTGAAGCTCAAATGGTCCACAAGTCATACCCAGCTCTCTGATTGGCTCAGTGGTTAATAGCTGTTTGCTGACAGCCGGCCGCAAGGCCTAGATTCCACATGTAGAATTGGAGCAAATGGCTCTAAACTATGTTCAGTCAAGCCCACTTAGTATGGTATGGTCGACCAAGTAGACTTTCTAGTCCATCTGGATGTTTGGACTGGCCTTTTAAAGACATTAGGTTAAACATGTCTAAACAGGATAAAATAACTCTGCATCTCTCTTGTGGCTTGTCATTAAACAGTTGCAGTTTATAACTGCATGGGTAACACTGCTGTCATTGCAAAAGCATGCGAGTCACAGGCGAAAGACTGAAACCACACAGCAGAGCTATTGTCATCAGTCATTGTGAATCACATCAGATTTAGATTTCTCTCACTTTGAAGAGATGCCAGCTGTGAATAAATGCCTTCATAAAAGAAGCAGGCACCTGTCACACGTAGTAACTCCCTCTATGCAGTTAGTATGTCCAGAAGGTTGTCTTTCAGGGTCCAGCAGCAGGAGAAATGTCTTCTTTCTTACACTCCCCCATAGTCTTTCTAGCACTGTGGGATCGAGTCAGATAGACCCCACAGCTGCAAGCTGCAAGTTTAATCTGATGAAGATTGTTGAGTCCACATAGTTCAGTTGGTCACACAGCCCTGTAAAAAGGTCTTCACCTGAGCTCTACATGTAGGATTTGGGATTTGATTTGTTACAGTTCCTCCGGATTGATTGATCACCATCACAAAGACTCTGTCTTTGTCTCAGGGGGCTATTGAGTCACTGTACTTCCTTGGTGGAGTGTGTTGAGCCTTGGTGAGCTTGGTTTGCAGATCAGAAAGATACTGAAAGCAGCCAGCGAGTCCTATCAGGGCCCATCTGATGATATAGTGGTGTCCTGAGGGGCGGCAAAAGGCCATTGTCTCTTCTGTGACAACCCCACAGCAACACAGAGAGGAAGTCCGCCTCTCATGGTGAGTTTTGGCAGTAGTATAATGTTGCCTGTGAATCAGAGATAAATTACAAAGTGGATATCTGCCAGAGTGTGAGCAGTTCTCCTGGGGTACTGTTAAATGATCCTCCGGGGGGCAGACAAAACCAGAAGCAACACAATTCCACCTCTTTTATTTGCACTGTCTGCAACCTGCACTCAGACCACTGATAGGAGATAGGAGGAGGTAAATAACCAGGGTCCTTTTAATATGAGTCGTCACATTGTTCAGCTACATACAGATTAATGTGGAACTATTGGCTTAAATATCTCTGCAAATATCTGCTGGTGTCAGGAATTATGGAAGTGAATCTTTGTAGAGCTGTAGGACTGTTCAGTCCACTCAAGGTCATGCCTGAATGGATTGCTTTACCTGCAGGACAGATTATCTCCTGTAGGAAAGATTCTGAACTATGGGAATGTCTTTGGCTCAGGTGTGGTCAGTGTTCACAGGATTCAAATGAAGCAATGGCTCACTAATTCATCATTTAAGCATGCTTCTTTCTTTCTTTCGTTGTTTTTTTCTTCCTGTGCGTGTTATCAAGCCTCTTTGTGAATTTATCCTGTGTTTTGCAGTTTAATTCAAAGAGACTAACAGCTTGAGTGCAAACTTCTCTGCAGAATGCCAGTTTGTTGGGAGTGGAGATTAATAAAACATTTGCAGAAAATATATACATTTCAAAGAGAATTGGATTTTGATTGCTGTGCTCTCGCAATGGGGAGAGCATGCCAAGTTACAGTTCCAGACAATTTACAGTAGAAAGTGGGCTAAGTCTTCTGTTTTTCTTCTTGTTCTGAAAGAGCGAATAATTGCATGTGCAAATAAAATGCTTGCATATCAGCTGTTTATTATAAAACCAACCTTGCTAGTAGCAAAAACAAACTGCTCGGTAGAAATTACACACAGTGGCACATTCTGGCACAGCGCCATTTCAGACATAATTAACTTGTCCCCATTCTTAGCTGATGTGCTTTCACAGGCTAACTATGGAGTATTGAAAAAGGGGAAAAAAAACCATTCAGCATTTCATGGAGATTTAGGACATGCATAATTCTTATTTTGAAAATTCAGCAGCAGCCTCACAGGTTTAACCTTCGTAAGACACCTATATATAATGAGACAGACACTGAGACACAGTCTCAGAGGTGAGTGTAGTACAAATTTTTTTTGTTCAAATGAGAAGTGCATATTTTTGTTCCTGTTCCTTGTGTTCCAGGCCTAGATGGAAAGCCGTAATGCCTGTCACAGTGCCCCCCCACCCCAACCACCTAGTGGCTTTGATGGCTTGGGGGTTTCCTTATAGAATCTGAAACGACACATAGCATGCAAATTTGAGTGTATTTTTACATTTTCTGTAACCTGACATAAAGCAGGACATTTCCCAGCTGTGGGTGCTGAACCACTGCTGCCTCAAATGCAGTTTCCTGTTGGTTGCAGTAATTGAGTGCTAAGTACGAATTGTCCGCTAATCATAGCATTAACTGATGGGTAATGATCAGCACTTATCATGACAGTAGTTCATTCCATAAATTATTGATTAGTAATTGAATTTATTGTGTACATCTGTGTCAGATCATTACTGATTGATTGAGTGATGGGCGTTTCTTGTATAATTTCTTAAGATCTGAGGAGGCTTTTAAAAACATTAGTAATTCATATGTGAAGTACTATTTATTTTGCAAGAATCGGTGTGCAGTGTTCAAATTATTTGAATTATATTGCTAAATGAAAATATTTAAAGGAGTTGATTTTGGTTACATGTATATGACTTTCCACTGAAAATAGCATAATAAAATGTGTCGGCATTGACTGTAACATTTCAAGACACATGTGGCCTGCTCTAAAGTTTGGAGGGAGAGGTTTTGCTACTCTGCAGCAGAGATACCTATTTCTGATACAGGAGATGCTACTTCAAGAATGATATGACGGGCTGAGAACACATACAGAGGTTGTTTGAAAGACAGAGAGAGATGGAGCTGGGCTGATAACAAGCCTGCTCTCTCAATGACTTCTGCAGGCGATAAATATAGTCCTCTTCCTCTAGTTGTCTTTGAGCTCAGGGGAAACACACCGGGGCAGCACTGCACTCTGTTCCAGGTGTGTGCGCTGTTAATGACGTGTCCACCTCCATGCGGTGATCAAAGCGATGGTTAGCTCTGTGTTCTCCCGTGATCTCACATTTCTGATCCTGAGTGCGGAGCTCCTATCTCGCTACAAGGCACTTCTGTAGTAACCCTAAGCCTCTCTCCTCTTCTGCCTGTGAAGCTGCGGAGCTGACCCATACCTGTCCTAGTTCATGCCCCCCGGTCTCTGCATATATTGTCCTCCCAGAGCTGCCTGTAATGCGTGACACTCACTCTCTTCTGTCAGTACTGCTGATAACAGTGTAGCATACTCGTAACCAAAAGGTTGCCAGTTCAAATCCCCCACCGGGGCACTGCTGCTGTATCCTTGGGCAAGATACTTTGCGCACAGTTGTCTCGGTAAATATCCAGCTTTATAAATGGGTAACATGCACAAATTGTAACCTGTGTAAGTTGCTCTGGATAAGAGTGTTTGCTAAATGCATGTAATCTGTCTCCTCAGAGGGGCTGCATGTACTTTCTTTACAGGACTCATAATCACTTCCTCACCTGGTTCTCTAGGGCCAGTTCCTCATTTGTGTTGTTTTGTTGTCCTTGATGCCTCTCCACTTTTTCATTGTGAGACAATGTGTGCAAGCCTGCAGGTAAATTACTTGCCCTGTGTAAGTAAACGCTGATTGATTGCTGAGGGCAGGACTGGAGAATGCCAGCAGTGTGGCTGGGCGTGAACTCACAGACTAAACCCTGGGTTTTTCAGCAAAGTGTCTGTTAATGTGTATGAAATAAGACCAGCATGGGGTGGAACCATTGCTTAGGGATTCATCGGAGGTACATCTATGTACTGGGAGTAAATAGCAGGCCCTACAGCAAGCAACTGACAGGTCAGAGAGATGGCATTTGTAACAATTGATCAAAGCCAGAACTAAAAAACACTGACTACTGTGCTCTTCAGCTGCATTACACCATAATACATTCATTGCACGAACTGTGACAAAGTTGCTAATATGCTACATAAAAAACTCCACTGACATTGGAATTACTTTAAATAACCAGCATATTGTTTTTGTATTGTGGAATACTATTACAGATCCCCATGGATGCGGCAGTTTTCCCAAACAGATGTAGAATTATCACTGTACAAAAATCCTACTCAGAGTTATTTTCCAAATGGCTTTTATGCCTCCTGATTATTACACTGAAAACATTTTCCACAGTTTATAGGGCAGAGTCATTATTAGAATGTATTAATTGATTGTGAAATGGCTCAGATTAAATTTGACAACAGTACTGTGTGTCCCAGGTCGATTACCATTTCAGTTACTTTCGTACAAATGAATTTTGTGCACTTTGAAAACAGATCAGAATTGAAAAATAGCAAATTTATTTTTTTCCATTTTAAAAGTTAGCCTTTTCACAAGAACTGTCTCCCCTCAGGGATGGAAAGAACAGGAGTGTCATAGCATAGTGGTAATGAGCAGGACTTGTAACCGAAAGGTTGCTGGCTTGATCCCCTGCTGGGGTACTGCTGAGGTAAGGCAAACAGTACTGACTGTACAGTATCTATACAGAAATATACAGTATTGGCCAAGCAAAGCAATATGGTATATTGAAGCCTGTGGTATTAGTAAAAAATCTATTTTAACAACAGTGACAGATCTTTCATGCATTGTTGTAATGATGCTCTTGGTCAATCATGTTTTCAGAAACAGTCCCTGGTTCTGGAGTGGTACAGTATGCATGCAGGGGTCCAGCTGAGGTTTAGATGACTCAATAGGTAGCGTCATAGCGTCGGACTTTTTCCTCCAGCAAGCTGATAAATAATGAAAATAATGTAGTTATTTGTTGAAAAGATTTTAAGTGGTGCTATTTGAAATTCTGGCTGGAACCTATTCCAAGCCTGTTGGAGCAAATCAGTCATTCTTGCGTACTCAAAATGAACAAGACTGTTATGAAAGTGCTCGACAGATTCTAATATAAGCGATTGGGAACAGGAACCACCATACATTAATGTTAGCACAGACTGTAATTTATTTAACACATCCACACATCCAGGAAAAGGGAAAGGAAAATGGTTTCTTGGATTCTCCTCTGAGATTATGGCTAAAGTGAATGAAATAAAAGCCTGTCCAGATGGCATAAGAATTTGCATCTTAAGGGTGCCGAGCATTTGGAGAGATTGAAAGCTCTGTTACATTCTTGCATAAATCAACATTTTAAAACCCTTGAGATTATCAGTACGGATGACAAGGGTTGTCCACTTAATACAACACTGGGACCTTGGAGGTCCTTTTTTCTCAATGCTGCTTTGAGGCTGTGTTTAACATTTGAACATCTGATGAGTGATTAAGTAGAAGCAGACTTGGATAGAATAACTCCACTTACAGGTTTCTGCTAATGGATTTTCAGTTACAGAGGAAAATTAAATACTTCCTATAGCCCATCTACAATAAAAATTTAATTTTCCATTTTCCATACTAATTTAGGTAGCAGATGTTAATGTGAATATTATAATGCTTCATACTCTGCCAAGGGTGACAAAAAATAAGTTCAAATTCCAATGATTTAACTTCCATCAAGTCTATAGAGAGGCCCAAACCCATACAAAAATGTTATATTCAAAATATAGTTTAGAAACTATATTTTAGCTCAACAAATATTTTGACAATTTGTAAATTATTTTGTTTGGTATATTGCAATGTAATTATTCTTGGCATGAATATATTTTACAGGTATTGGCTATATATTCTTGGACATATTTCTCAGTATATTATAATATATTTCATTTTCATGTCGGGATACTTATATTGTAAATATGTTTTAATTTACATAAACCATGCCAGCCTGAGATGGAAAGCTATGTGCATCTGCAAGTGTTCCAACATCATCTAAAAAATGTAAAATGAACAGGAACAAGTGTCTCCTCTCCCCTCTTCTTCAGACTGTCCAAATTTCATACCTTTTTTTACGTTATCATGTTATTTCATGTTATTTTTGTACATTTACTTTACAATGAACAGTATTCCGAACTGAAAACCAGCATAAATTGTTTCCCTTTTCTGACAAAACACACTTCAAGCATAAAAGCTGCTTCTCTGATACTCAAGGGTCATTTGTTAAGATGAAGGGACTGGTGAGTGGAACAGCTGTTAGGCGCCCGCATCTGCTATTAGAGACGTGCATGGAAACTGTGCTCTTTGGAGAGCATCACATTTGATTTAGTTGAAAAAGTCTGCAGTATCAAAGCGCTGGTAATGTGCTCGCGTTCTTGCTTCAGTTCAATGCGTAAGAATGTGTAAGTGGTCTCCGTCTGTTGCATGTGTACTCTTTGTTAATATTCAAACACAACTCATATCTTCTATGTGCTTCTGGTTTTCAGCATTGGACAGCATCATACAAAATGTCAGTTGCGTCTGTTAAATTTCCTTGTCTTATGCTATGTGATTTAGTGAAACATTTCTTTCCAGATGTTGATTTACCTTTTTACAAATATGTGAGGAAAATGAATGAAAATGTCTCTCAGTAGCATAGGGTGAAAATTGAAACAGGTCAGAGAGCTTATTTTATTTAACCATTATTTTACCAGGTAGGCTGAGATAAAAATCTCTCCTCCAAGGAAGATCTGGCAAAGAAGGCAGCAGCACAGACAAGAGCTTATAGAAGAGTAGTGAAATCACAAGAATGATGCAAACCAATTCAGATTACATTGTTGTTGCCACATTTTGGCATGACATTTCCACAAACAGAATATTACTGGTGAAAGGAGAATCAAAGCTGTCTCCTTCATGTGTCTGTCAAGGCCTTGGCTGTGTCTAATCCCCAGGTTATTGTGCACACAGGCACGCGCATGCTTTGACATTTGCTGAGGCCAGGATTTAGCAGATTAGTTGAGACTGACTTTCATTATGGGGTAACAACCTTGACAATACAGCTCTGTTGTCTCATACAGACTTTTTTTTTTTTTACACAGTTCTAGAAATGTTGTGTTTAAACAAATGTTGTGTGTAAGCTACTTGTTCTCTGTTTTAATGTCCATAGACCAAGAATGATTCATTCTATTGACCTCTGTTGGGATGTTAACAAGCATCTGCAGTATTTGCTTACTCACTAATGTGTGTCCAACATCTAATCTGTAAGACTGATCACATCACCTGGTTAGTTATTTGGTGCCATCATTTTAAGAGGGACAGAACTACTTGTATGGGGGCAGTGTAGTTGGTAGGCAGGGATAGAATCACACCACGATTTAAGTGTTTACATGTACAGCTACAGGGTTAAGGCTGCTTGTTAACATCCAGGTCAAGATAATTTTGAATGGATCATAAACCCTTTTAGACACAGAATCATTTGTTGCTTTATATCGGCAACTACTAACTTTGGGGAATAGTCTGCATGAATTGATTAGACAAGATGATGTAATGAATTCACCTTCAGTTCTGTGACAAAACACAAGACTATACTAAACACAGAGGTATAAATAATTACATGTATTTATTAAAATGAAGAGCAGAGTTGAGCTAACATCAAAACTAATTAAGTGAGATCTTAGCTGGAATGAAAGCCAACAATCCCTGCCTGGGAATGGGAAGCATGCTCCTCATTAGTCTTACTAGTTGTGTGAAAAGAAAAAAATTGACATAGATTTAAGTCTAGATTTGATCTACAATCTGTTTTTCTTTAAGTAGAAAAAAAATTTACTTGACAGAGTAATGTGTATTGCAAAATGTCATATCTAGGATAATTGGACTAGGGTTCCTATCAAAATTATCCAGACAAAACTACCTTTACACTCCATATTATGTTATGCTGCTGTTTCTAAGACGAGGCTTATATCCCACTGTGTCTTGTGGCTGTCTGCTTTGCTCCCATTTTTTTGCGTGACTCCATGTGGGGATTGAGAAGGGAAACGAGGCGCATAAGCCGGGAGTATCAGCAGTGCACGGCTAAATGAGCAGGTCTCTATTCACTTCACAAACAGAGGATGGCAGAAGCAGCCTCACCTCGTCCAAATGCAGCCTTACACCATCTACTTTCAGTGCCATTCTAAAAAAGGGGAGATATGATGTTGACACAGTGAGATGTGCAGTAAATGGAACCAGAGGGCACCACAGTGATGGCTATATCTTATACGGGCGTCTTTAAAAGAGAGCACATCGGCCAGCGCAGAGAGCCCAGAGCTGTACAAACAACATCAGAGTTATCCTCCTAGATTTTAATTGAACATACCTAGAGTATACAAATGAGGTACCCAGCATCGGTGAATTTAGACTCTTTTTAGGGGTGCTCAAGCACCTAAATTTCATCTCAGCACACCTAAAAAAACTCATGTTACTTACCAGTCATTCATTAAAAGTATTATTGTTGTAAATTAACATATCATATGTAGAAAAATATTAATGTATTAATTGCTATCCAGTGAAATGAGTGATTTAGCAGGGGGGTTGAACACTTTTGCAAGGCACTGTATGCATGTCACATTCTCATTAGGGGCTGAGCCCCCCGAAAGGTCTGATCCTAGAATCGCCCCTGGTACCCAAAATTGCTGGCAGCTCATTGTCACCTAAAGCTTAAAATAAAATAATGAGGACAGCTGAGTGAGTCAATGAAATGAACACATGGCAAGCTGTGTTATCTACTGTTGTCGTTTTTCCTTTTTACAGGATTTGGAATGCATAGCACTGGCAATTATTAATTATCATGAAATTCTGAGTCAGTAATTAATTTAGCAGATGACTGTGTAGCATTGGCATGGGAGCTGACACGACAACTGAGCAAACAAAACCAGGGCACCATTAGGTTTCATAACACAGCAGAGGCAGGACACATACAAGAGCATGAATTATTGAGCTATGTAGAATTTATGACAGTGATAGGACTTACCAGAAAGTATATGTCAGAGAAATACACTATATGGACAGAAGTATTTGGCCACACCTGTTTTTCAGGGTTTGGGCTAGGCCCCTTATCTCCAGTGAAGGGCAATCTTAATGCTTCAGCATACCAAGACATTTTGGACAATGCTGTGCTTCCAACTTTGTGGCAACAGATTGGGGAAGGCCCTTTTCTATTCCAATATGACTGTGCCCCAGTGCACAAAGCAAGGACTATAAAGATATGGTTTGATGAGTTCGGTGTGGAAGAACTTGACCGGCCCACACAGAGCCCTGACCTCAACCCCAACGAGCACCTTTGGGATGAACTGGAACAGAGATTGCGAGCCAGGCCTTCTCCTCCAACATCAGTGTCTGACCTCATAAATGCTCTACAGAATGAATGGGCGCAAATTCCCACAGAAACACTCCCAAAATCTTGTGGAAAGCCTTCCAAGAAGAGTGGAAGCTGTTATAGCTGCAAAAGGGGGACCAACTCCATATTAAAGTATATGTATTTGAATACAATGTCATTACAATGTAATGGTCAGGCGTCCGAATATTTTTGTCCATGTAGTGTATATTTGAAAGATGGTGTGACCTTGCTTTTAACCATAATTTTTTACCCTAAAGAGTGTATTTTTTTTCAATTGTATATCAGATCACCTTAATCCAAGGGTGTTATGCACACCCGATCTGACAAACTGTTTCATGTGTGTGCAAAGTGAAATGGATCAAATAGCAGCGTGCTTTCTGAGTGAGAAGTGCCTTGCCATACACGGATAAAAAGAGAGAAAGGGAACATAACCTGAAAAGCATTCCTTTTTGGTATTTGTAAAGGAGCTGTCGGGGACGGTGTGTGACATCAGCCGCTCAGTGACAATTCAGATAGCTTCTCATGTGAGAGTGTTTGAAAAGTGGTGGGGCAATCCAAGGTAAACTGGCAGATCGTGAATGTGGGAGTAGAAAGAGTATGGCTGCCTCATCGTCGGGTTTGGAGCTTGTTAACAGTCATGGAAACACTACACATTAGGCAAAGAGACAAGTGCTAGCCCTTTGAATTAAATCCAGTTTTTAAAAGTGCTTTTAAAAACTTTACCACCTTCTGTGATTTGGACAATGAAGTAGGTAAATCAGATGCAATGCCCAGCTGGATTCAGGTCCAGCACATAAGCGTATTCATTTAAATACTCTAATGTAAAAGAAAAATACGTGCACAGAGCTTACACTACTCAGCTGAAATATTTCTATATGAAGATTGCATCCAATCCCTTTGAACTGCTGTGTAATAAAGGTATTATTGCGACTAACTTACTTTCGGAGTGTTTGGTGATTGCTGGTTTCTGGGAGAGTATTGCTGCCATAATGTCTAAGGTTATTGATGTAGAGATACATCCTGGCCTGGTTGTGTTTCTGCCGAAAGATGACTACAGTTTTGACCTGTTTGTAACAAATTACAGTTTTCTTATGGCATCTCTTTCTGCTGGAAAAAAAAATACATTTTACAAGTTTGGTTTACACCCACCTCTCTGTCTCCTGTCCATAATTATGTTGGGATGGTCTATTGCAAAATTGCATGGAGCTAAGTCTCATACAATTTCTTCATGGCCTGCAAAGACATGAGAAAATTACTACTAAATTCTGAAATGTGTGTACATGAAAATTTTCCCTACGTGTGTACTGTGTCAAAATATTTAAAAAGTTGTTCACAAAAAGGTACATAAATGGCTGTTCTCTAAAGAGGATCAATGTATTATGCATCATTTATCTTTTAAAATATGTGTTACATGGATATTATAAAATGATAACATATTTAACGTTATGATTTAACATGGAGCTTAAAATTCATTTCTGGTTATTGGAAAGCCAATATGCAGTTGCAGATTAAAGACTGGGAAAGTATTCTGTTGAATGTGCCAAGCACACACAATGCCAACAGTCCTCACTTGCTTACTTTGCCCCTGAGTTTTATTTTTATAACCACCCATAGCTCCAATACATAATACATCAATAATGCATATGCAGGTGCCCTCTGTGACATTATAACGATTAAATGCCAAATAGGATGCTGGCTTCCTTGACTGCGGTACATAATGATTTTATTCTGTTGACCTCTGGTTTTTTGGTTTTACCCTTTCCAATCTACTTTTGAGGCTGCTGGCTGCTACGTTTGTGTTGGAATGTTTACTTTAGCAGAAATGGTTAATGAGTGTGTTTGTTCAACACATTGTAAGTGTTGATTTAAATGTCCTTTCAGATTGAATCCTCTACAGGTACACACATGATCCGACTGCCCAGATCAGTAGGGCCCCCATCACACAGAGCTGGGTTAATGGAGAGGTTCAAGCCCAATCAAGGAGAAAAAAGAACTCGGCAGCTTAACACTCAGAACCTACAATCAAGTAAATGAATAGGATAGCAGGGATTGTAAAACAGAAATGTCCCTCTTTAGTTAGCTCACCCAGCTGCACTGATGTAAGTAAAATGTGAGGAGCACAGTAGCGCTTGGATAGTTGATTGTAAGATCTTCAGGCTTTTGAGTGCGTAAGAGAGACATTCTTTTTAACAGGGCATTGAAAGGGGTGCTTTAGGACTACCAGGCCTGACTTCCCGGAAAGATCTATAGAGCTGATTCATAGGGGCACAGACTGTGTTCCCGTGATCATAAAAGGGAACAGGGACCACTAGGAAACGGTGCAAAAGACTGGCTGAAAAATAAATAGCAAAAGAGGGGGGCTGTCCCTTTTCTCTGCAGGCTGTGAATCAGTGCTATGGATGTTCAACGTCCCTAAGGTGATGTGCATGGAGATCAGTCAGTGGGGATGGCAAATGACTCCATCTGCATGTATAGTTCATGCCTTGATATCTGAAAGCGTATCAGGTACTGTGGCGAAAGCCACACACACTCACACACACACACACACTCTGTGCTTGCATGGTGTGGTGCTGACAAAGAGTCAGAGCCACTCAGGCACTGCTGCACCAGAGAAGGGGATGACTTCAGTGGGGTTCAGGAGAGCGGACGGGACTGTAATGAGTACTACAGACAATGGATCCAGGAGATGAGGCCCTGGGTCTACTTACCAAACACACTCAGGACTAAGCATTATAGTGATGCCTTCGCAAACCATACCAAGAAATGTATAAGCCTTTCCATAGTATTGTTACATAAAGTTATTAGTTTGACTAATAGATACCATTAAGCCATTATCTATTCTGCATACTGTCCACATCAAGGATGCAAACCTATAACTTTTTGGTTACAAGGCCTGTGTAGTGCATCACGC
Organism: Megalops cyprinoides; assembly: GCF_013368585.1. NCBI lineage: Eukaryota > Metazoa > Chordata > Actinopteri > Elopiformes > Megalopidae > Megalops > Megalops cyprinoides. The sequence continues at coordinate 14,490,434 of NC_050596.1, forward strand.
TGGCAGCCATACTGGTATGCATTTTCACACTGATGTGGTGGATATGCCCCTCCTGTGTGCTTTACAGCTAGGTGAGTTCTACAATGCCGAACACAGGCGTGTTCCTTATCCAGTCCTGGCTGTGCAGTAACTATTCAAGGCTGAAGTCAGATGCTCCCTAGTTGTTAGTGTTGACCTCCGTGCTCATTTCAGCAATTTAACACTTCCTCTCGTGACTTTGTTCTTTGTCTCCGGTAGGTATTAAAATATTACAGGTCACCCACCTCGGCAGAGCACACAGTGCCTGGATTTTTAACACTCGCAGTGCCAGTAGAGCTGCCCACCCTGCACCGACAATCAGTATCTCTGCAACACATCTGTGCTGGTAGCTGTCACGGTTCATCATTATGTAGATTAGTCATATCGCATATTTCCCCTCAGATCGCTGTAAGTCTTGTGACGTGGCTTCCTCTCCCAATGCAAGGCGATAAGAGAAGCACATTCCACAAACAGCCCTAGTGTTTGCTCTGTGTCGCGTGACTTAGTGTCAGAGGAATTTACATTTAATTAAATGCAGGGTGCAGGAGGATGGAGCTGTATCTCAGCTGCACCTCTGGAAGGAACCAGGAGCAATCTCATACCAGCTCCATAGGACTTAATAAATCTGTTCATGTGTGTTTCTGAAACTGAATATCTCCAACAAGACATGTTAGACTGTCTGTGATTACAGTGTTAAGTAAGTATTGATAAGGCTGTATTCATGGTGTATGATTGCATTAGTATATGTGCACATAAACAAGAAGTTATTAGTGTGTAACTAAGTTATTAGTGTGGTGTAGGGCTAGGATTTTTCCACTGTATTGCCACATGCCCAGAAAAAACTCAATATCTCAGCATTGGTCATAGTCCATGTGGTCTAGAACCAAAGATTGCTTATCACAAAGTAGAAATGGATCTGAGAAGAACAAATGTGGCAAAAGGGAAAGTTGTGTGTTGATCCTTCTCCGGTGGCAATATTAAGGCTTTAGGAGCCTGATGTGTTGCTAGGTCAGGGATGGCCATGCTGGTCCCTCACAGACCATAAATGACAGTTGATAGCTCCTGACTAATGCAACTGGCCATGTTTAGTACCTTTCAGAATGAATGGTATAACCACTCCATAACAGTCAGATTGATTTTTTTTTTTTCATGCTCCCTTTTCTTTTTCAATAGGAGACAAAGACAAGACAGTACAAGAACTTAAGCTTTCCAATATCAACTGAACATAACAAATGATCTTTTTACAATATATCAGGCCCTGCAGCTGCCTGTATTCTTATCACATCAGTGCTATTCCCTGTACCTAATTCTTCTTTAAATTTCTAACAGGATTCTGATTCAGATACCCTTGGTTATATCTTGCGTTATATGTTGTATAGCACTGAGCTTTTACACGAGGTTCCAGTTGGGTTCCAATCACTACACACTTCAAAAAATCTATTTAGATATTTTTGTACTATTTTGAGTAACACAGGGGTTTTCAACCAAATCCATCACAGTTGTGTTTGGATAACGTCATGCAGGTTGTTAGATTTCATACGCTAGTCTCAATCAAGTCCACTGTCAACCTTGCTATTCTTTTAGAGTATGTCTTTTGCAGCATGCTGTATAAAACACTGTGGTTCCAAAACTAAAAGTACAGGTATGTAGCCATAGTGTCAATTACAATTAATTCCAGGGCCCCCTGAGTAGATTGGCAATGTTTTCAGTTTTATTTAATCATTCTAAACAGTAGGACAATGTGGACCTCTGAAATCTAGTGCTTTGGGGAGCTAGGTTTTCTTATTCTGTTGGTTTGCCAAAATCTTTGTTTTATAATGTAAAAAATCCAACTTGGTAGATGAAATCTTTACGCCATTTGCTCATCAGAGGAAGGACTGATATCAGGCCATTCAACAAAATTGACATAATATTGATCTTACATTGATGTCATTATGTATGATATCAAAAATGTTAATATAACACTTCATGATTCTTTTTGAGATCATATATTTTCTCTCTCTTTTGAATGTAAGTTTAAAAAATCTTACCACTTGTATCAATTGTATTGCTTTTTCACTTGCTGACATAAAGTAATAATGACCACCAGAGGCTGATAGGCTACAGCTGGTCGTGGTGACTTCAGATATAGTAACAAACTGACTGGGTGGACCTCTTGTGCAGGTGGAAGCACAGCATTTGTGCAGATAGATCAGGAAGGAGATTCTTCCATCACACTGCTCTATACATATTCAGCTATCGTGTTACTTGGATTATGATTTGCTTGAGACAGCAAGGGGAAAGATCTTAGTTATGGTGGATTCTAGTTTTGAATAGACTTCTCACCTCTTGCAAGTCACACTCTTCCTCTCACACACTTAGGAGGCCTCTAGGCCTGTCTTAGCCCCCTTGGCAAGAGCTGGTTTGGGTGGAGGTCTCTGTGCTCCAAAGCTGATGATTCACAGCTGTGTTCAGCTGGGCTACAAGGTCTGGGAAAAGGCGGCCCGAAACAAGGTCTTGTGAAGTAGGCCCGCAGGCCGCAGTTCTAATGAGATCTGTCCCTGTGCTCCTGATAGTGTTTACAAACGTCTGCTTCAGCTCGCGTGTCTGAATCCCTTGTGACTCCTTCCCTTCCCTTCCCTTCCCTTCCGCGATGCTGATTCCACAGGGCCCTAAATTATCAAAGCTGTTCCGTTCACGACCTTCTTAATCTCAGCCTCACTTCTCTCTCTGTTTTTGTTTGACACATTATGCGCTTCTGGGTGTCAGAGGATTGAGTTTCTGCACTGACGGAGTTTAATTAGCCATTCACGGCAGCGAGTAATCACCCATTCCCCACGCGAGAGACAGGACGACAACGGGAGGACAATAGGCAGCACTGTCATTGGCTGCTGTAACAATCTGGAGCTTTCTGCGGTAGATGATAAACGGGGGGGAGAAAAAAAGTCCATGACTCCGGGGTAGAGTGTGGCTGTTGGATGATGCGTTCTCCCCGGGAGAATGAAACTGTATCATTCACACAAGCCTTTGTGTGTTTTGGCAGAGATCTGCAATGACCTCAGCTGTTAGAGTCAGCGAGGCCAATCAACTCTCAGCACAAAACGGTGAAGAAAAGGCAAGGCTGAAGAAATCTGTGAGCAGGAGCAAGTGGTTTAGGTAAAGGCAAAGTCACAAATTACAAACGTGCCTTTAAAAGCTCTGAAGAAACAGATAAGGGAAGGATTAATAAAAAAATATGCATATCAGAAGAGTTATTTATCATCTCATAAGCCTTATACATCTCATAAGCCGCAATGCGTCTCTGAAGTATTTTATAAATTGAAAATTTTATATGTGACAGATGCACATTATTGCTGAAATGCAGTGACTCTTCCCACAGCCTTTTTCAGCTCACAACAATAAGTTCTGTATTTTTAGCCCATGAACAGCACTAGGAGAGTTAAGCAAGAGATGCCAGTAGATAGGGCACAACCAATAAAGAAGGCAGTGTGGAACATTTATCTTCTCTGCCTCGAGCTTGCAAAGGGGATTTATCTGAGTTTGCACCATCATGCAGTCCAGAAATATGTGCTTCATTTACATGTGATCAGTGGAAAAAGTACACATTTGCTCAAAGATTTGCTTGGAATGGAATAGATTTCATAACAAGACAACACTGCAACCGCCCTGCAACTCTCTTCTGCCTGGTGGCTGAGGCTAAGAAGGGTTGGGCTTGGTTAGCACTTGAATAGGAGACTGTCTGGGACAAACCACGTTGCTGATGAAAGTGGTGTTGGACGGCCAGAAGCTGGTAGTCCTCCCTCTGGACCTAATGGAAGGCCAATGCCTTAGTGCAGTAATGGGGACACTGTGCTGTGGGAAACACCATCTTTTGCATGAGAAGTTACACCAAGGTCCTGATGCTTCTGTGATCATTAAACATGCCATGGCACTTCTCACAAAGAGTAGGGAGTTTCCTGGTGCCCTGGCTAAATTCCCAATCAGGCTTTTTCAATCTGGCCATCTAATCATCCCCAAATGTAATTGGCTAAATAACTCCCTCCTTTGCCATCCCAGATGATGTGTGGTGAGCATTCTAGTGCATAATTGCTGCTGTACATCAACTGAGTTGGGTGCTACACATTAGTGGTGATTGAGGTGAGTCTCCCCCTTCACTGTAAAGCACTTTGAGAACAATAACAAGCTGAAAGGCACTATATGAATATAATCCATTATTATTATCCATTTTGTGGTTTGTTTATCACTGCCTTTGCCCCTCACCTATCTGAACTGTTCCTCAGTCTTCCTGTAAATAAGATATTTTATTACGAGTACTAGTATTAATGATGTTTTCCTCTTCTCTTTTCCACTTCTGCTGCTGCTACTGCTGTTCCTGGTGACTTTGATCCTGTCAGCAGGTAAGAGAGGCCTCTTTGAAATAGTCCAGCATCATCCACAACATTGTGTCAGTAAATGGAGTAAATGTAAATAATGGAAATAAGGATTTACATATCAGAAGTATGATGACTTTGTTCTCATGCTAAGTATAGTTAAAACAAATCCATTAAAGTGAATTTCCATTAAAACAAATGTTTTCTTGTATGCAGTATGTGGGTGAGACTGGGACTGAAGATTCTACTAATATGTAAATAGTGGGTGGTATGGTGTGGTAAAATATCCCTACAGAAGGCAAAGTACTCTTACAGATGAATTAGGCTGTTCTAAATGTAGAGAGATTAATATCCTCTCTTTGGTCAGATAGTAGTTGCCCTGTGGGCATTGGTCTTGGTACCGGAACTGAAGTGTATGGACCACCATGTATCGTGTTTGGGGAATTATATGGGCACACTCAGCCTATGACACCAGCTTTATTGATGCAACAGTGTATTTGGGTGCTTTCAGTGCATCATAAATTCCAACTTATACATATAATAACATACAACATAATCATCTGTAGTGCAAGTCACATTTCCATGTCTTTCGACAGGTGAGATGCATGTAGGGTCAAGGTTGTGCTTTAGTGCTTGAATATATCATGCTACCAAGTTTATACTTGACTGGAGGAATCAACCTTGTGAGATGTGAGACTATTCACATTTTTGTTCTTCATGACACTGTGATGGAATTTGCCTTTGGTTTACATGGACAGTTTACTATTACGGCATTATAGTTAGATTCGAGAGGATTATTTTTTGCTCTGTTTAGTTCTCTGTAGTAGAGGGCAATAGTGAAAAACAAGTCCTTCCCACAAGAGAGCGTCCAAATGAAGAAAAAATGAATAGCACTGAAAGCGGCAATAATTCCGCCTCTGTTGCTTCCCAAATGAGAAGTGTGACTGTGTCCCCATGCTTCTTAACTCGGCGGCTGTAGAATCAGCCCTTTGTGACGGGTGTTTGAACTGTGAAATACGCAAACACCCTTAACAAAACAGCCCAGGCGGTTGCAGTAAATCATTGAAATGGGTATTTTGCCCCTTCAGATATTTCTCCACCCTGGGGCGAGGAAGTCAAAGGGATGTAAATGAATATTTTGATTTATCATTTTCCAGCGGTTTCCCCACTCCTGATGAAATAAGGTGGCGTGGATGCAGGCTCGCCACGCTGAGGCCATCCCTGTGTCACCACCCAGGAGCCGCCCTGTGAGGCTGTTAATTAGCGCAACCCCGATTTGTCATGGACAGTCTGGTCAGGGACATGCCTTAATGAGGGAGCAGCTTTTCCGCAGTAGTGAAGAGGAGGTAGAGGGCTCACTGGGTTCTACAAGAGCAAAGGGAATGTCACTGGAAACAGGCTGAAGAGAGACTGAGGACACTATGCTTAATGTACAGAAACAAATGGCCAGCTGCAGCACAGGTTTATTTTTATGTTTAAGTTTATCCACCGCAGGGGTGGATGGAATGCCATTCCAATGCACCCATGCTTATGCTTTCGTGGACAAAACTATTTTATGTGGACATTCTCCCTAGGGAGGAACTGGAGCACCCATGTGAATCCTGTAGGCAAGGGGAGAATGTGCAATGTCTACCTTTCTTCTGCTCAAAAGGTTCCAAGAGGCATATGGAATAGCATTGACCTGATGAGAATACAGGCAGCTGCAGTAAAGGGCCTGATGTACTATAGAAACTTCTTACTTCGTGTTGAAAATTCGATTTTTTCACATATATGAATTGACTTTTTTTTTTTTTTGTTTTTGCAAAATTCAGTTTGGGTGCCTCATTGTTAGAAAAGGTCTAGGCTCTGCTACTAGTGGGTGCATGAAGCATCTTTTCAAAGACCAGAAGGCTGTTCTTCCCTGCCCCACCCCATCATAGACCTAACTAAACCCAGTCTTTTGTGGGCAGTGCGAGCCATCACCAGAACACCTCCTCTACGAACTGATGCCTCTTTAAGCATTCTGAGTGGTAGAATAGAAGCCACAATTAGTACTGTTTCAATGATATTGAAATCAAACATAAAAACAAAACGAACAAAGCAACATAATGATAACTTCTGTGGAATGCATTTTCCCTCTTTTGACATTGGAAGGAATTTATGCACTTAACCGAGGAGGAGAATGAAATCAAATCTGACGTATAAAAATTGCCTAAGCTAGGTTTTTAATGCTTATTTTGTTGAGAATGTCACTAAAACAATTGCTTGTATGCTGTCATCAAGGAATGACAGCATACAAGCAATACAAGTCCAGGTGAAAGAAAGAGAACCAAATCACAGATAATGAAAAGCATAATCAAAGTGTAGTATTAAATGCTTATTCACCATTGGAATAAATAAATAACATTTAACAGAAAATAACATCCAGAAACAAAGGCCTTATGATAAAGATGCATTGTACTATATGCTTTGCACCATTTACATGTAAAATAACTAGTGGCAGCTAACTAATGTTGCCATCTATGACTGCTTAGTTAAAAGTAGTTAGCTAGCTTGCCCTGATGGAAAAAATCAGTTGTATTTATTGGCTGCATTTTAGATTACTGTTTTATTAGTAACATAATTTGCTATTCGTCTTTGATAATGCATCTGTTTGAAAGACCCCTATCCATACTTTTTCACTTATTATTAACGCAAATAGTGCGTGTGTACATTTTTTATTTCTACTGTAGGTGATATACACACATGGTAATCTGTAGCTAATCCGAAATTGACTGTGTTGTGAAAACATCCCATGGGCATTGCAGTTTGGAACCAAAATAAGAATTATTTCAGAGTGACTGGTCACTCTCTGCTGTTGGACAGATTGAATTGCCAGCGGGGAAAGTGCTATAATACCTTTCTATGAAATAGCTTTTATGAATGATGATTGCTGCTGCCACAGCAGAATGCACTTCCCTGATAGAACAGAGGCCAGACTCTGAGATGCGATGAGGACACTCGCACTGTGACACACAGCTTGACCCGAGTGGCAATCCCAGCAGAAATACAGTGCTCGTCTCATGAGGCAGACCTTGGAGACCAGGGAAACCCACCTCCTCTGTACTCTGTGTGGTATGTGGTGACATGCCAGTGCCAGTAAATACATATTCTGCTGTAAGGTGTCCGTTCTTGAACTGGAATATTTTGAAAGCAAGGCAATATTGTATAATTAATGCATTAATGCATTAATAATTAATTAAAGGTTGATCAATACGACAGTAAATCCATAAGTGTCAGAGTGATGGTAATTAAGGGTGCTTGGCTGACACTGTGAAATTTCAGAAATGCAGTAGGCTTAGGTGAGGAGATGCTACTTTCTTTCTGACACTAACATTTAGGACTGTGCTTGCTAATACTTTTATGGGGTGACAGGATTTGTCTTCACAGAAGGGGGCAGAAGAAATATTTGAATTTACACCAGCTGTTTCTTCTCCCTACAGATTGCTGGCTTTTGTAGTTGCTTCAATGATAACAACTTGGAAGCATGATTCAAAAGCAGGACCTCTTCAAAGGATGAGGTTAAAGAATTGTGACCTTGATATTAAGCAATGTAGACCAATACCATACACACACACACACACACACACACACACACACACACACACACGCACACACATGCACACACATGCACACGTACACACCTACCACAGGACCTGAAGACCAGTATATGAGCCACTTTGTACCCCCTTCACCAATAATGTTTGTTTTCCTTTTGTGTTTATGACGATCATCAGAATTCTTTCACTGCCATCAACTCCTTTCAGCTTGTTGCCTGATAAACGCAAAATAAATAAATATAACAAAATACATTTACATAAACAGACAAATTTCTGTGTTTTGTTTGGTGATTTATTAAGCATTAACACAGCTATGTTGTGTGGCGGGCAGCTACTCCTGTGGTCCCTAAAATTTGTAATTTATGGAGAAATGAGGCTTTCATCAACGATTCAATAATGCTGGTGGAGAAAATCAAGATGACATTTTAAGCACCATCTAATCACGTGATAGCCTGTGAATGCACTGTTGCTTTTAATCAACATTTGTTTCATATAATCATATACAGAACAGCAGGAATAATTCTGCTATGTATTTCATGGGCAGATGTTAAATGATTTTGACTTTGTGTTTTTGCCCCAAGTCAATATAAATGTGTTCCAAAAGGGGTTCTGCTGTGCCATGAATAATGAATCATTCTACCTCTTTCCTCAAACCGGCAGGCCAGAGAGGAAATCTCCTGCTTGTCGTGTCATCCTTTATTGTTTGCTGGGTTTAGTGCTTCTCACACACTTCTTGGTGGATAATGTGGTAAGCTGATCACCCACCTGTTCTCTCACAGCAAAAGTTATTGCCTCACTCTGGAGGCCAGAAACCATCAGCATGTACTTTGCATTATTGTCATTTAGCAGATGCTCTTATCCATTGCTACCTACATAGGTTACAATGCCACATATCATCCATTTATACAGTTGGACATTTACTGAGGCAATTGTAGGTTAAGTTCCTAGCCCAAAGATACAGCAGCAGTGCCCTAGTGGGGAATCGAATCAGCGACCTTTCGGTTACAAGCCCTGTACTTTACCACTGTTCTACACTGCCACCCCATGTAATTGGAAAGATATTCCAAGGCAGATGGCATACATCTATGTGTCACTCAAGTTTGGGCCCTTTGTTTGGCTACTTAATTCTGGTGTGACTTTGATCGTTACCCAGAAGTACAGCCTGACTGTCTGTTGGAGATGAAGACATAATGCAGGTAGAATTTAGTGGATTGTATTTTTTTTTCCATAAATCAATTGCAACACATGTCTCTGTTGGTTTAATGGGTATTTTGCATGTTCAGCTGTTATGTAGTTGCATGTTGTCTCCGTAAGCCTTGTGGTTCACAGAAAGCATTCATTTGGTGGGCTTGGAGGTGCACAAAAGTCAGTTACATACATACAGTGTGAGTAGGGCTATGAGTTTACCCAGGGGAATTTTTCATAAGTGTTACTCACAGGATGTGGGCAATTACTATTATGCCATAGAAGCACACATAATACAACAACACACACAAACATTTAAAGCTATTTTTATGACATAAAGTACATTCTATTGGCCATAGTCCTGTAATAATTTAACCTCTGATATTGGTCTTATCATTTGTATAGGTGTAAAAATGTTTTGCACGTGCATAGAATGTTCTCCTATTTGGAGACAACCTGCCATTGATTCTGATAACACACAAAATCTGACATTCCAACTGTTTAGAGCTGTTATGGCCTAGTTCTCCTCAGACATAGGGCATAGGCTTAGCCACATTTAATGATGCACAGACAACATGTTCTGCTCAGTTTGGATCAGACAGGCTTTCAGAAAATCTGGCAGTGGGTTTGCAGACCGATCTCAGCCAGTCAGTATAGGCTTTAGTTTTTTCTTCTGCTTTCAGGCACCTTTCTTTGCAAACAGGTTGCTAGGTTTGTGAAAATCTGAAGCAAATAGCATGGAACAATAAGGGCATCTTTTTCCCACTGCCCATTCAAAATGAAACAAGGACCCTCTTTAGTATTCCCTGTTTTAGGTTTGGTGTTTCTGTTCTGTTTTTTCCTATGTCATGCCTGTCAGTTGTATTTTTTGGTAACACTGTGTTCACAAGATCAGTGACAATGACAAAATTGCAACCTTCCTAATGAGATACAGATTAATGTAGTTGCAATTAGAATATTCAATGGCCACCACAGGAAGCAGAAAAGTAATGAGTGGAACAATGTTAGAAGTAATTACAGGTTTCTCCAACTATGACACTTGCAGTCTTGTCGAATTCTAAAGAGTGGATGATGACCAATCCTTGTAGAAGCCCCTGAACGGATGTGAAGGAAGTTTTTAGAGCAGACAGAACCAGCAGTCAGCAGTGACACGGGACCTGCAGGCTGACTGAGAGCAGACAGACTGGCAGCCATTAAGCAGCAGTTCATTCAGTCCCCTTGCTGCCAGTTTCCCTCACACCTGCCTAAGAGTGTGTGGGAGAGCGAGGGCATCCCAAAAGGGATTAATAGCTCCCTGCCAACCCAAGCATGTGTGCTGTTGTGATAGATTTGTCCATGTTTCCTTGTATTAAACATCTTCATCTGACAGGCAGTGAATCACTGAACCTACATAGGGGAGTACTTTTGAAGTTTAATGATCATTTGTGTTTAATTAAAGTGATTTCGTCCTTCTTTCTGCCTCATTTAGTGTAGACAATCCTAGAGTGGCCTTATGCATTTATTTTTTATTTATTGGACATTGTCTGCAAATAATACTTGAGCAGAGGATATTACAGGTAATTACACTGCACAAAGTCCACATGGGTAGTCTTTGCAAGGCCATGGGACACAGGCTCACATAAAATCATTCATCCATAAAGATGTCCTGGAGCAAGGTCATCCTTTATTTCAGGTATTTTTGAAATAAGGGGAAGATGAAGAGACAAAAAAGAAAAGGCTTTGTGGGAGAGGGTTTGTGTGTTGGCGTGACAAGGGAGTGATGTGCTGCTCATCTGTAATGGGGTGATTCCAGGTGACTCCATCACAAAGCCTTCACCATTGTTGCCCCCAGAGTGCCTTTCTCAACAGTGATACAACAGTGCAGAATGACAGGTGTTTCAGTGATAGGATGAAGACCTGCAGTGAACTTCTTATTACCTTCATGCAGCCTTTCTTTGTGTGCATTCATGAGCTCAACTGTGTAATGCTGTTTGTTTGGCAATGAAAAACCACGTGTCCCAGAAACCTTTGGGCAGGTACAGAGCATGCAGCCATATTTACATCATGTCCTGTCCAAGCTGACCCAGATCATTTCTACAGCGATCTGGACTCCACCAGAGCAGCTTTATCACCAATAACTGACATAAATGCTGGAAAAGTGGGAGAGATGGCACTTAGTTTCCTATTTTTTTAAGTGCAGCTTGAACGGGTTCTAAATCGCCAAGCCTGGGTAGGCCAATTACTTTAGTAGCAATAAAATCTGGCACGCTTATTTTCCAAGGACAGAAAGGATTTTTCTGTTGAATTGGAGTACAGGGGTTCTTTATAAGAAGAACAGAACAGAAGAATAGTGCATTGACCAGCAGCAGGTGGTCATGTCACATCACTTCTAGCTACCATGTAGCCATCTTTTGCATATTGCAATGACATGGAAAAGCAACGTGAGATTTTTGTGTATGTGCACCGAAGGAGGAAGGGATAATTTCCCAAGGATTAGTAGCAAGTCAGTGTGTGCTGTATTGTGGAGGTGTTTTGGACAGAGAGAGTGAGAGTAGGGTTTATAGTATGATTGTGATCCTTAGGTCTCACCGTTGAGGTCTTGAGAGCCGCAGCAGCCCCCCAAAAGTCTCTGTGAAAGTCCAATCAACATTGAGCTGCGTTTTTGTTACTTGCATTGTTGAACTGCATTTTAATGTGGCATACACATGCCCCACGTGACCTAAAATAGATCCATAATATGCCAGGAGAATTATGGAGGGGACATTCTCTCACGGACATCACATCTCTCTCTTCCTTTGAAAATAGACCTTTCATCATGACGGCACAAATTTTCTGCTGAGATGCACTGTCCTCATGGTGTTTCTGAACATGTAGTTGTGTAGGTTGCTGGTTTGACATCAGTTCAGTGAAGTGGTTGCAGCCTTCAGTGCTGAAATAATCCCCACTGTCCTAAGGAATTAACCAAGGAGTTCAATGCAAATCTTAAAGAAAGCAGGCTCTGCAAACCCTCCTTTTAAATAGATTCAATTATGCAGCAAGATTAAAAATGAAGAAAAAATGAATATATTGAATAGAATAGGCTCTGCTTGTTAATTATTCCACAGGATTAATTATGCTTTTGCTGGAACCATTTCAACTTTTAATCCTGTTTGGTTATAGTGTTGGGGCAAAGAGGGGGCCTTTGAGAATAGATTTAATTACAAGCCTGGCTCAGAAATGTGCTTTGCTCTCCTTGTTTTTTGTATGAATGCCTTTTTTCTGGTAACTTTTATTTGGTTCTTAATTCAGCGTTTTAATTCTTTTATATTCACCATGACATTCTTCTGGCATTTGATTCCCCATAAATGGGGCGGGCAGTTTGTGAATGATGGTTATTTGGGTTAGTGGATTGTACCAACATTACTGTGAGGGCCCTCAACGACAACCACCAGCACAATCCTGTTTTGCTGCTACACATATACAGATCTCTTCTCTGCAGATTAGACAGCGGGTAAATTGCTATGAAATCGACAGCCGAATCTGATCAGTGTTGAAAGGACCTGTCACCTCCAGTGACATCATAGAACAGTAACAAAATGCTTTGATTACAGGAACAAAGGCACAGCTGTAAAATGCTGAGAGTGTGTGGTCTACAATCATCATTGGTGCAGGGCATTGACATGAGCTTCTATTCCGTCTGCACTGTGGTTCTTCTGTACATGTATTTTGACTAACGGGTGGAACCCGTGTCACCATTCCATTTGTTTGTCAGAAGACAGGGAAATCACACATGACACAGTGTTACCTTGTCTCATCATATGATTTCCTGTATTCTAACTAATATAAACCAGTTTTATATGGCCATATTGTTTTACAGTAATTTTAAAAATGAAACTCAGATGTGCCAGAATATACTGAGTTAAAATCAAACAGTGTTGGTGCATGTCTAGTTCATCTACCTTAACGGACCCCCTAGGGATCTTTTACAAACAATTGTTGACTTTTTCCAGAAAAATGTTGGAATAATCTGAAGATCTAGTCAGATATACATGTTAGAAGATAAGTGGGATGTGAACTACAGATGGTGATTCCGAGCAGAGTCGAGGGAGCAGTTAGAAACGCTGAGATTCAAGCGTGACTTTTAAAGGCGTTGTTCCGGGTTGAATCAGTGGACCGTGAGGCGGATGAGTCAGGGCGCAGCGGTGTGCAGAGACACCAGTCAAAGGCCTCATTAAAATGGAAGCTGTGAGCTGACGTGTATCTTTGATGTTGGATTGAGTGGGTGGCACTGCTGGGACATCAGACATCATTTCCCTCTAGCGACGCCTTCACCAGTAGCTAAGGCTTCTGTGGTCATGAGTGTGGTTCAAGATGGCAGGAATGAGCACATCCTAGTGAAACAGAACAAGCGCTCCGGAACATTTGACCCAGAGTCATGCACATTCTTACAATCCAAGCAAATCGACTGCTTAATTACCTGCTTATAGGTTTTGCTAATGAATACAAAAGCAATTTTGCAGTCATATGCCAGATCATTATTCTGAATTTATAGTGGCAGTGGAGGGTGTAATCACTGGTGCTGCTTTGTTTCTCTCTTTGGGCAACATCTGGAGGAGTATGCTGACATCAGCTGTTGGATTGATCACTGGAGTGGAAGACACCTCAAGAATGCCTGAAAATCAGCATGTTTGGTTTTCATGGCAATTTCTCTGCCTTACTGAACCCACCTACATAAAGCTAATTTGCTACAAAGGGGTTAGATTCTCCAGATGTTTATCCTTATACTGTAGCCTACTTCAATAAAGACCATTGCTGCAGCTTTGAGTAGGAGTTGCCATGGTTCAATGGCAATTATAATGTCTTTTTTTCTGAATTTGCCTGCTATAGTACCCATTGTTTAATGATATTATTTAATAATAAAAAAGAATTATTAAATCTTTTCTCTGGTTCTTTCATGTTTCTGAGACTCTCCAGGAACACTCTTATAATCATGGAACTAATTGGCTTCCTTCCTAACCATTTTGGTACCCGTTTTAAAACTGGTACATGAAGCTCAGACGCAAATTTAATTGATGTTTCCAAAAACCTGCCTCCGAAGCAGTTAAACTAGATAATTAAGAAGAATGGCAATCGAGACAGTTGTAATCCTTTGCTCTAGGTAAGCGTGTAATGAATTCTTCAGCCTGCAGCCACCCAGATGGTCTTGCAGGTCTCCTGAGAGACTGCAGACAGGTACTCTGCCCCTCAGGTGTCATGTGTGAACACACTGTCACTTTGACTCAGGCCCTGAGGTGTGTGAAGGATTAGTGAAGGAATGCATTGGGATATGATTGTGTCCAGTTCTCTGAATGACACAAAAGGGCAGTGTTTGTTATTTGAGTTAAAATAATATGTTGTGAACAAATTTAAAACAGCAGTTTGTTCGCAGCCTTATCAATCTTCCAAATTCATACATAGCAATAATCTCCTTGGATTTTTTCACATGCAAGCTCCTCAGCTTCCATGCAGAAAAATTGAAAACACAATGCAGCCAGTGTAAAAATATTCAAAAGAGTAAGAAAAAAACAGTAGGCTAATATTTTAAGGAACGGTGTGGTTGGATATGTTCCTCTCAAATGTTCATTCACGCACATGGGCATAAATGACAGTAGAATGGGAAGGATATCTGCAACTGTTTTGTGTTGCTGGGCTGTAACTGGAGAAAGGACATCAGCCCTGGTGACGGAGTGCTTTGTCAGGTTGTGTTACGTGTTTCTGTAGCACACACCACATCGAGGCTCCCTGAGCAAGAGGACTGGTGCTGAGTGTGCTGACCTGAGGCAATCAGGTGGTGATTAGGACAGACAGATGTACTGAGATGTGAAATTGGTGTGTGAAAGGCCTCTCATATTACACTTGACAAGCCAGCAGAGACACAAGCCTGCATTTAGTTCAACCATAATGCACTTTGCACTGAACCTAATTTTGAGTGACACATTTTAAGCGAGGCTGTTTCTTATTCATCACTTTTCAATCTTGTCCATGACCAATGAACTGCTGTTATTGTAGCATTAAGGAATGTATGGCAATAAAGTATTTTAATAGATTGATGTCTTTGTCAGTTGACAAAAAGATGTGTGAGTTGCTACATACTGTAGTGCTGGAAAGCATAGTACCAGTCAAAAGTTTGGACACGCCTGATTAAGATAATGGGAAACATGGATTCAAAGACATTTTGAATTGACTTATACTTAAATGCTTGATATTTGTTTCTGCATTTGTGTTGATGACTTTACTATTATTCTAAAATAAAGAAAACCCTTCTATGAGTAGGTATGTCCAAACTTTTGACTGACATGCTAATGCAGGTCTGATACCCAAATGCATCTCCAGTCTGTATCTCCAGTGGTTCTTTCAATTTGATGGCCAGAAAGTGTGAAGCAGATTTAACACTGAAGTCAAACTCTGAAGAGGAAGCTGGTGTCACGTTACCATCTGAGTTTGAAATCAGTTCAGATCAAGGGCATTATGGGACTCTTAAGCTCCACCTCCACTGTGAAGAACATTCTTTTATTTTCTTTGTGCAAATTCGACTTGTTTAAATGAAGACATCTTTCAAACCCAGAGAGACAGAATGAAATCCTGTGTGACAGGACAGGTGTGGGTGATTGTGCAGCTGAACCACAGATGTTTTTAGTTCCTGCAGTGGAGTGACAGAGCAGGGTTTTGGACGGCTCTGGTGGTTACGGTCAAATTCCACAGCTCGGTATAGCGCCATTAGCACACCGCTGTGACTAATCGCACGACATAATTTGTTTGTTGATAAACCCCTGCAAGACTTCCGAGTGCTGCTATACTCCCTGTGGCCAGGCCGTTACCCCCCCCAAGGCACCGAGAAGACGGACAAATGAGTGAAGGCCGGTCCACCTTTTTCCCTGCTGACTTCTTCGTGGAATGTGTCGGTGCGGAAATTGACATACTCTGTGTAGATGTTGGCTTCTCTTAATTGCTAACTGTTTGTCAAGCAGCGTATCCCCTGCTGTCACGTCAAGATTGAATGGCTGGCGCTGGCAGAACTGCTCGCACGCGTAGCTGGGTGACATGACTAATATGATTGCTTTAGCGTATTTTGTGCTCACGTTCAATTATAATTATTCAAACTGTCTGTGTAAACATCAGACGTGACTTGGTTGTTGATGCACCTGCAGCTGTTTGTCATCTTTCTGCCTTTGCAGCATATTCACCAGGACTCAGTGTTACAGGTGCTTATACAGTTGGCAGCAGTGTAGCATAGTGGTAAGGAGAGGGACTCGCAACTGAAAGGTTGCTGGTTTAATTTCCCACTGGGGCACTGCTGCTGTACCCTTGTGCAAAGTACTTAACCCAGAATTACCTCACTAAATATCCAGCTGTACAAATGGATAACATGTAAAAAATTGTAACCTATGTAAGTCACTCTGGATAAGCACGTCTGCTAAATGCCAATAATGTAAGGTAATGTTAAACCCATAGAGATTCTACAGACCCCTATAGGTTCGCCTATAAGGATGCAAGGCAAGCAGCTGAAATGTTGCTGCCACACAATGATTAGGCTGTATAGGACAGCAGTAATAGTCCAGCTAACACCAGCTGATTAACATTACATAAAATTGTAACCCATGCAAGTCGCTCTGGATAATAGCATCTGTTAAATGCCAACAATGTAATGTGATGCGTACAGTAATACCGGAGGAAATAGCTTTAGAAAGCTCTCTTACTGACTGATTCCCTCAGTGAGTGGCACTCTCAGTAATAATGTTTTACCACCTGATGGTGAAGCAGCCACCAGAGTAGTTGCTACAGATATGAGCCGTGCCTGTATAAGGACACAGGGGTCCGAACGCTCAGTGCTGTATAGGTATGGGGTGAGGGCCTAACTCTCAAATATATCTAGTTATGGATTAATGGGCCTAACTGTCAGTACTTTTTAAGTATGGAGTATACTCTGGTGTCCTGTAACTTGGCCAGATAGCATACCTACCATGCCTGTTACGTTTTAGAAGTTAATGCACAATCTTTATGATGGGAGTTTGTGCTAGTGAGCTACTGTCTTGGGCAGTGATTCTGTCTTTCTGACAGATGTGGGTTGAGTTACACGTGTGTTATGGTCACAAGCTGCATGCCAGTGACACGCCTTTGCCACCTCAGCTCCCGAGATTCAGCACCCATCCAAGAGACCAGGCTGCTCATCCTCCAGTTTCCTCTGATAATCCGCCAACCCCAGATGACCACTCTTACTTCCAAAATGATCATACTCCACCTCAGTCTTTAAAAGTATTAATACGGTCGCTGTATGCAAAGGGCTTGTGCACCCGCCTATATGTGTTGTGTGCCTGCGTGTGTGTGCTTGCATGTAACATGTCAAGGTTTACTAAGACGGAGGACAGCCTCTCTTTGAAACAAGAATTCTGTAAAACAGCTTCGTTTTACTCACTTCAAGGCCTGACATGGCTGTGCCGCAGCAGGAGCGGATATGGAGATTACAGACCCGCACAGCACAGATCACATGCACGGGGCAAGCGGAGCTGCTGTAATTCCAACGTAATGCCTCCATCTGTTGAAGCGCTATCTCAGATCATCAGGGAAGTTGGGTGTCTTTTCAGTCTGTCATATTCAATTAACTATGCCTGGGTGTGTGTATTTTTTTTTTTTAATTCATCTCAGTCTTTATTTGCTTTCTCCCAGAGCTCCCTGCTTCACTACATGTCCTCCAGTCTGCCCCAGGCCATGTGCAGTGTTGGCTCTGAGAGATGTCTGTGCACACACTGCGGAGCCTCTTGAAAATTATCTTGTGTTTCACTGTTCATTATTGCAAATTGAGCCCCTGCTTTTTGGTGATGTTTCGTAACGTGGAGATCTTAATACAAGAAAAAAAAATGGCAAAAGGAGGAAAAGAAACACATTTCCCCAACATCAAAAATGTCTCCTGACATTTTTTTACCCTTGCGCTGGAAGGACAATTGAGTGGCATACACATAATCGAACATGACTGCAGCACATATTGAGTTGGATATGTTGAAGGGTAATCTTGATAAGGCTCTGATTACATTTTCTCAGAGGAATGTGGCACATTTCTTGCTTGTTTTATTGGAAAGAGGCCCAGAACCAGTAACTTGATGTGCTGTTTCATTGCTTTGTCTTTATTGTACAAATTAGACTAAATGCTGTCCATGTGGTAAGATCAAAGTCGTCACCAGTATGATATTTGTAACTGCTATTTTTTTGTTCTTTGCTGCCAGTGAGTATGTGTATATGCATTCATTAGGCATAGCCTGAAATTAGTTGTATTCAATATGAAGTTTTCAGTTCCTTTGACTGGGATGATGTAGCTATCAAGAGGGCTGAAGTAAGGTGATAATGCAGGATGATAACTCTGCCAAAGGGATTGTTGTGAAACTTGTTTTAACTGTGCATTTACAGTCATACTCATGATCCTTTTATTGTCTTGTGCCATTACCACCAATGCAATCAATGTTCTCAGATGCAGTCATTGAACCTGTTGCAGTGGTGGCATAGCAGGAGTGATCAGCCCTTACAAAGTGCTGAGAAATCCTTCCTCCTTTATTTTGCTAGTGGGGGAAGCTTTATAGAGTACAATCAGCTGGATCAACTGTTCTCCAGAACATCAACATTTAAAGTAGAGAATCTGCTGGGACTGCAATGGAGTGTCCATGTGTGTGAGAGGCCACAGCTTTCCCCTTCATCTGCTGTGACTGAGGTGAACCCGGGGCATTTGTGTGACTGCACAGTGCTTGGTTTTATTGCTCCATGCCATGCAGAATATGCATAGATTAACTGATCTTTATGGTATTTGAATCAGCTGATGCAGCAGGCACAGCAAACAGGATGAGTCATCCCGATGATTTGAAGGTCAGTGAATCCATGCAGCGTGATGCCCTAAAATGCCATCAGTATCTCTCTCTCTGAAGTCTGGGTCTATGAACGCCATTGGCTGTTGCCATGTGTAGGTGGGCTGCCGTCAAATATCTACAAGGGCAGCTGAGGTCTGCTCCTGAGTACTGTTGCCAGTTGCAGCGCTGAAGTGGCTTTTAAAAACAGATGAAACTGCGGAGCGAGTTGAACAGCGTCATTCACCTTGTGGAAATATGTCGGATGTGGAGTGCATCACACAGGATTGCGGTGGACTGCAGCTGGGTGAGCCATACGTCATTCAACGCATGTGAGTGCACTCGAGTTAATGGGCATGGTGAAGAGGCGGGCTGCAACGACACGGTGAACATTGCAGACAGGTGAAAAAGCGACGGGCGCAATTTCGGTACGGGTTCAGAGAATCTACATGATTAAAAGTCAGTTCTCATACATTTGTTTGCATATGAATCCTTGCCAGACCAAAACCCAGATGACATTCCCCTCACAGTTGACAATGAAATAGCCTCTATTCAAAACATTTCTTTGGACTCCTTGAAGGAAAAGATAAAACATTTTATCATTTTATCTTATCAACAAGGTAGAGTGCTATAATTGGCTGCTACAGTATTACTATACATTTTTCCTGTGCCACAGCACTCAGGTAGGCCCTGTTTTTGAGATACAGGTACTCTGGAAACATGGACAGTAAACTGATGATTTGTGTTTTCATGAGAAGCCCTGAGAAACACTTATCTTCTCTTACCCACACATCTGATTTCATTGCTTCCTGCCAGCACTCCTGCTGTGTGGTGGACAGGCAACACATGCATAATTTTTGGAGGAGCCCCTACCATAATTCTGGCTTTAACCAGGGGAGAGAGGGGAGGAAAGAACCACAGTAATTATTTTCACATTTGGCTGGCACTTTAAAAACAATGAAACACAATCTATATGCAGTTAGTGTGGCACCATGCATCTATATCATTTTTTAACAATGGAATAGAATTTGTGGTATTCATAAATAAATACAATGGAAATGTAGTAGATAGTATAGTTCACTGGCTATAGTTTACCCTGTTTAACATAACCACATAGGTAATGTCTCAAAACTCCTCTCTAATTTCTCTGTTTAAAACTGCAGTAAGGGAACAAACCAGCCTGGTGTTGCTTGGAACAATTCCAATATGTACAATTACAGTCCATGCACACTCTCATACTGTTGATCTGCTTTCCTGCACCACCACTCAAACAGCAGGCTCTGGGTATTATCCCCAGAGAGGGAAGGAATGGACAGAAGGATGAGCCCTGCTTTCTCTCACCTGTCAGAGAGTCAGAGACACTGAGATTTCTTCAGCTTGCCAAATGTTAACTAGTGAGCTGACAGTGGAAGCCAGAATCTGTGTTGTCTGGCTGTGGCCCTTATTTAGAGAAGAAACTGAGGAGACTGAGGAACATGTCCTTCTGATTTGCTGCTCAGTGGTGTATGTTTGCTCTATCCTCGGTACGCCTGTTTACATTTAGAGTTTAAAGTACGTTTTTTGTACACACAACTACTAATGCACCAGAGGGCAGGACTTATCTGCATTTTGTGTTAGCATTTGATTTTTTTCTTCTTTCTATAACAATATTGTGACAGTTTATGCATTTAAACCATAGAACAAAATTAAGATTTGGCTAATGTTTGTCAGGGAAAAGGAATACATGCGTTGAAGTTGGAGTATTACAGCCCTCTGTTATAGAATGACTCAGACATAAGCACAGCCAGGACAGATGCAGGTGAATACTAGACAGCTTGTAGTGTTGAAGCTTTTTTCCTGATGATATTCTGCAATGTGCAGACTCACACCCCCAAGAGGGAGGAATAACACACTTGTGGATGTAAGCTCACAGTGTGCTTCACCTTCAATGATGTTACAGATCAGTTTCCAAAAAGCCCCACAATAAGAACTGAAGAAGAACACAGCCCCCACCTCCTGCTCTAGACACAATTCCATAACTTCTGCATATCACTCATGAAGTCAGATCAGGACCTAGTTGTAATTTTGAAACTGCAAGCATCATAACTATTGATGAGGTCTTTTCTGTGATAACATCCTAAACCCATCCAATGTCTGAGGGTATAGGAATTTTATCATAATATATACGTAGCCACATTAGTAGCCACATTATTCTGTGAATCATGAAATTATAGTCTGGTGTTAAGATTTTGTGATCTGCAGCTTCCAGGTGGCTCAGTCAGTTAAAGTGCTTGTTTGAAGTGCAGGCCCAGGTTTGAGCCAAGATGTGTCAACCATAAACTGTGGCTGAGAGCCCATAGTGCCAGAACTAGGCTTTATTCTGCCAGGATGTGGGTGGGGATGCTGGACAGGGTGACATCAAGGGCTCAGATGACATCAAAGAGATGTGCATATCCTCTGAATGGTGTCTGCTTAATGGTACACTGTGGGACTTGTAGTACAGCATGTTTGCATTCAACTTGCCTTCCACTCCTATGCAATTGCAGAGGATGTTAGAGTGAGCCCAATGCACCATCACTAAGGTTGGTGAAAAGGGGGGGAAATACTGTAGAAAATCTTTGTGATGATTGTACAGGAACATTTCATTCAATTACAAGCAGTTATTCCTTGATCTTTAGGAATGACGGTATTACTGATGTTTATCTTTATGACTAACATATGAACAGAAATGTAATAAAATGTAACACACTTTATATAAAACAGTCAAACAGTCAATAGACTTCCACACAGAACATTCCCTGCCGCAACAGTAAAAGCCATTGATAGATCCAAACAGATGTCATGCAAGAGGACATGTCATTCGCAAATGTGGCCCCCTGAAGTATGAACGTTGTTGAGGTTAAAGGAACCAATCATCACTGTTTACACCGTGTATTGTATAAACGTTAACTTTGTCAGTTACACAAAGTGTCTGACCAAATAATGCAGATTTCTGTCCCTTTCCATCTTCCTTTCTGTCTCTCTCTCTCGTCTCCCTGAGGAGGTGATGAAACAGCGTGTTATAATGAGGCTTGGATTATGCAGGGCTGCAGAAAGAGCGCGTTCCAGGGGACTTCTCCCGTATTAATATTTAAAGACCCTTATAGAGTCATTTAGATCAGTGGCACTCGTACAACATCTCCACTGTTGCCGGCACATGCTGTTTTATTACTTTGTGGGCCGAAGGGGAACGAAGGGAGAGATGATGGTACATTCTGATACAGGCCCCTTTATTGGATCTGCACAGTTGCCGAAAAGACAAACAGAGAGGTGATTGGAGAAGGGACTGAATTATTTATTAAGCGTCCTGTTTTATTGTGTGTCTCCTCCTTTTTTTGACTTTTTAATCTGTCCAGCCTTCCGTTACTATGTTCTGAAGCTGAGAGAGATCATTCTTAGGTTGTGTGTGGTTATGGTCATGGGGAGAGCTGATATGCAGGTCCCGTTCAGGGTAATATTTACCTTTATGGATCATGGCATGTGACATCAGCCTAAGTAGTGCACCAGGTGAAGAGTGTGCATACATAAGCACTGCCCCAATAATGTGATCTGGTCACATTAGCTCAACCGTGGTTAGAGGAAGAAACCGTGCCTGACCTACCCACCCTTTACCCAGCTGAGCGAAGCCAGTCTGTTCTACCAATGTGGGTTCCCAGTCATTGTTGGCAACTGACCAGACTAGAATACATTGAGCTCTATTGGCTTCTGCCTTGCAGCACTGGAATATTATCATAGTTGTCTGTGCCTAAATTACTTTTACTATGGTCAGAGGCCTTGGAAAACTACAGGCCTTTGCCTGTGCTGTGATAAGGTAAAGGAAAAAAAGGATTGTAGAAAAGGCCTCTGAGGCTTGCAGGTTCGTTTCTCCAGTGGACCGTTGAAGCCTTGAGCAACATAAACAACCACACTTGTTTCAGCAAATGGATAATATTTAAAATGTCAGTGTTATGGATAATCCTGGATTAGGGCATCTGCCGAGTTAATAAAAAGTAATACTCAGAGGCGTTATGGCTCAGTTACATTCAAAATATAAGTGTCTCTGCAAGTTCAGATTTAAATACTGTCCACTGGATTTCATCAGAATAATTTGAGCCTATTCAAATTATTCCAATCTGTTGTGATAACAAAAGTAGAGAAACTTCAAACTGTCCGACCAGCGGCTGAATCATGCTGTAGAGAACACACACATTTCGACCTTCACACTTCATTACATGCACAAGCCCCTTGACCTTGGACGCACAAACCCCCACCTCCCCATTCAGGAAACCACTGTAATGGGATGATTAGCCTTGGACTTTATGGGATTTTCCAGCAGTGTGATCATATTTCTTACAGCCCAGCAGAACTTACCTCCATATTTCCAGTCCACTCAAACAGAACTTAAGTCCTTTTACAAAGAAACAGGCATATTATTTTTGTGTTTCAAATGCTAGTGGAAACAGAAAGTAATATGCTTATGTTAAGCACTTCACTTATAATGCTATTCACAGTGAAATGAAAGACTGTCTTTGCAGTGGCACCCACAGTGTCCACCACAGGTCTGTGCAGTAGCACCTATAGAGTCCACCATGGGCCTATGCAGGCCAGCTCAACATATGCCGCCACCCAGAATGGATTCTTATGTTTGCCTACGTAACTCTCTGCCTGTAATCCGCTGTCCTCTGCCATGAAGCGGTCCTAATGGAATCCCAAATAAATGTGTTGCACATTAGGGTATAATGATGCATGCGTAATGAGGCGATGGATAGTTGTGAGCTACTTTCTTGCAGAGCAAATCTGTCATTCTGGATGTTTGGTTCCCCCCTCTGGTCCATCTCTCTTTCCCTCTCTATCCTCCCTTCCCATTCCTCCTTTAATCCTTTTTCATGTTCACCCTGTCTCTGCCTCACTCCCTCCATGATTTTAATTCTTTTTTTCTTTCCATCTCCACACATAAGAAAAAGTAATGAAGAGGCATGCGTTTGGTTTCTTCTTTTTAAGTTAAAGGTGCCTTTGCTTTTTTAATGAGGTAAAACAGCCTGTGGTCCAGGCAAATTTGCCAAGGGACCTAGGTGAGCTACAGAATAAAAAAACACGATGTGTGTGTGTGAGTGTGTGTGCGTGTGTGTGTGTGTGCGTGTGTGTGTGTGTGTGTGTTCATGCTCGGATGTAATGGGAGAGCATGCTAGTGTGTGTATGTTATCTGCATTGTTTGTCCTGTGAAGCTGCCTGCATGAATCGAAAAGAGCTGATGATCGATAACACAGGATCAGAACAGGAGAGGAAATTATTATTGCTGAGATGAGGCTGATCGGATGAAACACCGTAGATTCAGGAAGACAGGCGGCGAGATGCATTACAGAGGTGTGACTATATTGTAAGGATAAACTGGAGGGGGGGAGAGGATGATTCATGTTTTTGTTTTTACTCTGAAACCCTGCCTTGTTTATCATCATCACGTTGGCAATGACAATCCCAATACATTACCTAGAGCATCTATGGTATCTTTTTTGCTTTTGGTTTGTGGTACATTACTGTCAACATGAGAGAAGAAAGGCTTTGGGAAACCGGGCAGGATTCTTTTTCATTCTGAGTTTCTCAGTAATTTTTTTTTTCTGCCCTGCTTCAATTTGGTCTCTTTGGTTCATGAATATGGATATCAGGCTGATGTCCCAGCCACCACTCGTCCTTTTAGTCGTTGGTCGTTCTGCACAATTAATGGGTCTCTGTGGTTTTGCAGTCAGGAGGTGTAAAGATCTAGAAAATTCCTCACTTTCAAGTAGCATGTTGCTCCAAATATCTGTGCTTGTACTGAAGCCTGTGAGTTCAGTCAGTTCAATAAATGAGAACATAATACCTAAAATGTCTCCAGAATATCCCTAAAATATCTCAGGCTTATTTAAGGGGATGCTCTGGTTTAATGTTGTGCTGGTACCTCTAGTGTATTTAATCTACATATTTATGACCTGGAGTAATAGCTATAAGGTGCATATCTTCGTGATGATAGGGTACCCAATAAGGTGTGTGTAGCTCAGGCACAAATGTGTGGCTGAGGAGCAGATCATGCCATTTTCTGAAAGTGATTGTGGGTCTGGATGATCTGTTAACACTTATTCTTCATTGTTTGATCTTTGATTGCATTTTGATTTCCCCCTTATTTTGTCCTCACTCTCTTTCCAGAACATACCTCAGCTTCCCTGTGGGAAAGCTCTCTACAGCTATGAAGGCAAGGAGCCTGGGGACCTCAAGTTCAACAAGGGTGACATCATCATCCTGCGCCGCAAGGTGGACGAAAACTGGTACCATGGAGAACTGAACGGCAGCCATGGCTTCCTCCCTGCCAGCTATATCCAGTGCATCAAACCCTTATCCCAGACGCCACCCCAGGGCAAGGCTCTATATGACTTTGACCTCAAGGAAAAGGACCAGGACAAAGACTGCTTGAGTTTCACCAAGGTAGTTTGTTGCAAATATTTGTTAAGAACATGTATTATCCGCATTAAATGAAGTACTTTTTATTTCTTTGAATCAGTGGGAGGAATGTTATATAGAGTCATTCTCATTCTCTCATCACTCTCACTCTTCTCCCTGTTGAATTTGTTTTCACCTTGAGCCCTGCTCTCATTACAGCTACTTTAGCAGACCAGCCAGTTTAATTACACAAGGTTGTTTGCATCAAACAGCTCGTCAGTCTGATGAACTGATACTTCAGCTGCATTTTTTCTCCAGTGTGCAGCACTAGCATTCCATCTCAACCTGTAGCACTCTCTTTTGTTAGTTCACCAGCTTAAACAACAAACACAGATATGTCTTTGCAACAGTCACTTCTTAACAAAGTTGCTGTTGAGTAAAATGTTAAGATAAAAATATGCAGGCCCTGAAAATACTGCATGTTAACCTTGCATTCATTTTTTTTTGTAAAAAAAAAACAGTTTCCAAACACATCAAAATCTATTCAATATTTATCTTAGAGATACCAGCAAATTAAAATGCAGCTTGCCACTGTTAGCTTAAAATATACAATATGCAATACTAAAATTACAAAAAACTACCTTAAGTGAGCTGTACTGTTTAATCAGTACATCTTTGTACATTGTGCTTTATTTTGTTATATATCATAATGTGGTACAGTACCAGTCAAAGGTTTTGACACACTTTGTTTATTTTTACTATTTTCCACATATTAGAACAATAGTAAAGACATCAGAACTATGAAATAACACAACTAAAATGATAAACAATCCAAAACTATTTTATATTTTATATTCTTCAAAATAGCCAAAAACTATTTTTTAAAACTAAAAAATTTCTCTAAGAAACACATTTCAAGCATTTAATCATAAGTCTTATCATAAAAATGTCTCTGAATGCATGTTTCCTATTATCTTAATCAGGTGTTTCCAAAGTTTTGGCTGAGACTGTGTATGCCTTGTCACACAGAACCTTTGTTAATAAGTTTTTCATGATGTGGTTATGCTGTGCTCATGAACATGTTATATATGTTTTATGAAAACCTTATGAAGTTACCTTTGATGTAAAGCAATGCATCTGACAATAGTGTGAAAGGGAGGGGAAAACAGCCCTTTTGTGAACTGTGATTATTAATGTAGGGGAGCACCTGAGTGCCCCACTGGACCTGTGCCCTTGAGTGCAGGTCCTGGAATAACACAGTTTATTACAGTACTATATCTGATAGACTCATCAGTCACTCCCACACAGCAATATTCCCATGGGTTCTCTCTGACCCAGACTGTGGAAGTACATTAAGCTGGAAATTTCTTTAGGAAGCCTCCCAGCACTGTTGGTGTTGCCGTGTCCTTTCAACGTGAATTAAAAAACACCATCTGTGCTATCATATAACAGCTCCCTGTCTCTCTCCTCCAATTAGATAGGACATGTCAGTGATACTATGGACATTATACTTACCTGTGTCCTTGCAGGATTTAACAGATGGTTATTTCTTAAACAGACCGCTTTTCCGCCCGTGTTTTTAAGTAGGTTTTGCTCTTCATTATCATTTAGATCATGGTGTCCAGCTTCTCATCCAACACCACATCTATTTACTTAAAAAGTGCAGATAATTATTTCTGACAGTGAGCAACAATTGATTTTAGTTGCGCTTCACAGGTTGATATTGAGCATGACAATTGCAGCTGATTGTCATTTTCAGATCTTTTCCTGTGCAGGAAAGGTCAGTTCAAGAGATTAAATGGAAATTATGTGCTGCAGTCTTGTGGACAAAGGCTGATCAAAGTGCATTTTCATTTTCTTTCAAATTTGTCCAAGTCTGGCAATGACGCTAAGAGTGAGAGTGTATTAAGGATTCAGTGAGCCGCTTTCCAGGTAGCCAAATCTCCTTTATGATGTGAGTAATTATGTGAAGTTAAAACTGACAATAGAGAGATCGCTTTCAGTGGGATGGTAACAATCAGCATTGCTCTTTGTACAGTACAACCAGTAAGGGAGAGGGCTTTGTACAGTACAGCCAATGGGGAAGAGGGCTTTGTACACTACAGCCAATAGGGGAGAAGGCATACGTTTGACTATTCAATTGTGAATCCCTGGTGTCGTTGCCTGATTTGTATTCACTACTGGTCTGCCTCAACTCCGAAGCCCGTAATTCGCTTGTGCTATTTATCTTGGCTTG
Source organism: Megalops cyprinoides (assembly GCF_013368585.1). Lineage (NCBI taxonomy): Eukaryota > Metazoa > Chordata > Actinopteri > Elopiformes > Megalopidae > Megalops > Megalops cyprinoides. Next base: position 14,518,032 of record NC_050596.1, read on the forward strand.
TGTAGGCTGGTGAAGGCACGGGCGCTTGTGCGTGAATGGAAGGAGATGCCTGCAGTCCGATGCTCTCTGTGTTCTTTCATCAGCTCCCCAGAGGAAACGGTGGAAGAGCAAAGAGGCTCTTTCCTCACAATGCAGATCCAGTGCAGACAAAAAATGTATTGAAAGTGTTTGCATTGTGTAGTCAGTGCACAGAGACTGTGTGCACTATCCACACTGGGCGTGGAGGGCTTCAGTAATTTCTTCAAGAATGTGAAGGACTACAGGTGATCCCATCTAAGATCTCACAAGGAGTCTCCATACTCCAGTGCCATTTCATTCTTTTATTCATGCATCCATGTATTTATATTATCAGCTTATTTACACAATAATTTAATTACAAATAAGTGATAAGATTAAGTTAATCAATTTGTATTCTGCATAGGAATATGTTGAAACTGACAGCCTAATGGTACAGCATGCCATTAATTAACATAGGAGAGCATGTGATTATCTAGTACATAAATATTCAAAATTAAATGAACAAAATTATGTGAATTCAATATTCATATTAAATATTCACATAGGGGCAGATTTAATGTTTAACTGATGTGGAATGGTTATGTATTGCTTTGTAGAGAAAAAAACTCATATTCAAATGGAGAATTAAAATAGACACATTACGTCTTTACAACAGAAGGATCACTTTTTTATGATAGACACACATTTGGACATTAAAACAAGAAAAGTAATGCTTAGCAGTGTAAAGTTAACTGGCCGTTCTCTGAATTTTGAAGATGGGAATTTTGAAGATGGGAAGAATGGTTGGTTTGAAGACCAGATGTTACTGGGGCTACCAAACATTCCCTGATATTCACATACATGTCTGCACAGATAATATTTCCAGTTATAGGGTTACATGATGTGGAAGCAATGGAATCAACCTAATCTGATACTGCAAAGGAAAGTCTTACCTCTAAGTAATCTGCCTGTAGCCTCCATTAAGGTACAGCTTGTGTGCATTTACTGGCCTGTGCAACTATCTGGTTACATCATACTGAAAAAAGGCACTGTTCAAGATACAGTGAGGAAGATTTATGGATTTAGGGGTGTTTTGAAGCTACACTATGGCCCTCTCACACACTGCTGAAACCAGAACCAGTGGAGCCCGGCCGATTGGGCTGAACACACCGCAGATCCTTTGTGCCGCCAGCAAGAAGGAATCGATCCGTTTCAGATTCTGTGTCAAAGGAGGACCAGGCCAATTGCTTGTTCATAATGGTCCTCAGGGACGTGCTCGGGATTATCTTCATTATCATTATTCCAGTGCAGTAGGACCAGAGGAGTGAAGAGAGGGCTGATTTACGAAAAATGCACTATGATTGTGTGTAGCATGTGAAACCCCCTGGTGTGAAGAGGCTTGAATAAAAGATGCCCCTTTTTTTGCTCATTTCATTCTTCTTCTCAGAGTGAGGATCGGCTCGTTCTCTCCCCGTAGGCGCAGCGGCTCAGTTTGTTATATGAATTTAACAGGGAGCCCTTAATCCACAAAGGGAGGGAGTTCCCAACACTACTGATAACTAAAATGGGTCAGTTAGAGTGCTCCCAGCTCTCCCAGAGTGCTTCATTAGTGGTGCTTTCTCCACCTCGCTGGACAGAAGGTTTGGGGACATGGCCACCTTCTCTTACATTAGACCTGACGCAGGCGTGTCATATCTGTTCACGGTACAGAAGGTTGGGGGAAGTAGCCTCTTCTATCACCTTAACCCTCCATGGCCTGTCTGTTCTTGCCACACACTGTGCCAGTTCCAGTCTCCTTTCTTTCACTCCCTCTGTGACCTGAGCTTGTGTACATCCCCACATGTCACTGATCTCTTCCCTCCCTGTCTTTGGGCAGTAGCCCGAGAGCTTATGTAAGCCATTATTACAACACAGACACTTTTTTATCATAGCAAAGCAGGTACATAACAGAAGGAAAACCTTACATCATAATACACATACTAACAATAACAATAAGCAGCATTGCTGTATAGGAGTGATCCTGTATAGGATTGATCAAGTACCAAGAGATAAGTGTAGGATGTGTGTAATGCTAACTTTTAGGGTTGGTGCTGGACACTGGTGAGTGATTCAGCAGTTCAGATAGTTGCAAGTGGCTCATTCAACCACTGGGGGGGCCGGTAAGATAGAGAGGTACTGTACAAACTGCCACAGAAGGGAGGAATGTTCAGATGACCAGAGACTGGCCAGCAGAGAGCCCATTTGGGGGTGTGAAGTTTGAAAAGTCAAAGGAAAGAAGTCACAGTCTGGAAGCACTATCGAGAGACCTGCGCAGGAGTGTGGAATTTGATCCAAACTCTAATTCTTACCCAGTGAAGGGAGATGGAAGACTACTTAAGGAAACTTAACAGCAGCCAAGCAAAAGTGTTCTCAATGAGGTGAAGTGGTCTGGTGGCTCAGGCAGAAAGGTTGCCTAGCAGGGAGTGGCAGTACTCCAGATGGGACAGTACAGGCCTTCATGAAGAACAGGGTGGAACAAGTAGTTAGAAACACTCAAATTCTTCCTGTGTTGTTCAAGAAGCATTTACAGGCTCTGATATTGTAGAACTCTCTAGGAATATGGAAAGGTGAGTGTTTAGTTAGTAGGTAAGTGTGCTAGTGTGACACTGTTACAGAATGCAATATAAATAGCAAATGTTTGACTACCTTTGATCCATATTTTATCATGAATTATAAAACAACCTGGCTTTTAAGTTCAGTGCCCTCTAGAGTATCCTGAATCAATAGAATAGGATCACTGCTTCCCACTGCTTTGTGTGTGTGTGTGTGTGTGTGTGTGTGTGTGTATGTAACTGTGTGCGCTTCAGTTAACTAGGCATAACTACGCATACCAGCCCAGATACACATACACCAATGTCCTGTAGAATGGGGTTACAGTAGCTGACTATGGGCTAAAAAAAAGCTCACCCTTTTTTTTTATTTTGACCCGCAGGATGAAATTCTGACTGTGATCCGAAGAGTGGATGAAAACTGGGCAGAGGGCATGCTGGGAGATAAAATTGGAATATTCCCAATTTTATACGTGGAGGTAAGAGTCGTGGCATTTGTGTTTCCCTGCTGACATCCTTGCCTTGCAGCAGAGCAGGTTATCTTCAAGGAGGGCTCAGATGACCTCTGAAAAGACAGTCAAGGCATAATTGCCCAATCCAGATTTTGGATTCAGGTGTTTCAGCAAAGGATTCTGGGATATCCAACGGCCTTGTTTCATTCTTGCTCCTTTTCCCACAGGACTGTTGTCTTTATCTTGACCTCAATACATTTACGAAGCACGGCTAGAGGAAGCAAAAGTCTAATAAATCAAAGAAGAGCGTCCTCTACCTCGTTCAATGTTATCTACTGGCTCTGGGTATCCAGCCGTGCATCTCATAAACCTGAGTTGTTTTTCGATGGAGCAGAGAAATGCGGGAAAATGAACAGCCGGGGGCTTCAAACTGTCAAGGAGACTTATGCCTGCTGAGAGTGTAGAGGTGTCTGCTACTTCATTGAGAAATATGAGTGCCTGGGCCGGAGTGTCGTGTCAGGAGAATAGGCCTGTCAGAAAGCACATAAAGAGCCACATTAGAGGTATCACGCAGTGATTGAGTGGAATGAGTTTTATGAAGTGAGGGGAGATGTCGAAGAGAGGCAAACAGAGGGACGGTGCGTGCCACGCCAGTAGGCGGCTTCCATCGCTGCACGTACTGCGTTTCGCACGAATGAGAACCAGAGTGACTTCGGATCAGCACAGAACAAGAGAAGAATGTGACACAGTGGACTTCCCTCTGCATCATACTAAACAGCCTAGATTTCAGCTCCCCAGACATGACCATAGATGGTTGGTAGGGATGCTAACCATCTACTGTTTAAGCACATATGGAGTACACAACTTGAAAACATTTTAGACATTTCATTTCATTTGTCATTTACTTTAATTCACAGCAAACAATTTTGGAACACTCAACAACAGTTCTCAGGTCCTGCTTGTGTTTATTTGATCTCTAGTCACCATGCCTGTGATTTCGTTGCTAAAATCATGCAACATATCACCTAGAGGACCTAAGAGGCACTGTCAAATATACTATTTTGATTCATTAGAAAATGGATCTATATTTTGGCTTATGGATTTCTGATCACTGATCTGGAACCCTATAACAAATGCTATACAGTTGGATTTTTGTGTACTACAAAGAAAGAATGGGTTTGTGTTTGGTTGTTATACTGATCATGTTAGATAAAATATAGATAAAATATTTTTTTCCACATGTAATTTCATGACCATTTTAATATGTATGTATTGTAATATGTATCGTTCAAATGTATCATAAAGTCTTGGCTGCAGCTGGAAACATCAATATGGTGTTTGTGACACAGCGAGAAAAAATGGTTAAATGGCCAAGGGAGGCATATAATTAATACAGATTATTGAGGCAAGTTACAGCTGACCCCACAGCGCAGGGATTTTGATTAAGTTGCATTTCAGACTGTAAAGACTGGGGGTAATAAAAGCAATAAACAGACTGAGTTTATTTTGCAGCGAGCAAGTGAACGAGAGAGAGAGCGAGACAGAAAGACAGACGGACAGAGAGAGACAGACAGAGGGACAGAAAGAGGGCTGTGGAGGGGTTACATACATGAAAAGGCTGGGGGATAAGGTCGCCTTTAGAGTAACATCAATAATAGACATGATTTCATTGTTGTACATACTGGCCTCCCACAGGTGGGTGAGGGTGTGGATGTGTGGTTAGCTCTGTGGTGACTAGGAAAGATGTGCTTATTTGGAGAGCAGAAGTGATGGTGGTGGGGGAGTGTAATTGATGACACTGAAAGCGTGGAGTGTGTAGCACAGCTGTGGGTGGGATACATATCCAGTGTGGTGGGAGTCAGGCAGAGCAGAACGGGAGAGGGCACTCTGCAGTTAACCTCTGCTGCTTTCTTATATTGACATAATGAATCAAGGCTAGTTAGAGGCCGCTGGTCTTTCATTCCAATCCTATGTTATTGCTGCATCAGTGGTGTAAATGGGGGGTTAATGGGTTTCATGTGAGTTTAATAGAGGTGGGCTTAGGAGGAGAAAAGACCGACAAGGTGCTCCTTTTTGAGCTTGTTTGTTTTGTAGATTTTGGACTGGTGTTTTTTTTTTCTCAGATTTGGTGTTATGGTGGTGTTCTCTCTGGTGCACATAACTTAAGACAGTTTTTAGCAAAATCAGACTTAGCTATATACATACAGAGAGAAAGAAAGCTCTTTGTCCTCTGATAATGATTGTTATTCACTACACAGAGTAATAGCAAAATGCTTCTTACCAAACAGAAACAGAAGCCTTTATAATTTTTCTTTGTTTTTTTCCCTTTGAACATTCCCTTCACTGTCTCCATTACAGCACCATCTAGCTCAATTAGGCAGGTGTTAAAATATGGCGGTTATGAACAGGATGAGTGAGTGAGCTCGCAAAACCGCAGATCTTGTTGTGCCCGGCCTCATTGACATTCGGGCCGCGCGATTTGTCGCTGTGTCGTTAACTTTTCAGTGGCATTTAATCAATTCACAGGCTCCCGAAGTGCATTTTAGAGCCTGTGGATGTGAGGCAGGTGAGGCAGCTCTTTTTTAATGTGCAATCCTTCAAGGTTGCTAGGGGTTACAACACCACAGGAGAGTTTAAAAATCACCTGCTCTCCCTCACCTCACTCTCCCTTTTTTTACACTGCCGATAGAGACATACCGGCCAATTTGGATTCTGTCCTGTGTCCGTGGTCAGAAATCAGTATTCAGCACAAGCAAGTTGACTAGACTTAATGTGGGAAGGATTACATTCCTGAATCGGTAGCAACTGTCCCATTTTTCACACTGCTGAAAGCACCATTGTTCCATGGAGTGGAATAAATTCATTATAACTGGAGATTACCTTGTCTGCATTTTACAGTTAATGATCACTTTCACTTTGTTCACTTATTGTTGAACAATGCTAGTCATGACACTAAAAATAAATCCTGCCAATAAACAAGTAACTATACATATAGATAGGGTTTCTGTTACATATAAAAACTACAGAGAGTTATTGTTCTAATTGACCGATATTACAGGTCTTAAACTTGATAAATTTATCTGTTTTTGCAGAGTTTGCTTATGAAGACATAGTCATAGTGGCTGTAACTGGACTTTTGCTTTCACCTCAGAATCATCCAAGATCGTCTGAAATAAGTGACAAGGCACTGGGTCTCTTGCATGTTGGCAAAACACCATTCAAGGTTGTGGATCACGTTTCGTTCTTCAGACAGAATCAAACAGAAATTAATTGCCCCTCATCCAGCTCTGTAGATTTGTCTTCTGTGACTTGTGAGGCGTGGAAGAGAATGGAAATTACATTTTGATTTTGCATTAGCCTTGACATTCAAATGAGCACTGGTTATGATATTGCTGTAGGTGCAACATCTTTTTACTATAATCAGAGTTGTTTGATGTCAGATAGCCAAGCTATGCACACATTACAACAGCAGAACATATTCAATACAATATCACATTTTGTCTTTCTGTGAGATAAAAAGCAGACAGTTGTAGAGTGGTATGGTGTGATGACAGTCATACATAGTTAGATGAAAGGTATTGCTATTTCAGGCTTTCTGAAAGTAAGCAAAGCCTCCTTTGACCTCTCTTGAGAAGTGCACTGCATGGAGTCAAGGGTAAAAGAATATGCATTATATGACATATGCAGAATATGTCATTTCCATTTATTTTTTGATACTATTAACATATCTATTCAAATAGAAATGTGCTGTTGCATTTCATATTAAAAGAACTGTGTTTAACCAAAAATGGTGATTTGTATTGTGGTTGCCAAAGCCCACAACAAGGAAGGTTGCCTGAAATGAAATGGATACCGAGAAGAGGGGATTGAGGAAGGTGGGATATTTGTCCAATTCCGATACATATGTCATATCAGGTGATGATGATGCTGGGATGTGGCATAGTGAGTAGGGCTTGAAGAACCAAGGCGGAGGGTCACGATTTTGATTCCCTGCAGACCGCCCTTAAACCGGATTCTTAACATGAATCTCTTCTGTAAATATTAATATGAATGCAAGGAAATAAATAAATAAATTTTAAAAGCTAAAGGTAAGCTGATTAAGTAATGCAGTGTCTTAATGGCCCTGTGCATGTGGGCAATGGTTTAAGGTACTGTTCGCTTAGCCAGACTGCTCCCTGCTGAATGCTACACATTGTAGTTTAACATTTCATAGGCTTTTTCCCTGCAATACCTTCTGGAATTATAATGCGCTATCTCAAGAATAGTGCTTTAATTGCATTAGTGATACAGTGTGATAAGAGGTGAATGACCCATTTTAGCAGGAGAGAATCTGATGCTCTTTAAACCAGGGATATTTATCATGAGTGTAATTACAGTAATTAGAGTTTGATTGCAGGATGGGTTTCTTCGACAGTGTTCTGTGTGTTCTGGTCAGAGACCTTTCCTGTGCAATCCTGCAAGAGAAGCCCTTCAACGATAACACACATCACATAAGCACTGCTGTCAACCAAGAGTATTTACAGGGGAAATGGCACTCTGTTTTGAAATGTCAGTAGATATATAGGTCATGTTTGAAGGTCAGTGTCTATTCAGTGTTTTTAGAAGGAGCATACTGTATGTATGCAGCGTGCCAACCAGTCAGACAACATAAAAGATTGCCTTGTATTGAACATCTGCCCATTGGACAACACAATGCTTACTCATGGTTGATTTGATTGAATTAGAATTTGAAAATAATCTAAAATGTACTAAAATGAACTTAACTACACAAAACAAAATGTACTAAGGGAGAGTGTAATTGATTTAGGAACATTCCACAATGAAAAAATATCTGTCTTTCCATATGGCAGATTTTCACTTTGAGTAAAATATGCACAGCTAATGACTGTAGATGACAATACCTGAGCAAATGTACTGTGTGAATAAATAAAAGCCATATGTATGCATACATGTACAAGGGCATGAATAAGTAAGCTGCTTAATGAATTCATAAGCTCTTATAGTGATTGTAGATTTTAATAAATGTGCGCTCATATTTTACTTTATCCTGTCAAGTTCTGTATAAACATCAAAACTCATCCTAGATTCTATACAGGAATGTAAATTCACCACACATCCCGCATGCTACCTCTCTCTGTGTCTCTCACAGCTCAATGAGCCAGCCAAGCAGCTGATAGAGATGGACAAGCTGAGCCCTGTCCCGGGTCCCAGCACCGAGCCCGGTTCTCCAGCAGGGCCATGCTCCGGGCTGGGCTCAGGGCCGGCCTCCGCCCTGAACGGCAACGGCCCCGCCGCCGGCGTGAACCGCCGCATCGAGGGCAAGAAGAACGCCAAGAAGCGGCACTCCTTCACCGCGCTCAGCATGACCCAGCGCACCGCCCAGGCGCTCATCAACCGCCACTCCATGGAGATCAGCGCGCCCGTGCTCATCAGCTCCTCGGACCCCCGCGCCGCCGCCCGCATCGCAGACTGCCCGCACCTGTCCTCTGGCTCGCCCCCACAGGTAGGACTGCCCGCTCGCACGCTGACACCTGACATTGGCCCGCATACACTCACCCACCAACAGTTTAAGTGGTAGTCAATTAGTATGCTTCTAAACTGCACATTATTTTCCATGTATTTATTCCAATATTTTAGTGCATCCACGTCTTTCCAAGCTTCTTGACAAGAGCATTCATGCACAGAGAAGTAAACATCATGCACTGTCTAAGATTTCCTGCCTACACAAACATTCGAGGTACGCACACATACGCAGACGCAGACACACACACACACACACAAGCACACACACACACACACAAAAAAAAACCACGCAGCAGATGGGAAATATATGCATACAAAGCAGTGAGCAACACCTCCCTCTTTTAATATTTGGCCTCACTCCTCGGTGCATTAAATATTGAACACTCCCCCCTGGGAGACAGTAGTGTTTGTTCTACACAAATGGCTCCGTTTGCTGGCGAGTCCGGCCCAGAGCCTGTGTCTGGCAAAGAGGAGGTGCTGGGTGAGCAGAGGTCTGGGCGGTCATGACAGCTGCTCTCCAGTCTGGGAGAATTTCATCCTGCTCTGGAGTGACTGTTGAATTTTACACTGCTCTGGAGTGACTGTTGGATTTTACACTGCTCTGAAATGACTGTTGAATTATATACTGCACTGAAGTATGTACTGCACCGGCGGCAGTGTAGCATAGTGGTTGAGGAGCAGGACTCGTAACCGAAAGGTTGCTGGACACTGCTGCTGTACCCTTGGGCAAGGTACTTAACCCACAATTGCCTCAGCTGTATATCCAGCTGTATAAATGGATAATGTTGTAAAGAACTGTAACCTATGTAAGTCGCTTTGGATAAAAGCGTTTGTTAAATGAATAAATGTAAATGAAGTGACTGCTGGAATGTGGGCCCTGGATCCAGACACCTCAGGATTGCCACTGTTTTTATAAAGGGTCGCTGGGTTGTGCAGGAGAGGCTGTTGACAACATCAGACTCCACAGAATGTGTGCTGAGGAGGATGGGAGGTTAGGGATGTGATATGAATGAAGAAGAAATAGAGACTGAACTGAACATTCTCTCAAGTGGTTTTATTTGCACATGAGATTTGAAATGAATAGCATTGCACTATCCCTGCTTTCTCTCAGGGATCCAAGCCTCATAGCCCAGCTCTCCCATCCAAGGCCCATTGTAGTAGTGTTGTCTTATGTTTATGTCGCAGGAAATGTGTTTTATAATGCTTCATAAAGCGTTATCTTTGCCTCTGCTACGAAAAGAAATACCAAAAAGATTCACTTGTTTTGAGACTCTGTCACAGTAATTAAACCTTTGCACCTTGCACAACAGTTTTATTATACAACAGACTTTTACAAAACATATGCACAATACCTCCCAGCCAGGGTAAATGGCATGTAGGGAGGAAGAATTCTCCCTACCTGTCCTTCTGACTTGTGTGGTAGCTTTCTTATGATACTGCACTGCATCCAATGTGATCCACAAGCTCTTAGCCTGCATTCATGTGGACTAGGGCCCAGCCTGACTTATGGCTTAACGACCATGTAGCCCACATTGTAGCTGGAGGCTGAAACATCGTTGGAAGTTATAGATAGATGCATAGGGAGTGGCGATGTTGTTTCCATGGTGAACTACCCACCACTGCCACAACCAAAGCTCTTTCTCTCATTCCTCATTTGTTGTGTCCTGAAGAATTCCCTCACTCTCAGCCCAGTGAGACAGTAAAACATCATGCTTCAAGGACGATGTGGAGAGTTGGGGCATGTGACCTCACAGATGGGAGGCCCCTGACATTCGACCTGGATTGGATGGGATATCATTGGAGGAGTGGGAATTCCTCAACCAATCAAGGAAATATCTGTTAAAACATTGTCTAACTGTACTGTGATGGAGTTTATTCAGGCTGACTGTCAGCAAAAATACATTACATACGTGCTTTATGACTTTTTCCCATTATAATAACATATCTATAGCATGTTTGGTATTTGAGCAGAGAACTAACCCTAGTATATGTATCCACTGAAAACGTATTGGGAAAGTTAAGGTATTTTTTGGTTGTTTCACTATTAAAAATACATTAAATTCTGGGTTTTAACCCACAACTACCCATTTTTTCTATGTACATGCAAAACTATGCTCTGTTCAGCCTGGCTGTGTGGTATATGCACGGCACTGTAGTTTCAGCTTTTATGGAGGATAGTCCTATGTATTGCATATTACATAGAAACTTTTAATGACAGTCTATTTTTTCCATTTTTGACAACTGCAACTATCCATTTATGCACTCTCCCACTACTCATATGTGTGGAAATGGACGGAGCCTTCAGTTTTATTTGTTAACCTTATTGTCTCACCATCTGATTAGAAATTGCATTTGTACCATTTAATGACTTGATTTTATGCTGTGGAACAGAATGGTGAATGACTATGACCATTTTCAGGTTTCTATCAGTGTCTTTCTGATGAGCTCGCAACAATTCCTTGTTACAGCATTTTTGAATGTGATCAACATAATGGTTTTCTGATGGGAAGAATGACCTCATGTTTGCTGTGTATGCTGCTCTTTCCAGAGAATGGATAGGAGCTCATTTGTATACACACTGTAGGAAATGCTGTGCCTTTCTTCCTTCTACAGACAAGAGGGATGTCTGGATCTGTTCTTGGCAGGCGGCTTTTGAGTCAGTCAGCAGATTTTACTAATTATCGTCTCAATGAAACCAATTTAACAATTCTTCTTAGGTGATAGCATTAGCTGTCAGTGTGAATTGATGTGCAAATTGATTGGACTATAGACCTTCAGGACCAGGAAGCTGTCCTTTATTTTAAAAAATGTATGTGTGTACATATGCATGTCTTTGTGTGTGTACATGATATAGACCTGACTGTATTCTCTCACCTCATATCTTCTCATAGCCTTTATTCCAAGGTCAGGCAGAAAATAAAACCAACCCTGAATACTGTAATTAGCCTCAAACAATGAACATTTTCACATTAAGATATGCTATTGGCTGCAACCCATCTCAAAGTTTTTAAATTTACCTGGTGACCCAGTGACCCACACTGCCTTGTTATGGACCACCTGCCGTGACCTGAACATCCCTTTTTCTGTAGGACTCCCCCTCTTTTGTTGGGACATCCAATGCAGCTGCTGTGGTCCCACCAAGAATGACCTCTATGGCTGGGGAGATGCTGGCCGCCGCTAAAATCCAGCTGCCCTTGAACATGTAAGTCTACTGACTGATGCGTGTTACCATAAGCATGACTGACGCTGATGTGTGGTATCATAAGCATGACCAGCACGGATGTGTGCTGTTGTAAAGCATGACTGACACTGATGTGTGTTATTGTAAGCATGACTGACACCGATGTGTGTTGTCATAAGTATGATTGATACAGATGAGTGTTATCATAAGCATGACTGACACTGATCTGTGTTATCATAAATGTGGTGGAATAGCTTACAGTAGCTGTTCACACGTGGTGTTGACATCTAGCCAGTGCATATAATTTATATGCTCCAGAGGTATTGTTGGAAATTCTGTGATCAGTGAAATCAGTTGAAATGTTCCTTGGTTTATCAGATTTAACACGATAGAAGTGCAGTTGTGCAGCTTGCTGACTCCAGCACAGCTTTCCTGTTAGATGTTCAGTATCAGTTACAATCTGATCTCTTTTTCAACAACCGCAAAAAAGGGAAAAGACATATGTTGAATCTGAAACAAACGAGCCTTGCTGGTTCCAGCTGTAAAGGCTGCATTTGTTCCTGTTCCTCTGTGGAGCCATGTGGAGCCTGGATTAAATCAGATAAATTAGCCTGTTTGCAGCTCTACAGTAGAAAAGGGGTAACCATGATTCCCGATGGCTGTATTCCTTGTATATTAGTTTGATATGCTGGAGTTTGGATATCAGTGATGCGGTATTCCTTGTATTTTAGTTTGATATACTGGAGTTTGGATATCAGTGGCATATTTCATTCGGGATGATGAAGTCTTATTCATTTTTGAATGCAGTGCAGAGCTTTGAATGAGAGTGATACTGTCTTGTTTTAACTGACTATTTCTCAGCACTGCACCAGAGTTTGCCTGAGGACAGGAAGATCAGAGCCATTCTCTACTGTCTGTTTATCAGCAATGTCCCTTCCTTTAGAGAAGCATCCCATCATCGTGAAGGACACATCCATCCCTGAAATTATCCATTTTGACCCAGCAACCGCTTCCGTTGTCACGGCAAAAACCTACCTGTTGCCATAGCTACCTAGAGGCTTTGCATCTGTTTCCGATTGGTCCAAGCTATGTAAAGGCTGTTTGTTCTTCTCTCTTATTTTAAGGCAGGCATAGCTCTCTATGGGAGAAGAAATCAGATGAGAGTGTTTCGTTCTCCATGGTCTGTCAAGCCGGATTGTAGTCATCGCGCTTGAACTTACCAACAAACAGAACAGTGCCCTGGGGGTGCCAGCACGCTGCCAAAGCATTTCACAGGCTTATTACATCTCTCTGCTTATGTGTGTCTCTCACGGGTTTGTCACATCTCACTGCTTATGTGTTTCTCTGTGTGAAAACATGAATCCCTCTCTTTATTCGACTGCATTTGCAATCGGAGGTTGCTACTTTAATTTTTCCCCTGACCCCCCCTAACTCGTCCACTCTCACGGGATGCAGCTGTTCTTCAAACCGAGGCTTAAACTAGAGGCAGCATAACGATAAATAGCCTTATTTCAAAGAAGGGGTGAAGTCTTTATCTTTGGCTGCGTGAAGGTCTTTGAACTGTTACAATGTCATACACATTCTGTGTGTGTGTTTTAGAGATCAGAGATGTTTGTATGGAGAAAGTACAAGTTGTCCTGAGTGCAGACAAAAAGTGAGTGACACTGTTGGCGCTGCCAGCCAGTAACCTTGCTTCAGCAAAACTCTATTTTTCAAATGCACAAAGAACGACATCATGCATATTCACATCATAACTCATAAATCGTATCAAATTGCGGGGCAACAGTGTAGCATAGTGGCTACGGAGAAGGACTTGTAACCAGAAAGTTGCCGGCTTGATTCCCTGCTGGGGCACTGCTGCTGTACACATGGGCAGGGTACTTAACCCACAATTGTTTCAGTAAATATCCAGCTGTATAAATGGATAACATTTTTAAAAGCTGTAACCAAAGCTGTAAGTCGCTCTGGATAAGAGTGTCTGCTAAATGCCTATAATGTAAAATAAAAATTAAGTTCCGTGTTATAATTTCGGTCAACAAAGCACCTGCAGCCCTGTCCTGGTCCAGCTGTAGCCCCCAACCGTCCTGCCCCAGCTGATCTCTGACCCCTGTGTCTCTCCCTGCAGATACCTGGCCTTGTACGCCTACAAGCCTCAGAAGGCTGACGAGCTGGAGCTGAGGAAGGGAGAGATGTACCGGGTGACTGAGAAGTGCCAGGATGGCTGGTTCAAGGGCACCTCCCTGTGCAGCGGCTCCTCGGGTGTCTTCCCAGGGAACTATGTCACGCCGGTGTCCAGGTGACGGGCTGCTCAGTGTGGACAACAAAGCTGAATGAAATAATTCATTTCATAAGGTTTTCAGGAGTCTAAGCTGGAGTGCTCCATGTGAATGACAGTGAAGTGTCATTCGTGGGGGTGCCAGTATAGCATAGCAGTTAAGGAGCAGGACTGGTAACGAAAGGTTGTCGGTCCGATTCCCCGCTAAGATACTGCTGTTGTACACTTGGGCAAGGTACTTAACCTCAGCAAATATCCAACTGTATAAATGTATAACGTGTAAAAATTGTAACCTATGTAAGTCGCTTTGCATAAGACTGTCTGCTAAATGCCAATAATTTAATGTAATGTTAAACTCATAGAGATGCTACAGATCCCTTAAAGTTTGCCTATAAGGATGCAAGGCAGGCAGCTGAAATGTTGCTGCCACACAGTGATTAGAATATATAGGACAGCAGTAATAGTCCAGCTAACACCAGCTGATTAACATACTGCAGGTGTGTGGCTCAAAGACAGACACTGCACTGCACCAAAGCAGACAAAAGCAATTACTGCACAAAAGTGGGCCACAGCCATTGGGGGCTGGTGGGGGAAAAAGAGCCCATGAAGGGTGAGGCGTTTCTTAAAGGTCATTCAGCGTGTCTGTATCTCACATCCTGACTGGAGCATTACTACAGAATTCCCTATGGTCAAAATGCTTACCGCACATGTACTGATTATACAGTATGTGTGTATTGTGTAGTTCTTGTTAGCTGTTGCAGACCATTTATGGAAAGGTTTAGGTCAGGGACAGTGAAATGAGTGTAGTCCTTGGTTATTGCTGGGACTTACTCTTGTGAGCAGCATGGTAACACCCCTCTCTTTGACAATCACAAGGCTTTGTGGTCAGAATGAAATTCACCTGCATCTGGACTCTTGAATGTAAACACCCTGATGTCATAAGTGTGGTATCTGAAAATCAGCAGCTTGTCCCCATGCGTTCAGGATTCAGCCACAGTGTCAGTTTCAGTGAGTAGATTTGTCTCATATTCCATGTCCACTGTTTACAAAAGCATACAATACAAGTAAACAATCCCCTTCCTTTTATTCCACCCACAGTAACTGGTGGCTCAAATGACTCAAAAGGGGGTATGAGATCTTCAAAAAGTCAAACCAAGGCAAAGAAATGCCCTGGAACTTTAATTAGCGCCTGTGATCTTCAGCAGTGTGCATGCCCTCTGGAAAAGTGCAAACAGAAGGGTTCCAGTGTGCTCTCGTTCTCTCAGTATGAGAACGACAGTGTGAATAGAACTGGCATCACCCAGTGTGCTTCAGCACATCCCAACTCACACATACACACACCATGAACCCAACACACACAGGCACACACAGACACACATACACACGCGCACACACACATGAACAGGTGCAGTTGGGAAACTAAACACATACCATTCTCTCACTTCAGGGAGCCCAAGTCCCCGAGGTGGGGCTAGCATCACTGAAAGGGAGGGGGTGCTGAAATGTGCAATGCGCTGTGCTTAGAAGAAATCTGTGCAATTGGATATAATCCAGGAAAAAGGCATGTATTTTTAGAAATTACTAATTGGCTTCATGAAGTCTCACATTCCCATCTTTAGAGGAATCCATGCCGGGCAAAATCGGCATCCCCTTTCAAAATTACACCCCCATTATATCAGTTCAAAGGTGCTCTGAAATGCTTTCAGCTTCTCTGCTTCCAAAACGTGTTTACCAAAGTTGCTACTTGGATTTTAAGTCATTTAAACAACATAAAAGTCTCTGATCTTGCTTCCTGTACCCCCTGCCTCGCCGTTCGGAAGATCCTCTCCATGGCATGTGGAAAAATATGGGAGAGCTGACAAAGTGCATAAACCAAAGTGAAGTACTTCTTTCATCTAGGACAACAACAGTCATTAGGACACATTGTGACATATGGAAATTTATGTTAGTGTCTGCAAAAATACACTCTCATGAGCGTGAGATGGACAGTCTAAAAAGTGCCCACTATACCACTGATTGTTCTGAGCCTGTTTTTCATTGATTTGCATGATTAACAAGTGGCAGTTTAAATAAGGATAATGCATTTTTGGCTGATGTTTTGACATTATCTCTGAATATTTAACATCACATTATTTTAACTGTAACAAAGACACTGGGTTACACTAAATGATTTTGATTTGAAGAAACAGATTAGAGATCAGTCTTTCTCCCAATGTTTATGTAAAATATTCATGTGCAGAAAGGGAAGACCACCACATTTTACACAGTTTACACAAATGTGTTCTCTGTGGATTAAACAGGGATCACTAAATTTGTAGATTAAATTGCATGCAAGATATTAAAAATAGATTCAAACCAATTTTATTTTCCAAAGTGCAAGCTCATGACCCTCCACTTGCCCAAAGAGTATAAATGACCCTGCAGTTTAGTGACCAGAGGCCTTCCAGACAAGACTCACTGCTTTAGTTTGGGGTATGAATGGATGAGTCTGATCCATTATTAGTTTAGGTGTGTGGACCATAGATGCGTGCAGTGCAGACATCATAGCTAATAACTTTGATTCCTGCAGCAAGCAACATCCTTCTCCAATACTCAGTTTAATTAATGTTCTCTGAGCTTTTAATCTTCACACACTTCGAGCAGCAGCCATTTTACACAAACTTTGATGAATTATTAATTAACATCAAGTTCCTGTTTCTTAATTGGATAAAGTGATATAAAACCCTAGCGGTATCAAATGGCTAGCCCTGACCCAAAGTCAAATTTAGAACTGTTTTATATTTAAACCTACATTCATACACGCCATAATTTCATGTCATTAAATAGGGATATTGGATTTCCAAAATATGCGTTGTACGTTACTGCAGATAGGTGTGGCATAATATTTTTTACTTAATAGAACGCAATGCAGCGTAGCTGCTGTGAGTGAATAAACATCATGCTGAGGTAAAGTCTGCAGGGGATGATTATCTGGCCTTGTCCTGAGGTTATTGTTAATCCTTACCCTTTTCCCCCTCTCTCCACAGGGCCCCATTCGCAATGGGACAGTCCCGTGCCTGTCTCTCCAGTTCGGCCCCGGTCTCAAAGGTGGTCCCCAGCTCCCCCGGGTCGGCCGGGCCCTCCAGTCCAGTGCTCCTGGGGTCCGCGACTCGCCCCATCCCTCCGCTGGCCAACGCCTCCTCGTCCCCGCCACTGCAGCCTGCAGCCATGCACCTGAAGAACTGCCTGCGTGTCTCCGGCCAGCAGGCGACCGGCCAGGCCCGCGCCTCCATGCAGCTGGGTGAGTTCAGCCCTGGCGCTCCGCGCGTAATGTGAGTTGCAGTCCAGTCGGAGCAAACTGTAGTTCTCCATCACTGGACTGACAGCTGGCCAGGCTCTCATTCTGGGATTTATGAAGTTTATCCATGTTTTCCTCATGTCTTTGCAACCTCTTTTTCAAAGTTCAACTGGAAAACTTTCACAACTTTCTCAATAAGACCAGGAGGGTTTTGTATAGACCGGTGTACAGTATTGTCTCGGAATTACCGTTCCACAGCTCCACTGTGTGAGTTTCTAGTGTAGCTGTAAATGTTCCCTTGGGGCAGCCTCTGAGGGGTCTCTTTGGGAACAGTGTTGATAATAACCTTATTTGTTCCCAGCATGTGTGTGAGTGTGACATCAGGCAGAGGTTGACTTATGGTGGTATAATGGTAGACTCCAGCATTTCAAGTCCTCCTTCACTCCCACTTGTTTAATTAAGCGCATATGGGAACATAGCAATAGCAGCCCTGGAGAGTTGCAGTAAGTCATTTTTTGTCTAATAATGCTCCATGTGAGCATCAGTGCAACAGTAAAATGTTGCACTGATTGGAGCAGGAAAGAGTAAGTAGAGCAAGCCCCATTGGTCAGATCTACAATACCAGTCAAAAGATTGGACACACATACTCATAGAAGGATTTTTCTTTATCTTTGCTATTTTCCACCTTTTAGAATAATAGTAAAAACATCACAACTATGAAATAACACAAATGGAATTATGCAGTGACCAAAAAAGTGTTGAACAAATCAGATCTGTCTGATTTTAGATTCTTCTTTAGATTTTAGATTCTTTAAAATATTTTTTTTTTTGGAAAAAAAAATCATACATAGGCATCAATGTCACTATTTATATATGTCTAATAAATACATTTCAAGCATTTAAGCATAAGTCTTTAGATCAGAATATCTTTGAATGCATGTTTCCCATTACCTTAATCAGATGTGTCCAAACTTTTGACTGGTATTGTATGTCTGGCTGACAGAAAAAGGAATGAACAGAGCAAATGGAATGCACTTCTGGAAATATCAAAATCATCAATGCCACAAGGACCATTGTACTTACTTTCTACATTGGAATGTCTTATAAATGACGTGGTCATCATTAAAATATTTAATGACATCACCATTTTATGAAAGGTTATTGCTGAATCCTGAACTGTTACCCTTTAGTATCTGGTTACACCTGCATTATAAACATTTTTCAGTTACTGTGATGTATCTTGACACAGCAGCATATTATGTTTGTAAAAATGTTAAGCAGGTCCACCAGTAGTTGTCATGCAGTGTTAAAAATAGCAGCACATCTGCAAAGAATGAAGTCACTTTGATCCTCAGTATATCTGAGTTATTGTGATGGTATCTCCACAGTCCTCACTGAATCTGGTCATACTGAACAGGTTAGTGTCTGGAAAAATGCTCACAGTGAATGTTGATTTTTTAAAAATATTATATAATTTTTATGTATTCACAAAAGTAAAGGTGTGTGTATTATGGTAACCTTAAGTTTCATTGTAGTGGTTTGCTTGGGGCAAAGTAATGATGAAGCCAACAACAACAATTTGACTACTCAAAAAACATAGTTTTCACAGTGTGGTTTGAATTAAATATCACTGTGCTTCATGTTGAGAAAAGGAAGCACTCTCACTTTTTTAAGACTAAACTTTCTCCTCAGACCAGATTTAATTCTCATGAATGACTATTAGTGTACATGTCCACAACTGAGCTTATGAACACAGTCCCTATATTATAACACATAAACCATGTAGTATGAATGCCAGGATGCTGTCCTGTAGCCTGACTGGTTTATTTGTAATGACACATGACACGATAATACTAAAGTTAGGACAGCTACAGCTGCCTTGTGTAATTGTAAACCTGGCAGGAGAGTTAAAGGGAGATATTGTGCATGGCTCAGCAAGGTTGTCAGACACTCTTACCATGTCTATGCTGATGCATATGTTTCATGTAAATTCACATTGAGCCAGTCCGAATGTGACGACTGATACATGTCAAATGTTAGGAAAAGTTCCGTCTGTGTATGTGCTGGCTCAGCCCTCCAGAGCTTTTCTGAGTGATCCGTATGAAGGAGTGATGAGCAGAAATCCCTGCTGTCTGGTTGACATCTGTGTCGCTCTTCTCCTTCTCCTTGGTGACAGTGCACAGTCCTCCCGCTGGCAGCCTGGAGCGCCCCACTGTAGCGGTCCCCCCTCTGCGCCCCCATAGCTCCCCAACCCGCTCCCCGGGCCCCTCTGCGCGCCCGTTCTCCATGGTGTCTCCCCAGCACCCGTCCCTGACCCCTGCCATTCCCCTCACCTCCGCTGCCGCGGCCATCACCCCGCCGAACGTCAGCGCCGCTCACCTCAACGGCGAGGTGCTGGCCAGCCCGCTGCAGCCCACCTCGCCTGCCCACCCCCAAGGTGCCGTGGCTAGCCTGCCCAAAATGGAGGAAAGGAAATCTGAAAAGGTGTGTCCTCATTTCCTGTTTCTCTTCTGCCAATGCCAATTCCTGCACCTCTGTCTGCACTTCCTGTCCCTGTGTGCCTGTACTGTACTAGTGACTGATATATGGTAGTATACTTGGCTTCCCTTGTCTAGTCAGGTTGCAGAGGTTAACTTAGGGTAGGGCTTGAATAGTTTTATGCTCACACTTACTGGTCTGTGAGTTTAGTTGGCCTGGTCTGACACATTCAACTACAACTTGAATGAATACGTGTACTGTTGTGCTGGAAGTCGCTCTGGATAAGAGCGTCTGCTAAATGAATGTAATGTAATGTACTTCTTACGTCTATCTGGTTGCCCTGCTTGTCTCTGTGTATCTATTCTTCCTGTCTGTCTGTGCTCAAGCCATAGAATTATGAACACAGTTGCACTAATTTGTCCTCATATTAGCACATTTTTCTCAATCCCGACAGTGCTGTCTGGGGCACTGATTTGAATACATGTTATGTGTTCTCAAGAATAAGAGCTTCAGGCAGATTAGACTCATTATACAAATAAGGCAATTTCCTATGCTGGTGAAACTCATTGTGTCTTAGTTTCCTAGACAGTGGCTCTCATGACATGTGAGGTGTATTTGTATCTGCTTCAGCAGGCTTCTATTTAGCATCAGTACCTTTTGTTATAATCATTATTGGAGGAGTTTCTTTGTTCTTACTGTGCCCCACCCTCATCAACTGACACAGAATGTTCAAAGAAGTGAAAACTAGTTCAAGCACATGTGATAAACTTTTTCTAGAGTGACATCCCAATGTCCTGATTTTTTGAACGCTCTGGTTTTAAAGCATATCTTCTCAGCAAAGTGTCTGTTGTGTTTACTGTACGTTGCCTCAACTGTGCCTTGAGCTCAAGCATATTAATGCAGCTGACTGTTATCAGTGGGTTGAGTTGCCCTCATTGTGTCTTTACCGTAGGTGTCCCACTGTTTTCTGTCACTTGCAAATCACCCATATTCAGCAGTCTGCCATTGCGTAGAATGTACGCGAATCTGAAACTGCTGGATATAAAATCTCAGCTGCAGAGCTAACGTATGATTTGTCTGCTGCAGCCAGATTTCACAGGCGTGATGTTATGGATTTGCTACTGTGTGTGAAGGGTCATCCATTCATCTCAATTACCATGCCTCATCCTCACAAGCGATGGCAGACTGAAATAGAGAATCGTCTTTTACATGGTTTTTAATGAGTATCGAGCTTGCCAGTTCAAACAAATCGTCCGTCAACAGCTTTTTTTTAACTTTGTTTGATTAGATGCATTGCACATAATTTGAATCACAGCAAGAGGATTTGAAAGATTTCAGAACTTGCTTTTAGCTTATTTAAAAAAGTTTGTTCTTAAGACTAAAAATGATGGTGTGAAGTGAAGAAAAGTTATTTTAATCTAATACATGGTGCACGTGAGTATTACATTATTGGCATTTAGCAGATACTCTTATCCAGAGCAACTTAGATTACATAGATTACAATTTTTATGTTACCCATTTATACAGCTGGACATTTACTGAGGTAATTCGATGTGAAGTACCTTGCCCAAGGGCACAACAGCAGTGCTCCAGCAGGGAATGAAACCGGCAACCTTTCGGTTATTTGTCCCGCTCCTTATCACTATGCTACATTGCCGCCCACAGTATGAATAGTGAAGGATGTACTTTCAAAAACATTTAATTCCTGATTTTTTTGCCCCTGTCATTGCCTTTTTGGTTTTTTGATGGTTTCTTGTGTCTGTCATTGCTCTCCTGACAGATTGTTTTACCATGTAAACATCTGATCTTTCCTATCATGCTCTTGAGCTGCAATTTTGAGCAATGCCAGCAGATGAGAAAAAAAGCTTGTGGATTGATTAATTTACAACACAACTAAAAAACAAAATTCTACTTACTCGGAAGAAGCAAAATACAAGACATGTGTTTGTTGTTGTTAATAGCATTGATTAATAGAGTTAGTACCATGAGTTTTTTTACCATGAGTGTTACTGAGGGGTGATCCAATCTTTCTTTTTAACTAGTCACAAGCCAGTGCTGATTACGTATCACTCTCATACTAGATACCATAATGGAACACGACTGGTTTGTGAAGGCTAGTTTTTACTTGAACAAAGATTAAAGAAGCCAACATGGTGAAATAAGGATTCCAACATCTTTGCAGTATGTGAACCAGAGATTTCAGTTCACATCAGATGGCAGGCATTGTGAAATTGCTCCGTACTCGCATACATTTTTTTTTATACTGTACTGTAAATCCATTTTCATTGCTTTCATCAGGAATCGTTGACAAAAATGTTTGAAAACTGAATTATTCTCTTACCGTAGGTGAAGGCCCGTGGCAGAATTTATCATAAATTGTTGGCAGGTATTGAGAGTATGCTTTGGCTGCTGCTATGCATTCTGGATGCCCTGACAAGCTGTATTACACTAATCCTTTTCCATTGTCCTCATCTGATCACATTCCTGATGGTCTGGCTTAACGTGCGCTTCCCCAGGTGAACAAATGCCTACTTGCCATGTTGTGTATCTCTCGTGGAGTTATGTCATTCTGACATTGCCTGCCATTTTCTGTATTTTTTCTTGAGACTTGAGCCATTTTGACAACAGTCTGAGACTGGTGATGACATCAGCGTATTAGTCATATCAGTCAGTTCCTCCGCATTCAGTGCAGTAATATGGGAATACATACTCTTTAGGGAAAGTTACAGTATGCTTGTGACATTTTTGATAAAAAAAAAATCATCAGCAAAAATATAGTAGCCAGCAGCAGGAAGATGGGGCTGTGAAAAGGAGTGCACAGACAAGGTAGGCTCTGCCTCGGCTGTTGTCAGCCTGTCTGGCAGATTTCTCAGTGTTGATTATTCACAGAGAATAAGCTCAACCTCACCTCCAGCACCAGCATCCAACAACAATAATAATAAGTCAAGGTTGTGGCCTGTAAGCCGTGGCAGAAAGGCAGTTGTTTTGGGGGGGTGCGCAGTAGCAGAGGTAAGCTTGTTTTTGGGGCAGTGGCAAAAGTGAGTTTTTGAGATACGCATTGGCATGTTTGTTGTTGGGATCTGCAGTAGTATATGTAAGGATGTTTTCCTGGTAGGGGCTTGGCTTCCAGCAGCAGATAGAAATGGTGCGTGTGGTGTGCTATTGTATGTATGTGGTTTCCAAAGAATCACAAGAAAAACCCCACTCCATCACTGAGGAGACACAAGGTCATTTACAGGGAACAGCTTGAGACATGATCTCCTGGGACAGACTGACACACTGATAGATGCTTTCCCCTACCCAAAGGCAGAGAGCCAGTCTGTGACACTTTTCCACAGTAGTAATTATACGGGTCGTAAACCTGTACAGAGTGTGTATCTCTGATTGTCCTGGGTGCAATATACAGCCTGCTTGTTTATTCATTGCTGTGTTAAGTGTAAATTACAGGCATGATTTAACTATATGTTTAATACATATTCATTGGAATCCTCTAGGCTGAATTAATGATACAATTATATTTTTATTGAATGAGTGCTGTATAAATTCTAAAAATAAGATCAACTGTTTGGCAACCATACATAGGAAGCATAAGTGATGTTTGAACTGTAATTCCTGGGTTGCAAAAAAAAAAGAAAACAACCCCACAAGGTGCAGTACATTCTATGGGAAAATATGTCTGCAATATTACATCCTGCCGAGTTACCACAGAATTACACTGTATGTCAAAGATCAGCGACACTCTCCACTGACTTAAATTGACAAATGAGGTGAGGTGCACCAGGAGGCTGGCTTGAAGGCAAAGACATGCTAGCTGTTTAACAGCCCTTTTCTTAGACCCTTACAAAGCCTAACTGTTTAACAAGTGTAGCTAGGGATTTCTGTCCCTAATCAATCAAGCCCAACTACTGACAGAGGCCTGTATGGTTTGCATTAACACAGAGCATCACAAGATACCTGCTATTAACACACTTTGCCCTGCTTAGAAATGGGACAGCTGACAGGGTGAGAGAGGAAGAACTTACTGTTATTTTCCATTCCCAACAGCGTAATGCTTCTAAAGATAAATGTTGGTTGTCCTCCCAGATATCCCCTTGAACACACGACACACAGGCAGTCTCTGTTTCTATGTTTGTGTTGTGTTTGTCTTTGGAGCCATGCCTTTGTCTCACCTGCTTCTTCTCTTGGTGCCTGTGTCCTCATTTTATGACATTCCGTATAATTCAAACTGTTACAGTTAACAGTAAGTTGCTTGTGTGTTTTAAGCCCCCCTGTGGTCAGCCTGTGAACTGCACAGGAGACTGTCTGGGGGTGCTCAGCTAAGTTGAAGCCTTCTCAGATGTCAATTGGGTGGCTTTCAAGGGTAAAGGCAGACAGTGCTTGTAGCAATGCTGGTTGCGTAAACTCACAGTAATACTCCACAAAACAAGAAAACTGGTCCATTACCAGGAGGAGGGTGTTAAAGGAGTCAGTGTCCCTCGTATGATTGAATTACTGATGTTATGCATAGCTCTTGTTTTTCCCCAAAATGAGGCATTAGTGCTGAATTTCGTATGCAGGGTCCTTTGTTATTTTAACTGAGCCCTTACATGATGATGTCACATGAGGTGTAATGCGTTTTGCCTCTGAAAATAATTTGAGAGAACACAATATTTTTATCAATGAGCATCTGAGTTCTGTTCTTACCTCTTAATTTCTGCAGATATAATTTGTGTGTGAATGCGTGTTGTCCTTCTGTGTGTGTGTCCAATTGTGTGTAATTACATGTTGTTTTGCATGTTTGTGTCTGAAATTACATGTTTTCTTTGAGTATGTGTGTGTTTCTTCTCTCCACAGAAAGAGAAGAAGAGCGGAGGCCTCCTGAAGCTGCTCTCGGGCGCGGCAGCGAAGAAGAAGTCCCGCTCCCCTCCGTCGGTGTCCCCCACCCACGAGCCCCAGCCGCAGGCGGCCGCCGAGGCCCTGGTGCACGGAGCCGTGGGGCCCGAGCTGCACTCCATATCCAGCCACGGCCGGGCAGGGTCCTGCCCCATCGAGAGCGAGATGCAGGGGGCCATGGGCATGGAGCCCCTGCACAGGAAGTCCGGGTCCTTGGACCTCAACTTCTCAGTGTCGCCCCCGGCGCGCCAGCCCTGTGCCTCCCTGCTCGCGTTCCGCCCTGAGCCCAAACCCTTGTCCCGAGAGAGGTACGTGATTTACTGCCCACAAATGCGGCTTACTGTTTTTTTTCATACACTTTTCTGTTTGTCTTGTTGTTGACGCAGTGCCCATTTGAAAGCGATTGACACCAGGAGTCGTACTTGGATCAGAGCTGTGAAAACAGTCTAAATAGGATATATATTTGTGCAAAACATGAAACATCCTGGATGTGGGCATTGGCAGAGGAAATATATTTCACTAAATTAAAATGACTAAGAAAATTGCTTATAGCACTATATTATTTGCATCAGAAGAAGTGTGAGGGAGGAAAGGCCCCCCATGGTGCAGTGCTGTGTTTTGATGTGGAGATCACACTCAGAATCTTTAATTCCATTCCTCCTGCACAAAACATCTCCAGCAATCATTTTGAGTCAGATTAAGCCAACACTCTCCGCGTTCCTTCAGTCCAGTCTGAGCTGTGGAGGTATTTAAAGTGACAGCATCCTTTGCCACGTGCACGCACACACCCACAGACACTTTAATATAGTCCAAAACATTGGTAGGTAGCTAGTTATAGACTTGACTGATCCATCAGTCACCATTTGCAGAGCTGCTGTGTAGAAATATGAGCAAAGTGATTCTTGATTTTCCTCTCCCTACATAGAAGCATGCATTGTCTTTGTAGTGACCTTATGAGCTCTCTGTGTGTTCTTACCTCACATGTGCACATACCCAGTTTTTTCACCTCTGAGCCATGTTCTCATACTCTTATTCCATACCTAAAACGCATGAATAATTTGGCAGTTTCCCGGTAATGCAGCTGGCTCCTCTGGAGCTGTATTCCACAGGAAAACAGCATGAGGAGGATCGAACACGGGGTCTCCGCCCAATGTTTGTCAGGCTGTCTTTCTGTAACGAGAGGTAGTCCAGGACCTGAGGAAGCACCCCTGGGCCAGGGAGAAATATAATAACTGCAGAGCTGCATCCTCCCTGTGCTCTCTCAGCTGACTGCCTCTGTCTGTGCCTCTAATGCAGAGGAATCATGGCAGCCCACATCCCTCAGTGCACTGAGCTCCCGGCCTTCCACGGCAGGTCTCTGTTCCAATGCGGCACCGCTCCCTGAGAGTCAGCCAGGTTTTTAATTCCAATTAGCACCCCTCAACATTTTTGGAAGTCTCAATATGACATGCTCAGAGGAGTTCCCACCCTGAAATAGCCACAGCCAACATGGAGGACGGAGCTGTGTACAAAGACTTTTACCCAAAATCTTGGTGCAGTCTTTCAGAGAAAAGGGTTAGGCCTTATCATTAGAGGAGCATAGAGGCACCCCCCTGAGAGGAACATATTGATGTAAACATTCACAATAGCACTTGCAGCATTGACATGGAAAACACCTTATTTCTAAGTTAAGTAGCATTCAGTAAGCTTTACACAGCAAATTGTTCTACTGGGGAAGCTAAAGCGAGCTATCATTTTATCACAGTATTGAACTGGTATTGCCCCAGTGAGAGCCTGGCACAGCATTTGAGTAGCTATCTGTTTCAAACAGGGCAACAGTAATCCAGTCTGGATGTTAGTACCGATAGTCTCTGAAAAAGCCAGTAAGCTCAGTGCTCTGATTCC
This sequence comes from Megalops cyprinoides, assembly GCF_013368585.1. Classification (NCBI taxonomy): domain Eukaryota; kingdom Metazoa; phylum Chordata; class Actinopteri; order Elopiformes; family Megalopidae; genus Megalops; species Megalops cyprinoides. The sequence goes on from NC_050596.1 coordinate 14,544,559, forward strand.
AAAAATAAAAATAGCACACTATCTACACCACATTGTTCTCGAAAGTAAACTCTGCAACTGTCTGTGCCCTGACACACCACATGAGTGTTGAAATCAAGGTGTGGGACTCCACTGCTGTACTGTAAACTCAGCAGGTGACAAAAAAGAGAAAAAACTGAAAATAAATCTTCCGCATAGGCATTTAATCTAAACTTCACAGTTCTCTCATTTAGGTTTAGTGTACATGGGTCTTATTTCTGTTCTCAGACAAAAATGAAAACTATAATAGGGAATCAAGTGAAGGAAAGTAACAGAAAAATCAAACAATTATCAAACAAAGACTTAATTTGCAGTGTTTCCAGTCAAACAAATTTTCAAGTCAAGATGAAGGAATTTAAAACAAATGTGTGAGGAGCACACTGGCTAGTGCAGTGGGACACTGTGTCCCTCAACACCTGTGACAGTGTTGCAGTTCACAAGCAAACAGCGCATTACTTTGGAATCTTTCCCTACAGTTTGGGCTGTCACGTTTGTGAGGAGAAATGATCAATTCAGTTTCCTTTCACTTTGAAAGCAGAAGATTGAATGTAGCTGGTCAGTGCAGCGATATTGCCTCAATTTCGCAAGAGCCGCTACAGGCTTTCCTGAGCCATTACAGGGACACAATTCATTCCCCACCATAGAAAATCAATTCAGAAATGACATGCACCATTTAGCTACTGTATCCATTCTTAGTCACCTCTGTCACACATGGCAATTCTGCGCAGTTGTGTGAATAAGAGTTCTATGATGATCGTCTTTGTATAGTGGGCTGGCCTGCAGTCCTTTGTTAGTCTGTTATGCATGAAGTCAATATACATTTTAGAGGAGGGGTTTGGTAACTTGTCACTGATTGGATGTGTAAGAATTCTGCTAAATACAATTTTTGTTATAACAGAATGTATTTGGCAGAGATACAGTACTAGTAAAAAGTTTGGACACACCTGATGGGGATAATGGGAAACATGCATTCAAAGATATTCTGATATGCTTGAATGCTTGGAATTTGTTTCTTAAGCAAATATAAATCGTGAAGTTGATGCCTATGTATGAAATTCTTTCCAAAAAATTTTATTAAAAATATTTTTGAAGAATCGAAAATGTAAGATCATTTTGATTTGGTCACTGCATTTCTGCATCACTGCAATTCTGATGGCTTTACTATTATTCTAAAATGTGAAAAATAGTAAAAATAAAGAAAGAAGAGTGTGTCCAAACATTTGACTGGTACTGTATTTCAACAGATTGGTTTACTAACAATGGAGGTTGTGACAACACGGTGAACGAAACTGAGTGACCTGGCTGTAGAGTATCATTAATAGGATTGGAAGAGCTGAGGAATGGTTATTGTGCATCAGGAAAGATATGTAAAATTCTGGCTTTCAGTGGTACTTGCACTGCAGGTGGGTGTGATCAGCTTGTTAGGGGGATTTCAGAAAGACAGTATGTGTTTGTCAGTGTGATTTATGGATGATTCCCTCTGTGCTGTCCATGAGAGACTGGGAGACTTTGGGCCCAGACAGTGACACATGCTGTGCTCACACTATGAGATGACATATCCGCATTCACTGTCAAAAAGTGAAGCCTCACTTAAAATAATTCCACTGGGCAAAGATGGTGGAGACAATACAGTGCAACTAACACAAGGCCCACTGGCTCGTGGAAACTGTCTCGCTTATCCTCATTTTGATGTTTGTTGTAAAAAATAAAATGAAGGATTTGTCTGCTTTCACAGAAAGGAACTGTAAATCCAGAACATCAAAGGCTCAAAGTTTCTGCTTGTATTCTACAGGACACTTGAATAAAGAAAAAAAAACATAAATCAAGAGAACATCAGAATTTTATTTTGTTTCATAGATGTGGATTACATTTAGCTTTATGGCCTCTCTCCAAAGTCGTGTGGGTCCTCATGGTCCTGTGTCCCTCTCCTCAGGTATCGCGTGGTGGTGTCCTACCCCCCTCAGAGTGAGGCAGAGATCGAGCTGAAGGAGGGCGATATTGTCTTTGTGCACAAAAAGCGGGAGGACGGCTGGTACAAAGGCACCCTCCAGCGCACCGGGCGCACCGGCCTGTTTCCCGGCAGCTTTGTGGAGAGCTTCTGAGGGGGAAAGACTCGGTGCAGAGGCAGCCGCAGGACTGCCCCAGGAGAGGGCCTTTTCTAAACAGGCACTCAGAGGACAGCCCCCAAGAGACGGCATTTTCTAAACGATTGCTCAGACAAAGCGCCAAGACTGGGCCTTCTCCAGGCTCCTCGTGAGTGCTCATTGGTAACAACATGGAGAGGACTTTAGCCCATTTGTATGAATATACCTTGAATATACCATCAGAAGAGGGGTGTTTCTGTATGGGCACACATGTGGCACACATGTGGCCCCATTGGTGTCCCCACATTACTAACCTCAGATGATTGGCATCATAGCACAGGGAGCACAAACAGATAAGAAGAGGAAAATCCTAATCATTCACTGCCAGTGTTAGTGATGTTACTTTCCCTCAAAGAAGAAAGCACAGAGAGGTCTTTAATGCTGACTGCAGTCAAATTCACCATCATAGACAGATGCATACAAATGAGCCCAGACTGGTACGGAAAGAAGGGGTATGTCACCGATCCCCCAGAATCCCCCACCCCCACCCCCAGCTCACACAGAGGCCTGGCTCCAGCAGTGCCTTCCATCCCAGAGCTGCCGACACCAGAACCAGCATCCCACCATGGCACCCAGGACCGCCTGACCTCTGCTCTCCTGAGGGACCGCTGAAGCTTTTGCAAATGTAGTGCTTTTTGTCATCTCTATTTTACTGTAAGTTATTATGAAACAGCTGCAGTGAACTGTATGGAAGCTGCCTGCATGGGTCACAGAGGAGACTAGGTCAGTGTTACTTATGGGTTCGTATCCCAGCCAAACCAGAGTGCACTATAGGCAAATGTCTCACAGTAAAGGTAGAGGGGAGCTCATGAGAGGCCTGGGGAGGTCTGCACTTAAATGCAGTGCTGCAGAATATTGCCTCGTTATGTAGGAGGTTTGGATTTTTGCACATGAGAGGACTGGCATTGATATGTTTACCTCCTTGTTGGTACAGTACATTGTGACTATAGTCAAGTCTGGGTGTAATATATAAGCACATCTTCAGTTCATGAAGAACATCTAGCCAACATGACAGCTGTTCCCCAGGGGAAAAAAATCACTCATTGCTAGAAAGTTAATATAGCACACTTTAAAGCACAATTTCTATTTTACCCATAATGCTTGAATTTTTCATCAGCTAAACCTGACTGTTTACAAATACAATTGCTTATTCTGGGTCAGGAGTACATTTTGAATACAGGCTACATTTTAAATGGATGAACTTTGGATTTGTGAACACTCTGATCATAATATATACTGGCTGGCAAGTGGCATTTTTCAACTTCGTACAAGTACTGTACTATAGTACTGTAGTATAGTACTTCTAAAATCAATCATATTCAATAAGCTTGGATGGGATGTGACTGATGGAATGATTTTGTGTCATAATAGTAGACATTAAAAAAAAAAAATCAACTTGCTAATAATTTGCTCAATAGTGATACACATTTCTGTGGCAACACTGTGACAAAAAATCCAAATTCATTTTCATCAGCAAACGAGTTATTTTGCTGTGAATATCTGATACAGTTCCTATATCTTGCACAGAAGATTGTAGCGGTGAAGAGACGGTGCTGTAAATTACCTTTACCTAGTTTATCTAATTATGCTTTAAAAAGGCTGCGCAGACTTCACCATGCACAAATCGAGAAGGGCAGAAGGGAGAGGGATAGAACCCATGTGTCTTATAGATGCTATGAAATAGTCATCCATTTTGGTGCTCCTATATTGTTCTCATTAATGCTTGTTATAAAAGCGTGTCTTGAAGAGCCACGTCATAAAACATCTGGAAGTTTCTTTGATGCTTGTTTTATTCTGGTTCCTACAATTTCTCTCTGAGGGAAGGACCTCTGTGGACCCACAGCCTTTGTCCAGAGGTGTGAAGACTGGTGAGGTTTGAGTGTTTGCACAGCGGAAGCAACTGGTGCCAAAAGCACATTCTTGCTATTCTAGGCTTCCCAATGTAGGGTGGACAAGAGTAGTGTTTGGCAGAAGCACAAGGAGCAGCTCTCCTTGTTAAGGACACATGACTACATTGTCACATCGGTATCTGTGTGTTAAAATATAAAGTCAAAGAACCTCAAATCAGTCAACTGTGAATGGTGTAAAACTATACAATAGTTCTTGTACTGGAGAGCAGAAAAGGGATTAAAAGTAAACGTGGTATATTATTATTGTATATTATGGTATATCATTATATTAGTATAATATAATGGAACAGAGACTCGACTCCTTCCATCGTCTGTCCAAACTTAAGTAAGTAATAGATAGACACACAGGAGCATTTGACCTCATGGTCAGTATTGCCTACTCCATGGAAACATTAACCAGGGGCACTGTGATTGATACCCTAGCCTTGGGATACAGGCCTTGAACAAAACTTATTCCCAGCCTACCTGGTAATAGCTCTTCATTAGGCTTATGAGCAGAGAGGGAGTTGAACCTCTCCCATTCAGGGCCTCATAGGTAATGACACAGCAAGCTGGTGCAGGAAAGGCATTGACAGATTTATGGGTCCTCCTGAAGGCAGTGTGGGCCTCTATCCCTCTCTGTGTTTAGAGTCATGCTCCACATCTATGAGGTTTCAGGTCTCAGGTTTCTGTAGCTGGTCTGAGGTGCTGGGCTCTTCTGTTCCATCCCAGCATCCTTCACTTTGTGTTGAATGAAGACAGAGAGCAAGGCCTTGATTTTATTTAAAGCAGATCTGTTGAAAGACTTTTTTGTGCGTCTATATCCAATTCCTGTGTGTTTTCTTTTGACACTATGATTAGGGCCAAGCCCAGGGCCGTGGATTTGTCGTTCTGCTGGTTGAAGTAAAGCACAACCTCATCTCTACATGTAAGAGGCAGCACTTCCTCATGTTGACCCAGGCAGGGGGGGAGAGCACTGCAGCTGTCTACCATCTTGGTATTACTGTTCTCCTGCATCCTCTATGGGGCCGTGCCCCTTTCAGGACGTTGCGCGCTGGTGACAAGCTTGCGCGTGCTCTGCTGAGAAAGGGTTAACTGAACATCAAAGATGTGCATAATTATTGGTAGTACTTTTACATTATTGATAAAAATCTCTATTGTGGCATTGTATTTTGGCAAGATGCTGAGGCTCAGCCCTCTGGGGAATGGCTTCTCAGTGCTGGTATTCTTGCATTTGGCCTTGTGTTCATTTTCTTGCCATTTTGTATTAACAACCTGTGGTTTGTTTGTTTTGGGTTGTTGTTTTTTTTTTTTCAGTCAAGCGCATTTTAGCAATAAATGCCTTCCTTTTAAAATGTAGTACTGAGTCGTCTTCACTCTATCCCTCCATGTACATTACATTACATTACATGCATTTAGCAGACGCTCTTATCCAGAGCGACTTCCATCACAACAATGCAAAGTGTATCCATTCAATTTATACCAACAACTGTGTCAGACCAGGCTCACAACATTCCCAGACCAGTGAGTGTGAGCATAAAACTATGCAAGCAAGGACAACCACAACTACTGCACTAACATAGATTGTTAGTCATTTGCAATTCTGTTTTTGAGATTATTAAAACATTATTTTGATAGAACTTCAGAAACACAAAAAAAAAAAATCAGCTTAGCTAGGGTCCTTAGTGTGCTTTGAGACCTGTGAAATACTGAAGTGTTATAATTTCCAGCTTCTCTGAGTCACATGTTTTCTGAAAATTTCACGTGTCAGTTAAGGTTAGGGTGATGGTAGGGAAATGTAGTCAACCTACAGACTGTGGGTAATGAGGAGAGTATATTTAGAATGTAACATTTATACTTCCAAGTTATTTTTATGAACAACAGCATCTCTAGAACTGTCCTCATCTTTCACATCTGAAAGAGTTTGTTAATCTTAAGAATGCTTGGTGAATGAATTTAAGAATGAATGGTGCTATTCCCCACTTCCCTATCTATTCTCATTATGAATTAGCCAAGCTGGACTGGAAATCTCTCCACTTGTTGCTGTTAGCTCTGGCTTTGGTTGTTTGCTGCCAGTTTCATCAGTGTTAGGGGTTTGAGTCATTGGTCAGTCTAATCATACCTCTTTTTCAGTATATCTGTCACATTTTCATTATCTGTAGATGCATTGTTGGGACTGGGGGCAGTTGTGGACGTGTAGGACCAAGGCAGGTTTTGACTAATCCTGGAGAGATGTTTAGGTCAGGTGACAGACAACCCTCTCAACCCCCAATGGGGGTCTCCTCGAGAATCTTCAGCGCTCAGTGTCTGAAGGGACTGGATGTGTAAGTGGAATTTTAACATTCTCTGCCACAGGCTGTAATGGAAAAATCAAAAGCCGGCCATGCATTGCTGAGGAAGAAACAGTCAAGATTGCTGTCTGGTATAAACAATCTAAATGTAAATACAGCTGATTATTTTTTGGTTCCAATACCCAATGATATTGATTTTGGAGGTGGGTTTAGTGTTTGCCCATTGTGTTTATAGGAATTATAGCATAGGTTGGAGGGAGATTGCTTCCATCTTGGCTCTACTAAATAAACCTGAAGAAGAATCTATTTTTTTTATTTTGCATTTATGGAAACAGCCACCCATTATGTACCGTAGCCTCCGTGTTTATTCATAATTCTGACTAAATAGGATGAACAAACATGCTATCTTGGATACAGTTTTTTGCTTAAAAAGGTCACATTTAAAGTGCCTGTATAAATCACTCACCTTAAAGCACTCTTTAAAACAAAATGTGAAATAACAAATTTACATCAGTAAGTTTATTTCCCTATTTAGTTAGGGGCATGAATAAGTAAGGAGGGCACTTTACTGTTCAAATTGATTTAGAGAGCTGCAGTGGCATTTAGAGAATGCAGGTCTGTTTTCGGTCTCCCTCAAGAGGTCGCAGACTGAGGCAGAGAAAGTCACCCTGACATTGTGGAAATGTTTGGTTCCGGCCATAAAGAGCCGCAGCTCAGGACTGTTACAACCGTAATGAATAAATAAAGTCGGCAGCAGCAACTGATATTGATCAAAATTTTCATGCCTCTGTTGCATTCCGGTTCAGTTTCTCAGGCTGCACTCCAATATGTTGAAAACCTACCTGTTTTACTAAAGGCAACGTGTTTCAAAATACCAAACCTTGGAGGAAAAAAAACAGTTATCCAGTTAAAAAGAACAAACCACCCTGTTATTAATGACACTCATTACAAAGCATTGAAAGCATTCAGCTGAGTTAATGACTGTGTATGGGTGTTATTCTCTTTTCCTACATGAAAACATCATCACACGTTTTACATATTTGCTAAAACTCATGAGATTAGATATGGGATTAGAACCCACAACCCAAGGGACTGCAGTCCAGAGCTCTAACTCCTATTACTTAACCCTATAACACACAGTATCCACTCACATCAGCTATGTAAGCAGATGAGGGGCAGACAGACGGAACTGTAGACTTGTGTGCCAAAAGTTCTATTTCAATATCTTCTGATTCATATGGATGTCAGGTACAAGTTCAAAATGTTCCTAAAATCACTGCCATACATCAAACACGCTGTCCCCCTTTTCCAGCTGACACTTCAAAAGAACTGTCTGATATCTGGCAAACACATCTACAGCTCAAAGTGATAATTAGAGGAAATGTATGGATGAAATATGAAGTGGAGCTCGTTTCTTGTTCATTCGCCTCAAACGTTATGTTTGCTCAGCGCGCATCAGTCTGCCCAGTGAATTTATTCCTTATTTGACTCAGTAAAAATGCATCATTGTTCAGAAAGTGCAAGGACCGAGGAGGCAGAAAAAGAGCAAGTGCAATCCTTTCTGGACTGTTTGAGTTCTCATCCAGGCATCTGTCATTTTTTGGAAGAGGGTGTGAAGCTGTCAGAATATTAAACAGAAGGGACGTTAGCAGTTCTGTCAGTCTGGACTGCACTGAGAAGCTCTCTGATCTCTCCTGCCTGGCTTCTGACTTCAAAGGCTGGCAAGGCCCCTTTCTTTCTACTGCAGGAGAGACAGAGTCATCAGTCACACACAAATGCTCAGTGTCCTCAGGAATATTGGATCAAAATGTGTTTAAAAAGATGTTTAACGAGTTATAAAAAGACATTGCCGATATGTCTTGATTTGTTACAACTAGCAATAGGGTGTTAAAGCAAGAGCGGTGCAATTTTATTATTACTTTTAACTTCATATGAAAGTATAGTAATGCATTAGGAATACTGGAACTCTAACCGCTGTCATAAAAACCCGTGGCAGGGCAGAGAATGAGAATGAAGAGCATCATACAAAGGATTTTGGGTTTTGTTCCAACGTGTTAACTGCTCACAAGCCCCATATTTCCTCCTTGGCCTGTTACCCTGGCAACCAGTCTGCTTCAATTTAGCATCCCCCGAATGTCTTCCGGCCTAAATCTGTTGTAACTGTGGTGTAACCTGGCACTGACTGACAACTGCTTGAAGCATGTTGGACCTCTTTTGAAAAGTCTTGAAATGGACAGCATTGTGTGCATTATTGCCTCACATGAAACTTCCTCTATCTACAGTACAGATGTTCTTAAGGACCAACCACAGCATCACTGCCCTCTGACTCACTTTAGGCCTGCATACAAACATGTTACCTGCTACTACTGCATCTGTTATCTCTACACCGATTTCTCTTTGTCATTTAGTAGGCACCAATGATGGAGCTTTGGGCATATAAAACATGCAGGAAATCACTTTTGGCAAAGCGAATGCAATCCTCTGATACACTCACATGCCAGTTGTGACGATAGTTCACACTCCAAGTCACCCAGTACACCACAGTGAGCTGAGCTCCCACTGGAGGATGGGAGTAGATCACTGATGTTGTCTAACCAACCTGTGGGTGCCAGAAGAGTGACAGGGTACACAGGGAGATAAGCAGCCCCTACCAACATGCCCACCCCTATCAACAAAGCCAATTGGTTCTGCCTCTGTGAGCTCCTGGTTAGGCACCTTCACCTCTACCTAGGACCACTGTTTTAGCTTTGTGAAAGAGGCAGTTGGACATGTGGTTAAACTGGGTAAAGATGTAGCAGAAAACAAAGATGAGTATTTTAATTTAGGTTGGCTTTGTGTATTACTTTGAAATAAGTCAGGTCATGACATTTGCCAGAGGTTAATTTTCAAATTCATACTGACCTTTTCCAGGAAACTTCTTAATAAATATCAAACTCCAATTATAAGACACATTTGAATGGTAATCATGCAGTAATCATGACTTTTTAATTCCACAACTTTGATTTGGCTATTTTATCAGTAGACTAATGGTGATATAATTGAGTTCAGCTGTGCTTGTACTACACAGTTGATGGAATGCCTCTGTGCCTATAATTTGTAATATATGAGAAAGGAGATTAATAAAGTCTACAGCTCACAATGCCCAAGGACTCTCCTGTGGTAAAAGCTGAAATATCATTGGGAAAATAGCTATATAGGCTTTGTTCTTTCCTGAAGTGATTCCACTATAGCATTAAACAAAGAGATCACACCATGGGAGAACAATGATTTACTACCATAATATAAGCACAAGCACGTCGCTTTTTTTGCACTTACTGTATTCCCACCTGATTGGAGTTTTTAGCCTCTTAAATGAAAAACACCTCTTCCGTGCAGAGGTCAGCTGGGTGTCACTCGCGTGAAATGTTCCTTCCATGCAGGGCGGTGAGTCACTTGTTCACTGACGCAACACGTTCAGAGCCCTTTTTAAAGTAAGCTTTTAAGCCATCAGAGTCCCTGTGTATGAGTTATGGGTTTCATTAAAATTAGACGTTATGGTCAATTTTATTATGACACACTGTAGAAAAGTGCTCTTCCATAGATGCACCGGGTATTATAAAAAAAAAATTGATGGCATCTACTTTTACAATGATGAAGCAAAGAACTGACAGGATGACAAGGATTTTTGATCATCATAATATTCTTTCCAGCTAGGAGAGGAAAAAGCACTGCTGTTGAAACAGAAACCTATATGAGGACAATTGTCCCAAAGAAAGAATAATACAGGCAGTTAGCACCACCTGGTGTTTGGGGACCCAGCACATATCCAAAACTGGCTTCCCATTAAAGCTTCATGCAGACAAATGTTGTCAAGGTTTCATTTTGCCAAAACGTAGAACTTGGTTTTAAGATTTACTTTGAATTGCCCTGTCACTAAATTACACATATGAAAGCAACAGATAACCAGGCTAAATAAACAGCTTTTGGTTTCTCTGCTGTTATTGTTGTAACCTGTGACATACATTATGATGTTAAAGGCAACAGATGACAAAATACACCAAGATACAGTGTATACATCAAATCAAAATAATCCATATCCTTTGGACTCAAAGTGAATAAAATGGTAAAAATTAAGGATGCGACCAACCTGTGAATTAACCAACTGTCAGTCACAAGCACACACGTAAATCCTGACCACCGACAAACTTCTCATGGCTTCATGACCATTATTCCCATCTCACACCCATTTATGCAATCTGCAAAAAATACTTCACATGCAGAATGAAACAAGGAATGACAAAAGTTAAGCACTTTTGAGAAATACAAAACTTTATTTTGCCAATTCAAACACACTCATTCCTCACCAACACTGTCTGCTTTCTTAATTACATTACTTAATGTAAGAGTACCAAAATGGAGTTAAAATTATGTTTTGGTGAATCTTTGGTGCATTAGTGTTTGTAAAAAAAAATCTACACTTCAGAACCATCTATTATAGTGGTGTAGATGTGGCTACCAACCATTACCAAACACGCAATATATCTTAAAACACTTTTCATGCAATGTGTCTCCCTTTTAATTGCAGCTGCCGATAAGTACTTCCAAATACTAAAACAAAAGTTAAGGCACGGTGAAGCTTAAAGGCAGCATGTGAAAATACGTATGTACTACAGGTTTCATATCAAAAGTTGCATAGTTTGGTTAAGCTGCTTTTTTTAATAAACACTCTTCAGTGGGTATCCTCCCAACAATGTGCCAAGCCCCTCCATACTGCTGTTTCTACAAGTCCTTTCCAAGCTATGGTACAATAATTGTTGAAAATAAAGGAGAGATTATTTTTTTACACAAGGCTATACAAAGTGTACCAATGTGAAAATCTCTTTCAGGCAGTGGAAGGTAGGCAAATTGGGGGGGGGGGGCTGAGCACACAACAGACAAAGGTACATGATCCAACAGCTGGGAGAAAAATCTCAATCACTTCCATGTCTATGACATATACAAACAAGCTCTCTAATCCTATTAGTGTGATACATTTGACTCCCACAAAGAGAACACGTCAGGTCAGCAATACAACTACGTTGAGGCAGTGGTTTAGAAAGGAATAAGGCATAACAGCATTGTGGTGTATAAAAAAAACTAAATGGTAATAGTGTATATAAACATCTTGGCACAGGACTGCACAAGCAGCAGTCCAGATTAATCCAGACAGCGTACAGAGACTAGTAATTATGTCAAGAGCAGTAAAGGAATGCTATTCTGTGTTCATGGGTCTCCATAGAGGTCAGCGGTCTATGTCCATCGGTGTTTTCTCACATGAACCCAGAGCTAGAGGGGAACAACAGCATCACTTTCAAAACTTTCAATGAAGGTTGCATAGGTTCATAACTTTAAATAAAGGTTTTCACACATCCCCAATGATAGCCCTAATGAGACCCAGTTCAAGGCCCAAGTAAGAGCAACTTCAAGGTTAATATCCATCCAACTGAAAGGCAGACAAGCTTTAATAATTACAAGTGCCTTGTAATTATGTAAAGTGTAAAAATTAAACTTTTGTTAGTGAAAGCAAGTTATTCCTAATAAGAGTCTGGGTTATCCTTGTTTTATCCTCGCAATAGACAGGTCAGTGCCTGTTCAGCTCAAAAAAGTGCCACTAGATTAACAAACAAACCAAAAATGAGAGGATGGCATTAATACGCATTTCTCAATATTTAAGTGTTCACAGTGAAACAGAGGAAATGCTTACTTTTTGCGATCCTTGTCCTTTTTGATGTTGGCATTAGTGTTGAAGGACTGGGCCTGGAGCAGCTCCGTGGCAGCCTTCTTCTTGCTGAAAGTGTTGATCTCGTCCTCCAGCATCTTCCTCTTCTCATCCAGCTTGGTCTTCTCTTCGTGGTGCAGCCTCTTCAGCTGCTCAAATCTGTTCTGTAACTGAGTATCACAAAGCACAGACTGCACTTTCAACACCTGATCACAAGGTGAGTGACACTGACTGCTTTTGAACACAAACGAAGCTTGCTTGCACAGCGTACAATACAATCACAGCTAGCACTCATTTACGTGCTGAGGTAAGGTCAGCTGGACCTGTGAAACTGGGTGTTTTCAACTGTATGGAACAGCGTGTGTGAGAAACGCACCTCTCTTTCTGCTTCCTTCAGCTCCGTCTCCTTCTCTTTCACCCTCTGGACAAACATCTGCCTCATCTCCTCCTCCCTCTTCTGCAGCTCCCCCAGGAACTCCTGCCGCTTTGCCTCATACGTCTGCTGCAGGCTACATACACACAGATAAAGCTCCAGTCAAGGAACAGGAGTGCTGAGAGACTCTCAAGGTTGGATTTTTACTGATGCTCTACTGCTGAGTGGTGAGAGACTGAACGATCCCACAACTAAAAAAAAGTAATTTTTTGAGTATGTGGCCTACTTTTAATGAACTGTATTTTAATACCCTATTTTTCTCTTTACAAAGTTTTGTCTGAATTGCAGCAGGCCCTTCTCGTATGAGTTTCGGTGCTGAACTCACACCTCCACAGTAGATTTCAACATACCCGATCTGTTACGCAAGCCCCATCACACAGGCGGTTGGTCAAAGACATGCTCTGTGATGGGCCTGCCCAAAGCGCAAGGTTTCCTGCTGCCTTGAGTTAATTTGTTTCTAAGATCTTAATGTGTGCCAAAACAATCTGATTCAAATTGGAAAAAGAATGTGCTATCCTGCTTTGTCAGCAGCCATACTTCTCTGTAGCAGTCTCCTGTCTGAAGCTAAGAGGGGCTGGACTTAGTGCTTCCCTTACAGGGGGGTTTGTAGCCATGAATGTTTGCTGGGCTTACCACGTTATTCAGCAAATAAATCAACTTAAATAATTTAAAACAGCCTGAAGGACAAGCTCTACACGGCAGAATACAGAATGGAAATCTGGGCACTGAGGCTTTCTTCTCAGGCTGCAGTATCTGAGTCGGGGGCTTTTCAGACGTTGTTTTGAAAAGGTTAGAAATATCTCAAGAATGCTCAGCCGCACAGGGTCAAGTCAACAGTTCCCAGGGAACTGTGTCCGCTCAGACGGATGCTTAGGGACAGGCAGCTCCAAGGAACTGAATTAAATACATTATGAAACGCATACACGCATTTTCCTTTCAGGTCGTCTTACCTGACTGGCTTGCTCTCGGGGTCCGTGTCCTTGAAGCCCATCTCCTCCAGCTTGCAGCGGCGGTACAACTCGTAATGCCGCGTGTGCGTCTGCTCACGCAGGTCCTCCATGTTCACGCAGATCAGCATCTCCCTCAGCTTCACGAAGTCGCAGTGGTTCTCGTTCTCCACTGCAAATCAAATAGGCATTCGCACCTCCATCAGCAAACCCTCAGCCTGATAAAACTAGGGCTTGAATAGTGTTATTCTCAAGCTCTGGGAGTGTTATTAGCCTGGTATGACACTGTTGCTTATTCACCTTGAATGGATACGCGTATGTTCTATTGTGCTGGAAGTTGCCCTGGATAAAAGCATTTGCTAAATGAATGTAATGTAAATACAAACGTAAAATTAATTTAAGTCGTTTTAAAATTCACTCCCCACTTCAAAACAAACAGCCATTTGTCTCCCTTCCTGACTGAGGGTAGCAGTGGTCTGCGCATCATTTCCTGGCCGGTTCCTACCTTGCACCACACCCCAGGGGTACTGCCGCGCTTTCACCATTTTGTTCCCAATCTTCACTTCCTCTGTGCTTCCCACCACAGCGAAGGGGAGGTGACCCTGGAAACAGCAGTCCTGTGACTCAAGCCAGCAAAGCATTCTCCTGCTCTAGGCTCACAGTAATCTATCACAAATTCCCGTCTTCTAATGCCATAACCCAGATGTGAATGGATTTACTGTGATGACTGTCATACCAGCATGCAAAAGATCCTGATTTGATTTTCAAATGAGAAAATTAGGACGTGACATGATGATCAAGCAAATCTACTGTGGCTTTGTATTCATGTCTGTAGTGTACAGCAGCTGAACCCAGTATGTAAAAAAAAGTGTTAAGACTACACTTGCAAGAAAGATTTAGTCTCATCTTTTTTATTGTCATCAGTAGTTCTCAGATGAAATAGCACTCACATTCATGGCGGTGTTTATCTTGGCCACTGTCTCGTCATCAGTAGGGAACTGGTAGATCTGAACCCCGTTGCTGACCAGCTCACTCATTATTTTTATCTTGAACTTATGGAGCTCGCTCTTGGAGATGGTGTCTGCCTTGGCGATGACGGGAATAATGTTGACCTTTGAAAAACAAATGGCAACAAACAACCAATGTGGAGGATTAGAAAGGACAAATGGTATAGATGGTGAACATTACAAGGTACAACACCACAAATAATACACCATCTTATCTGGTCATTTATCAATAAACCAGAGCAAATCTGGCACCATGGTGTGCTTGGTTTGAAGGATCCCATAGTCTCATTCTCTCCTATTCCACTACAAATCCCTGAAAATTTCCCACACATTTCCCACACATTTCTTGAAGGCTTTTTTTTAGACCAAATAAAAACCCCCAATCAATTTCTAATTCTGCCCTCTTTTACAAAAAAAGAAGACATTAAGTGCTTTTAATCTACATTTTTGTCACCTCTTTCTTACCTGTAACTAGTCTTGTGACTATTCTCTGTACTTAACACTTCTATCTATCAGTGCATGCCACTATTCTACTGACCTAGACACTAAAAAAGGAGACACAGCACTAGAATTTCTGCTCCTAAAACTAATTTATTCTTCCAGTGCACACAGGACAGCATTTCCATCCCAAGAGGATCTTGATCAGGACACCAACAGTGTGCAGGTTTTTGGTTCTTCCTGATTTTTTTTTTTTCCAGACAGTTTTCTGTGTAACGCCTGAGGAAATGGGATGTGCGTTTCCTTTGTAATATTTACCCAACTCTCCCAAACTGTTCACCTCTTTCTCTCTGAATCAGTTTCACTCCATTGTCTACTGAAGCACAGAACTTGTCAACCCATTCAGCACCTCCACAATAAAAATCTGCTGCATTGTAGACCTCTTACGAATGACAAAATAAAACCAAATTTCAGTGCCAGGCTAGAGGACAGAAATCTCATGACTCATTTGTATGGTATGGATTTTTTTCCAACAGTCTAGACAGTGATCACCCAAGAAAACACTCACGCCAACAAAAGGGATCTTTACGGCTTCACCAGCATACAAAAGTGTGACCACAGGAAACAGAACATCTCAAAATAACTTTGGGACTGAAGCACTAGCTATTATTTTGGGGCCATAGAACCAATGCTTTCAGTCTTTACTCCACTCAGAGGAATGAGCCAAGTGAGCCAACAAACAACCCTGGGTGAACAGCATAAATATATACTCAATTACAGTGGAAAGACTCCGTTTTGAACTCAATGTATAATGGAAAGAATTGATATTGAAGTCACCGGTCTGGAGAAAAACTATTGCCAACATCTAAATCATATCCGTTTCCTTTACAATCTCCTAAATCACCAGCAGCCTGAATTGTAGTTACAACAAAAGCATTGTTGTTAATAAGACTACGAATATGTAATTATGCAGTACAACAGGGTCATTTCTTTCCTGTACATTGGTATGACAAAATCAATGCACTGCGGAACATGTTCCAGCTGTAACATGAGTTAAAAGCATACGGTGCTTTGGGAGGGTGCTGCATAAACTAAGTAGATCAGAAAGTACTTTTTGGTTGAAACAGTGGAGGTGGGAAAGATCATTTTAGCTGTACTTTGACTCAGCCATACAAAGAATGTGATCTAAACTGACTCTTGCTGGTATACAGTCACAAGCAAAGACATGACACCATGTTACCATGAAGGATTCTGTGAAAATGGTCCTGATTAGCTTAGTTTTCAGACTAAGCTAATCAGTGAATAATATTATCCATTGCAATTCATTAATTTATTAAGCTTACCTGAAACACTTTTTGGAATTTCTAATTTACAACTGCGAACAATTTCAGCTACAACTACTATGACTACCACCTCAAATAAGGACAATCCTTGGAATATCAATACCATTCAGATTTATGATAGTTATTCACGGTTGAACCAGCATTTTAAAAGAAGAACCATTATTAGCAATTAATTTGACAATAAAATATCCTCTATGACAGAGATGAAAAGGCCTATTAATAACAAAATTAATAAGCAAAATAGGTTCCTATTTTGTGATCAATGCCTGCTGTAATCTTCATGCTATGTATGTTGGTAAACAACTTATTTTCCCTTGTCCTGGATACACTTTTGAGATAACAATGAGCATGTTTTAACACTACTAAACGAATCTCCCATCCATACATACCGGAGTCTGTAAATTAATGCATTACACCAACAACATCCAATATTGGAACATAAATATTTGTGTTAAACCAAGGTGACACCAAAAGGTGGATTAACAATGAAACCAAGATCAGACACAAATTCCATAGACCAAGTTGCTCATGTGGTTTATCCTGTGTGATCTTACAGCCGTTTCAAGCATGTTCAGACCTGCACAGCTGAGACTATAGGAAGAGATATACGTTTATGACTGAGTGGAATGCGCCAACGTGTGACAAAGAAGTTAATTTATAAATTACTCCAAGCATAACAAAACATCCGATAGCCTCCAGTACCCATTAACTGAACAGTCATGCAAATTGCATGCAAGTGTCTAGACGGATTGTGGGGATTTCAGTCAACAATCTAACCTTACTGTCCAGTTTCTTCATGGTGACCAAATCCAGAGATTTGAGCGAGTGTCCGGAAGGGGCAATGAAGTAGAGGCAGGCGTGGATTCGGGAGTCATGGTAGTTATGCAAGGAGCGCTTGATCTTCAGTTCCTCCTGCAGGTAGGACTCAAACTGGGTGTCTATGTAGTCCACCACATGTTGGTAGCTGCGTGAGAATACAAAGCCAGACTGATCAGTGAGTAGGAGGCCTAAAGGCAGACCACCCTGAAACTAGACGTGGCCTGAGTAATCCCCAGCTTCAATGGGTCAAATAAATTTCAATTGTTCAGTTAACCAAATGGAATAAGTAGAAAGTCACACAAGAGATTTAAATGCTCTCATGGAATAGTGAGCAGCGGGCATCTCCAGAACCAGGCCTGCCACACACCAAAATGTGTGATGACACAGAACATACAAGGAGCCCTGGGCTAAATATCACTTGCCTATTTTAACATAATGTCAAAGGAGCAAAAACAACAACTGGTGATCTCTGACTGCAATGCACTGGCGCCTACAGAACAACTAATAAGAACGGGAAAGAGAGAGCAGAGTATGCTTGCCTCTCCTGCTTGTTCATCTGGTCGCCAAAGCCCACAGTGTTGACGATGGTTAGCTTGAGCCTAACGTTGCTTTCCTGCAGGTCATACGTCTGGGCCCGCAGCTTCACCTTGGGCTCAAAGTGGGACGACTCAAAGTTCTCAAAGTTTGTGTTGAACAGCGTGTCCATGAGAGTGGACTTCCCAATGCCCGTTTCACCTGGAGACATACAAGAGAATCCATCATTCGAGTGTAACCAATCCATTTTACCTGGCAAAAGACTGTGCAAGCTATGGAGGCTGCAGAGTGATGATGGAAGCAATTTTGCACAGCAATTCTGTTTCAGGAATTATTAAGTTAGAAACACAACAATTTAGATGTTACCCATTACAAGTTAAAATGGTTTTAAGCTACTGATGAATGCAAATGCCACTCTTCTGCCCATTGACCCCTTTTCTATTACGCAGACATCACCATCTGGTTCTTACCAATGCAGAGAATGTTGAAACAGAAACCCTGGCTTGTTGATTTGTTGACCAGTTGGTCAGGCAAGCTGTCAAAGCCAACATGACCCGACAAGGACAGGGGACGTGCATTTTTGTCCTGCTAGAGAGAAAAAATACCTCAGTTTAGATAACCATCAACGTTTGCGATATCGAGACGGCTTTTCTGGAACTTGCTAACTACCTTGCTAGCACACCTCCGGTCAACTCCACCACACACAAGACAAGCGAGCTAGGCAAGTCTAAACCTAAATGTAACATTTCTTCCTCAGTTGCCAAAAAAATATGTACAACTTCTTTACCCTACCAATTAAGGACAACTCCCTCCCTGAACTGGCAAGTGTAGCAGCTGACTGATCGAGCCATAAATTACTGGAGGGGTGATTAGTAACTAGAAATCATTAAAAGACAGGCATTCAGTAGCATATTTCTTAACAAATAAACACATTAGTATTAGAAAGACGCGATAACTTATCGTCTGGTCCAGCTGCTTATCGCTTTTTCTTGCGGACTGACCGTTAGTGCAGAAACAGCGTAGCAAAAAGGCTCCCTAATGCAAATGGTCAACATGTCCACTATTTTCGTTTGTCCCCCTAAAACTCATTATCTAACTCACGCTGACAACTAAATTACCTCAGCTAGCAAAGGCTGTGCTTGCTAGCACCAACATCATTGCTTTGAATGGGGGAAAATGAGTTTACACCGGATTAGTCTACATCTCTTTTATGGTGTAGTAGCGTTAACTAAATATCTAGCGAACCTTGACTTACTTCTGAAAAGTCTGGAAAATTGTCGAGCTAGCAAATTTAGCATGGTAGCCAGATGCTAAACATTCTGTTACAACTTAACATTTTCATCACAACAGCCAGCTAACATCGACTCCCGGCATTAGCAACGACAGCACGTCATTTGTATGCGTTTATTTTCCAGCTATCTTACTGAAGTTAGCTACGCTTGTTGACATGACAGTTCTACAGACATACTGTAAAATAACGTTAGCTTAGCCAAAGCTAGACCTAGCAATCTAGCTACTTTTATCCCATCTGCTAACTTACCTAGCTAACTCCGTTAGGTAGTATAGCATATAACTGCTAGCTAGCTAGAAAGTTGTTTGTCGAATTGGAGCCAGTTTGAAGTAAGATAACGTTGCCTAGCCAACTTGACATCCCTGGGAAAAGATCCTGCAAATGCTAGCAATTAGGCGGTTTCCCGGGACAAACCCGGTTGTCCACTAAGTTTGGTTTTCTTTCAAACAATTCATACATGCGATATCTTGAAAATGTTAAAACACGTACCAACTGCCGAGCAACATCAGACGACGCCATAATCTCAAATATTAATTTGTGCTTACTGTCTGGTTTGAATTGCAGCAAATTTGATGTTGCTAACTTTTTAGCTACCAGTATTTACCAGCGAGTGAGATTCCACAGCTGGGAAATCCGGCAAGCCCAGTCACTCCAGGAATTCGGTTTTTTTTCATCGCTCCTGGAAGCACTCACTGTATGGGCGACTAAACTTTCACGGCAGTTAATAAGCATGGAATGCACATTGTAAACAGTCGTGTCATTATTTATTATAAACTTCAACCTTGAAAACCACACTATATAAATAAAAATAGATTTATATTATATATTCTATAGTGAATATATATCAAAGCTTCGTACTACACCCCATCGTTTCAATGGTATGTACCAAGATATTCCGGAAGTGAGCTAAGAGACCCTGAAGGCAGGATTGGCGTATACGTTTCACTGAACCGTGGCCACCCCGGTATGGTATTTGTAGTCTAGACTAGACCATAGAGCGGTCTTGTCCGAAGGCTGACATCGGAAAACTGCAAGATTTGACGGTGAAAGTAACTGCTCTATGTTTTAGGGTGTCTGTCAAAAAATATGGCCACAGACCATTTTCCATAGAGGTCGATGAGACAATTTAAGGGCAACACCATAAAAAAGGAAAGCTGTTAGAAACAGCAGTGATCAGATAATATACATGACCGCTGGGTTTTCTGGAACCAAATAATGTATATCGTATTTTTCAGAATAATATTACTTTGCATTGTGCATTTAAAATTCAAGATAAAAGAACAAAACATAAGAAAATAATATCCACAATGCACTGCCCCCTCTCTCTATACCTGTGTGTGTGTGTGAGAGTGTGAGTGTGCATGTGAATATATGTAAGGGGAAAAAAAAAAAACAAAAATAAAAAAAGCAAAATGCAAAAACATGATTAGCATTCCTACTGTGCCATCATTTCATAGGCCTGTAATGACCTTGCTGGTTTTCAGATTAAAGATAAGGTTTCTATGTTTCTATCCCAGAGCAGGATTTCACCAGTGCTCCCTTTACACACATGTCCCCCTCAATGGAAAATGGTTGTACTGAGCTACAATGGTGTTGAAGTGAAATTTCTCTGAGGCATTATAAACTAAAGAAGTGCAATTCTGTTTTGACAGTGGATTTCTCCATAATCATTCTACAAAAGAATAACCTGGTTTTCTAGATGTGAAATGGCACAGTGGCACATTTGTGCTACTCATACAATTATTTGTAATGTGCTTGCTTTAAAAATTTATTGTCATACATCGAACCATAACAACCAAATTTTTCTTGGAATTTCATAATCACGGATTCCTATAGGCCACAAGTACAACATCCTTTGTCATAAATGGAACCAGCTGTTGTTCTTTACAGAGCTGTCTGTTTGAATTTTTATACACTAAGGTCAGAGCCAGAGCCAGACTTCAATGACAAGCAATGGCTCGCTCGAGCCTTTCTGCCTTCAGGGTGTCTCTGATATGAAAAGTTTGACATTTAGCCCTTCCAATATGGCAGGATGTTGAATCAAGCTCAGACCGCCTTCAGGACATGAGTGAAGACCTGCTGCTCCCTCTCTATGTTCAAAGGTTCATTTATTTACTCAACGCACTGAGATTGTTTTCCCTGCAGATATAACAGCGCGTGGGGTTCCTGCTGTGCAGGGGAACTGGAATCAAAACAGTTGCCCAGCTGTTAGAAATAGTGAATAAGCAACTGAAATATTGATAGACAAGTGCAGATAGACCTGATGACAGCATTCAGCCTTTATTCTCCAAGGCCGCTTATTGCCTTGACAGAAGGTAGTGCAGCTTCAACACATATTTGCATGCCATTTCAGAATCAGAATCAGAATCAGACTTTATTGGCCAAGCATGCTTCTGCGCATACAAGGAATTTGACTCCGGTTCCAGTATCTCTTGTAGTGCTTGCATACAACGTCAAAGTGACAACAACTTATACCAAACAACAGTAGTGTCACAACAGACAACAACAGTAGTGACGCATTTGTGGAAAGTATAGAATGAATGAGGTTTATATGAACAGCCATTGCAGAATGAACATGACTTAAAGTATACATGTGCGCAGGCTATGGGTATGTACAACCATTAGTTATACAACTGTTGCACTGTGGACATGCAATAGCAGAGATATAGTCTTGTGGCTGGTTTAACAGTTCAAGAGTATGATAGCATGTGGGAAGAAACTTTTGAGTTATGAATCAATGTTTTTTGTGCATCTCTGCAAGTGATGGCTGCCTAAATGGAATGAAAAGAGTTCTAAATGGATATGAGGTAATATGTAAAAAAAAAAACTAGGCCATCTGAAAAATAAATAAATATTCACCCTTTAATTATGATCACATAGAGTGTCTTTACCTCTGCAGTCTGGTGTGTGCTGTGTCCCTTTACCAACACTATTATCAGTGTCTTCTCATAAAAAATGATAATAATAAAGCAACATTTTAGTCCAAACCCAATGAAAATATCCTAGTGGGAAATGCCAGGGTGCTCGATGAGAGTGTTTACAAATGATTGCTGAATCCCACCTTTCCACTAGGTGGGGCTATGCAATCACCCTGAAAATTCTAGTGTCAGAATCTCACTCTCCTTCTCTTTCATGACATGCAGTCACAGGCACCTCTGGTCAGTATGAGCTGTTATTTGTTGGTTGTATAATTTCGGGGGTGGGGGGGGGGTGCTTTAAAGACTTATGCAAGCTGATCCAAAACACAGAGGCAGAACAGTCAGCATCCTTTCCGTGTCTATTTTCATCTGCTTGCAGGGGATCACCGATAAGGTGACAAGCTGGTCCACGGAAATCAGAGGGAATTATGAGAAGGCGGAGCAGATATCCTGCCCAATGATCTATCAGAGCTCCACTCACCCTAGACTTATTCTCTTGCATTATTCAAGCCAAGGACACTGTCTGTTTCAATCGTCTTATGGCTGATGCAGAATTCATCTTAATGCATGGCTGGGTTCATGTGCAAGACAGCATAGGGGTTGTGATAGTTAGTGAGGGAATGGTGGTAGTCCAGCAAGAACTTACCAGTGAGAAAACTCAAATTTCAGAATGAAGAATAACCTGCTGACATCTCCCTGCAGCCTGCATCATCTTGTGCCAAGATGCAGGAATGATAATGTTCAGAAACAGGTTCAAAGTGACAATGCTTGAAGTGAAATGATTCCCCAGACAATGTTCCTGGTCATCACAGGCATACTGTGAAATGCTCTCCATCACTGTCACATGCAGTGTTTAAGATTTATCTGTATATGCTGATCTCATACTATAGAGGTGATGGGTAAGTCCACAGTTACTCCTCTCTTGACTTATCATGTTGGCTAGAAGCCATAGTAGAGAATGATGCTCTGTTTGACCAATGATAACAAGTGAGAAAAAGAATGTATGGCAAGGATGGTGGTAATGAAAATAACATTAAGATGCAAATGTGTTTCATAATTGAAGTCCTACCCCTTGACAGGCAAAGGGGTGGATGGAATTTAAAAAATAGCTTGTTATTCACTCCAAGTTAACTCTTTTGTATAGTGTGAGAGAATAGTTAAACATAGAATTTGACGTCTAACATCTCCTGCTTTGCTGAGATGTTCTACCTACTATTGAATTTCAAGTAATTAAACATTTTAAAACCTGGTTAGAACCCAATCTGAAGCAAATTAATTACATAACACTTTGCCTTCCTGTACAAATTGAGCTGGCAAAATGGTGAAGTGTCAAGAGGTGAAAAGGCATATATACAGAAACTTATGCCAAGTATAAAATGTGTTGCTATGTGGAAATTCGAATGGGCAGCTGATTAGCACACAACCATCACCACATACAATGCTTGTAGTCATAATTCTTTCTTTTATACTCTTTAAAACATTCAGTGCGTATGATTTGGAGTGTTACTGGGTAAACTATATACTGCTGTATACATTTTCCTACTGGACATAGCAGCACTGAATGACTTTGCACAATGCATGGTACCTATGTAATAATTGCCTATGTAATGCTACACCAGTTGCATTGCATTTTCTTAATTTTTACATCTCATAACTAAAGTATTGTTACAATAGTGGGAAATATTAAAGGCTGAGTTATTGACAGTACTTCCTGCTTCAATATGCCTCCCTCTTCCTGTGGAAGTTTTTCCTTTTTTGTGTCTCTCAAAGGAAACCTCTATAGAGCAGGCCACCCTCTTGTGTTCCTTTTCCTGTCTTTGAAGGTAACAACAGTGCACTGTCCAAAGTGCAAAATAGCACACCCCAATCAGCATAGATGAGCTTTGAGGTCCCCAAAGATGGTCTGGATGGCCAAGCAACACTATCAGTGTCAGTGAAAAGCAAGAGGATTAGGTTCCATGTATTTTTATTTATTTCTCCCTGTGGTAATTTGTATTGCCTGTCATATTCTTGGAGAAAGACTGCCAGGAAATCAATAGCTCATTGCAAGGAGATGTGAGTTCTGTGCAGGGCAGACTTATCAAGGTGTCTCTGATGATGTCAGGCAGGTAGAGAACAGATGAACTTATCAGAACACATCCTCAGAGAGTGTGCAGAGGTCTTGTCTTTTCATGTATTGTTTGCTTCATCTCAGATTGCTTGAATGTCATAATGTTTCCTTCATTTAAATTTACAGCTACTACACTTCAGCTGGCCTTCAGGAAGTGGAACCTTGTTTACACCTGAAAAGCTCCTTCTTGCTTCAGAGGAATACATCTTTGGCTAGCTTGATTGCAAGCTATGTGCAATTCTGTATGCGTATAATTGTTTTTAGTCACCTTCTGTTAAATTCTTCACACACTTATTCACATAAATTTACATAAGGAGAGCTTGTATTTTTGCAGAGTCTTGGTGCTGCTGTAGCTTTGAAACCGCTCTTTAAACCTCTCTCTTTAAAACCCCCTCTGCGTGACTGAAGACCTCCATATTCAAACATACACTCTGTCAAGCTATATATGGGCTGGATGTCTGGTCTGGCTCTTCAAAGGAAATTCTACTGACTGACTGACTTACGGACTGATGTCTCAAATATCTCACTTCCATTTCTAACATGAAATGGAAACAGTTCTGGTGATTTCTTCATGCCTGTTTATATCTTTCCATACTTTCAAATTGTTTCATATACAAGAATAAATCCTCCTGAACTGGGTTGCACTCATTACATTATGCTCCATACTTTACATATCATTACACCAATAACAAGCTGTTTTTGAAACAGTGGACGCACTCAATTTACATTATGATGAAATGAGACCATTTTTCAAAGGAAGAGACTCAACTAATATTGACACAGAAATGTTTCACATTGATATTGGCATAACAGAGATAAGCTCCAAGCAACCACAACCACACAAGAGGCAGCTATTGTGCCTTGCATGAACCTTGTTTGAATCAAAGGTTAAAGTTAAATGTATTCCACTGCCCTTTGTAATTACACACTGTGGAGTTTTTGAGCAGTGCTCTTGGCCTATTTTATGCAAGATGGAGTAGCATTAATTAGCATCTCAGTGCTGTTAACTTTTCACAGGATAGATCTAAATAGCCTGCAAATGTCAAGACTAGTTTCTATCACAAAGCATGAATTCAATGAATCTCATTCAATGAATCTCAACCTTGCTTTTCAGCGTCTGATCCTCAGTACAGACTCCTATCCAGACAGTGCGTCTGTAATGCTTAGGGACAGTGGGTTGTGGAGGGTTTCTGGATGAAAAGCAGATGAGGCTTGTCGCTGAGCAACATGCTGTAAGAGGAAAAAAATAGTATGCATTTGACTGTGTGCTGCTCAAACATCTGCCAACCAGTACGGTTTGCCATTAAGTATGGTTTCTCCTGTATTTAGAGGCATACAGCCATGTTTGTGTGGAATAATGAAAATAATAGCCTGATACTATAAAGTGAAATTACAGTAAACAGACCAGCCATAATAAGTAATGGAATGTATTTAGAGCAATGTGCTGCCTAACTAGCTGGGGAAGTATGAGACATTATTGATTTATTAGATAAAATGATCTTGAGGCAGTGGACTTGTCTCCTATGTAAATGTTAATTCTCACTAGGGTTGAAGCCACTGACCTTTTTAACTGGCTTTTAACTGGAATGACCGAGATGCACAAACAAATTGTAGTGTTACTGATAGACTTTAAAGTCTTCAATGCCCAGCCAGTGCTGTTTGGTTCCATTTTTAAAATTCCCTTATTCCCTATAAATGAGTCAAAAATTCTCCATTTGAAAAAAAAAATCAAAGAGATTTCCTCCATGCCACACTAACTACCATAAAAATAATGACCAGACACATTAAATAAGACAGTACTCTCTGTATTTAAAAGAATGTACCCTTCCACTAAATACCTGCTGATTTTATGAATAATCAGCTTGGTCTAATTAAAATACAATGTTCGACAAAAATGCTACACCATCTTTATAAAACAGCAACACTAGCTGCAATAGACATCTTTTATTTTTTTAGTATTTTCTTTGCCTTTTCTTTGCTCTATTGAGTGAATAACTAAAACAAATTCTTGATTGCACAAGCCCTGCCATTTGAATTTCACGGCCTGCATTTTTCCATTTAGCATAAAACAAAGTCATTAATGGGAATAGAAACAGATGAGCTACAATAATTGCATAATTAATGCAGCCTTCATTGAGAAAGAAAAGTCTGTCTAAATTCATTTCCTCTTGAAGGTTTGTTTTTCTTCCACTGCTGAGAAGAGAAGCAAAGCTGCTGACCCCTTAATGATGAAGTGAAAGGTCACAGAATGAGCACAGCAGAGAAGATGATCCAGTCTTTTATTACATCTCTCCATGTTCTCTCAGTACATTTCCATTGTTCTGAATAACACCCTTGCAATTATACTCCAAGAACCATATTGTTCCTGACTGAGTGCTAAATAGGCTTAGCTAAAGGTCAGTATTTGAGGTTTTCCATTACTGGACAGGGCTGAGTGCCTGCTGCCACATTCTCACCTTATGAAGCTGGGTCTGTTGGGGGCCAGTGTCAGAGAATGGGGGCAGGCCTCTGCGAATGAACACCACTGTATTAAACCTTCACCTCCACCATAGCTGTCTTTATAGGTGAAATCTCTGAATAAGAAACATGATGGATGAGAAATATTACTTCAGACTGGGATGTCAGGTATTCCATTTGCTAAGCTACAGGTTTGTGTGGCATAGTTATGGGGTTAGGTAGAACCAGTCTACTCATCCGCTTGGCAAATTCCTTTTCCAGTTTTCTCTGTGTAGAGATTTCCACAGTGCACAACACAATTCTGATGTCACAATAGATAATGCTGTAAAATTACGTGTCTATATTTTCATATGCAATACTGTTGATTCAGTAACACGAAAGAAGTAAATTCCCTGCTGGATTAATTCTGCATCACATGAGTGAAGGAAAGTAAAAACGTAATTTAAAATCGTAGTGAAGTCATTATGTGGAACTTGAATCTTCAGTTGTGACATTACACCACACTTGTAGGGTGCACAACTCAGCTGTACATTAGCCCAGTTTTTGATCACCTCCAGAGTATATGCTTGCAATGGCAAGGATGTTCACCCAATTTTTGATCCAATTTTGTTTTGAATCCCATCATTCAACAAATTGATTTAGTTTGCAACAAAGAGTTCTAGTACAAAGAAAACATGTGTTGGCCCAGAGCTGCACATCCCACATCTCAGCTGGTGGCATAAATCTGCTTCAACTCAGATCTGCTCTACAAGGTGCTCTGGATCTGAGATTGCGTCAATATTAAATTCAAATATCATTTTTAACATTTTTTGTCCCTACCAAAGGACAAAAAAGGAAATCTTTGGAACTGTTGTCTCTAGTCAGTGGATGTTTTCACACAGTATTGCTTCAGCCTCTCATATGTATTAAACATTGAGGATATTATGAGAAACTCTAAATAAAAACTGAATTTCATTTGCCTTTTTTCCCCACCAGGAAAACGGAAATTTGGCCCAGGCTACCATGATTATGGGCATGTGTGTCCACAGACGTGATAAGAGGAGAATGTAATATATCGATATTAAAAGTCATTGTGTCTTATCATAGAACCGAGGGTGAAAAAAAAGTGAATATAAGGATACTTTACCAAGTGATGAGCAAATTCATAGGACACACAGGGACAAATTCTGTTTTCCTGTTTTCCAAGTTTGTGCTATGAGGGGCATAAAAATCAGATGTTGGAGCATGAAAAGCAGACACAAAGTAATACCTGCAGGCTTACCATTGTGTTTCAAACTAATATCCTAAGATCCATCCAGGGCCATCACCTCTTTACATGGTTCATTCATTATGCATTAGTTTAAAACTAAAATGTGCAAATGATTGTGCACTGTATTTGGAAAAAATGGCATCCAAGTTCTTTTAAACAAAATGTTCCGCGCTGAGAAGCCACTGACCACATATCACATATTAAATTAGCATTTTAACGCAAAAAGATATCCTTAAAATCTACTATATTAAAATATAAGTTACCACAAGCACACACATTGTATGCAGAAGGTTTAAAAAATGACTTGCTCGGGTGCATGAGTTTGAACACGCTCTGGTTTCTCTCTGTCAGCTGGGGGAAACCATACTTTTGTGGCTGAGGCAAAGAATGCCTACAGACTGGATCTGTGTCTGAACTGCTGTGCATCAGCTCTTGTGCCTGTGTCCCTCATGGAAATGCTGAACAGGACTCATCAGGGCTATGGCTGTGTTCGTGCCACTTGCTAAAAGGCTGCTAACACTATCCCCCGGGTCACCCAGGGCCCACTCACACCACATAACTCAGACACACAACCCTCTGCTTATCTCACCAGGCTGCTGCCCTCTTACCCTGCTGAATTTAAAAGGAGCCCTTTGGCATAAACAGCTCATGGTTGTGGCTGTTGTGTAATGACCGGTAACAAAGAATTCGCTATGCAGCTCTTTATAGTCTTAAAAAAAGCATTTATATTATGAACTTGTAAAACAAAATTTATCCCATCGTTACAAAGATAAAAATGAACCTGAGAACCATTGGATATTACAGAAAAGCAAAGCAAATATCCATCATACTGCAAAAGTGGTGGTGACATGATCATGTCATGCTACTGTGAATTAGAATATTATGGTTATTATAAGTTATAGTGTGATAAAAATGATGTACCCAGTTGGGGAACTACCATGATTCATGTTAGTGTAAATGCATATGGCTTTCACAGTTTTCATTGACAGAGCTCATACTAGGTTTCTGGTTTACCATTATGTTTGTGTGTGGTGCATGTGTGTATTTGTGAGTAACTGAAAAATACTATAAATGCAATAAAATTTTCCTTAGCTCAGGATGCATGTGCAAACTGAGAAATCAGGCATTGCAAAGCAATCATTCACCTTTCTGATGTATTTTTCATCTGCTACCATGTCATCATTTATCCAATGTAAAAGACATTTTATGTCAAGTCTTACTCAAGTCATTTTCTGTGCTGTGTGTACAATGCTAGAACTACAACAGGAATTAAGTGCTCAAAATCTTCAACTGTATACTCTTTTAGTCTCACAGAGTGATGATGTGAAGTCTGTCTTGAAAAACCGTGTTTGGTTCAAAGATAGAACTCCAAACTGTATATATGGAAGGATTTTTTAAAATGTAATGCCTCCCCACACAG
Source organism: Megalops cyprinoides (assembly GCF_013368585.1). Lineage (NCBI taxonomy): Eukaryota > Metazoa > Chordata > Actinopteri > Elopiformes > Megalopidae > Megalops > Megalops cyprinoides. The sequence continues at coordinate 14,573,604 of NC_050596.1, forward strand.
CAGCTGCCTCTGCAAATTACAGTATTCCAAAGGTAAGCATTTTACACAGTCAAGTTTCTATTCTGCCACCTACTCCCCAAGGCGGGTGAGGATTTTAGTTCTTTTTCTGAGCACACCCTGACATGCTGTGATTAGCCAGTTGAGTTGTAGCTGGATAGGGCCTTATCTGTGCCGTACAGCAGGTTAGCAGGCAGTGGCGGCTGACATGTTCGATAATGCTGACCTTACCTGCTAAGCTCACCAGCTCCTCATTTGTGTCTACAGCAGATGTCTCTGAAACCACCCTGGCGAAAGTAGGTTCAGAAACCCAAAGAACACCATGTTAGGTAATAGACTATGCTATCAAAGGTCATTTGGTTCTGACAAAGCAGTGGCAATGTTGAAAGAGTGTGCCTGGCTACAACCTCTGACATTGTAGAAAGGTTGTATTGTCAGTGATTATTAATGTATTATATAGTTGTTATTATATAGTTGTTACTTGAAACACATACATTGTTCTCAAGCATCTGATTCTCTTATTATACATTCTGTACGACCTGTCATTTAAGCGGAACCTTCACTTGTAATCCTTTTAATTAAATCACTTGGGCATTCCTTGCTTGATTATTCATTACCTCATTTACCTTCAGTCAATATCCAGCACCGCGAGCACATGCTACAATCTGAATTAGTTCATGTTCATTTTAGTTCATTACAATTTCTCTCTATAGAATGTGTCAGTTAAAGTCAGATGTTTAGCACCATGTTATTTGTGTATCATTATAAATTATTGCACTTCTGACCTCTTATTTTTTACTGCAAAAGTATTTTTTCTGCATTTTACTTCAGCATTTTACTTCAGCTTCAGCACATTTAAGAGTTTGTCAGATATACATCGAGTGGGGTGCCATCTCTTTTGTGTTTTGTTACAAGGCAGAGTGCACTCAGATCAGTGCAATCTGTATCTGATAACATTACCTGACTTGCTTGAATACACATCCAGTCACATAAATGAATAATCCTAGCGGTATTAACTTGTAACAGAGGATATCAGCTGTGTGCATTCTGCCTTGTATTGTAGCTTATCTTCTTATTAGCTTATCTCTTATTTCATTCATCCTAGTGTATAGCAGCCTTATTCGCTTTCCCCTAAACGTTGATTGTCGTTTGGCACCCATATGATGCCACTCCTCTGTATTCTGTACTTTATTCCATACCTGCCATGGGAAGGATGAGGTGGAGCAGGCTGTGGCTATAGTCAGAGGAGAGAGGACTAGTTATTCTCACAGGTCTTCCATCACACCAATGAAAGGCATTTGGCTATGCTGGGATTCTGCAAAGGAGCATATAAACCTCAAAACCATAAAGTGCACTATAATGAAATCGCACTTTGATTAAGCCCCTTTGTTGAAATGTATAAATCAAATATTCAAACTTTAAAAAAGTATTTTAATTATATAAGTTTGTAAGTCCTCTAGTAACCTGATGAAAGATGTTTTAAATCTCCCTGGAGAGCTCTCCAAGTATCCAGGATGACCAGTCTTCCAAAACCAGGGACCAGAGAAAAGTATTAATAGTCTAAAATGTCAGGTGAAAACTGAAAAACATTGAGTTGGTGTGAGCTTTCTTATGGCTTGAATCGTATGATTTAAATAGAAAAGGAGCCAACTCATAGGGAATGTGTGGTATTTTTTTATACATTAGAATAATCCAGGGACTCCTCATTCATTTTAAAACCTTTTGTTCCATTACTCATGACTATGATCATTAAATGGAAGGGATGAATTATTTTCCATATGAAATCAATAAGTCAATAACCAATACTGTTGTTCTGTTAATGACCAATTAATTCAGTCACATCAACATTTTGCAGCACAGTAGTAGTGTAACAAAAAAACTCTTTCTCGAAAAAAAAAAGCGTCTTTATCCTGTGCAAAACAGCTTGACAGGAACTGTGTTTACTTTAATGCATAAAGGCCTTGCAGGCCAGCTGTGGGCAAAAAAGTAACTGCACTGTAAGAAGCTATTTGATACTATAACAAAACCATACTTCAGTGTGAATGTTGAACCTGACGGTTTAATACACTAGACAAACCAACTGGAAAAGAGTCCATTGCTTCCAGCCATATGAAAAAAAATGAAATTCAAGGTGTTGAATTGGTCAGTTGACATTTTAGGTATACAGCCTTACACATCAGTATTATATTTTGTCCTTAAAGTTACTTTTTCTGCATTTCCTGGCTGCTGCACATTTGATGTGGAAAACACAGCAACTGGGATGTTAGCCTGCACCAGTTATTAAAGTGGCTCCCTGTTTGTGTGTAGGTCATTGTCAGGTTGTGCAGGTGAGGTGATGGCCTTCCAAAGCTTTGCTTTTTATGGATCCTTCCCCTTCACTCTCCCCAGACCGAAGGCTTTATGAGGTCATTGTCGTGTTGCGCGGCGTGATACCCGAAATGTTAAGGAGTCACTGCAGAGCGCAGCCTCAGATGAACTAACAAGTGAGATGAGTCATCTGCAGCATTTCCTTCTCAATCACCTTTTGGCAGCAGATGAAAATAAGATACAAGATATTGCTTCAATGCCACGAAATGAGAAACATCAGTTTGGGACGGCACAGTCAAACTATCCTACAAATTAAGTTGACATCCTTCAGAAGATGCTTCAAAGCGGATGCATTTCACACAGTGCTGCTAAAATTCCATGCAGCACATTTTGAACAAGATTAGCTTACACCAGAGAGAAATGATTTCTGGTTCATTATCGTTTGTAAAAGATCTTGTAAAAAGAGCATCATGGACAGCAAATGCAATCCACTTAGAAGCAGAGGACTGAGCACAGTCCAGAGAATGTACACTGCTGGAACAGATGGAAATGTTCATTGAGCTCTGGAGAGGGACCTGCTAGGATATACTCCAATGGAGAGTTTTTTTCCCCCTCACAGAATGTGCTGTAAGCTCACCTTACATCAGTGTTCTGTAACTATTACACCATATAGTGGAAAAAAAATAATAAAGGCTATTTTAATAAGGGCTAGTTGAAAAACAAGAAACCCTATATAATTTTCTTCAATACCATAAATAAAATGCTAGCTTTGTTTACAAATAGAATCATAATAGCATCGAAAAATAATTGCTAAACACATAAATTCACTTCGGAATGATCACTTTGACATCCTGGCAGTTCACTACGCCTTTGAATATAAAGCCATGCTCCCAGAGAAGAGAGAGAGGCCAGAGATAATCATGTGACCTTTATTTCATATTATTTCACTCGAATCCAGACCAATCCCTGACCAATGCTCATTTAATCTTATGACAGTACTCTTAGGTTCACACATGACAGTGAAATATCCATTTATGACAATACAGAAATATTGTGCAAAAAAGATCAGTTGTTCACAGTGGCTATGGTTCAGCATTTCACAGACAAATGTTGTTTGCTTGATGCTCATTTTTCATTTAAAGTTTGCTTCCTATAGGCCTGGTAATTGGTGCTGCAGTGTGAAGGTTGCAATGTCCTTGGATTTCATTGTGCCAAAGGGTCTGTTTTCCTGCCTCTGGCTAAGTCCTATGGAAAAGCGCATAATTTAAAGCAAAACTTGAACAATAAAAATGTATTAACATTCATAAAGAAGAGCGTGTTAAGATTTCCTCTCTTACATGACATGACTCTCTCTCTCTCTTGCTCTCTGATGTTGTCTTTGTACTGACATAGAGCAAATCTGAATAATACTTGTCCATACATTGGTTTAGCTTGATCACACACAGACAGCAGTTAAACACACAAATGACATCTGTTTCTGAAATGATAATTCAGAATGTGAAACATCAGACACAGACAAGCGCTTAGCTGAGAAGTTAGCTTCTCGGCGTAGACGTTTCTGCTAACAGTAATGCACATAACACAGCAATATTTTTTCATTATGAATATACCATCAGTTTCTATGGTAGAGCACAGGTGGCAGGTGTCCCTGCTATTCAAAATATGCTTAATAAAGCAGCCATTTGGTCAGAGCATTTGTGTCCCCATAGAAAAAACTAGATTCTTCTCACTGCAGTAAAATGAAACAAGTAACAAACAGACAAAATAAAAGGAACAGTACAGCAATGTATAATGACAACAACGCATCACAGTATCACTGAATAAATGGGATTCTAGATAAATATCATCCAGAGTAGGATGGAGGGAAGAGATGAGTCACCTGCAGAAATATAATGCTTCTTTTCTGGAAGATTCTGAAATATCTGTGCGTGTTCACAGTGCAAGAGCGGGCAGGACAAGCCATTATCTTCAGTTATTTGCTTAAGAATGGACATTTATAACTGCAGCATGAGGGGGCTTACATAATGTACCAGTTTGTCCCCATTTTGGCATTGAAAATGAACCGCCAAAGACTTTCAAGACACAGTTTATATTAAAATTGATATGTTGAAAAATCATGTTGTGTTTTAAGCATCTACTGAGGATAGTATAAGGGGGACAGCACAGGATGCAAAGTCCTTCCTGTGGTTCTCATCCTGAAGTCCCTCAAGGGCAAAGATGCACAGCTCTGTCCCCACCAGATCCTCATTATGGGCTGATGTCAGTCTCCCAACCCCTCTCAGCTCAGGGGATGAAGCAGCAGAGGTTCCTTCTGCCAAGGTCTGTGGAACAAAGAAACACTTCAGATAAAAATGGGGTGCCAAACCAGTGTGATTTGAGACCTGGTCTTTTATATACAGTACTTACTGTCATGCACTATGGAAGTAATAAATCAAGGACACTACTATTAAACAATAACACATTGTCATCTTGGCAAGATAAAACATGAAAACAGTATTAAATTTTAACAGTATTAAATTCCAGTATTAAATTTTTCATAATCCTTGGTTCCAGTTCTGCATTTCCCAACTTTCATCAAGTGATTTTAGCCAATGAGGGAGCTGAACCTATTTCAAGCATCCATTTGATAGTTTCATACTAGCACAAAAAGAGGAAGGTTAAGTCCATCTCTTGAACTTTTTGTTTGGATTGTATTAGTCGGTGTATAACCATGACCTCTACGCATTCCTACCAACTCATGGCAACAACATCCAAAACATCATTGAACACATGACGTCCTGCTTTTCAACTCTTTGAAAAAATTTAAATTCAGCTTATAAAATCTCAGAGTTGAATTTTGAAATGACTAAGAAAGTTATTCATGTTCACCTCAAATGGCATTTTCATTTTGATGAAGAAAGAGATAATTGAAAGAGATAAGTGTTGAAATTCCTCTGTAAGCCTGTCGTCACACTTAAGTCCAATGCAGAGGCTGCTGCTATGAGTCATTCTAATGCAGGGAGATGCAGACAGCTCCAGGGAGATGACAACTCGGCTGGATTCTTACTATAGATACTGAATCAGTCCCACGCAAGCACCGGTCTTAATCCCTACTCTGAGGGGAGCAAATGAAATAAACAAGCAATTCTAAAATCCACAATAATTTCCCAGAGTCAATCAAGTAAAGATCACAGCAGGAGCTGACCAATGGCGGTAGCTGTTTCACTCAGAAAATACAGCTGTGCACATCTGTATTTTCTGAGTGATATAGATATAGCCTTCAATATACAGGATCGGTCACACTTTGACTCCAGAGTGTAGAATACCTATGAGCTGCCTTTTTTAGTAAAGGATCAAGGTTTAGAGGAACCATGCTGTATCTACAATGTGAATGGTAGAAACAGTATGAGAGCAGTGTACGTCTTCTCTTATTTAAAAGTGGCCTTTTTCTTCTTCAATCTGGAAAAAAATGTATTCATTCTAAATGACAGTTGAGAAATGTAAATTGTCCACATTTTCTGTTCTCCATATGAATGCAGGTAAATATGATTTACATTTAGATTGAAAGGAAAAAATAAACTGGTGAGGGATTTTCCAGGGAATTAAATTCAGATATAAAATAGGTCTTTTTCTCTTTCTTATAGATAACAATGCTTAAAAAGACACAAATTTAGCTACCCCACCTCACGTTAATGCCTGTATGGATCTATCCTGAGCTTATGGAGAACAGCTGAATCAGAAAACAACAGCTTGGCATTCATGTCCTGTCCAGTAATTCAATCATCTAAAAAGAATTAACACTGATAACCTTCCCAGAAGTGAGGATGAGAGGTAATGATTTTGGCTCAGATTCTGTATGTGATAAACTCCAATAACATCCCCAATGCACCCCTAGCAAGCACAGCAGCAGGTGATTTAAGGAGGGGAGTACTGTCACTCAAAGCCAATGCACAGACTAACTGGCTGTCAATCAAATCCCTGCTCCATTTTGACCCCAGGACTACCTTAACCAGGATGTGAATGTAGGTCCCTGAGAGAGCAATATACCCGTTATATGAATGAATCTACAGCTCCATGCACTACTTGAATGAGAAAATTCAATAGGTATTATTAACCATAAATCTTGTCACTTGATTTTTTTGGGAGACTGGTGAAGTGGGTTGATTAAGATAAAAAACAGAATGGAGAAAGTAATTCATTTATTATAAATAAGACAAGTAAAAGGATTAAATGGTTAAACAAAGGACTAAAATAGCTGGAAAACCAGGAATATACCAGTTCCACAGTTGCAGTTCACACAGGTGCACGCGGCATTGAGCTGCTTGAAATGGTGGGCAATCAAAATTTCCCAGTCTATGAGCGTAACAGCAGCAGAGTCTATGAGCAACAGTCTATGAGCCCTGCAGACACGCTGCATCTCCAGCCACCATCCCCATACACTCCACAACAGACATCTCCCCCTCCAGACACCAGGAGCCTCTTCCCAAAATCTCCCCCACCGGTCCTCACTGCAGCCCCCGGGAGCCCCTGAGCTGCAGCCTCCAGCCAGGCCATGAGCTGGCTGTTCCACAGCCACCCAGACTGAGAGCAGCATCTCTCCTCCTGGCTCAAAGCAGTTGTCCATGGCAGTGAAGAGAATTTAGACAGAGAGTAACAGATCTAATAATATGGAAAATCACATCCTGCAGCTTATACGAACCAAGTTGGGCAGGTTTGTGAATGACGAATGGTGGTTATGTCATGGGACTTACTGCAAGTTCAAGCTCTGGATGGGGGGAAAAAAAACAAAAACTTTTGAACAAGCTACTTTACTTGAACTATGGTGAAAATCTTTGGATTCTACAAAGAGGTCCCTGGATGGGTACTCCAGTATATGTCCTCCATGCTTATTATCATAGACCCCCCAACACACAAACAGACAGACGGACACACACACACACTCACACTCACAGTCTTGGGGATGAGTAGCCCTGTTTCACTCTGATGTCCGTTTCACTCCAGCGCTTCCTTTCACAGGTAATCCACAGTGGTGTTTCTAACTGACCATCCTCGTCGCTTCGTTGCCAACGCACTCCTCAAAATTCCATCCCTCGAGACGAAGGAGATTAAGGAGCAGCATTTAGTGAGAGGGAGAAATATCACAGATTAAAGAGGCTGTTACTCTAGAGCAAACTGTCAAACAGCCCACTACTCTTTTAACTCTTAAACCTGAAACTAATTATGGTTCAAGCAATATGGGTTAGCTTGTTTACTGCAATGAGTAGATGCCTCAATAAGTATGTAACAATATGTACCAATAACACTCAATTTCACCTGTATGTCTGCTTCTGTAGCTGATTTAGTAGCATGTACTTGCATATTTTGTGCAGTGTGATATTCTGCTCTGTTTTAGTGATTTTTTTTTGCTTAGCAAATGCTTATTACATATCTTCCATACAGCAAAATATTTTCTGACATAATTCAGGTTATGTAACTTGCTCAAGGATACAACAGCAGTACCACAGTATGTTGGAAACAAGTGGTTGCCGGACTCTCTACGCACCGCACCTTGTTGCAGTTCCTTTTATGACATGATGCAGGGCTATAACTCACAGCACACACAGGCAGAGGGCTCTAATGATCCAAATAAGGTTCAGCTCACCGTGCCGCCTCTACAGAGACAGAAGTCCCAGTACCAGCTGAGTCTGCTAACTGCTAACAGGTGTTCTTCCCACAACACTGTCACAAAGCCGTGTAATTATCACAAATTAACATCCAGGCCATTTAACCTGATATCTGGGGCTTGACACTTAATTTGAGCAGCTCATTACCAGATTTCATTTCGCTGTTCTTGTTCATTTTGGTACATAGTCATTCACATCGACGTGCTATTGGGCTGTAAGACAATGTCTCGCGACATGAGTCTGCAGGCAGTCAATGTGAATGTGATTCACAGGGAGGATTAAGGTGTATTGTTGCACTTAATAGCATGGTCCCCCTTAAAACAAGTCTCTTTCACTTTGGCTATTTGGGCTTGACAATGGTGTTTGTGGCCCTAATCTATAGAGTTGCCCAGAAGGTACAGAAGTAATCAGAACTAGGAAATAAACATTTCTCAACCTGTATGTTGCTGACATTGTACTTGTTTCCATTCCTTATTGATCAATTCCATAAACATCTGAGAGTCTCACTTTAGTGAAAGTCACTTTGGAAATGAAAGTTTTGCTACTCAAAAAGAATTTATCATTTTTATAATACAATTCTGCAACCCCAACCCCCTGAGACAAATGTACCACATCACCACATTTGGACTGTAGGACTCTAGCACTCATTTGATGCAGGTCTGACTCCAGATCAGGGACATCAAACTCTCTTGGTTCAATCTTTCACGACAACAGCCCATCACGCACATGACTATTATTTTGCCTGACGTCTGGATGTTGTCCCAGCTTAGGACTGTTCAGCTCGTCACTTCAACCAGTCTTCTAACACCAGGAGAAGGAACAATCAAGCGTGATGGAGAGTGAGCTGGAGCAATCCCTCAATGGCAGAACTGTAGCCTGCAGAACCCACTAAGTGGCAGGAGTGTTTGAGAAACCTTAGCTTGTTCATTCACACAGTTTTGCTCTTACCTGACTTACTTTAACAGAGTCCTGGAAATTTACAAGGTCAGTCACTACCCTTTCCACACTATTTGGCTTTATATGGTGTGGAAAAAATGCCCTTATCTTCTGCATCTATCAGCACATTGTGATTCTTTTTTTTTTTTTTTGGAAAAAGTACTTGTAGAAAGGTTAATTATTTATCCAGCTATAGAGAAACAGAGGACACCTGCTTCAATGCCTCACAGCTGCAGAGAGGCAAAAGTAACAAACAATATGCAAGGTAAAATATTGTTGAATTGATTTCTTAATGGATTTTTATGTTCAGACACATATTATACATAATATCCTTCAATGGTGTATAATTTCCATATGATGCATGTGTAAAGAAAAAAACAACTCTCAATGATTTCTTCCTAAATCAACTGAAACTGCAGTGCCCTCCATATTTATTCATATGCTTTATTCATACCCCGATTAAAGAGCAATAAAAACATATTATAACAGGGAAAAATGTACGTATTAGATTATATTGCCTACTAGAGGGTATGCATGCCTATCTTCATTTTTGTAATCCTGACAGAATATGCAGTCCCGATGTAGTGGAGCCACTGGGATTAAGTTACCACAACGTAGTCACATTTGAAGGATATTTGAAAGTCAGTCTACCTCTTCCAAATCAAAGGTTTTCAATTTTAATCGTGCTGATTTAATAAGATGAGATGCAATTTAGGCAGCATTGACTGGGTAACACTTCTACACTTCTAGACTGTGGAACTGTGAATGAGAATTGGTGCAAATTCACATCACTTATTCACACCCTGAATTTTAAATTACAGCATTTCAAAAAGTAAGGAAAAATAAGCTGAATAAGGAGCCTCACCATGGTTAAATAACTTTTTGCCCAAGAGTTCAATATAGAAGATACAAAATAAAGAAAAAGAGAAAAGTTTACTTCAGAGTTTGGAATGCAATGCCAGTCAATGCAGTGCCAGAAACGCAATGACTTGAAACAATGTCATGACCAAATATATGCAGGCCATGCAAATCAACACCAAAAAGAGAATAAAAAAACAGTGAGTGCACCTTATTAGACTACATCTTGAAAACATGAAACTATGTGATATTCCTGTTGTAAATTTCAGGAATAATAATGGTCAGTATCAACACTGTACAAAATTCCTATAAATGATACCATTATTCCTATGCAGTTCAGCATGCTTCAATCATATGCTTTACCTTTTGGTTCCACAATTTTTCTAGCTCTCATAGAATATAACACATGAAACAAAAAAAAATAAATTAAAAACTCATTACTGAATTACGAAGCAATAATCAGTGACTGGCCTCACAGAATTATTTGGAGCCATTAATCCTCCCCAAATGCACAACTAACAAACACGGTAGGGGTCACCTAACATTTATTGTGTGTATAATGGCTTTTTGAAGCAGAGTCTAACATCCAGACACATAAACTGTCCAATGAGTTTTTTCAGTCTCACAATTGTGTTAGGTTCCTGCCTGTCAAACAGCCCACTTTAAATTGCTTTAAATTAGAACGTGGCCCTTTAAAAAAATGAGAGAACCACCATTTTGACTTAAATCAGATCAGCCTATTTTGTAATTTGGAAATCATTTTTAGAAATGCATGCCCAAACAGATCCCCACTTCATCATACATTTTATATGTCTCTAAAGCTGAGTGCATTATGACCCAATACTCTGTGATTTGTGAAATCTATGGCAGAACACAATGATAGCTGTAACTACATCATTTCAAAACCTATCAGAGTGGCTAATAAAGCACATAAAGCCATTCATCTCATTTAAACCCTTGCTCTCAGAAATATGGCTTTCATGGCTTTGCTAAATGACAAAACACCACTTCTTTGCTTTAATACATCTAAGGTGCCAATTATCAATAAATTGGCTTCCAAGCCAAATGGTGTAATAATAATAATTTCATTATGCGGGTCTATATTAATGGCACCTTTAGACTGTGAGTTAATGCTACTGCCCATACCTAAGCACACTCTGTTCATGTCTTGGTAAGGCACTGGGCCACTGACTTCAATTATGCACACCTTATGCCTGTAATACTAATATCATTCTTCCTCATTCTAATAGTACACACAGTATACAGTGTAACCACCATATAGAAGGCCAGCAGCAGATTCTATAGTACATGTACAGTAGCCCTCCAGGAGCAGGAGTATAGACTCAGGTTGAGATGTGCAGAATAGTCACTAAAATCCGCAGACAGAGAGTCCTAAGGCAGTGAAATGTAAATTTCATTATGAGTCATAGATGTGCGTGCTTAAGGATGACAGTAAGGCAATGCGGCTTGGAAACTAGACATGTCAGCAGATTCCAGGCTTGAATCCCAGGCCCTTCTAGTGTTTCCATGCAATTGCCTCAATTGCTTTAGTTAATATCCAGTAGTATGAACTACTAAATGTTGCAAATGTTCTAAAAGAAGGATTGTACTGAAATAATTTTTGAAATGATAGCTGATCTCCAGAGTGTCATACCTCTGTTTGAAAAACAGTTACTCTGTTAAAGATAGCTGTTGCCTTGTCTGGCTTTTCTCTCTGATTAAGTGGTACTAAAGAGGCTACAGTATTCCCCCAATCTATGGGAATGATTACCAAATAAATGGTAATGCAACATCAAATTAGTGGTGCTTACATAATGAATGAAAGAAGATGAGGTGACAGGCAGTTTTACTCAGTAGTGTTCATAACACTGTATTAACAGGAAAGGCAACATCTTTCAACCGTTATTACCAACCCAGAGTCATTGAATCAGTATTATCCAAACTGCATTGCTGATTGATATAGAAAAAATACTTGCTAACCTACTGTTGTAAGATTCAGCTATAAAAGTATAAGTGCTGGACAATCAAAGAGCATCTTGCCACAGCCTGCATTTCAGTAATGAGCAAGTATCGTGTGAAATTATTGTCACTTGTTATTTATCTTTGAACAAAATATTCAAAATATTTTGATTTTATTAAATCAGCTGTGTTTTGTTCAACACAAAGGCCTTTGAACATGATGGGACTTGTCCGACCCACTGTTGGAAGTGTGCCAATGTGATAAACAAAATTTGTGTGAGTAGCTTTTTGTTACTATTACCCTTGCCTAGAGATACCTGAAAAATGCATTGCAATACATTTTTAATACATTGTGAATTTTTAAATGCTCAGTAAGCAAAGAATTAATTGCTTCCTCATATCCTCCTGCATACAGTGCCATATAATAGTAGACATATTGTATATTATATTTTTCCAAATGTCACAGCATTTCAATGAAGTCATTAAAACAATACATTATGTTGCATGTGACAACAGTAATAATTATTATATATCTGAAAAAAAAATAATTCTAAAAAATCAAGTCTACCTGGATGAAATTATGTAAGAGTCCTCTTAAAAAGGTGTATTTCTAGCTGAGTTGAACAATTTTCTGCAGATGGCAGCACCTCCTATTTGTTTCTGCCAGCTGTTCCACAATGTAGGGGCATCAAAACAAATGCCTCTGCTCCACACAAGCACACGCACACACACACACACAGACACACACACACCTTTTATTATTTACTTCGGAAATGTGGAGAAGATTTGCCTCAAGGAGACAGAGGGCACATCAGCGCTCGTCTTTTTTAAGGTCCACTATGTAGTCTTGTCTTGTGGCAAACAATTTAGTGCTTTAAAAACAATGAAGAGAATTTAATCTAAAACCCACAGGCAGCCATAGTATAATGCACGCTTTCCTCTCAGTTCGTAAAATACAGGCTGCCGCACTCTGTACAAGGTGCAACTTTGGCAATATTTCTCAAATGATAAAATACCACATTGATTACATTATTCAAAGATTCAAAGCTCAAGTCAGCATCTAGAATAATGCCCAGATTCTTAACTGCATGTTTGATATTTACAGTCAGTGGCCCTCAGTTTTGAGACATTTATTTTTCAGTTCCCTTGATCCAATCATAATGACCTCTGCCTTATCTTGCTTCAGCTGTAAGACGCTTTGTGGCATCCAAATGTTAATGTCTGACATGAATCTTTCTAGGGAGCTGACTGCACTCAGGTTGAAGAGACATATACAGCTGTGTATCAACCGCACAGCAATGACAATAAACACTATGTTTGCTGGCGATTCTGAGAAGGGGGAGCAAACACAAGGATATTAAATTCAATTCAGTTTACTGTATCCTGTTTAATTAACCCAGGAAGGTTTATTTCCTCAGTTTTTAGCAGGTGTGATGTATAGTCTCCCCCTAACCTTTTAAAGAAGGTCATTGTTCATTACAAAACATTCATAATGTATTATACATGTATTATGATTTGTTACATAGATATTTATGCAGAATATGGATGCGCTCCACAGAAAGGTGTATCTGAATACCTTCTTGCTTATATCCTTGCTGACATGAAAAACAAAACCCCACTGTGAAATCTTATTGTAAGGTTACACTTGTATGCCAGTAGTTGAACATTGCCATATTTCTGTATTTATCATGTTCACAATGGAAAAAATGCCTCATTAACTTCAGACATTTATCAAGTCAGATGCAGAGCAATTCAACTGTAACAGTATACTTTTTGCTAAATAACTACCCATCATTCTGTAATGAAACAAAATAAATGACTGACTGAGGAAAAATGAGTCCAAAATTGTTTTTATTCCACAGTGAGAAAGCTGAAGAAGAATATGACATGCCCAGTGCTTAACCAGCTGTGTACACAAGCAAGTCAACTGAATGAGGGAGTCTTCTTTCAACCCTCCAACTGATTATGTGATCTATTTACAGCTCCTGTGTGGGTATGGTACACATGTGATTTGGAGAAAACTGACTGCATAGTCACTAGCACATGCCCTGAAAACCCTTCGAGGAGCTGGAGCAAACACGTTATGACAGTGCAGAGGCTTGTTTCTCTCTTTTAGCTCTGCTGGAATTGATGCCATCCAAGGTATAAAAGCGACAGCTTTTTTCCCCCTGACATATTCAGCCTGTCCATACCCTGCAGGGAATTATGGAAATCCTGTCACACTTCCTGGAGCAGAGGGATTTGTGTGCCATAATAAGCAATAAATCACACTGCCATGGCTAGCCTACAAACCCCATAATGCACCTCAGCCCCAAAGTTTCGGGTTCATATCTGGAGCTTAAATCAATTCAATTAACACACCTGGCAGTGAAAATATTTGCCACAATGTGGTGAAACCTGACTGCTCTTCCTTATTTTAAAGGGACAGGTCGTTTAAGGGGTCCCTTTTCTGTCTGTGTTTTAGGCATCCCGCACATGAGCCCTCTTGTGCTTCCCATTGCTAGACCACTGTCTCCCTGCAGATTATGTACATTGTACCCAGTCTGCAAAATACCTGGTGGCAATTGGGGGGTCCCCCCTACCCATACCTGCCAACATTTAGGTTTCAAAATACGGGAGGTTTTTTTTGGGGGGGGTTGTCGATAGTAAATAAATAAGTAGTTAAATAATTGTATGCTACTCGACAACGCTTTGTTGCACAGAGAAACAACTAGCAGGAGTGTGAAAATGAATGAAGAAATTAGTAAAGATATTACTTTGCAGAAGTTTGATCTGTCTTCATAACGTGATTACTTCAGTATGTACAAATATCTGACTAACATCTTTACAAAGCTCCGGTTTCTCTCTTTCTTGTGATATGTGTTCCATATCTATGCAATGACAAGTTCATGAGTAATTTATACAAGAGTAATGGGTGTGGAGATGGACACAGAGCTGTACGCAGATTGTAACTATGATTAAATTTGATGTAAATTCAAAGTTATTTTTCTCGCCAACACTTTTTTGCATAGACAAGCAACTAACATCGTTAGTTGCTTGAAATACTTCATGAAATACTTCATGAGCAATTAAGATGAGAAGAAGGGATGTGAATTTGGACGCAGCCTGTGTCTGTCGGGCTTTAAGGGTTAAAAGACATTTTTAGTGACAGTTACAAGTGACAAATAATTTTTGAAAGATTTTTCCAGACACCCCCCAAATTTTTTTTGTTGAGGCTTGTTGTTGAGGCTTGTTGTTGTGCCAATCAAGGGGTCTTGGACCCCCTGAGACCCCCTGTATTTCACACCCTGATTGTACCCCCATCTGCCTATGAGCTCACAAGTACCCATGGGAAGCATAAAACCTATTTCGGTTTCAATATATAGCATAAAGTAAACAGTTATGGTTTCTATGGTCTCTGCTCTTTCCTTATGTTGTCAATACAATGCTTCCACTTCAAAAATGGGTAAATTTAACAAAATAAGTTCGTTGTTTTGACTTCAGAAGCAAAATTGTTCGCAAACCCATTTTGAATGTGGTTTCATCGCTGTGCGCCAGCGTTTGCATATATTCAGTAATAATCAGGATTAACTAAATATTTTGCAGCACAATATATCATTTTACAAGTAACCAGTGTACAACACCATCTCTCTGGAGACAATATTGATAGGCCTATACCACTGATTCACAGTAAAAAGTCACTCTTTATATATTAAGTAGTTTACTGGAAATAAGAGTCAATAATGTTACCCTAACTGATCTAACTAAACCACTGGTATCACCATGTATCTCAGAAATGGTGCAAAACATTCTTTTTAAAGCCTATCCTCTGTCATGTTACCTTAAATTGTATCTGAATGAATTCAACCATTAGGTAAAAGCAGTAAAACATACACTTAGGTGGCATACAATTAATTCACTTAACTGAACTGCTGCTGTAAGGACTGTTTTACCCAGGAAACCTTTACTTAAAACCCATCAGGGAGAGCCTGGTGTGAGGGCTGGTTTCTGAGTTTTACAGAACGAATTCTTTAACAATGCAGTGTGGCCTTTTCACAGGACTAATTCTTTAACTGCATGGTGTGGTGTACCTTAATGCTGTGCCCTCATTCGATCAGTCGCTCTTATTCCACCTGATAAGGCTTTTAGCGCTAATTCTTAATGACAGAGAAGGGCAGAGACAGCCCAACACAATGAGGTGCCACATCACTGAAAACTTGGCAGTGTAGCAAAAGCTTCTTTCCAAATGTTCATGGTGGATATACATATGTGTGAGAGTTTCCATTGCAAATGATGTCTAATCACAGTGCAAAACTAATTTTCTTTTAAAAAGATAATCAGTAGTCAAGTGTGAGGGGAGAAAACATGTGACAAAGGGACTAGACTGTACAGCAAGAAAATTTGCTTTCTGTAGCACAGTATCACAGCTAAAATAAATAATAATTAAAAACATTACTGAAATTTATATGCAATGACTCGGGTAGGGTTATAGGAATACACGGTCAGAGTGTGTACTCCAGTTTTCCTCATTACACAGCAAATCAGTGATTTAGACTGCTGTGGCAGACAAAACAACAGAAAAAATGCTTTTCAAACACTGGCATCAAGTGCTGTACAAATACACTTTAGACTGACTGGCCCCACTCTCTGTGACTGGGAGCCACTTGTAATGACCACATTACACACTGTTACGGTAAGACTCTGTCAATTTAGCTATGGATGTTTCTCATTTCCATGGAGTAATCCAGTATTTCTAGGCAGATTAGCATTCTCTCTACATTTCAGCCTTGTGTTTTGAAGACAGGCTTGTTAGTCCTGACAAAGTGAACTTTACATCACATGAAGAAAATTGTCAAAGGACGTCTGACATTAAGTCCCTACATGAATTGCAAATGATAACATTTTTCACTGTCCTCTTTTTGCCTTAACAGTTGTCTGGGGGTCTGCATAGTAAATTCCATCTACTCTCATGAGAATAAATAATTAAGGCACAATTATAATCATTCATTTATCCAATATAAATTACATCAGCATAAACATTAGGCCCTGAAGGTGGGAGTTCCTGCACAAATTTATCAAACATCACTCTGAGCTGACACTTCTTACCTTCTTACAATTCTTACCTTCATTCAAACACAGGGGCACATATAAAATTGCCTTTTCTCTGAACGGGATAACATTGAGGCGAACGATGCAGCTGATTATCAGCATCTCATTGTCTGATGTGTTGGCGTTTCAACAATTATGCATCTTGGGTTTGCACCAGTGCAGCTGTCTTGGGTGTTCGCTCCATATTCCAAATGACGCTTCATTCTGAAAAGGACAGCACTTGCTCAGCTGACCTGCTGAAATGACTGCTTGAGACTTGCCCTTCATGTTGAGTCTTTGTGCATTCACTCCTTAAAGCATCAAAGTGCACGGACAAGTCTCAGCAGAGCTGAGTCACCCTTATAAAAATCTCTCCAAGGGTAGATTTACTAGGGCTGTTTGAAATGTACCGAATACTTAACTTTGAAAACAGGGAGGGTGTATGTCTCAAGGATAGAGTGTGGTTTTGTCTGATTCTACTTTTCTCCATATTTGTTGATGATGGTGGTGTGATGGTGGTACTCCTTATATGGCCGATGCTGTTTTATTGGACATATCAAATCCCATCTAGGTAAAATCCATTCGAATAACAATTATGCACATTTGAAAATGAGGAACATAACGACAGAATCACATACCTCAGAAAAATGAACTCATCTTCAAGGCCTTCCATGTTTATTTCAAAACAACAGCCCTCACAAGCATTCTCACCACCTGCTCTGCTGGTGCCTGTGGGCTTCTCTGCATACATCCACGCATGCAAACATAAAATGAACCCAGTGCATCTGCTCCGTTTTTATACTTCTCACCTACCAACCTAATTTACATGCAATAAACACATTTGTTCCCCCAGGATTTTGAGTGAAAGTCATTGGGGATGTATCGTACTACAGACAGGGCACACTTCCAGCACAGTTGGGTTGACTCTTAAAGATCCACAGAGACACAGGAGGCATGTGAGTTCTGTAAGTTTCACTTACATTTACACATAGCCACATAGACAACTAAAAAAAAACATGAACAGAAAGAAGATTATGGATCTTTTCATGAGGAGTGCAAACAGTGTATGTCAGGGAGAAGAGTGTGTTGACAGAAGCAAAGCACTCCTTCACTTTGTTATTCAGATGCAATCTATGCTATTATAACCTAATTGTTTTCATCCAGGTGTAATAAAGACAGACAACTTGAGTGGCATGAGACCATTTCAGATGAAAAAAGAGCACAAATATAACAGAGCGGTGCTGAGCACGCCCTAATCTCTACTTGTGTAAACACAGTTAAATCTGAGCATATTCTAATCTCTATTAGTGAAAGCACAGCTAAACCTGAGCATGCCCTAATCTCTATTAGTGAAAGCACAGCTAAACCTGAGCATGCCCTAATCTCTATTAGTGAAAGCACATCTGAACCTGAGCATGCCCTAATCTCTATTAGTGAAAGCACAGCTAAACCTGAGCATGCCCTAATCTCTATTAGTGAAAGCACAGCTAAACCTGAGCATGCCCTAATCTCTATTAGTGAAAGCACATCTGAACCTGAGCATGCCCTAATCTCTATTAGTGAAAGCACAGCTAAACCTGAGCATGCCCTAATCTCTATTAGTGAAAGCACAGTTGAACCTGAGCATGCCCTAATCTCTATTTGTGAGAGCATGGTTAAACCCAAGCATGTTCTAATCCCTTCTCTTAAGAGTAAGGTTGAATTTGAATATGCCATAATCCCTTCTCTTGAGGGTATAGTTAATCCTGAAAATGTCCTAATCTCTAATTGAACATACCCTAATCTCTTTTTGCGAGAACATGCGCCCCAATTTCTACTAGTGAGAGCACATGAAACCTAACCACGCCCTAATATCTTTTTGCGATAGCCTGTTTAAATAAAGCTCCAATCTCATTTTTGAGAGATTAATCACAACCTGTTGTTTCTAAGACTGTATGACGCTTCACCTTTCGTATTTTAAACTCATAGCAACCACATACCTTTGTTTTGGATAGTGTTTCTATGAGTTGCTAATGCACAAATCCAAGCCTGTACTAGTTTAGGTTGGTTCTGTGTGGTCCATTAAATCCTTTAGCAGAGCATCTCCCTCTTTTTCCGGTTAAGTACTCTTCAATGACAAGATCAAACATTTGCTGTTGATTGACCTTTTCATGCTTCATGTGTAGCGTCTCTACTTTAGTCAAACTGGCCCAGGCTAAGATGAGCCAGTCATGACTACGAGGGCATAGTGAGTCATAGGCCAACCCAACTCATCGACCTGAGCGCGTAATTAGGGTGCCATTTGTATTCAGTCTTGCCTGACTACCCTGCAATTACAGGGACTCATATGACCTTGGTAGATGAAACAGCATACTGCCAGATTGCTCACATGAATAGTAAAACACGCACAGTTCTGTTCACTGTGGGTAATGATGATGATGATGACTGAGTTGAGTTGTTGAATTATCAATAACAAACTGTGCAACAATCTTCATAAACCATTTACATCACTCAAATTCCCATTGCACTGCAGTGCTCTGAGAAAGCAGCACCAAGTACCCATACCATTTGTATTTATTTACATGAAAGTCACCCTGGACAGGGATGGCTAATATTCCATATATTCTCCATTTACTCTGCTGGAGGTTTAGTGGAGGCCATCTACCTTGCCTAAGGATAGTAGTTCAAAGATGCAACCTACTAGAAATAAGACAGCTCTGTAAATAGATCTGAATTTCTGCACACCTTACTCTAACATTCTTGAATGCATTTTGATTCAGTTTGACATATATTGATATTTTCCCTTTATGAACCAGTACTGTTACCATATGTTGGCACATAAGATACACAGTGATGTATAGACATAGTGCAAATCTGCAAGTGCTGCCCATATTTTGAATGAAGCCCATATTACAGTATGATCAGTGACCAAGTGACCAAGTGCCCAAGTGTCGAAGGCTGTGACAAAAACACAGCCTTCGACAATCGACAGCAACCAGAAACGATGTGAAGTGATGTTATGACTATTACACTCCAGTCGTGTCCGGCATGCAGATGTTGGAAAGGCAGAGGACAGCCATACTTGTGTATCTTCCTTTTGTGAAAATAATGTTGTCAGACAGCATGCTGAATGCAGCAGACCCTCAGAGGCCTAATCCTATGCGGCGGCAATACAGTGAGAGTCTCCGAATGGCCTCCATTAGGACAGAGATGAAGTGCCTGTTACAGATACACAAAAGCCAGTAAACAGCCTCTCCAGAGAGGTCGCTTACACTGACCTCTGCTTTCTATGTGGCTCTGAGGCTCCATGCGCTTTGTCTTTAAGTTTTATCTGAATTCAGAATTGCTGGTTCAATGATAAATTAACAAATAACAATCTAACAAAATAAACTCATTACTGTTTTTTTACTGAAACCAGAAGTAACACATGTAATAACAAGATATATGCTAATTTACACACACACACACACACACACACACACACACACACACACACACACACTCACATAGACACTCACACACAAACAGACACACACGCACATATACACAGACACACATACACCACTAAAAGCTTTGCATCAAATAGAACTGACCCTGCAGTCCACTTTTAAATGGATATAAATGGCTCTAGAAGTCCAATCTTTATATGGCTCTAGATGTTATTGAACTTGCTGCTTCTAAATTTGAGCAAAACAGAAATGTTAGTCCTTGGCCCAAAAGGCTCTCATACTAGCATGGCAAAATTTGTGGTCAATTTTGACAGTCATTTACCCACCCCTAACCTGCTTGTTAAGGATCTTGGGGTTATATATATATATATATATATATATATATATAGATTATTAGATTGGAATTTTTCAGCTATAAAACATGCCAAAGTTTATTTTTAGAGATGCGGAAAAGCTAGTTCACTCATTTGTTACCTCTTGATTAGACTGTTGTAATCCCCTTTTATCACTCAACATCACCTTCAACCCCTTGAAGCTCATTCAAAATGCTGCTGCAAGAATCCAAACAAGAGCAAGATGTGCCCACATTACTCTCGTTTTGGCATCCGTTCACTGGTTACCAGTTAAATATCAGATTGATTTCAAAGTATTGCTCCTTACTCATTAGCCTTGCACCCATTTACCTGCAGGATCTATTAATTCCCTATAACCTGCCCAGATTATTTTATTCACAAGATGCCAACTTGCTGGTAGTTTCAAAAGTTCCAAAAATAAATCTGGCGGTAGAGCCTATTTACATAGGTCTCCACTATCATGTAATGGCCTTCCTAATTACATCAGGCAATCAGGCATAATCTCAGTTTTTCAGACTAGACTGAGAACTTCTCTTTACAATATGTCTTATAGTCATTTGGGTAGGCGAGTGGAGAATGTTCTTTTCCTCTCTCTCTCTTGTCCTCTTTCTTTATTTTTCTCTGTCTTTTTGCCTGTCTGAGCAACAAGCACCTGTGCAGTGCTTCTAGCTGGTGTGGTGACTGGCCAAGATGAGTACAATGGCTGTGCCATTGCTGTACCACCCACTCACAGAAGGAGGGTCCCCACTCATAACCTGCCTGAAGGCAATGCTTCCATCGATTGTCCACTGACTGTAGAATGGAGCTATTCTGAGGGAGGTATTGAGATAAACTGGTGCTTTGTATTACACCAATGTTAACTTTTCTGTTATTATTTTCCAGGAGTCTCTTGACTGCCATTTCCCAGGGTCAGGGAATAATTTTCAGTTTTTTCCTAATTAGCCTTGGTTTTCTGCTTTTTGATTCCCTCTGGAAAATCCACTAGGTACAACACTTGTGACAATCTTGATTGTAACAACAAATAAAACTTGATTGCTTGACTTTATATAATATGTCTTCTTCAAATACACTTCATTAACAAATATAAAAGATCATATAGAGATTGGTTCATCCATACGTCCACTTGCAAAATGTCCATTCCTTTTGGCACCACACCACTTCTCTCACAAAGTGCACAGTATCAGATACAAAACGCCGCATTGTCTCACCATCACCTTTAGTAACCTTACAGGAGAGACTGCAGTGAGGTAACATGCCATTTTGTTTCACTACTAATACTGTAATCATGTCTGATATCGTACATTCAACTAATAACCAATCATTCACCCATGTTACAAAGAGCAGAAAGCCATGCTTAACCACATATCATAACCTTAGCCATTATGCTGGGTGTGACAATGTAAGAGCTTCTCAGTAACAATCTCAAAGCAATTCCAATTCCACAGCACTGATATTTTCATTAACACTGGCCAGACCTTTCGTGTCAAACCTCTTTATGGAGAACAATTTGATGGAGTCCAACTGTAATTACTCTCACTGCTGCAGTTCAAAGATACCTAATTACAAAAGGAATTAAATGGAGCGTTTACTCCGTTGACCTTGAAGTAATGGTAGAATTGTTAAATATATATATATATATATATATATATAGGATGCTCCAATTAATGGTCAACAATGCAAGCTCATAAGTCAGGGTTTTTTAAGTATAATAACTGCCCATCACTTTCTGAGATTGAGGTGAAAAAGTTGTTTGTGTTGCAACAACTGTATTGTTTAAGTTCGTCAGGTTTTAAAAGGCCAACACAGCAAATGAAAGTGTTGTCTTTTTCCATTCAACATTTTATTCATATTCAGGACAGCACCAAAAACCCTATAACCCTATTAAAGTGCCACAGCAACCCTTTCCTTCCTTAATAAGGCAGTTCTACAAAATTAAATAGCTTGCTTTTTAAAAGGTTATTATGGTCAAAGCACAGGAATTCTTTTCATTAGCTCTCAATTGGTCAGAAGCCTTTCAGATTGAATTCATCCACAGAATATGAATTTAATATTCCGGATATTATTCTGAAAGTTTTAAGTACAGCAATGGGTCATTTCAGTTTTTGACTGAACTCATTTTTTTCTCAGTCATAATATGCTGTCAACAGGCACTTCACTTCCAGAAAATACACAGTATTCACTTCTTGTAATACATAAATTGACTAATCTAATGAATGAGGCTAATTGTGATAAATATTAAGAACACATACTTCATATGCTCAACTATTTTGTTTGAAAGAGCTCTATGTACTTCCAGTGTGACCAGAATTACAAGAAAACATTGACTACTCAGTTTTCCAATGCAGCCTAGTGCCGGAGGTCCCTGTATAGCTTGAATTCACTCAAGTTAATAAGTTCATCACTGCTTTACATAAATGGCAAAAGACGTTTTTTGCAGTTTCAAAACTGGGCCCTGTCCCCTGCAGTCATTCTGAGGCTCCTGTCATAAAAAACTTCCAATCTCAAATGGCTAAAACAAACAATGTTTCTTAAGTTAGCTACTTAGTTATGAAGGTGGCTACTATGAAAAAGTGACAGTGTCAGTTTTGTGTATCCAAGGAAGAACCTGGATTTTGACCTTAATTAGGCAAAGAGAGTCGACAGTGTTGCATTCTAGTTCTAATCACATTGGCCCAAGGTCTGCTACCCATCAACATGTCTGGAGAGCTGCAGAAGCTTCAAAAATTGGAATGTGCAAGTCATAGCATGCACCCCTCACAGAAGACAGCTGCCGAGCAGATGGACAGCAATTATCATCTGCAGTGATGACGAAAGTCTGGATGTCCCCTTGCAACTGTGCAGATGTGTGAAGTGTGAATTGGCTTTTGCGGTGAACAGAAAAAACACAGATATAAACAATGGATACCACATTGCTACAGTATGGTTTGTGTCTCTGCTTACTGAATATGTAGACTATGTAGGCAATTAGGTATGACAGAATGTGAATGATAGTGAATGACTGCATACCTAGCTGTGTGTTCAGGCATGAGGCCATTGGGTCGTTGCTGACCATTACTCAACAGACACTACATGTTTCACATGTAAATAAATAAATAAAAAGATTATTCAGGCCTGTTTCTTAGGATGCACCTGCTCCCTGCTGACAAAATAGATTGTGTTAATACCAGCGCCTTTAGTTTTTATACAGTAGAGTATCATAGAAACAAAACGGTATTAGTATTGGTAATTAAAGTGTCTGCCATTTTACCCTGGGGTACAGTTTTTATTCTTACTCCACCCATTCTAGTATATTTGGCTCTACAGTATGATCAACTGCTTTAAGTTTCACTTCTG
Source organism: Megalops cyprinoides (assembly GCF_013368585.1). Taxonomy (NCBI): domain Eukaryota; kingdom Metazoa; phylum Chordata; class Actinopteri; order Elopiformes; family Megalopidae; genus Megalops; species Megalops cyprinoides. Next base: position 14,597,484 of record NC_050596.1, read on the forward strand.
TAATTCTACCCAGCCCAGGATGGAAAATAATCTGAAACAACTCTCTCCAGTGCCCACTTAAAGCATAGGTTTACTTCATGCTAATCTCCATACACACTCATCTTAATTGGCTCAAACTTAATGAACACTATTTAAACTGAAAACCACTTATTGCTCCATATAATACACCAATGACAAAATAAATTGGGTAAAACATCCCCGAGGAAAAAAAAAAACTGTAGTGTAATGGAACATACTTTTGAAAGGTCCATTTTTCACATTGTATTTAGCAATGGCATACAATATAGTATTGAACACGTTAATATTGTTTAGCTCGGCAGAATAACTGACAGGGTGTCACTACAGAGGGTAGGCGGCATCGTGCCCTTTATTTGCCCTTCAAAACCGCGTCCTGTTCTTGATTCAATTTCTCGCGTTCATTATAAGTGGATACAAAATAATGCATCGTGGTGAACCGTACTCTACAGGTGTACATGAGGGTACAGAGCTTTCTGTGTGTATTGTATTAGCAAATTCGATATGCTGTTGTGTTTGTGTCTGGCTGAGAGACCGAGGAAAAGCACGTCGTTTTAGGATGCTCTCCACGTAGCTAGCGTAGTATTCATTCTGCACGTCACACGGTTTGTGTGACATATTTCATTGTACGTTTCAAGTATACAAGAATGCCAGGTGTAAATTCAGTGTCGCGTCGCCATAATAATTAAAACACGCAACCTCTTACACGCAAAATAAACGCGAGACTGTGTTTTGTGTAAGACATACACTTTGTGCGCGTAAAACAGCAACGTGGTCGAAAAAGGCAAAATTGAAAAACAAAGTAATGAATGAATACTGTCACACAAACCAACGCGAGACAAGAGAAATGTTGTATCTGAACAACCTTGCGACGCATTAACTGCTGGGTTAAATGAGTCTCCGGTCATTATATGGTGCGAATACGCGTTGAACTGACATTGAACTGCATCAAACTATGCGCACAGAAGCACAAAGGCAGCGCAGCGACGAATGCAGCGTGATGACTGCAAGGAGCGGGCGCCGGTGAGTTCACCGGTGTTTCAAGTCAACTTTGTTTGGTAAATAAAAAGAAAACACTAACAGCAGTGCTGTTATTATGTTGGAAGTGAGTAACACCGGGAAGTAGTAATTTCCCCCTTGCTGTTGACAGCGATGTCATTTCCATGTCATGCACCTTTAAGGTTTGATGACCACGGCAGATAGCGAAGGTTTGATAGCTGACAAACTAAAACCGAATTTATATGGACTTTTGTATGTATTGCATGCCTTTTGAAAATGAATTACTTCGAAACAGTGGACAGTGCGCGGTGTCGCAAACAGTGTGATTATCACCAACCTAACAGATACCAGAACGTTTTCCCGCTAAACGTTCATCGGTCCAGTTACACAAGATAAACATTTCACGTTTGCTCACAAGCTGATGTCTTCGTGTGATTCACCAGAATACATTAGCCGGTAGACTTACCAGCTTCTCAATGTCAGGTTATTCTGCTTCTATTTTCCAATTGTCCAGTTTCCAAAATCAGATTCCGTGATCACAATCCACGTCTCGGCATATGTACCATAAAATCACATAAAGGATGAGTAAGATCGCAAAAATAAACAAAGCTACTAAGATAGCCTTCGTGACTGGTGATATGAGAGACTGCATGACACCCGAGAGGACAGGAGTGCTATTATCATCAACACTTATGCGCGCGACGAGGGTCTCTGGCAGTCTCCAACCGCACACGATCGGGTCCTTTGGTATCTATACTGATTCGTGCCAAGTTGTGGAGTTAAGTATACATGCTGAGAATCCTAGAAAACATGATCGGCGCCAGATCTCAGTGATACCGCTTGTACATCAGCAATACCTCATGCACATTGACTTTCCTTGCAAAAATATTCAGGCATTCACTATCTGTATCTCTACACAAGCCGTTGAAAAGCGCCGCTTTTATTAAAGTATGTTGAGGTGGGTATAGTTGAGGTGGAGTCAAGGTAATAAAAATCCCAGAATATCTGAAAAAGTTATGATCCACTGTTGCTGAGGTTGGCAGCATGAAGCAGCAGCGCGTACATGACGATAGGTATTTAGTATTCATCGGGTCTCACGAACGCTGTAATCACGTGACGGCTCTCTCCTCATGTGCCTGAGGTGCGTACGCGTAGCTGGAGTTAATCCGTTAACTCGCTCTTTGGTTGTGGCATAACCTTAAATACTCTTGAAACAAACAAAAGAGGTTCAGGTTGAGTATGGGCGTTGTGTGAATATGGGAGGTTTTACTGTATTGCGGCGTTAATTAGTAATATTAATTCACCAGTTTCACTACTACTACATTGAACTCTGCTTACAAGAACCGATGATATGAATAAACCGCATACAGTGAGAAAAAGATATAGAATTCCTCTTACACTGACGCTGTTGAACAACTATGCTTGTCAAAATCAAGCAATCCGTTCCTAAGAATCAGTTTGGGATGATTTGCAACATGTTCTGTAATAAGGTACTCAATGCAGTGCACGGGCGCGCAGTGAATGGAAAAAGCTGTTAGAATACAATATGGCATTATGTTTAAATTTTCAAAGCTCCTAGTATGCAAAATATTTAAATAAAACATGACAAGCATAATTAAAATGCTTTCTGCAGAATAAAAACGCGACTTTGATGTGTTTACTGTAGTCCTAAAGAGTAATGAAAAAAAAAATGCTGAGAAATTGAGCGCTCAACAGAGTAATAGTCTAAGAACTAAGGAGGTGTCATATCAAGAAAACTGATGTTACAGGAAAGGCATCACAGTGGCAATAACCATGGATATTTTCCAATATTAACAACCACCATTGCTATGCGTGATGACAACATGACGGTGAATCACACGCACTGTAAGTATTAGGCCTATAGTAAACTCAGTACAGCGCGATATAGTGACAACCCCTTGCTGGTTTAAGTTAGACTACAGACAAGAGAATTATAGGAAGAACAATATTCCATGTAGCTAATAGTTGACCATCTCGCACATGTAAAGCCTTAATGTGGGATCAGAAATAACCGGAGCACAGAATCTCGGTACTGTTTTTAATGAATGTAGCCTAATCGTGGGAGGTTTACACAGAGCGAACCGCAATAACAATCTTTAGTTTCATATTTTAAGTACAGCAGTTTTAATTTTTTTTTTTTTTTTTTTTTTACAAAACCTTAGAATAACCGACATAAATGAGATAAAGCAGCGGCTTTAGGCGCGCGCGCACACTGACACACGCGTGTACAGTACGCTGAATACCGTTAGATGGCAGTCTTGCTTGATTAATCCATGAATAGAGTGCTACTTACCTCCCAACAGGCGTTTGTATAAGAAGACCGGAGCAGACATTACAGGCATGTAACATTACAGGTGTGTTATGCACAATAACATAGTTATTGTGCATAACATTACATAGTTGGAGTTACAGCTGGAATCAGTAACTGGCTCTAGCCATTCTTCTGGGCTGAAATGGCCATCCTTGTGGTTCTAATGATCACATTACTCTTGCAGAATTATTTCAACCATTTCTGTATATGAACTGCGGATAGGGCATTGTCTATAGCATGACTGTTGTTAAACCGGCCCTTTTAAAAATCTACAGTGTGCAATCAGTCATGATCAGATGTACCTCTCCAATTGTGCGGGCTGTATGGGCGTTCAAGTAGTGTAATAGTAGTAGTAGTTCAAGTAGTAGTGTTTGCGCGCGCGCGTGCGTGTGTGTGGGCGGGGGCAGTTGCCAGATGACTAATGGACAAAACAGTTTAAAAACAGTGATGCGACACTTCAAAAAGTTTCCCTCGATGTATTTCTGTGTCGGGCGGGGTCAAGACACGCCCATATTTCCTTACCAACCGCCTATGGTGGCTATAACCACACACGTCTTGCTTCCTACTTCAAAAGTGCGTTGCCATTGGGTGTCACGGCAGTCATTCATATTTTGATGGTTGTAGGGCAGAAGTAGTCCTCCACACCCATAAAACTGAAATTACTGGTTTACAAAACTTTTCATGACAGTGGTGGTGGTACGCTTCACTGAAACGGATTTCTACAGACATTTGTAATTCTACACATTAGTTCGGGGGACCTTGATATCGTTTCTTATTTTAGCTCACTTCGTTCTTTTGCAGTCATGTCATACTTGTGGATTTTCTTAGTTGCAGCTCTAGCAATCATAACGAAAGGACAAGGTGAGTATCTCTACCCAGTTGCGCTGTTGATAAACACATGTTTTATTGTTCTGGGAGGTTTTAAACGAGACATGCTAGCTAAAATAATGATTATTTCGATCTGCTCCAGAGGCACAGGAATTGAATGGCAATATTTTCTGTTCACGGTTTACGATATACTTAATAAAAAGTTTATCCGACGAAGCTGGCCGTGTCATGGGAGTGCGAATATAGCATATTTCGTTATTATGTGCACCGACACGGTACGATACAATCTCTGGCGTTATAGATAATTGCAAGTCCATTAAAACCTGTTCATGCAGCGCTTCTAATATTGATGACTCCTTACGTTTTTCGTTTTTTTTTTTTTTTTTTTTTGCTTGTGTTGTACTCTGCCTCACTTGTAAGCGTCTGCAAAATGAATAAATGTAAATGTAAAACTAATGTCAGTTCTGGGGGATTATTCTATATTCCGAATAGCAGCCAATGCCTGAAGTCCTGTCTTAACCAGGTGGTGTCGTCGCCTATAACACAGAAGTACGCGTTCGCTTTTATTTGTGTTAGCTAAAGCAATTGTATTGGATAATTTCATTCTGCAGAATACGTGCCACAGAAGCTTACTCTTTAATTGAAACAGTGTAATGAAAGCAGAACTCGGTGGATGGTTTGTTGGTGACACACATAACTTGCCTGTGTGAATGACAAGGCTGAGCACCCACCATCACATTAAATTCATGTTAATTTCAGTGTTTTAGAGTTTTATCCTATAGTAACCCTTCTCAGAAATAGGCTACCGTGTATAATAATTCCAAGTTGCAGCACAAATATCGTATTTACAATAACGTATCCTGTGCTCCGTTTCTCATCGTTTTTTTTTTTAATCGTTTTACTCTCTTAAGCATGACTTAAGCTTGACTTTCTGTCCACAAGGGGAAAAAATCACTGAGGAACTCTAAACGGACAAAATAAACGTATCAACTCACTGCACGTGATGTAGTTTGATTCGTTTTCTAATAATAACTCAAAGCCCAATTATAATTTCAGTCAATATACCGTATTAAAATACATTGAAAAAAAACAAAACAAAATTCCTGCTGTTGGTACAGTCCCTAGCATTAGGTCCAGGTTGACTTGGGCCTTGACTACAGTAACGTTTCAAACAGCCAGATACTGAGGGAAAGAGTGACACATGCAGGACTGGGGACAATTACACTAACTCATTCCAGGCCTCGCTGCAGACACCGCCCTTATGTGGGAAACAGAATCAGTGTTATGAAAGCACTCGTGTACATGACTAACTCTGTAGTGTGTGTATGTGTGTCACAGGTTGTACTGTACTCATCTCCTTGTCATATTTTGAGAGGAAAGAGAAACAAATAAAACAAGAGGTTACATCTGAAAATGAACAGCGTGTGAACCGTTGAGATTCATAAATAAAACAAAGTAAAAAAAATGAATTCAAAACTTGGAAAGCACTTCCAATAAAGATATACTTGCAAGAAACACTCTACAACGGTGTTTCTCAATCCTACTCCTGGCGGCCCACTGTCCTGCATATCTTCTGTCTATCCTTGCTCTACCTGCCTGACTGAACTCATCAGTGGCACTTTTGATTAGCTGAGCACACCTGATTTAATCAAGCAGCAAGGATAGATAGAAGATATGCAGGACAGTGGACCGCCAGGAGAGGTTTGAGAAATGCTGCTCTACCATCTGTTACGCTGGCATGGTTAGATACAGATGTGATATATGCATTGCACAGTAAGATCTAGGTGTGTGTATGTATGCACAGTGCCTAGAATGTTAAATGTTTCACTGGCCCGAGAAAGAAAACTACCATGTCACTGAGACCAACATGGGTAGAATGTAATATACTGTACATGTTACAGTGCAGTTTTAACTTGCTTTATTCCTTCTGTCCATTACTCCTCTGAATTCCTCTTACAAAACGTACAAAAAGATTCCAAATTACTTGCCCTGTTGGTCAGTTTGCAGTATAGTATATACCAGTGTAGCACAGGTAAATGGAATTTTTGTACTTCGTTTTAATATCATTGCGCATTGACAATTATTGTAAATTATCTGTTCCATCAGGAACCTTTTTCATTTTTAAGGGGCCTGCCTATATTTGCAAGGTCCCTTATGACCTTAGAAGAAATATGAAATTCACTGCCTGAAAAGCTTTGCAGTAGCAGTACGATGAGTCATAAGGTTAAGTGTACAGACCGATAGGGTGGTGCTCAGTCTGCCATCTTAGAAGTTAATGAGAAAAATAACCGGCTTCTCCTGATCAGGTGTGTAAACTAACAAAGGACCATTGAGCAGCACTGCCTGATTAGTACACTCTTCTGGCCTGCTTCAGTGGAGAACCAGTCCAAAGAACAGGTATAAGTCTCATAAAATATGTGGCTATGAGGATTCATTCATTTTAAGACTCAGTTTTAGATGTTTTTTGGAGGGGCAAGTAACGAGGTGTCCCAGGCTAAATGGTGCCATGTTTTAAGGGAGGGAAGTGGAGTAGAAATGTGATGATATCCTCTTGCGAAGACAGCTGCTGATGCAGTTTCTTTGAGAAACACCTTAGGGCTTGTGTTAGGACCCAGCGTTTCCATTGTGAAAGCATGTTCGGTCATGTTGCTGAGCCTGGGTGGGGGAATCATAACTAAAATACGCCTTAATGAGTTTGGCATAGTGAAAACTGAGTTTCCACTGGCAGCATGACATGCCACTGAAATATATAAATTGAAATTCACTTTCATCAGCTTATTTTCTTTCACAATAAGCATTGTCTTCTTGTTTTTATAATAAGACAGACAATCCTGTGTAATATTCAGTGCTTTTTGTGTACTGTACATTAAACCTTTTCAGTATAATACATGCTGAAACAGAATAGGAATCTTGCTGTCATAATATTTATTTGCATAATGGCTCCAACCCTATAACTGCATGGACCTCCTCCCCTGAATGTAACATCTTGAAGCCTGCTCCTGCTCCAGAACCTTAGCCAGTTCAAACCCAGGAAACCTTTGCCTTTATTATTTTATTCCTTATATTTAAGCGAAACATTCAGCTGCGTCCATGGGTTTTTCACATGGCTGCTCTTGTAGCATGTGATATTTTATGGGTCTGAAGCACCCGTATTAATATGTGTTCATGGGTCTGAACACATATTGAATGCATTATTATTAAATAAAATAATTATTTATTATAAAAATAAAAAAATATTATTATTTGCTTTTTTCAGATGGATTTGACCTTTCTGACGCTTTGGATGATGACAGTAAGTTTATCTTTTTTGCTTTGCAGGTGTGTGTGTGCATTTGTTCATAGTGCATGTGTGCAAAAGAAAATAATCAGTATAGTTTCAGTAGCTTGAGCAGTAGGAGATAAGTGACATTTAAGTGCATCAGTTCTTTAATCTACTATAGCATTTGGTAGAAAAATACATAATTGTAATATTTTCCATGGCACTGGTTTGTATCTTACTATGTGGAATTCCATTATAGGAGTCCACAAGCCTCATGCTAACAGAGCCAGTTTTGCCCGAATGTGCTCCAACACAATATTGCTGAAATTCGGTCCACATATGTTGACATTACTTGCAATCTTTCGGTTATTTTCTGCCACTGGGAATGTCTGGCTGGCTGTTTTATTGTAACAAAGTTCTTCAAGCACATGTGAATAGTAAAGGGCATTTCCCTGTTTAGGAAGGCTATACTAAACAAGCAGATGGAGACAAGGAAACTATGTGTGTGATTTATGCAAACGTTAGTGTTGGTGATTTATGAAAATGTTTATACAGGACAAAAATGTTATCATACATGCAAATAACAAAAAAATCCTCCCAAAGATTCAAATCCATTTGACCTGTCAAAAGTCAGAATACATTAAACTAGACCATTTTACTGGAGTCCTCCTTTGACTTTGAGTTAGATTAGCATTTTAATTTCAACCAAAGGGAATACCCACACAACTGATATTGTCAATGCCCTTTTCTAATCGCTGTTTGCTTCAGGCCCAACCAAGGCTCCAATTCCAAAGCGCCCAGAGGAACCCAAGAAACCCAGTGGAGGTACAGTGTTTAATCAAGAAAGTCATTTTTTTTTTAATCAAGCAACACATCGCTTATTTTGAACATTTTTAGACTAACTGGTAGAAATAAATAAAGGAAATAAAGTAGAATAGGTAAGATTTAAAAGGTTGATTACTTAGGCTCAGATGGTGCGCAAAATTATGTATAATGTTCTGATAGGAGCAGTTGATCAAAAAATATTAATAGTTATACACAAAGATGTACATGAAAGATGCAAAGTTTGAATGGGGGCATAATTCAGATAAATTGGACTATGTAAATGTATCCCGAAGCATTCTGTCATACCAGTTTTTGAGAATTGACATGCTAGAGAAGTGAATTTTTACTGATATTGGCTTCTACCTTGATGTCAGGCAGCCAAGACTGGTTTGTTTGTAACTGTGCTCAGTGACAGAAGGCTTTGAATGATATTTACATCTAGAAAGGTTACATTTCTCAACTATGCTCTTGTTTTTGGAATAAAACATTTATTTCAGGTGACATGGATCTTTTGGATGCCTTAGGCCCAGGTATTTACTTACATTGCAGTTTCTTTTTTTGAATACTTGTGAACACTTTGCATTTAAGAAATTATTACATTTTCAATACTGCAACTGTGATGCATCAACATCCTTTTTTGCACCAGATTTATGAATGTCTATAGCCCATACTTATTAAAACAAACACCAAACCCACCCGTGATATTAACCTTAAATCCTAAAAGGTGTTAACCTGATGTGAAATAACAAGATTGTACTTGCTTTTACTTACACTGAATTTTAAATCCTATTCTGTTATGTTGTGTGTTGATAGTGTTATGTACTGGCTGATTGATAAAAATGAGAGTGATTACTTTAATTACACAGTGGTATTGTAGTCTGTGTAATAATGATGTTGGAAAGCTGTTTTCTTTGCTTAAATGTCTGAAGTTTTAAAATGTGTGATTTTGTGTGATATATGCTTCTTCTGCATGGCCAATGCAAGAACCTGTTCCACCTGCTCCTAAGGACCCAAAGGCACCAGCTGGAGGTAAAAGGATTAATCCAGAAAAAAAAATATTGTTACTGACAGCTTAAAACTCAATAGAACTGTTTGGGTGTGTGGTGTAAAGCGAACGGCTGTTGTGATCTTTCTCTTCCTCAGGTGGATTTGATCTTTCTGATGCCCTTGGTCCAGGTAAGCATTAAACTTTGAGCGCTTCAGTAAACCCCAAACACTTGCTCATTTTCTGGCACTCTAGATTTGCATGCTAACAGTCAGCTTCTTCCACATTGGCTCCCTGCACATGAACTGAACTGATTTGTAAAGTTCTTCACAAATGGTTCTTGACAATTTTTTGTGGTTAGAACTTGCATGCTTATTTTCCTGGAGCATGGGGTTGAAGGAAGGGTAAGGAGCAATAGTTAAAATAGGCACAAGTAGCACAGCTTACATCCTGTGTCCCAAAGAACACTGCTTTCCTCATTTCCATGTTTTTATCCTCTCCAAACTCCTGCAGATCCAGAACCCAAGAAACCAGCAGTAAAACCACCAAAGAGTGGTGGAACTGGTGAGAAACAGTGATTAATCACAGTGATTAGTGATTAGAACAGTAATGCTCATTCAGTGTGCACATTTCTTCATTATTTATTCATTTACTTTGCTATTTAATTATTTTTAAAAGGTGGGGGAGACTTCGGAGACTCTGATCTGCTTGATGTGGTTGACAGCGGTAGTGACTACAAACCAGATAAAGGCAAAGGAGGAGGTGGGAATTTTACTGATTTTATTATCTACTGGCTAGTCGTAAACATAATACAAATGAATTACAATTAAGCACAGGTGGATGCATGCATTCATACATAATGTGCTGTTGGTTTACATTTTTATTTCAGTGTCACTTTCTCAGCTCCGCCGTTTAAAATATCCGGTTATTCATTTCTGAAAAATACATTTTTAGATGTAAAATCTGAACACATCCAGACCACAGTTATACAAAGAGATTTTTGATATTTGAGTCTTTAATGCAAGAAAAAAGACATACCTTGCTGACAACAAAATCTGCTGGTTAGACTCTCATACTTCTCATACATACAGTAAGCAGCTGCACGTAACAGCTTCACTTCCCTTGGTCTAGTGCCATTATGGATCGCAGCATTCAGTTTTGGTTTGCATGACTAGTTTGGATTTCTTTTTGTTCCAGGGCGTGTTCAGGACCCTTCCTATGATGTCAGTGGTATGCATTGTCTTTCCTTTTCTCCATGGTCTCTCACATTACAACTGAAATCGGCCTGTTGCCATTACACCAAAGTAAAATATATACAGTTTCATGACCTTGTGTCAATACATCACGATGCATAAACATTACACAAACAAATGTGTGCAAGCACTTGTACTTTAACAAAAGCTTGCTCTAACTTATTTGCACAATTATTGATTGAATAATCGGTTCCTTTGCATCTTGTCGTAGGAGGGGGAGGTGAAGAGCATCAAGGTAAAGACTACTTTCATTCATTTTCTATTTGTTTGTTGTCAGTTCTTCGATAATTTTTTTTGCTTCTGTGTCATACCTGGAATTATACTCTCTTTCTAAAACATCAGTTTGTAATGCAGTTGCATTAATAGCTACAAAAAATATATATGACATGGATGATATTTGGTGGAACAATAATGGCAGTGCATGCTGGTTGCTTGTGGTTTTCATTATTCTCATAAGGCAACTTAATATTCCGAGCAATTGATTGCAAACCTTCTTTATCATATAACTTGTGTTCCCAACATTACCTTTGTATCTTCAATATGCTTTTGTATTTTCAAAATGTCGTTTTTTGTTTTGGGAACAAGTGACCCTTGCTTGTAAGCTTTTAGAATGAGAACAGTAGAGTATAGCATTCTTAGATTGTCACATTTGCAGGAATCTCTAAAACCTATCCCTGCCATATGGTGGGGGGTGTCTCCTATTTTGCTTCTCACCGTTTGCTTTAAATCACCCACCCATGTGTTTGTGGTTGTTGTGACTTGGTTTAGATTATAGTGTGGAGAGAATCATCTGCAGTCTTGATTTCCCCACCCGTTTTCCAGTCACTCTGAATGTGATGTGCTCTGTGCAAGCATGACTTTCTGTTTGATTGTTGTGAGTGCTGTGCAGTTAGGAGGGCGTTGGTTAGCATTGCTAGGTAAACTTTCTTCCCTCTTCTGCGTTAACTGTAGTTCTACTGCAGTAAATAATGATTGATCGTAGTCGCAGAATCTGAATTTCCAGTTTGGAACCACTTTGTTCTATGAAAGGGGAAGTCATGTAGCATAACATAGCATAACCTAACCCTTTGCAAACTGATTTACTTAGGTGGGAGGTTACCATCTTAATGTTTTTAATGAGTGCCTGGAGTTGATCAGATGGCAAATAATCCTATTGCCACACTGTATAGTGTACAACCATTTTAAAAGAAATTGATCCGGTGACAGTGGAAACGTGCCATATGCAGCTCATCACACACACACACACACACACACACACACACACACACACACACACACACACACACACACACACACACAGTAAAATGTTGTATTAAGGGAGACTTGATATAGATTATGGATTCTTTGGGTCAGGCAGATACTTTAGCCGTGCTCATGCACCCTTCTAAATCCCTTCTGCAATTGTCTTTCATTGCAGATGTAGAACTGCCCTGGACCCAGTTGCTGAAGCTACTAAGTGATAACATACCAGAGGGCTTCCATATGTGGATACAGAACCTAAAAGAAGTAGTAGTTCCGTTGTTAGAGAGAGTCATGGAGCTCCTTGATGTGACTCAGAGCTGAAAGTTCTCTTGCAAGATTTAAACTGTTATGTTTGCTGGTTTGAAGCTGTGCATGAAAAGTTGTCTTTTTTAGTTGGGGGGGGTATTCGCTTTGTGGCTTTAATGGAAGGTTTTTTATTTGTCTCCTGGAAAGGACAGAGGTTCCTCTAGTGGGGATAGAAGTAATGTGTGCACTGTATATCAAGTGTGCCTCTGTAAACTGTAAAAATGCTGTAACCCCAGTTTGTTTTTAAATGTCTGAATTTCCAAGGTGCTCCACTTTGTCCACTGTTTTACCACAAGCCAGTGAAACTACATGCCTGGTTGTAATTTTTTTGCTTTTACATGGTGTTCTGTTGCTTCTTGGCCAAAATGAACCTACTACTGAAAGATAGCATGCACAATCAACTCCAAAGGAGAGGGTTGTGGCACAGAAAATGCAGAAAATCATTTGATGGAATTTAATTTACGAAAAGGTAAGGGGTCAAAGAAAGAATTACTGCTAGCTAGACAGCCAAACACATGTTTATGTTAAAAAAACCCCCACAAAACTCCATCTGTGAAAGGTGGTAAACATTAAGCTTAGAAGGTCTTTATCATGTTTGGCTGCTGTTAGAGGCACATTTTGTTATTGAGGCTATTTGATCACAGGCAGTGAACTTGCTGTGGATCCTTACAGGCATCTAGTTTGCTTATGTGATCATTTGTGAAACAGTTGCCTTCAGCTGTATATTACCATTTACTTATCATTGCTACCCTTAATCATGAGAGCTGGGTGTGCAGACCTTTAGTGTCAATTTTTGCAGATGGTGAAAAAGCAAAATGTGAAATTTACTGTTAACTGTGCATACTTACATATTTAACCACCAATATATTATACTAAGCACTCAGTTGATCTGCAACCAAATTATCGGGATTTGTAATTTGATTCTTGTATCGGTAAAGGTTTGCGCTCCCAGTGCAAGATAGATATACAGTAGGACTCTAAACCCATCCATTTCACTCCTGGTCTTCATGAAAGATGCCATTCCACTGTCTTGGCATGCTTTTGATTACACGGCAATCTTCCAAAGCTCTTAAATATCATCAGCTATCAAAGTTTTGTGTCAATGTTGAAATAAAGCCATTTTGAGACAAAAACACACACACACACACACACAACCTCAAAGTTGCTCAGAAACTGAGCAAGTTGGTCCTTTTTAAAATAAAAAATTGAAAGGGCATTTCCCCATGCTTTTGCGGTAGGCCACGGTTCTAAATTGCCAGCATTGCAGAGCCTGACACAACAGGAATGCCTTTGACTATTCATTTAGCTGATTTAGAATCTGGTGCAATAAAGCTGGGTCAGACCTTCAGGGCCTGTTTATCAGGAATCATAATCCATAAAATTAAAACTAATAATTAGTGTCACGTGAAAATGAATAAACTGGTATATTAGTGTGACATTTAATAAATTTGAAATAATACCTTTGTTTGTTTTTGGACAGTGTCCTTGAAGTAACAGGTTAAAAGCCATAGCTGCTGTATATTGTTGCAGCCTGGACTTTTTGTGTGGAAAAGTCTTCGAGGAGTAAACTGAACATACTCACTTCTTAATTTAGATGTGGAACTAAAAGAATGCTTCTACTGTCGACTAATATATGACTTAATGTCTCTCCCTTGTGTTTTTTTCTTTTTCTAAACTATTTTGCCAAAATGCTATTGTATGTTAATGTTTTAAGGAAATATTGTGCGCGTAAGGCTATGGTAAAGGCATGCCAAATTTGGTTTTAAGTGAAGGTCTTTGCTTAGCATCAGTCATGTGTATGTTTCATGCATGCTGTGGCTTACTTTCTGCTTTAAAAAATTCTAACTTTTTAAAATTTAAATAATTATATAAATTCATTAGACGCATTGTAAAGTAGTCATGATAAATGAGGACTGATGGAAGGTGATGCAGTTGCTTGCCCTAAAAATCAGCCTACAACTGAAATGATGGTGAAGAAGCAGAAGAGTTCTACTGTTGTCTGCATGACAAATGGGTGTAATATTTTTTCACCCTGTAGAATGCAGTGAATGTGTTTGGTTGAGGCCTCGGGCATGTATAGCATACTTCAGCTGTATGTCATTATGAGGTGTGTCTGACAGTTTTTTTTTTCCCAAGTGCAAGCTTTATATGTCTGATGAATCAAGCTGACTGTTCTTGTTGAGTGGGGCAAGGTGCCTTCTCCGTTGATAGCAAAATCTTGTTGCGCAATCGTTCATAAAATAAAAAAAACCCTGCTTTAAAGCATTTGAATATGAGGTGCTTTTATTGTTATTCACATGGGTCCTGTTTACACTGGTACTGAATAATCCTTTGAGCTCCTTCAATTTCTTGGCGATTCCAGTCTTCTCAACAAGGAGTGGGTTGGTGCTTTTTTTTAAGTAAAAACACTAAACCATCCCCCTTTGGCTAACTGTTTTAGCAGTATTTTCCTATCCAGTGCTGTGTTGGCTGGTCATGTGGATCAAATCTGTACAGTATGTTTTTTCTCCAAAACAGATCATGCCTTGTTTTGCAGTTTTACCACAGAATTCCTTTCTCTCATGTTTCAATGAGTGCTAGGGTTAAAGTAGTTGTATGCTGCCATCTTGTGGAGTTCTTTCCCTCCCTGCATTTTGCCTTCGGTGTAAATATGCTAGCCATTCACTCTGATATGCACAGCTGCAGGAAATGTGTGTTGCTTGTCTGGAAACCTGACAGATTAAATGGCAATGTGACTTGTTTTGTTTTGTACTTATAGAGGCTGGATCCATTAACATGAGTGGCATTTTGAGTATAGTGGGAGTGGCCATTGTAGGGGCTGTGTCCAGTTACTATGGCTACAAGAAGAGGCAGACGTGCTTCAACCTTCAAGGCGGTAAGACCTTCACGTGAAGTGATTACTGAGATTAAGAGAACAATGAATGTGATGATACAGAAGGCAGACAGTGACAAACCAGGGAACTGAAATTCAATCAGACAAACCTCTGGTGAGATCCACTACATTCCAAGATCTAAAGCCCTTAGCGAGGCAACATATGGACGCTTAAAGGTCACGCTTCCATCTACAGTCATGCATACATTATGTTTGCTCTGCTGCCATTCTGCATCTCTGCCAATAACCTCATGTAGATGATCAGGATGCATAGTGAACACCAGGAACCCATTAGAAACCGTAATGATAATTATGACCATCACACAGTGATATCGCGAGACAAAATTTTACCAAAGTAACTGATACCTCTAATGGGTCAAACCCTTCAATGAGAAGGTGGTGTACAACCTCTACAGCCAATCCTGCTAACTGCACATGAGCAGGTCCTTATGCTCAGGTTTGTAATTATTGTTGCTCCCAGGTCGTGGTGGGATGACCAGTAGAGACCGTTACGGGCCCAACGCCGGCCGCTCAGGTGGTCAGTCGAATCGCAATGGTGGGTACTGAAATCTGCTCTTATGTCCAACACATACAGCTGCCGTGTTGTCTTGGCAAACAGTCAACATGTGTGGTCTCTCCATGTCAGTGATGTCTAGAATGAGTGGCAGTCCATGTCTTTGTTCCCTGTGTTCTTTTAACTGTTCCAAGGCCGTTTGTATTGACATTAACATGACTCTTCCCTCATGCTTTGTTTATTTTCAGTTCTCAGCAATCTCCTCAGGCTAGTGTAACAGCCTAGCACTCCAGACTGGAAAGGATCAGCTTCACCAATACAATTTGCCCCAAATTTCAAGAGCAACACCAAATTTCCATGTTGGAACATAACAGATTTTAGTGTAGTCTCTCTGAACCCATTCACCATCTCTTTTTGTTTTGCCTATGTGCAGAGGTCAATGCAAAGTTATTTCTCATATATGTATATAAAAAGTTTTGTTCAAAACTACTAACCATATTGCTTCATTAACATTGTTACCAAGTCTTAAGTGCAATATTTCATTTTCAAAGCAGATTTGAAGTATTTTACCTCACAATTGCTTTATCTTGTGGGAGGTCCAAATGTAATATTTTAATATGCTTTACTTTTTATATTTTTATACTATCTTAGCACATGCATATAATGCAAGCAGGTGTATGCAAGTTCTCATGCTTTTGAATTTCATTTTGTGCAGCTATACTGAATGTAGAATTTTTATGAAAATTGAAATGAAATGAATTGAACAAGGGAAGAATGTATGAAAGCATGTGATTTAAAAGCTAAGCTTGTTTGTAGGACAAGTTTGAGCTTGCATCCTCATAAAAACATTTTATAGTGAAAATTCTGTGTTCAGTCCGAGAGATAAATATTTCAACTCGTTTTGCTATAAGCCACCCCCCCCCAATCATTTACTTTGCATTTCTCTCTCTGACTGGGTTGCACTCTTTATGGGATGGGATTTGTTGAGTTTAGTTGCTTTTAAAGTGTAGGGGACCTTGTATGTTAGGTTTTTGCTCATTGCACTCAAGTGCAGAATTATGTGCACTGAGATAACTATGTAAATACATTGGGGGACCATTGCACATTAAAGGGGTACTTTGTGTAGAACAAATTCTAACGAGCGTTTTGTAATTTTATGTAATGTATATATTGTTTACAAATGTACAGTGTAAAAGCTATGGCTGGTGTGTGCACATGCCTGTTTTGTATGAAAATTTGTTGTAGTGTTCCTTTCATAAGCCTTGTTGGGCCACAAGTTAGATACCATATTGTGTTCATTAAAACATTGATCTTCAATAACCTAAAGCATGCTAATCCACATTACCATTGGAAAACATAAAACATAAAAACATAAACTTAATTTCATCCAAAAAACCTAATTCAGATAAACTTCAGTTTTTAGTTGAAGCCTATATACTTCCTCATTTGATGGTTTTTATTTGCTAAATTCAGGTACACAAGGTGTCTGCTTTTGTATCAGTCTTCATGTATTTTTCATTATCAATTTAAATAAAATTTCTCCTCTTTCATAGAAGCAAAATGTCTCAAATTAAGCATAATAAATGGAGCTGTCCACCGAAATGATTCAGATAATGATCATGGTACATGCCAAACAGATGACTTTATGGATTAATGGTTAGGGGCCTTCCACCAAACAGCATAGCAAACATGGCCTATATTTCTTTCATGTGAAAGAAAATTCTAAACAGACTAGTTTCATGGCTTTCCTCATTTTGAAACCCTCTGCTTACGTGCATTTTCACCATCATTTGGGTTCTCCTTCAATAGTGGATTCAAAGGCAAGTTACAAATACACTAGGGTCCAAAATTATTGGGACACCTGGGCATTTTGTGGTTAAGTGTAAATGTGTCCATGTAGCTATTAGTTTCATCACTCGAATGTAATTTATGGTGTGGTGAAAACAGTTACATGTTTTGGCAACTATTAACATTTTCAAAACATCTCTTTATGTGGTTGGCACACGATTGCCTGATGACTACCCTTATTTCCAACATTTTAATAATATGTATAACATCAATTCTGCCAGACAAACTGACAATTCCATGACATTAACTTAATTTTAAAGGGTACCTACATACTTATTGAGTGCAGACAAGTGAACAAAAATGACCATTACTTCAATTAGGCCTGATTGAACGTTGCCCTGCCCCCTAATTGAACACTCATACTGAAGCCTATATAAACCTAACAAGGTTGGAACATGGTCACAGAAGATGAAGCTGAAATTGACATTGGCATAAATATGACTTTCCCAATGTCTGATGGAATATACAGCAAAAATATTGTGGGTTTTCAGAAAAAAGTGAGTGTCCCAATAATTTTGGACCCCAGTGTAGATGTAAAGGTGGATAACACCACCTAATGTGCTGGAGTCTGAATCAGAGAGTATTTCTTACCCCCATATAGTACACCCACCTCAACCTCAAACACCCACTTTTAAAATTCCCCACAGTCCAGTATACACTCCAACTACCTACACACTTTTCATCTCTAAAAGTTGAAGCAGTGTGTACTTTTGGAGTCTCGCAACACGGGTGATTCTAAATCTCACACACAAAGTGAACATGCTGCACCATTCTGGACACAATCCAGTGCGATGTGTCCCCGCCTGTCATAGTAGCCCATTCAACCCTGAACAACCAGGTGCCAGTCTTTCTGCAAGATAGGAAACTGTCCTTACTATAGTTCCCCATGAAGCCTACTGAGAACACCGCTGTTGAACCCTATACAAGGCCTGAAGCTGCCTCACACTCCTATATAGAGCTGTCTAACGACTACCACCAGGTGCATCAGTTAGAAGCAATCAACCCAAATGGTTCACAGCTTGGACCTTGGAAAGAGAAACATTTTGAAAGCAAAGAAACATTCTGAGAGCTGAGAGACTGGAGATTCAAGAGATTGATCATTAGTCAATTGTTAAAAAATACCAGTGAAAAACATTCTTAATTATGTATAGCATTAAGACTAACCTTCCTGTTTTTCTGACCCACATTAAATTTTATGTGACATTAGCATACTGTGAATGTATATATATATATATATATATATATATATATATATATATATATGGAATTGGTTGCATCTGCGGTCACATAGAAGATGACATTTTGCGTTATGCTCACTCACCAACAGCATACAACCTTCCCTCAAATTCTTCAAGTCTTGAACAACTGAGCAAATTTTCTGGATTGGAGCAAAACAGAAATACTGCCGTTTTGTAACACATTTACTGTTGTGGAGCCTCATTTACCTGAACACATAAATTCAATCGTTAAATGTCTGTTGTCATGTGAGCCCAGGTAAGATCAGACTACTGCGTCCTGAGTACTCATATTCGAATTTCATTGTGTAGCAAGGCAGCATTTTCAGCAAGGTGGCAGTTTCCTCTCCAGTCTCATACAATAGTGTACAATATGTGTATCATGTATAGTAAAAATAAATGCAACTGCTACTTTGCATTGTAAAATAACAAATTTGATAAAACGTCCTTTCTTACTCAGGCTTCTCTTTGCATTTGTTTAATATGTGATGTGATTGGCCTTACAATTTATGTTATGTCATAATCAATTCTGAAATCAACTGTCCAGCATGTGGCTCTGAACTTAATTGGAGCAATCCACAATTTCATCTGAAGATACATGCATTAAGATGCACATTAATAGGCCTGGCACTACTAGCAGAGACTGCTGAGATCACTTTTTTGTTGAGAGTGATAAAATGCTTATCACCGCTTTCTTTATGAACCCTTGTGATGACGTAGTGGCTTCAGACACCCACAAGCAGATTCACCTTGAATACAGCAGCCATCCACCAGGCAAATGCTGCACGCACACATAGTGTTGGGTGGCATCTTCCAGCTCATGCTGAGATACACCCAGTTTCGAGAGAGATTGCCAGTGTTCTTGGGGTGACATTAATAGCTGTCAAAATGCCTAATGGTGACAACAAAATGCTCCAAAAGCCACTTGTCACCAGGGATTTTTTTGGAAGCACCACCCATTTTTAATTGTGAGACTAATGCATCTTCACTTCTGCAAGGTTTCGTTAAAGACGAACAAGATGAAGGCTATAATTCACATAAAATCCACATGCCATATGTGGTGGAGGAAAAAGGACTGAGGACACTTTGCCTCTCTGTGAAAACCTATTGTTTTTTGTAATAAAAGTATAGGTCATACCTTCTTACTTTGACTGGAGCATCTGAATTTCCAACAGTCGCTATTCACTGCTGATGTTATCTGTTGCCTGAGCCTCACACAACTATTGACTGGCTTAGAATATTCTCTACTTTCACTTCCACACTGTCAGCAATATAGCACAGATTCTGTTACAGAGACATTCTTTTTCTGTCTCTTTTTTGTCGGGCCTTGATATTCATAGACAGAGATACTTCGCCAAGGGAGCGCTGTTAAAGGGCCAGTCTTTCCAAATTTTGTTTCCCAAACAGCTTGTGGACATTATGTATGTTAATGATACATGTGATGTGTACGCTTGTAATTTAAGAACAAATGATTTCAATTGAAATACACAGAAGATGTATGATCAGATTTTATGTTTGCGCAATTTTGATACGTCTGTCTGTACATAATTTTCTCACAAGCAACAAGATGGATGTTGCTTTGAACATATGATAAATGAGGTCCATGGTGTCCTTTAACATCAGGCAAGAACATGTGAAGGCAAACTAAAGGAAAGCTGCCTGGGTCATTGTCAATGAATGGCGCCGCATTCAGAATGATGCTCATTATTCTGCCGTATGTCTGCAGTGCGTGCGCTACACACCAGCAGTGCGTGAGAGTCTGAGGGCTATATAGGAGACACCAAGACAATATGCACCAGCGCTCAGCATCGCTTCACAGGTGCAATTATTTTCATCATGTGTGGAGAAAGGGGGCAATCCCGATGGTATCGATCAGTACATGCCTTGTCTGGGTGAAATGCTTTGTGATGAGAGCCGACTACTTTGCCTTGTCTGTCTCTGATGGCGAGGCCATTTTCATCTTTGAGAGAGAGCATGGCTAACTGTGGCAACAAGGCCTGTATGTGCCACAAAGACTGTCATCAATAGAGATCCTAGATAGGTGACAGATATTTATGTTATAAAAAAAACTAAATGAACTAGACAGAAATGAGGATTAAATATTTAAAGCTATCCCAAGATACATAAATGACTACAAAATTCATTTATTGAAGTCTGATCCGTTATATGTGTATTTTTCTAAAAATATGGTTTTCAAATTAGATTAGTTTGCACATGTGAAATTATTAGGGTACATTTTTTAAAATTGGTCTGTAAGTTGTGTTACCACAAGGTGGCACTGTTTCTCTACAATAAACGTGCTTATCTTCCTTGAGTCATGTGTTTTTTTTTTTTTTGCTTTCAGCTCTGAGGTCCAAAACCACACATTTCATCAAGGACATGTTAGAGTTCTCTTATACTCAATGTCTCAAGGGTATCTTACTGAACCGTCTGGAGTGAATTTGTGGTTGTGCTTCAGGATGTTTATAAAGAGATGTTTGATTGACTCATGTCTGACAGGGATTGGGGAAGAATCACTATTGCTTGGAAAGACTGAACACAGAAAAAAACAGTCTATGGTGAACTGAACCTATCATGCAACTTAATAAAATAAGATTTTATAAAATTTAATTTAATTACTATTTTTAAAATAATAATCAGACTGTAATTTGATATGAAAACACAACCTATTTCTACCCAATATCTGTCTAGATCTCTATGCTTCCTTTCAAAGACCTGGAGAGCAGTTGTCAAGCAATGATCAGAGCATTGCTACTGTAGGGATGCCACTGTTCCCAGGAACCTTGATTGATTAAATTCAATCTTGTCTGATGTCAAAGGTTGTGAAAACATCTTGTTGTTGACTTGCCTTCAGTTTCACACATAGCTTCAGTAACCTTCCATACTGACCAACAGTCATAATTGTCCTTGTCCCCAAAATAGCCCATATTTTCCTTCCTTTGCTCAGTATTGTTCACTTCAGCTATTAACACCACACAAATGCATTCTGACGTGAGATTAACTTGTCTGTTAATTATCTGATGATCACAGCAAGGATAGCACTGTATCTTTTCAGTTTCTACTCCAATCTACAGTAGTCCTAACTGCCTGCAGTCATGGTGCTCCAGATACAAAAAAGGAAAGAAGATGTTATGCAGATCATTGGCTGGCTTCAGGAAATACTAACTCCAGCTTGTCTACAGAATGCCCTCAGCTGAAGTGTTTCAGTTTGAACTTACTGTGGACCTCTGGCCGGAAAAGCATTAGCAGCTTTGATTGGAAGAGACAACGAAAGTGTAAGGAATCTAAGGATTCCTCAGTGGTGGGGGAAAAAAGCACGATTCTTGCCTTCTTTAAAGCTGTTTCTGAAATACCTGAATTAGGACAGGGACATACATTTTCACATGTTTATAACCATTACTTGTCAGAAATCATAGGTACTGTAGCTGTTAGCATTTCTGCCAACAGCTCAATGGGAATAGATATTGCAACATCTGAGAGTATGATGAGCACCAACTGAAACAGGCTTCCGAGTGGCTCAGCCAGATAAGGCACTTGTTCCTAGTCCTACAGCTCAGACCTGGGTTCAAATCTGAGCTGTGTGATACCTTGCTGCTGTTGCACCCTCTAGTGGCTTATCAGATGACGAGGTGAGTGTAGATGTGCCTTCAAATCATCACTTCAGTGCTCCTGAGTATGCGTAAGCATACATGGTGTGTGAAAAGGTGAGCCTACAGCACTATAAGTGGTGATTCCAGACTGGGTGAAAAGGGGAAAGAGGATACAAAAAATGTATACAAATCAAAGCATTAAACAAACTTCACAAAAATGGATCCATTATTTGGATTCCAGAAATCGGAATTGACATGTGCAATACAAGCATGATACTCTGTATGCCGTATCAAATAACAGATTTAGGCAAGAATCTATGAAGTCCAAGAGACCCACAGAGGAAGGCCCCTGTCATATTGAAGGCACATGTCACAACTTGGCACAGCTGTCTCACAGGACAAAAGCGTGTCACAACAAAGTCCTGCGAACACAGGCCTGTCACAGTGACAAGAGGTCTGTCAATCCACAGTATCTGAGGTTTTCACAATATAGGTCAGTCTTACCTCAGCACAGTGCTCTGACATAACACATCAACGGTTATCAAATGGAATATAGGAAAAGATCTGAACAAAAAAAAAAAAAATACCATGATTTTTTAATTTTTTAAAAATGTTTCAGTCTCAATCTTATTTAATTTATCCTCTACTTTGTCAGGTTAATCTGAAATCATTTTATTCACAAGGGATACCAGGCCAAAAAAGATGATCCCGAGAGGAAAACACATTGGCGCATTAATATTTAAAGCACATTACTCAATTTCAACATGTGTTGCAGTTATTTTATTATAATGTCATTTTAACTGATTTCAGAAATCACCTGAATCACAACCTCATACATAAACTCACAAGGTGGCGTAAGTGTTTTTTTGTGTGTGTATAACGCAAGCTTATGCATTTAACTCAAGGTTAAGGACGAAGCATGGTCTGAGGCCAGTGTTGATCCACCAGTAAGTGGGGTTTCACTCAGAATGCAGCCATTCCAATAAATCCCTACAGCTCCTTATTTTCCAGATATGGTGCCATCATGTGCCACTACCGCTGTCCCACTTCATGGCATTAGTATAAATCATAACAGGATAGGATTCCTCAAGTGGATCTCGCAGTTACACAAGGTCACAGACTGATGGGGGCTGCTAATTGTCTGCAAAACACAGCAGCGTGGCCTGATCGCTTTGTGGTCTTTAAACCTCCTGTTGCTTCCGCGCTATGTTCAGACGCCATGTTAATTAGCTGCTCACTCTCTCGTGGCTGTTGCCATGGAGATGGTGATTTCCCTGCCTCTGGATTCTACCTGCAGTTTTTAGACGAGAGGTTGTTTTTCATCCAAAATGATTCATGACAGAAAGCGACTTTTGTGATGTGCAGGACATCTTGCTGTGCAACAACACATCAAGCAAAGGACCAATACTTTGTAATTCATGTGATTTAAAGCAAATCAATGTTTTGATTTCATTCCAGTCAGGATCCCACATTTTCTTCTCATTTATTGATCTTGTATCAGCACCAAATTTGTAATGTGATTCTTAACTACCAAGGATGTGTCCAGATAAAGGAATGATCAAATAAAATCTTAAACCCACCCTACTGATCACATTATGAACCTGGTAGTAGCACAGCAGTGGAGGGTTTCATTTGTGCAGAACAACCCGCTAAGGACATCTGATAGAGTGAATGCCCCAGGTGACAAAACGGATCAAGACTATAGCTGCTATAAAAACAGCTCGCTCTCTGGCAAGATCACTCTGGCGCGATCAATGCAGCCCTTTTGAAGAGGGCCGATGTCCTTCAGCGAAGGCTCAATCCCTTCACAGACCAGGGCCCCGTTGCCTTTGTTGCATTGTGTCTCCTAGGGGATCATTAAAGCCAAGCTTACATTGTAAGGCCTTCTGCCATCCTTGAATCATTGAATCTCGCACGCTTATCGAGACAAGGGTCAATGCAGCGGCCAGTGGTCAAGGAAGCATTACAGTGAGAAATTTTCTCTGTCACGCCACGCAACTGTAGCCATATGCTTTACTTCCTGACTACAGCCATAAACTTTCAAGGGTGGCAACAGGAGAGGGCAACTGCAGCAAGAGTTTGTAGTTATGTGTATATGCTTTCACACATCGAGTGCTTTTCAATTACGCATCTGACAATGGCAATTTTTGAAACAAGCAAAACATGAGCAAATACCACCACACCACCGTACTGTTATTAAAAAATGGCAAGAAATCAAGATTTTTTTCAATTCTGTGACAGTTATTTATGTGAAGCATAAAAGTATCTCTACAGTCATTATGTAAACACACACTGTCGGTCCAAATTGTCGAGTTAGCATTCTTTAAACGTTGTGCAAACACTCATTTCAAACACGGCTAAAGAACACAATAATCAGACATTTAGTACAATTTTATTATCAACAAAGGTAAAGCAGATTGATATAATGTGGTTATGATGTGCTTATGACTCCAGCTTTGTCAGCTTTGGTCTGTTGTGTGACGCTGCTACATCCCTGCTTGTGCTTTTCTTTCTTCTGTGGGCCGCTGGGTGAGATGTCCCATGACATATTCTGTTTTTCACTTGCTTCACTTTCACTTGCACTCACCCTTTTCAGGGCAGCGGGCTGGGATGGTCTGTTGCGGCCGATGACTGAGGATCTGGCTCTAGTGTAAATTTGTATTTCCCCCTGTTGCTCCTTCTCATCTTCTCCTCCTGTCTGTGTTGCTTTCCAGACTGGCAGGGTGTCAGCTCACCCTGCTGTTTGGAGTCTTTTTGATGTCTGACCCCTCCTGTTAAGAGCTGGGTCATGAGTCATGCTTCCTGCTAAATATCCACTCTCTTTTGTTGTTTGGTATCATGTCGTGGCCGCTCACAGACAAGACAGACAATGTACAGTATTTACCAGCAGAGTGGCAAAACAATACTAAATTGGCTGAGATTTGTGCATTCTATGTGGATTTGTGCAATCCATTTTAAATAAAGCCTAATTGGATACATACATACCTACACAGGTTTACTCAGTTAATCAAACCTACAAGTGAAGAGATGTCCACTTCATTAGAATGAATGAAATTCTGAGTCATACCTGTATAGATTTTAATTATACAACTCTTGACATCAGACTCTTCTGTTCCATTTTATTCGACCTGCTAATACAAAATAATACTCCTGGTGGAGTAACTATTTTTGGAAAAGGATGTACCAGTAAAGGAGCACATCAGAATGTATACTTTACATCATATACTCTAGAGGGCACTGTATATTCACTACTGCATCTGCTGAGACTGTTTTAATTTGAAAATAAGGCCAAAATACATTACCACAAAATGAGTTGTTCCCCTGCATCATTTAGCAATTTTAATGTAGCAATTTCAATGGTATATATATACATATATAATTGGGTCTTCTACTTAAATGAGACATTCAGTCTAAATCTGAACTTTCCAGTGTAGGGAAAATATCACTGTAAG
This sequence comes from Megalops cyprinoides, assembly GCF_013368585.1. Lineage (NCBI taxonomy): Eukaryota > Metazoa > Chordata > Actinopteri > Elopiformes > Megalopidae > Megalops > Megalops cyprinoides. Next base: position 14,623,039 of record NC_050596.1, read on the forward strand.
CTGTTCTGTCAACAGGTCAGCAAGGGTCATATTAATTACTTCCTGTACAAAAAAGAGTAACTGCTATATGCTGCAGCGTGACAGGGTTGTAAATGTAATGGATTTTTAGTTTAGGAAGTTTTTCTTGCTTGTCCAAGTTTGTTTTTTCATTTTAATCTCGAAGCGAAGGAAACAGACATACAAAACACATTTATTTCACTGACTAGTCATTGCAATAAAAGTAATGTAACCTTTCTGTAAACACTATGGGCTTTAATGCAAACAGCAGCAGGAATTAATACCTTAGCCCACATACAATAACTTTATTGATCAGACAGGAGAACATTTCAGGGTGGTACGGCTCCTGGTAGTCAGCATTTCTTTGCCAATTACAAAAACATAAGACAGCCTTTTAAATGAGCAGGTATTGCAAACATAGTCTAATACAGTGTTTCCCAAACTGTGGCAGCGGCACACTGCTGTGCCGTAAGGAAAAATCCATATTCAGGTTTTTTTGGCGTTAATAAGAATTTAAATGGCTGAAATTGTAGGCTATTTAAATCACATTTCATGTCAGTATTTCTAAACTTAACGGACTATTCTAATTAAAAAAAAACTGCATATTTGCACTTTCATCCATGTTGATGCCGTCATTATTGGTCAACCCTAGGATATTACACTCATGCACAGCTAACAGCCAATCACATTTTGCACACAGTACAACAACATAGCTGCATTCAAAAGTAGCAGATATAGCCTACAGTTGTCCACTAATAACTGCCGTGCTGTATAGCCGAAAGGCATTGAAAGAAAATGGACAAATACGTAAAAAAGGACGTCTGACCATGAACCTGACCCATCCCCCTCTTGTAGCACTGAACAGAAGAAGAAAATTAAAGCAGTGAGCAACAAATACAATGATCAATATTTCAGCTATGTGTTCACGTTCACAGGAGATTCCTCTGCTCCGATTTCATTGTGCCTTGTTTGTGGGGAAAAACTCTCGAACCAGCTATGGTTCCCATTAAACTTAAAAGACATCCCACGACAAAACACCCATCACTTGCCAACAAGTTGAATATTTCATTTGTTTGAGAAGTCAAACTGACAAACAAGCACATTTCATGATACAAAGTACTACTGTTTCTGAAAAAGCTTTAGAAGCTAGCTATCGAGTTGCAGAGCTGGTGGCTAAATCCAAGAAGTCTCACACAATCACTGAATCTTTAATCCTGCCTGCGTGCAAAGCTAGTGTGAGTACAATGTTAGGCCCAGATGCTGCAAGAGAAATATCAAAAGTTCCCTTGTCAAACAATACAATTGGCAGATGCTTTGAAGGTATGTTGGCAGACATAGAGGGTGTTGTGATGGGGAAAATTAAAGAGAGTGGACAATTTGCACTGCAGCAAATTGCACTGTATATTGTGAGGGCATAGTTTGTGATTCTATCATTGGCTACAGCGTATGACACAAGCTGTTTCCACTTTTATTTTGGCATAAAAGTAAAAATGCAAGGAGACAAATTCCTGAGAGGCTAGTCTAGCCAGCAGTGTTAATGTTTGAACTACGAACACTACCTACCTACCAGGTAGGAGTCCTACCAGGCTACTCAAACCCATTTTACACCATAAGGTAAGGCACTTTTAAGACAGCTTCACCCCACATTTTGAGACACCTTAACTTTGGTCAGTCATGTGAATAGCACAACTAGATTAAGTATTCTTAAAGCCTCCATCAGCTTATCAAACAGCATCATCTTCCATAACCATTCTCTGTATCTCTCTTGATGTAAAAGGGATCAACTAGTATTAGTAAAACTAATGCTCCAAGGCTGGCTTGCAGCAATTGTTGGAACAGCAGGTTGCTGAATTTACAATTACATCTGTTTACGCTATGTGATAGAAGTGTGGTGAGAGCCATTTATATCTAAAGAGTGTGTTGTGTTTGAATACTTGTGCAATGCAAGTTACTCTGTAATTGAATTGCGCTTTTAACAGCAGTAGGAACAATAGGATGCGCAAAGTTGCTCATCAATGTCAGTACCGACATATGTTAAACTGGAAGCGCTCCATATGGTGTGTTGCATGTTTAATAAGACGTTTACCATGCATGCATGTGCACTGAATACCAACAAGTTACAAACTTGTTACTTTCAACCTGCTTGTTTTCTATTGCATTGTTAATTTTTTTTATTTGTAGTCCAATTACATGAAAGTCCCCATTATACTGTTCCAATTGAACCAACTGGGTGAGCGGTAGTAAAGTAAAGCAAAGCGAGGTGTTGGAGAGGTAGGCTGTCGATCCCTCGACCCACATACCACAAACAAGGACTACATGCTTGCTGCTCAGTTTCAAAGACTGATTACCATTGTAGACTTTATATGTAGTACTTTACACAATCACATATGTATTTGTGACTTCTTGTATTATGTATATGTATTTGTGATTCCTGAAAACTATGATGGCATGGAGATCGCAAAGCAAAGGCAATGCTAATATGTGGATAAGTACAGGACCTAACAGGACAAAAACTGAGCAGTCTGCTGAAAAATGTTTAAATTTGAAAAGGTCTTTATATTATTTCAAACCATGATAATGAATCTTTGTTTGAAAGTCTGTGTATGTTTTTCTCAGTAACAATATTAAAGTCTTTAGTTTCTACTCTTTTCAATGGATGCCAAAATTCAAATGATTGATTTTCTATGGAAAGACAGTCTGTTCCAGGTAAGAGTCTAAATATATCTTGTTAGGTGATGTTGAAACCTGATCAGGTCAGTTACAAATTGATAAATACAATGTCTATGTCCTTGGGCATTTTAAGATGTTGTCTCAATTTGTGGAAATACAATGAGGGGTTAGAGTGAGTTTGAACTTCTGACTGTCCATCTACAGAGGTTACAAGGTAAGATCATTTGTAATTATTTTTTTTTTTCAGTGCACTATTGACATGTGCTGTATTTGTGATTTTTATGATCAGATTTACTATTAAGAGGATTTTAACATTTGTATTTGTGTGCAGGTGCTTTGAGGGCACTTGATATCCTCTTGAATGAGCTGTATGATGCTAAAGACCCATCATCTAAAAAGACAATAAGGAATAATCAGAATTTAGTTACAGAATACAAGCTGTCATCTGTTTTTGCAAAAGGTGATAAAAGAGTCAATCCAATTATAAGATCCAAAGAAATAATAAAGATTGAGGTAAGCAGACTTGGACCTTATGGATCTCTGGTGGACATCATTACGTTAGGGGTTGATGTCAGTTTTACTGGTGGATTCACATTCAGTGAGTTTTACTATCCACATAATGTAAATATTCTGCAAGTATATGACATGAACAAGGCTATGGAGCAATGTAGCCCATTTTGGCATGTGCAGAATGGACTCAAATGACAGAGGCAAACACACACATACACACACACACACACACACACACACACACACACACAAAGTGTGGATGTATGAACCAAATATGTCTTGTCTTAAATAATTGTGTTTTTTTTTTACTTTTGGCTTTCAAAAGATCCTATGTTAAATAGGAATCACTACCACGGTGTTGTTTAATGAAATTTCCAAGATATGTCAGGAACAGTATTAGGTGCTGGAGTTATTTTGTAGACAGGCCTATTCTTCAGAGTGTGGCAGTGCAAGCAGACACTCTAGACTGGTGTCTCTGATAAGGAAAACTATTTGGCTGTGGCCTTCTAGGTTTTATCAGTCTCAAACAGAAGGTTGTCACTTATTTTATTATTATTTTTTTACTCACACTGATAAAATGCAAAATCCAAACACTGTGAAAGACAATCTACTGCAACAGCTTTCCGAGGTCTGTGATCAGGAAAGTTTGATTAAACTGCCACAGAAATGTGCCCCATGTAACCTCAATATAGGTTTTCAAGGTAAAGGTATCTCATTCAAATGCATTGGTGGTGTCTGTTATACAGTGTTACAAATGAAAAGTGAACATATTCTAAACAATGTATTTCTACTAAGTAAAACAACAAATAAAACGGTAAAATTTACAATGCTAAATATTTTTCCACATTCTCAGATTCTCATTCTTATGCCTTAAGCATGCATTTGTCAGGTGCAATCAGGCAACAATCACAGAGGAAACCGACACATTTGTGTCCTCCACATAACAGGAAAATCCACAAAACAAACACGCTGACAGCCTTGGCAGCACTGTACCCTTTGATTCGAATTTGCCCGCAGGAGACATCCTCAAGGTTGCAGCAAGGACACACACTCTCTCTCTCTCTCCCTTTCTCTTTCTCTCTCTCTCTCTCTCTCTCTCTCTCACATGTAGCGTGTTCATTTCCGTTCACTGGCGCGTGCGGCTCGATTTGCTGATTAGAGGCGCTCAGCATTCGCGCCGCCGAAGCAATGCACCGGGAGGTGGCGTGTCATCCAAACAACCTGTCCTCCGGGCCTCGCCTCTCAGGTGGCGCGGAGTCGCAAAGGGGCGGAAGGAAGCTCGCTTAATGAGCACGTTCGGGGGCAGGTGCGAGAGACGCGCGTCTGGCGCGGTCTCCTCGGGGGCCGTCCGAGATGAAAGCGCGCCGCGGCCGATGGCGGAGCATCCGCGTGGAGGAGATCGCGAGCGCATCTGGGGGGAACCCCTGCTCGCTCTTTTCCATTCGCCCGGGCTTCCCGCGGACCCGTCCTTTTGCGTCCCGCTGTGGCGGGAGCATACCTTACCATTAAAACCACTGCCGCGCGGGGGGGGGGGGCGGGGGCGGTTGACAGCCTGGAAACGCTGCTGCTGCCGGAGCATTTCAGCGGAACGTCGCCAGTCGTCATTAGGGAAGCCCGGTCTCGTGCCCGCCACCCCATGCGATCTGCGGTGTTTATTACTGAATATTTATGAGCGCGGGTCTTATTAATATTTACTCCCCCTGACTGCAGCGGGTCTCGCGGGTTTTTCTGCGCTCACCTGGCAGAAGGACGAGCGGCTGTGCTACAGTGCAGAAATGCACACTGACTGATGGCGCACAGCCCTCTGTCACATGACTGTTCACCATTTCCAATAGTGCATCCTTAAAACACTCAAAGTGTGAATAAAATCTGCAATAATTTAGAAGTCCATTTGCAAAGTTATGGAGATTATGACCGCCATACTCAGAATTAGAATGATATTCAGAGGTTAAGACAAATAATGCTCTAAGAAACTCACTTTTGATAGCATTACACCAATGTGCGATTTGACAAATCCTGTTGCCTACTCTGGGTCACCCGTACTGACCTCTGAGCCATTACGGAATATCTGGTTTAAGTCCCTCCTGTTTCAGCCTCTCTCTAAGCTGCTATATGGCAGATTGAGAAACATGGGAGGAGGTAATTAAGTCTTACATAATAGCTGCCGTATTTCATCGACAGAACATCGAAAAAGCCCTTTGGCTATAGCTGAATCATATTGCCTTAAATACCATTCTTGACAAGCCAGGTACCCAGACTGGCAGTGACACGCTGGCTGCACCGGGAATCAGCAGGGGGAGCTGTGGAACTGTCACACATCAACAGCATTTCTCTGCACTTTTGCTCTGCAGTGATTTGTTAAATCAAACACACAAACACACACACACACACTCAGAGAGAGAGAGGGAGGGAGAGAGAGAGAGAGAGAGAGAGAGAGACAGGGGAGGCAGCTTGAGATATAGCAGAAGGGAAGCTTGCTCTGATAAACATGTCCCATGTTGGTTAACCCTGGGAAGTCACAGCAGCAGAGGCAGCGAAGTTTTCAAACACGAACGAGTCAGTTCACAAGCCGGAGGATGAGGGGCTGCGGCATCCCCACCCTGGGGAGTTAGAGGGCCTCTGGGTGAAGTGACCTTCCAGCAGCTTGGGCCAAGGCAGTGGAAGCCCACGGAGTCACCTTATGGGCGTGCAGTGTTTTGGCAGATTTCAATAAATACCAGATCAAACTATTCATGTGTGAGAAGACAAATGCAAAATCAAGGACATGTTTGATCCTTACAACAAGCTCATTATCATCTCATTGTGCAGCTGTTAATGATGTTCACACTATTTTTGTTTACATGATCTCTAGCTGAGGATGCATTTCAGATACTGTAAGTGTTTAGTCTCTATCTGTTTGATTTCAATGTTTGCTCTGTATTAAATTGTTCAAAAAAATGATCTCTGTCAGAGGTGTCAATCATCAGAGAATTCCATGTTTACCGGTGTTTGCATAAACATATTCCTTTATCTTAATTTAGTTAATTACACCTGTATTTCTTTCTTGAGAATATGTCAAAATATAACATAGAGTCATAGTTTTAGAAATGGTTCAAATGTCAAACTGAGTAAATGACTAGGCTCATGATGTAATAAAGATCAAGCAGGAGCAGACCTCAGCATGTACAACACGCGGCCCTCACATCTCTGCTGAGGTAAACAGGTCTGCCTTTTCAACATCAATCACTTAAGAAATTCCCCCAGTGTACAAAAGCACCTGCTGTTAGGTAAATTTACCTTTGTGTTACAATGACCTGAAATGCACCACAAGGCTACCCGTTTAGCGTAACACTTTCCATTGATTCTTTAAGTCATTGCCAATGTTATATAAAGGCCTTCACATCCTATTTCATGCTCCGCCCCCTCTGTTGATTTTGCTCCTTGTGCATACTTCCTTGTACATACTTCCTTGTGCACACTCTATATCAGTGGTCTCAAACCTTGATCCTAGAGGTCTACAGGTCAGTGTTTTTTTCCACATGACCCTAAATCACCTGTTTCTGGAGGGCTGGAGGACATGTTAACCAGTTTTTTAAAGCACTTTACAGTGAATGTGTAGAACCCACTTGGGTGACCCACAATAGCCACTTTGCACACATTAGCTGAGGTGGAGAGGAAGAAAGAAATTTTTTATTGAATTAATCTGGGGTCTTACTAGATGGCCAGCGTGTGACTGGGAATTTAGCTGGGACACCAGGGAGCCCTGTCGTCTGTGTGGTCTTCAAAGTACCATGCCATCTGTGATGACCATACGGAGTCAGGATCTTGGTTTAACATCTTATCTGAAGGATGGTATCTCTTACAGGACTGTGTCCCCATCACTACATTTGGTCTCCTTGGTGGGTACAGGGGGAAGACTCCCATGTACTGGCCCAACAATGCCACTTTTTGCAGCAACCTGGTTTTTCCCAGAAGGCCACCTATCCAATTATTAACCATGGCTTGCCCACTTAGCTACAGTCATTAGACCAGAGAGAGTTGTACGGTGATATGGCTGCTGGCTAACATCATTCAAAGACCACAGTGTTGTTAGTAATTATTTAGGTTAGTCTTACTCAACATTTATATTTTGTCTACATTATATTATAAATCTGAAATACAAATGTTGAAAGGCAGCCTGCGTTGCTCAAACAAAACACCTGCATTCAGTCAGCAATAAAAAAACGACATTAATGATTTCACTGCTGGGGAGTAAAAGGTTTGTCAAAAAAAATCACCTCAATGCTTGCATATAACAGTCATTGAATTCCAGTGAGATTAAACTAAAACAAAAGAAAATAATTTGTGATAGGGGAACAACTGGGTCCGATTTAGACTGATTTGTGATGTGATGGGTTTTAGCTGGAAATGTCAGGAGACAGGAAGCGGAGTGGATTAATGCTGTGCTTAAGGCTATGGGCCTTTCGGTACTGTGACCTTGTCTCACATGATGCAATGCTATGTTGACTGACTGCCGTTTAAGGTCTAAAAATGTACGGCTTTCAGGTAAAGCTCAGTTATGTCTCAGTTATGAGACTGTACGTCTGCTTCCTTTGATGTTACTTGTGTCTACTTTCTTCCAGATGGTATAACTATGCCACTATACAGCCAGTCCTCACTGTATTGGGATGTCTGTTGAAAGCTAATGCTGGATGATCTGATGATGCTGTAGAGTGTAGACTCCTGTGTGATTCCTCACACAGAAGCCCAGTACACCAAAATAAGTGGCTATTATTTTTATTGCTGTGCTGACATGAATGCCAACATTGAGGGGTACCAAATATGAAATGCAGTTCTAGGAGTAAATTAAACAAGGATGAAGAAAATGACACAGCTTAAAATAAAACATACTGGAAAAGAATAGATTGGTCACTGTCAATCATCAGACGTCACCACAAACTGTTGCACCCTTCTGTCTCTGGACACCAATCAAAATAGCTTCTTAAATTAATCTACCTTTTACGGACAGTTGCACAGCTACAGCATATCAATTCTAAACATCAAGAATAATATAGTAATATAATTCCATTCTTTTAGACCAAACCTTCCTGGCCCAAACTCTAAACAGCTGCTACCTACACCTCCCCCCGCCCCTGCCATCCTGGGTGGGTTGCTGGTGGTCTACCCATTTTTACTGTATTAACCTAGCCATGTTGTGAAAGTCAGTTAGAAGCAAAGACCAAATCAAATACACAAAACAAAAGACTGGCAAAGAATAGTGACAACATTATTTAAATTGCAATGCTAAGGCATTTGTTTGTTTGGGAATGAGATGCAAATGCATTTTGCCATGCAAACATGTTTTGAGGTTTGTTTCATTAAAAGGCAACAATGTGAAAAATACAGTTAAGCACAGATACTATAGTGAATACAGACAGATGCAAGTAAACACAGTTTCCATAGGGACTATAGATATATACCGGTAAGAACAGATTACACAGAGAATGCAGACAGAAACAGGTAAACAATTTCAGTAGGGAATACAAAGTTGCGTTGCTCTAGGGAAATCAGGGCAGGACAAAGGAAATCACTCTAAAACCATATTTACCAAGGACTCCTGCTGCTGGGGTGTCTGATTGACAGTCATGTGTTTGTCTTCTTGACAGTTTATGATGATCTGCTGTGACAGCAGAATTATCATGTAAATTCCTGATGTGCAGATCTAATTAGGGTGTATAAAGAATCATCTATAATCAGGGCTGTAGAAGTATAAATCTATTTTTTTCCAGGCCAACCACATATTTTATTTAGCATTTTCCTGCTGCTGTAGGTTTCCCTATAGGCCCCCCAGTATTCTGTCCTTCCTCTCCTGCCTCCATACACAAAGGTACATACCAGCGTCATGGTAATCCATGGCAAATATTTTCTCTGTTGCATCACACATACACCTGTCTGATGTGATAAGGAAGGACTTTGGGTGACCCTAATACTTGTATATTTACACTGTATGTGGTTAGGTACAATTCTTCCTAGGGTAAGTACTGTGTACTCTCACAGTTACATAGTAGAAATATTTCCTCTCAACAGCCAAAAAAACTGGGACAAAAGATTTTACTGTATTCTATGTTTATGTTATTGTCTTAGCCAGGGACATTTCTAGCTATTGAAAAGATCTGGGGCTAAGTCAAGTTTGCCTGGGGCTTGTCTTTTGTTTTGAAGGGAGATCGGCATTGGTAGGTTGGGGAGGTTATATCTACCTTTATAATAAATAAATATTATCACACCTTCGGATGCTGCAAGTCAAGTTCCGCTCTGTTACACAGTCTGTCTGTTGTTTTGCTATAAACACCTCCTTTTTCAGGGCGAAAATATTTGGGGCTAGGCTTAAAATATTCAGGGCTATAGCCCCGAATGAACGCACCTAATGACGCCACTGGTCTTAGCAATCAAGAAAAACTGTAATACTTACATCTAGCCTACAGATGACAAAATGGTACATTCCATACACCTGATTTCTCAAGACCACAGAGGTGAACAACAGAAAATAACCTGCCTTCAATTTTTGTGAAGCCACTTTGAGAGCTTTAGGCATGCCATGTGTTGTAATGTTTCAGACTAGCACAAAATGTACATCACTTTCAATTACTTAAATGCTCTGCAGCATATTTTCTCCAGATTTTTTTTTTTTTTTTTTTTTTATTGTATCTGCATATTGGAGAACAATTATTCCAAGTCAGTGGTTGCCTGTGAGCAAGAAATATGGGAGGCAGAGAACATTACCTTAATTGTCCTGAGCCTGTTTCTCATGATTAACAAGCTTGCCAATTTAAGGAGGTATCACTCATTGACAACTTGTTCTTTTCAGCGTGAGGTTTTGTGCATGCCACACTGAATAAAATAATACATGAATTATTAATGAACAAAAAAAATCAGTGATGCTGATTTTGTTATGTGAAATGCACAAAGATCACACTATTGCAGGTATACTTACTAATAGTGTAAAATATTTCCTTTGTGTGTGTGAGCTCATTGCAACAAAACACAGCCAGTGTCTGCTCACAGGGTGAACTTAGATGACGTTCACAGTTCAAGCACACCTACCAGGTTCCTGCCCTTCCATACTTTAAACCACATTATATTTTAGTTTTCTAAAGACAAAGAAAACTAAAATATAATATGTCATTAACTATACAGTGGTGTAAAAGCTGTGCTCTGACAAATGGTCAGTATATGAAGCATTGCTTGCAGACACATAAGAAATTATATTACATGCCTATATTCCTACCTGACCACTAAGCTCCACTACCAAACATCATCTGGTGGTCCCATCACACTGTGGCACAAAATCACTATCCAGAATTCCCCTGATGGTGGAATGTACCTCCGCACTTCATTCGTTCTGCCGAGTCCCTTAATATCTTCATAAAACAATTGAAGACATAGCTCTTCCTTGCTCACCTGATCACCTGAAACACTTCCACCTATAGCAATTTCTTATGTCTTAAACTTTTGTTTCCTTTAAAAAAAGTTCAAATCTAATGGTCTAATGCACTTGTCTAATGTACCTTGTCTGGCCAACTATTGAAACCTGGCCTCACTTGTAAGATGCTTTGGATACAAGAGTCTGCCAAATGAATAAATGTAAATGTAAATTAAAAGATCTGTGCTACTTTAATTACATTCAATACAGACAATGGGATGCTAAAAATGCATTCATCGCTTAAACATTTTACTCATAGTCAGTATGAGAGGATATTAATGAACAAGTAAATAAGTAGAGAGAAGATTACAGAGAAGTATTGTGGGATTTGATTGTGTTAAACCTGGACCATGATGAAAATCCAGGATGCTTTTGGCCTTTGCGGTTTGGATATCTGGTCTTGGATACCATGGTGCTGTCATGGTGTTTTAAACATAATGCACTGCCTGGAGACTGACCACAGGCATCCAGACACAAGGCTAGGGAAGCAGTGTTGAAGGGATTGGTTACCAGGCTGTCTGGAGCCCACACCCAATGAGCTTCAAGTCTTACTGCTATCTGCCTTGGAAGATGGAAGATCCTCAAAATAAGTGTGTATCTGTTTTTATACCCAGGGATAATACAGGTGTTAGAAGATTTTAAGCATGTCAAGAAGTGTCTGTTCACTTCCAGAAATGTATACATAAATAAATACATACATATACACACATTCATACATATTCATATTCATATACATATACATATACATATACATATACATATACATATACATATACATATACATATACAGATGCACAGCATGAATGCATTGAAATATAAGTAGCACAGAGTGTACAGTAAATGAATAATGCATATTTTTTTAAAACTCAGATTATGAAATATCATAAACATTCTCTCACAGTGTCCTACTTTTAGTACTGAGAGTATGACCTTGCAGTTCCCGCAGCATGGCCTATTTTTACTATTCAGTTCATCTTTTACATAACAATGCAGTGTCCAGACCACAACAGCTAATGATATGTGGTAGAGGAAATCCATTTCAGTAGTTCAAAATAGTTTAATGCATTGTTGCCTAATGTACTAATACTATTAAGGCAAGAAAAGGGTATATGACCGCTATAGTGCTTTCAGCATTAGTACTACACTATGCTAATTTATTTTTTATGAGGGCCATTACTACCACAGTGATCTGATGCATTTCATGATGGATCTTTTAAAAAGACAGACAAGCCCCTGCTGTGGTTCTGCTTTTTCCCTTCCAATGTTTCGGCCTCTAGGAGCTGAAGGTCTGCCAGTCTGGTTCGGCTCCAGCCCCAGTTTGGGCTTCTTGCACCAGCTGTGGGCCAAGAAGGGACTTGGACAACCTCCAAGAGCCGGCTAACTCCGCAGTCTCCTCAGCTCCTGATGAAGCCTGACTGACTCTTTTTACAGCCAGGGAGGAACTAATGAAGACAATGGAGTACTCTCTGCTGTATGTGGGTACAGCTTCCTGGTCATCTTCACATCTTCATCATTTTACACAGAAAATGTTGTTATAGTAAGATATTAGAATTCCTTTTGCTTTGCCATGCAGGATTTGATTATCCCTTACTCTAGAATTACCAGCAGGCTTTACCATTGTTTATTTTTCTAAATGCAATTACTACCAAAGGTGGCATAATAAAACACAATGTGAATGTTTTAAATTACAGAGTGAAACAGAATGTCATAAAATATATATATTCATTGATATTATGGATGTTTTTGTTATTTCATATGAAGCTAAATTCTCAGTAAACATTATTGTTATCAACTGAACATTATCATCACTATTATTATTTATTTATCTTTTTTTTTTTTCCAGCAAGAGATGAAACTGTCATGAAATGGCAGTCCATATCTCTCTCTGGTTCATTGGCCTGTTATGACTACTCTTCATTTCCACTCCATAAAATTTGATGTCTGTAAATGGCGATCCCATAATTTCTCATCAGAGCATGCCTGGTATAACAGAGATTAATTATGAAATCCTCCATCAAATTATAATACTCATATAACCGTGATACATTTCTGCTGCTGAGTCTGGCACCATCCGAAATGTGCCTTAATCTTTCTTTTCTGCATGGGGGAAAAAACAGTAATCATGTTGCTGCTTGTGCACTGAAACTGGGGAGTGCAATTTGAATTATTGATTACTGCTATTACCAAATCTCTTCAGGGCAATTGCTGAACAAGGTGATAAATAGCTTTCAAGGTAGAAACTCACATGACAGTAGTCTTTGCTCTGCTTGTTTTAAAGTCATTAGTGTTACATATTCCTCTCTTGAGGATGATCCACCACCTGTCTTGTAACATTTGTTTTTACACAAAAAAAACTTCTTGTGAGTAATCTTATACTAAGCATTAAAAATGTGCCATGCTGTACTGCCCTGCTTATGTATTCTTTAATGTACAATTAAAGTCACTAATGAATGATAAAATTAGTCACAATAATGAAAAAACATTTAGGATCCAAAATATGTACCCACTATTTTTTTTTCCAAAAATACATGTCTAAGGGCATTAACTAGTATCTTCAGGTGACAAGTGCAATCAGCAGAGAAATTGCTGATATCCTAGTTTAAACACTGTATACTTGTGATAATATGCATACAGTATAGCATCATGCACAGTTATATTTCTGTGCTAGACTAAAAATGTGCCATATACCTTCTGTAATTATATACGTGAATGCAATTACTGGTAAATGAGCCAGTGAGGTTTCTGAATAGATGCTTGGTAAGTGTCGTAAAACATGACAACGGCTGAGTGAGCCAGGGAGGTCTGGACTTTGGGCTGGTAAGATATGCCATTCTTTTCAGATGAATACGTCAGTACGCAATTTGCTATCATCCTTTTAACAAGGTGGCAGTGTAGCGTGTACCGTCTACGAAGTGGAGGGTTGTAACCGGAACGTTACACGCTCAGTTCTTAGGTGAGGCACTGAATTGCTTCAGTTAACAGCCAAATGTTCAAATGGGTATTATGCTCTGTTTAAGCTCTTAAAGTCAGTGGAGGAGGACATTTTCCAATATATTGATTTTATTTAGGCTGTTATCATCACATTTTATTTTATGGTCTTTTGCTGTTCTGCTGCGATATTCTACTATGACTTTTTTTTTTTGGTAACCTTCTATAATGTCTGTTATTGTGTAGAGTAAAATTTCATTGCATTACATCATCCACTTTTATTTATCTTACATTTGACTTCCATAGCTATGAAACATTTTATTTACAGTGTGTTACCATGAGAAACATTAAAGGGCTTGAGAAAGGTATGGAAAATTCAGTGAACACGTGTTTCTGCTATTATGAGTTATGACCATACCAGTATGGAAAAGATCATCCAGCTATGAGGTGCATTCAGTAAATGTGCCAATTAAAGGAGCTATAAGGTTGTGCTGCTGAAGACAGAGGGATCGAAGAATTGCACTAAAGATACACAGTGCAGTTTGCTGACTTGAGTTACTTAACATTATGGAATTAATTTGCTCTAATAGATTTTAAATGTATTTCAGAAAAAAATAAATTGAGAAAGTATGGTCAAAAGCAATGAATTGCTGCTGACAAAACATGGTTTACCAGAATGTTACAGCAGAAATCACCAAATATAAAGAAAAATATCAGCTAGAAGTATAAAACAGATGAATCCGTTTAAAAAAACAAGGAGAGTAGAAAATGGATGAATCTCTCACAAAAAATGGATTCATCTGTTACAAAACCACCTCATCTTTTCGGTCATCAGGCCAGCATGCACACAAAGAAATGTGTACAGTATGCTTGCATAAAAAATGCTTGCAAAAATCCCACTGCATTGCCCTCCTGTATTGTATTGAATTTTGACATGTAGAAATGGAGAGAAAGATTGGTGAGTTCTCTCACTGCAGGAAGGGATTTAGTGTCAGGTACACCTGTGGAAATCAAACAATAGACATTTCCCTAACAGTTTAAGAACTCTGAGAGTGAATCATTATTGTATGTGGCTTGACCTTGCTAGAAATGAACAGGAAAAATTCAGGGTATTCATGCCTGGCATTGGTTGTCCTGACAAACTGAATATCTTGTGTCCATTTTCATACATAAGGATGCACAAGAATGCATACTTATATACACTAGTACACCCATTTGTGTAATTGCCAAGGCCACAGTTTGGGATATTATGTGCTTTTAAAATATGCCTGCATTCACAGATTCATGGTATAGCATTCCTGTGTGCATTCCTACGCTATGTACACTGCTGGATCTGCATTGCTTTTGTTTGCTCCAACAGGATTCATTCATTTATGTCTGTTATGCTCCCCTATGAGGGAACAGGTTGCTCATGCATGGACCATGATGGAACCTCTAACCATGAGAGTGACAGCACAGATTATTTCCAATTTGTCAAAACCCACTAAACCTAATCTGACATCAAGCCTTTTGAAAAATAAATGATTTTGCTTTTAGTAAAGCCATCACAGACCAACAGGAGGCACACTTAGAATTTGCCATGTAGATATTCCAATTTATGCACGCATAAATAATGCAAACAAAATATAAGAGGGAAGGCCTAATGAATAAAATGAAAAAAGAAATCAAAGAATTTTAATTTCTTTAACAAGATTACATAAATACGTTTTAAATTTAAAAGCATCATACTGCCATTACTTGACATTTTTTTCCCTGGCATAGTAAATATTTATTTACTTTGTATATTTAATGTTAACTTAATTATCTAGCAATGTGATTAAAATTGCGACATTAAATACAATATGAGGAAAAATGGTCAATCTTTATTCTAAAGTGATACCGTACTTGCTACTGCATGGTAGCATCTCACATCTGTATCCTGAGGATAGGCTTCCATCCAAGTAGGGAGACGCTTAGCCCCCAGTTCATTCAGTAGGAAGAGCATACGTTAAGAGCTTGCTTTCAACAAAGACTAGATATATGTTGTTCATTTATGTGTTCTGTGCTCTAGTAACTGATGCATCATAGTATACTTGGCTTCCATTGCCTGGTCAGGTTGTACAAGTTAATGTGCAGGGCTTGAATAGTGTTATGCTGACACTCACTGGTCTGGGAGTGTTGACACTGGTCTGACACTGCTGCTCATTCAGCTTGAATGGACACATATTCTATTGCACTGGAAGTTGCTCTGGATAAGAGTTTCTGCTAAATGCATGTGATGTAATGTAATGTAAATTAATAAAAACTCAAAAACGAACAGTGCCAAGAAGTTTTAAATAACAACATATCCTTAAGCAAGGTAGTTGAACCACAGAACGGTGTGGTTATTGCACTCCTCCCTGCTCTGACCTCATAAAAGTCACAAGATACAGTATATCATGACTATGGAAGCTTGCAGTTCTGACTACATATGACCCCTTTTGAAAGACCAAACAAGCTGAATCACAGCAATAAGCCTAATGCAGAACATCACTTTGCCATGGCAACGTGCCAGACAAAGTGGCAATGCATGGCTGAGATTTTCCACATTTTACTAAAGTAACTGTGATAATGTGCTGTCACTTTACTGAAATTAGATGTATAGAAAGAAATGAAAAAACACTGATAAAAAGACTCATAAAGCCCTACAGCATTGGAAATTCCCCTTACTGAGCTCAGGACCTAGTCAATACAATCACAGAAAACCTTTATGATGTCACCTCAATGAAAGTTAACCAAATCAATAATCTGCTAGTTAGGTTGTAATCGTTTTGCTGCAGGCTACACACATTATCATGATGAAACTGTGTGAAATTATATCCAATGTTATGTAAGCTAGTTGCACAGAAAATGGAATATTGTTGTCCTATGTGTAATAGCATAGCAAGCAACACAGCAACATAAGTGTTACACTCGTCTATTTCATTACATGCATAATATTATACTCATAAAGAGATGGAATAGCTGCATACCTTTATCTTTTGTGTGTTTCTCCTCTTCTTCTTTCATATTTTTCCTAAACTGGGCACCTGATGGCTTAGAGCCTTAGACCCTTTCTTATCCATTTGTGTTAATTTGGCACCCGAGCATCAATACATTACCCATCCCCCAACACTGTCAACCAAGAGCAAGACTAAATCAATTCACCTTGGTGGTGTGCAGACTGGTTTTATATTATTCTTAATGCTTTCGCACAAACCAGAAGAAAATGGTTTATTTGGTAGTATTTCGTAGTGTGACTGATTTTCCTAATTGTATTAGTACTGTACAAAGTTAGGGGTGCGCATTTTGATAGATTCCCCCGCTCCCCCTACCTTGGGCTTCCAGTGGGGAGACCTGAGGTCAACCTACCCCTGCCTCCCTCCCATCTCGTACTTCTGAGTGGGAGACCTTCCCAGGCAGTAGCCTGCCTAGCTCACAAACTAGAATCAGGGTGCCCACTCTGACAAGGGTAATTGACCCACACGGTGACGAGATATCATTGGCGTGAAGTGCAAATGAGCGATAGAAAACCGATCGTGCAAATGTCACCATTCTGAATTTTTTGTGCGGGTACCCCGTGCCGCCAAGAACCTGGGGGTGGTGCTGGATACTAACCTGTCCTTCATGGACAACACAGCAGCAGTGCGACAGAGCTAAAGAGTCATGCTCTACAACATCTGTAAAATCCATCCATCTCTTACAGTCAGCTTGGCACACCTCTTGGTTCAGGTCTTGATACTTTCCAGTTTAGACTACTGTAACTGTCTTCTGGCTGACCTCCCTACAAGTGCCATCAAATGCCTCCTGCTGATCCAGAATGCAGCTGCTCCTGACATGACAGCCAAAACACTGTTATGTCACACCTCTCCTTGTATCTCTACACTGGCTACATGTTATGGCTCAGATAAGCTTCCAAACTTTGGTTCTAGCTTACCAAGCTGTGACAAAATCTAGACCCCGATACTACAGTAGCAGTTCCCTCCTGGAAAGGTCACTCTTCACTGTCCATTCTGCATTGCAGACTTAAACCCACACATTCAGAATACATCTGGCTTCTTTTTTCCCCTGAAACCTCCTCCCAACACTAATATGAGCTAGTAGTTATAAAACTGATTGCAATTGAAACATAAAAGCCTGGTGGTACCTCACTATTCTGCTGTGGCATGAGCTGAATTGTGAACACACTGGGAGGATACAAAATGTGCCTTTTTAAGGTTGTTTGGTTTAACCCTGAGGTTGTATGGTAATGGCTGTATACCATCTGACAGAAGTCAATCCAGTTATGGCAGTGTTTCCCACAAAGTCACCACATTTTATAGCACTAATATTTTAGAATCTGTGAAGATGCTTGCTTATTCCCATGGAATGCACTTTTGCAAGTCACTCTGTATGAGAGCATCTGCCAAATAACTGAATGTGAATGTAAATATACAGACCTGGTAATTATTTCATCACTGCCCAAACTCCAAAGATTCCAATAAGCCACCGTGTTTCCCGTTAAAATAGCTATCTATATATATTTTAGTTCATGTTGTTTTTCCTACCCCAGTTAAGAAATTCCAAGCACAGTGCAACATGAAAGTAATTAATATAACATACTTTTGACTAACATTGTTCCTGCTTCTCTGCTCTGATGTATTAAAAACTAGCAGTTTTAGGCCTTAGTTTTGCTCTTGTGCTGTTGCCACTGTTCTAGTCCTGTTGTCTAGTCCTCTAGTCTATATTTTTAAAATATGTTCATTATAAATCAATTCATTAATTCAAATATTTAGTTTACATTAATTACATTAATTTAATTGACAGTTTATTGAATCCTTAAACAGGCCATAATATGAAACATCCTTTTCAGTTGGTGGACTCACCCCAATGCAAATGGAATGGAATGACATAGGATATTTACCTTTCATTCCGCAAAAGTCAGTGTGTTTTCGTTTGGCCTTTGACATAAAAAAATAGATATCCATGGTTCATTCTTGGAGTGTTGCTTACTCATGAATACCTTTTTGTGCCATGGTCCTCCATCACAATAGCTGCCCCCCCCCCTTTCTATATTTATCCTCTCTTGCCCAGAGGCATGTGTGATTGACAGGACAATAACCAGGCATCTCACAAAAAAATAAAATTATGAGTGTGGAAAGCCAAGCATTAGCAGCGTGACCCTCTCCAGAGTGAGGTGTCTTGACCTGTAACATTAACTCTGAAAGGAGCTAATACTAATTATACCTTAAATCAGCAGAATTGCAGGCCACACGTATGAATGATGTATGATGACTGACTGGTGATCTGTGGATGGGTGTAGCCCACTGCTGTTCACATAGTTTCATGTCTAGATGCCACACTTGCTTAGCTTACTGCAGTGAGGGCAGTACTTCTTAAAGAATCTAAAAATTATGCAAAACCAATAGCAACATTTGATACAGTATATGAAATAGCCGGGAATATGATTTCTTTTTTTCTTTAATATAGTGAACATGACACCAACAAAACTGTGGTTGCATATATTGGGCTGGGTATATTTCATTAATGTCTGCACATTGGTTGTGATTTTTCCTCCCCCATTTATTTACATTTTTATTTATTTATTTTTCTTTTATAAGCTGAGTGTGAAGTCTGACAAGAGCTGCTCAACCAAGCCAGGCTCCTGTTACTGTGAATTAGAGTGAGGAGAGATGGTGAAACAGAGATTTTCATCCTTGTCTCCCCCTCCCACCGCCAGACTGTATAGCAGCCTTCAATTACCTTAATTGTCAACCTCAGCAGAATTAAGGTACATAAATAAGACGGCAATAAATATTCTGCCTCCATTCCGCTGCGGCACTATCTAGGCCCAACAGTTTGTACCTCAGATGGGGGCGATAAGCACCCTGCAGCATTGCAGACAGCTCGCCGATGATATCTTGCTGTTGAAGAAGACAAGCTGGAGCTGTTTCAGATTTGAAATAGACAACCATTCACATCGAGACCTCGGCTATGTATACGGTTGACATTCAGCAGTCAGCTGTGTCCTTTGGTATTCAGGGTGAACGCAGTTATTAACAAAGTGGCTTTTCTCTGAACCACAGTCGTTATGATGCATCACAAATAAATAGTGCCCACTGTAAAGATAAATGCTGGACTCCTTCTGGATTAGCATCAATAACACTGTTCAGGATCTGTTGTTGCACAATTGAATAAGGTACTTATCTGAAATGCATCTATGTTGACAGATAATACTTAATATATTACACAATAATAAAACAATAAAAAAATAAAAGTTTGAGGCAATAATGTATGTTTAAAAAAACCACTGAAACTCAAAATTAATTAGTTTAAGGTGACATTGATTTTATGTCATAATTTTTTATATTCATATCCCTGAAAAAATAGGAACAAAACGTTTATGATATAACAGTGTTCTGACAGTTCTAAGGTTTTGACTATTCCTCCCAACAGATTGCTGTAGGTTGTTTAGGGGTTTAGTCTTTGAACTGTTTTCTTGAGTTCAATTTCATTGCTGCACATAATAATTTCTCTGAGGTCTGGATGAATGCTTTGGGTCATTACATTGTGTAATGTCCATTTTAGGCTAAGCTTGAGATGCTTGGCAGAGAGAACACAGTTTTGATAAAAAATTTCCAGGTATATTATGGAGTTCATGACTCTCTCTGTCTTAAGTGGGGCAGGCTCCATGACCTGTAGATACAAAAAGAAAAAAAAAACCCAAAACATAATAGGTCCTCCATTGTATTTCACAAGGGGAATGCAGTATTTATGTCACAGTTAACCTCTGGCATTGTCTCCATGGATCTCAAGAAAGCTGATTAATCCACTCCTGAAGAAACCATCCACTGACTCATCAGATGTTATGAACTACCGACCTGCCTATCTCCAAGACCTCATCCAGCCCTACACACCCGCCCGGCCCCTATGCACAGCAGCAACTGGAAGGCTTGCTCCTTGCACAGACAGAGTGGGAGGTTCTCGCTCTGCAAGGCAAGGACATTTCTCCGCTCCCCAGTGGTGGAACGAACTCCCTCTCCTGACTAGGACAGCTCCATCACTCCAATCCTTCAGACATCTCTTCAGACTCTATCTGGACTGACCTATCATAAGCCAATCACTTCCCAACTCCTGTCTGCTGTCATTTCTCAGCTCCCCATGTGGATCAGTGCTGTTAAAAATTGCTGTATGTTTTTTGTTATTGTCTTTACTTTGGCAATCATTGCGCTGTAAATTCGGATCTTGTTAGTTGCCCTATACCCTGTAGTTGCATAAATTAGCTAGTACTGCGTCCTCAAACAGACTTTGCTCTCAGCTGAGAACTACTGTCTCATTGTGGAACACATCCTGTCCCTGTACTGTCGCTATACTTACTGTATGCACTTTTGTACGTTGTTTTGGATAAAAGTGTCTGTTAAATAAATGTAAATGTATAGGGTGCTATGTTGCGGTGGGCATGGGTTTTTGTTTCACAGTGTGTATGGACTATGGGCATTGCCACACACCTCAGTGACATTACGGGAGCAGCATGTCATTCAGGGAAAGACTAGGACAGACTAAAGGCCTGTTAGGCCTGTTTAGTAGGCCTAATGACCAATTATTTATCAAACAGAACAGGAGGTGAATATTAATTAAATGAGTGATTCAAATTTCATGGAAAGATTCTGTGAAATTGTATCACAGCAGTTTAACCTGTCAGGGTGTTTTTATTTTGCTCTTTAAAATGATAATCAATGTTTGCAGTTTTATTTTCATCATGACACAGCAGTATGAAAAATCACTTAATATTTTAGTTAAAAGTTGACACATATTTCAGCATAGTACTCATTTACCTCATATTTTATCATCATATCATTATATCCTTATCCATGAAAAATGTTATTTTTACTCAGAAAACCCAGCAGTCACAAATCATTAGTCTTACCTGGTAACAGCCCTTAGCTCAATAATTTGACTGCTGCTTGCTTCAGTGAGAAATAGTTTTCAAAGGCAGTGCAGAACTGCTTGGCTATAAATGACAAGCTGTGAACTATTGGCATATATACAGATTATTGTCATTTTTATAGAGGATCATGTTCTCATAACTTAGTTTTGTTGATATTGCTCGGAAATTGTAAGCTTTTACGAGGGCCCTCTCTCTCCACTGTCCTTGTTTTTGGATTTTACCTTCACCTTAAGTGAAGTAACAAAACATTCTAACCTGTCTGTCAGGAGGAAGCCCCCCAGAGCAGTCTATTACAGCTGAGTGCAGAGGCCAGATTATGGAAGAAAGGGAAGGGCAATTTTTCAGTGTCTTCAGCCTAGGGCATCTTCCAAGTTCTTTCCACCTTTTAGAATGATTGATAAAGCCAAATTCAGCACAGAAGAAAGTGAAAGTGAGGGCATCAGAAATCATCATTGCAGCACAATGGTATTGTGTTCAAGAAATTACATAGTATTGCTTTCCCTTTGTATACTGCTTATATATTTAAAGGTACAGGGGAAGAGTTAAGAAAACAATAACTGGACAAAATTAGAAATTGTACATTTTACATATTGAATCACAATAATTTTTTTTCAGACTGAAAATGATACAAAGATGACAGTGTGCACAAATGATAGCCTCCTTCAGTTTACTTTCAGTTTTCAAGCTGTTTTATTCAATTATCCTGATCACTTGTGAGTTCATCGGTGTTGTGATAAATTGTTACAAGAAATTGCTATCAGCTAAGTAATGCATAATTAGCTAAACGTCTAGAGTTAGCTCACTAGCCTGTATTTTCTGGTTTATGTAGTTTGAATAGTTTAGTGTGGTGGTACTTGTGTTTATGTCTAAATATCTCCATACAAACAAATAAATTGCTTGCAATGAGGGCATGCATTTTTGAAGACTTATAATTTGTGCAAAATGTTTGTGAAAAGACCCAAATGCTGACTGTTGCATCAATAAGAACTAGACATTCTATTTCAGTGTGCCAGTAACACAGGTGTGATCGTACTCTCCAGGGACCAGCTTGGACTGATCACACCAGTGTGATCATTGTCCTGAAAGGGTTAATTTGATTACACTTACAGTGGGGAACACGTGACCGAGAAACGAGTGGTCTCCCACAAATATAATAGCTCCCTTTATACAGCAAATTTATATGCTTGAACCAATACAGAATGAATGAATTGCATTTATATAACAGCTTTCATCCCTTTCAAGGATCTCAAAGTGATTTAACAGTGGGGGATGGTGATGACTCATCATTACCACCATCAATGTGTAGCACCCACCTGGGCGATGCACAACAGCCATCTTGTGCCAGAACACTCACTGCATACATTTAGCAAATGAAATTTGGGATGATAGTGAGAGAGCCATGGGAACCACCTATTTTTTCTGCTAAGTGCTTTGGAGTCTTCAATGACCACAGAGAGTTAGAACCTTGGATGAACTTCTCAAATACACTGTGACTGCACTGAATGACTCCTCCACCAGCACTGCCTCCAGCAGCAGTCTGATTCTCCCAGACGGTCTCCCATCTAAATACAAACCAAGCACTGCCTAACTTAGCTTTACCTTTGAGCCATTTCATAGGAGTTGGCTTAACCAGGACCATTTTAGATCAGACCAATAGAAAAGATTATGCTTTAAAATGATCAGCAGCAAGTTATTCTTCATATATTAAGAGGTTACTAAAACAATACAGTGATTGCAGTAACATTATAGAAGCAGAATGCTGTAGACAATTTTTGTCCCTTAGACAATGTTTAACTTTACAGTATTATACTGTATCATAACATTAAGATACATACTGACATAATCATTTACATTTATTCATTTGGCAGAAGCTTTTATCCAAAGTGACTTACAAGTGAGGCAGAGTACAACAGAAGCAAAAAGCCAAAAAAGTGTCAGTCACTTGCTAGCCAATCATCTGTCATGTCATCATGACCTTCACTACATACAGTATACGGCTAGTTTGATAACTCAATATGTTTTTATCAAACTGAATAGAAGTGAACTGAAATAGAAGTGAAATAGAAATAAAGAAAGAGAAATATTAAAGTAATGGTGGTTATGAAGATGATGGCACCAGACATTGAGTTGAAACAACAGGATTACAACAAACATCTCTCATATGATTGCTTTGTTCCAAAACATAAATGTAAGGCCTGATTGCTATTCAGGTATTGAATGTTGGGCTTTTCTTGGTGCAATGATGAAATGTGAGGGAAGCTAGTGAAATGCAACATGTAATTTCATCCAATCACATACACTCATTTAAAGTCTGTATTTTACTTTATTTCCTGAGCTTGATGAAGAAGGTGTTGGGGGTGTGGGTTAGGTGAAGGAAGGGGTTGGGGGTGGGGATCAGATGAGGATAGAAGTCGAAGAAAGAGGCTCAGGGTAAACGGTGGGACTGTATTTTAAACTATAACCCAAAAAAAAAATCCCTTTCAAGTGACAGAAGCTAAAGGGTAATCCTCTTTTACAATTCTAATCACAGACTTAAACCGGTTACTTGCTGAAGTTAATGCAAAACCTCTTTCCCAGGATTTGATGTGACCAAACAATTTCCTTTCATTCTTTGACATGCAAGACAGAAACAGAGGGAAGCATTTGAAATAGACAGTTTTTTTTAAATGTCAAAGTCCAGAGAGAATACAAAGTACCAGTGGTAAGCTAGAAGTAAGCTTTTGTCAACAAAAAAATGAACAAATACACAGGTGTCCTAGATAACCAACAGCCACGGAGAAAATAATTTTAGCAACATCCAGGATAATTACAGAAATCAATTAGTCAAATATTCAAGTACATGATTACAATGGAGATAATTACATCAAAATTATATACAATTAGACAATTAGTATAAGATGTACATGCATATTAGACCACTAATTGCATCAGTGATACCACTACAAAAGAACATTTTCTATTGTTTAGTGCCTCCCTCTGTTTCTGTCATCCAGTTTATATTTCTGTGAGGTCTGAGTGCCTCCTTTTGTTTTTCTGTGGCAATGGGGACATGTTTCTCAATGACTTTTCTTTTTACTATTTTTTTTCCCCAACAACATTACTTTCCTGAAATAACATAGTCAGAATATGAGAATTATTACAGAAGTATGCTGGGGGAAGAAAAGCTTTCTTTTGTTTACTCCCTTGGTTACTATAAAAGAATTTAGGGCTCTCTTATATTTTAGGCTGACTTATGCTTTAGACTGGCTCATGTTTTTCTGAATCATTTGTTCTGGCCACACTCTTGTGGCAGTGTGAATTTTAGGAATCTCCCCCACCCTCTGATGTGGACAACCTTGGAAAGTTAGATACATCCTGGATAAGCAACATTGGAAAAGGACACTTAGAACCTCACCTCCTGACAGCAGAGGTATGATGGGTATGATGTCAGCAGCCCTGTGAATTTTATCCAGCTTTAACATCCATCTTCATGCTTAATTTCCTTCACGATCAAATTGGCCTGAAGGAAACCAGCCTATTTCGCCTGGAGCTAATGAAGGGACAACCTTTAGTGTTCTCCGACTGAAAGTAATTTCTTTAAGCGATTAACCTTGCTCTCCTGAGCGAGAAGCTGGTGTGCCGAAGCGCTGTTAATCTGCCAGATGTGCGGCGCTAACTCGCGTCAGGATCTGACTTCTGACGCTCTCCTCCAGCCATGAGACGCAATAAACACAAGACTGAGGCTGCCGGCTCTCCATCAGCCGGAGCTGCGGGACTCTCGCTAAATGATTGACCCACACATCTTGTCACGGTAGTCGAGTGTGGTTGACAGCTGCCTCTAACTCTTTAGGTTAAAGAAGGGGAAAAAAAAGACTTCTCACTTTGTGCTCTGTCAAGCGTTCATAAAGATAGAATCACATTGTGGAGTACCCGAGAATAGACACATTGTATACAAATATTAAAAATAAAAGTAAAAATAAAACTGTATGCAAAAATCAAAGTTAACACATTAAATACATTATACATATGCTACCACTACTGCATTTATTACATTTTGCAATATATCTTCAAGGGGCTGAGGATTTAGTGCTTCTGCAGCACTCAGTATGTTTTGCAATCAAGAATCGGTTGGTAATTTCGATAATTCATCCTCTGCTACAGATGCTCTTTTCATAAAGGCTCTTCAAAACTATTCAAATATTGTGATGGAAATCACATAAAAATTCATGTTCTTAGACAGATAAGAATGTTAGATCTTCTGTGTTGTTGGGATTTTTGTAAACCATATAGTTTAGATATAGTACATTGTCCATAACAGTGGCTCTTACCCATTCATCAAAAAATAATGAGACAACAAAAATATCACATGAGTTTGTTGGACATGTCATTTAATTGAATTTCAAAACCTCATTTATTTATGTTGATGTTTCAGCATGTGTACAATGCAAAACAAAAACAATATTACACTTGGTGAAACAGATCAGATGACAGCATCTGTAATCTTGAAAATCACGTAAAAGATATGCAATAACTACAACAAATGTCCCTATAACCAGAAATGTAGAAACACTCTATGAAACTACTAAA
Organism: Megalops cyprinoides; assembly: GCF_013368585.1. NCBI lineage: Eukaryota > Metazoa > Chordata > Actinopteri > Elopiformes > Megalopidae > Megalops > Megalops cyprinoides. The sequence goes on from NC_050596.1 coordinate 14,649,072, forward strand.
GGTGCTAAGATTGATATTATTTTGTGTTGTTTGTTATTTGTTATGGTTTCAGGATATTTTCAGACCATGCTTGAAGCTGTCAGCACTGGTATTATGGTGAAAAGAAAACAGAATGGGGGAGTGAGTACCGTTTGTGTCACAGTCAGCTGTATCTAGATCGAGACTCAGACAGCCATATGAACCACCAGCTGCTTCAGCAGTCTGAATGTTGTTTTGTCGCTTAAACAGCCATATGAATCAGCGGCTACTTAGATAATCTGAAACCCATCTGGAATTTGAAGAGCCATATTTCAACTAATGCACTAAATCACTTGTTGTTCTGAAGTGACGCTGAGATATTCACCCACTCGCTCGCTCATTCTTTTGGAGAGAAAGAATCAAGAAGATGAAAGAGGAACTGCCATTTTCAGCATGGCGTAAGCAGACGTAAGTCACTTAAAAAAAAAAAGAGTATGTGTATACCTATGACTATAATTATGCAGAATAACAGTACCGCTATCTTAGGTGACTGATAAGCAATTAAAAGAATCTTTTCTGAATTGTACACCTCCAGTTCATATGTCTCAACTGACTCCCTCATCTTGTAATGGCATTATGGGTGCCACACAGTTCTGTGCTGTGACTGGCCAGTCTTTTCCTTCACTTTACCCAGGTAACATCCTCCCGACCAACGCCTGCCTGTCTTTGTCATGGCGGTCTCCAGTTGCCAGGGATTGTGGAGTGGAATTGTGGTCCAGATAAACCCATTCTTCAAGCTGTCCATCATTTCAGTGTCCTGAGATTAATTTGACTTGGGAACTCTAACATTGAGGGAAATGTGTTAGTTTTGTTCTCTGTGGTGCAGGAACATCAGGACTCTGGAGCAGAGTAAGCTTTTCTGGAAAGAGAGGGAGAATAGGTGGGAATTCCATTTTCTACCATCATGTCGTTACACTGTGACATTGTTCTCTCTACAGAAGTGACAGACTGCTGAAGGAAATACAGAAGTGATCAATTGATGGAATTCTGTAGGACTGCATTTCTCAGTCTACTTATGTATTCTGAAATCCAAGATTGAAAAAACACTGAATAAAAACAAAAATACTGGTATGTTCTTTGAACTGTGTGCTTGAAATATTAATCTGTGATTAGATTTGTTTATTTTCCTTTGCCAGATTTCTGGTAGTTTTTTTTTGGCTGAATGAACATGAAATAATGTCTAGTTATTAGTGACTTTCCACAGCGAGAAAATCCCATTTTCATCAGAAGCCTCTGAAGCAGCAAATTTCTCAGCAGCCTTCATTCTCTGCCCACGGGGACCCGCAGAATCAAACATTAATGGAAAAACGAGTAATAACACTCAATACATCTCAATTCACAATATTTCAGCTCTCATATCACAGCATTAATATATGCCTCTCACATCATTGTTCTGCAAGGGATCTGCACCATGTAAAAACATGCATGTCTAGAATTAAACACTTTGGAAATGCACAACTCTCATTAAAATGGTAACATGGGTCTATGGAGCACATTCTCTCAGTTTACAATTTTTAATGACTAATTAAGTCAAATTGTATATGCAATCTATGGGACCTGAGTGCTTCAAACACAAACAGAAGTAAGGCAGTGGACAAAGATTAGTTTGCGTAGAATGGGTTTGTAATAACAAAGTTATTAATGACAAAGGACTGGGGAAAGAACCTTTCCTGTAAAGGCAATGAACAATTATGAACAAATGCAGAATATCTCTCACTGTGGGTGCTGTGCTCTGAAAACAACATATAATCACACAGACACTGTCTTTCACATAGAGCACACTTGCAGTGTTTTCATCAACCATAATGGTCTTCTCTGCCAGGTATGTGCTATTTGAATAATAGCTACCTCCTACGGCTCCTGATTTTTCTTCAGGTTTGTGATTGCCTCAATCCACTTTTGAGACATGCGAGGTTTTCCTGTTGAGGCAGACAATGGTATCACAACGCTGTGTGAAGGCCATCAAGGTGAAAGCATGTTTCCCATCTGCTGCAAGCTATAAAGGACATCATCTGTCTGTTTGTATATTGCTTTTTGAGCAGCTATAGAGTACAAAATGTTTGGCACTGTTCAGAAGCATATTAAATCACTATCTGAATAGTGTAGGCTGTTTCCCTCTTTTGTTATCAATTTCATTGCAGAACATATTCAAAAACCAAGGAATTTTGGAGGTCTGCTGAAGCTGCGTATTCTGACGGAGTCAAGTTCCTTCGAAAGACTGGGTAATAATTCAAGAACAATCCTCACACTTTTTTGGTGTGGATATAGTTCAGTTAAAAGTTAACATTGATGCTCTTCTGTCTCATTGACATTTTTGATTGTCTATTTTAAAGCTGAACTTGTGCTTGTTTTTTTACTTCCTGTGTCAATTTCATAATGTAGTGGACACTTACCATAACTGGACCTAAACCTATAAAATCAGAATTCACATCTAACAGCTTGACTGAAGCAGAAATAATTTTTGGCGTCCAAGGCGATCTTTCAGATCACACCTACTAACTCCCAAGAAGGGTGTCCAGCATCTTCCATTCCTTCCAGATGGTATCTTAGCTCTTAGATCATTTGGGCCTGTGTATTTTAATTACTAACAGAGATAATGATCTGACAACAGGAGCCTTGTGTACATCTTGTACGCAGGTAGAGAGTAAGGCCACTGGGATCTGGGAGGAAGGGGCGGGGGTTTGGGTTGTGACAGGACTGTCCCACTTGATTACCCCTCTGGCACTTTGCTATTTACATGAATGAATCCTGTTCTGCCTCAGTGAGGAGGAAACTCCACCAGCCAACATAGGTAGAGACTATGCTTTCACTGTCAAAAGACATTTACATTGCATCAGCTCAGAAGGCACTCTTATCCTGGGTAACACAAGTGTTTACATATTATCTATTTATACAGATGATATTTTAACTGAAACCGTTGAGTTTAAGTACCCTGCTCAAGGCTACGACAGCAATGCTGAAATCTGGATTAGTCCTGCAACATTCTGGTCACAACCCTTCCTCCCCTTCCAACCATTACCCAAAACACTGCAGCTAAAGGGAATGTTAAGAGTGACTATCAATATCTGGAATAAATACTCTTTATGGTAAATTTTGAGGTTTGTGCAATGCACAAGAACACATTCTTAACAGCATGCATCTAGAATGCCTGTGACTGTTTTCAATTATATGATGGTTTTTCCTTCAATCTGACCATATGTCTGAAAATGTCTCATAACATGCCATGAGACAGGTGGAGGAAAGAGCTATATCATGAAGGAATTATAGTGGTAAGAGGAGAAAGGTGGATTTGTAACTGTGGTAATAGCAAGGTTCATGCAAGGTCTTACGCTGAGCATGGCATCAGTGGAATCTTTTCATCACAGCCATTAGGAATCTCTAAACAGGATTAATCTGACATGGACATGGCTGCAACTCAGCTTTTTGGTTCAGCTTCTGATACCAGCAGACAGTGAGTAAGCGATTACTAAAATTAATGAAAGAGACCTTTTCACAAGAACAGGGTCCAAAATTAGCACGTCAGCCTGCAAATACAGGTATATTTTCTCTGGTGGGTTAAGGTTTTAGGGTCACTTTTCACTGGCAGGTTCTTTTTGTTTGATTCCAATTTCATCAATTCTTTATGTACTTAATAACTGGTTCGCTAACAAGCTAGCTAGTAATAGTAGCAACATTACTGTGCTTTAGCTGTCAGCTGTAGCTATAACATGATCTGCTGGTTAATGTTTTCATCTACCAGTCATCCTGATAGGTCGAACAAAAAGTTCATTTTGGACCCTCTATGAATGCATTCATAATTCATGGTTGACAAATGATACCTGGCTCATATTTATATTTACATGCACAGTTTGAGTTCTTACAATTCTTGCCACAGTTAACTGTTTCAAGGTATCGCTTTTATAGAACCCAACCCAAAAGAGTTAATTTTGCCAGCACTGCACAGTTTAACAGTAGCTGGCATGCTACTAAACTGTGTCTTAAAAGAAAAAGTGATATGCATATTCAAAAACATACATATAACATACTGTATATATAAGGTCTGGATGGTGAAGTTCTCTATATCTGATGTGATATGAATGAATGCGGAAGAGTAAAAAAAAATGCACAAGAGAACAAACACAAGCCTTTCCCCCAAAATAACACACCCTCCGAAGGTCCTCAGAAGAAAATCACCAGATGTAAACATTAAAAATCATTGGTATTAACCAACATGCAAGGTGTATTCTAAAGGAAAACAAATGAACACGAAGATGCACTGTACATGGCAGAAACAATACAGTAAAGAAAACATAAAATCTGCACAAATGAAAGTACTGTTGGAGGTTTTATTGGAGCTTGTGGAAAACATGTTGATCTCCTCCCCGGTCCCTACGTTCGGTCCCAGAGAGAATGTCCATGGTCTGCTGCATCCTCTGATGGTGGAAAATCTGAATAACCCACAATCTGTTAATACAGCGTCTGCTCGAGTTTTTACAGTCCAATGAGTGAGTGGTCGAGCGCCTTGCAGTTAATATGAACACTTATATTTAAAATTCTCACTGAATTACTGATATGGTGTGCCTGGGGTCAGAGTCTGCAGGTATACTAAAGAAATAATAGGCAGTCCTCTGACTTTTTCCTCTGACTATCTTTCTGTCTCTCAGAATGTCTGAGTTTGTCCCTCAAGATTCTTCTCTAATGTCCCACATCTTGGTTTTATTCCATATTTTATCCATATTTATTGAAGCCCCAACTAAATTAAACAAAAACAAAACATGATATAATAGAAACACAATGTATATATTTGATCATTTTTCAATTTTTCAAGCTATGATTTGATAGAATGCAGAACAAGTCATATTGGTCCCAAATGATACAAGTTATTCCACATTGCAATTGCTCAAACCCAAAAATTCTCCATTGACATGGACTATGATTACAAGATGCTTGTAGTTGTATATCAAGCTGGTACTTCTGTGTGTGTGTGTGTGTGTGTGTGTGTGTTGTGGGGGGGGGGGGGGGGGTGCTTCTTTTGGTTTTGGTTTGGGAACTGCTTTCCTGAGTTTTAACCACACATGTTAGGCTGGATTGAAGTCTGAAAGTTGAGATGGCCACTTATCACCATTACTTTTGTGGTCAGTTTTCCATTTCTTTGTAGGTCTGCATGAGCTTGGGTCTTTATCATATTGGAATGTGCATTTTGGCCATGTGCCTTAGCAGAGGGAACCATGTTTTTGGCCCAATTGCCATGTTGGAGTTTATTACTCCCTTAACAAGGGCTCCAGAACCCATAAGCACATGCAAAAGAGGGACCCAAGCATGCATTACCTGATACTGTTGTTTGGATGGAAACCAAAATTAGGAGACTAACGACAGCCATCGCTGTGCTGGATGTCCAAGGTAATTCTAGTGTTCTAAAGGTTTCACACCTGCAGATAGGGAGTGTTTCATCACATTCTTTTGGCAGATGAAGGTCCTTAACTGTAACTTAAGTTATCCAGAGTGGCCACCCCATTTTCTGTTACGTCCCTGTGACATCCTCACCATGGGACAGGCCTCCTTCTCCAAACCACAGAACAAGGGCTCCTCTTTCAGTACAGCTCCTTCTTGCAGTACAGCTCCTTTGCTTTCAGTGTCTGCTGTTAGCACGCTTTTGTAAGTAATGGGAAAAGTAATTGAAACAGACAACAAAGGACTACAGTGGACTTCTTTTGGTAAAAGACTTGAGATTTGGAGTTTCATTGTGTTCTTGTGCCGTATTCGTTTTTATAGACTCACAATTTAGTTTGATATTACAATGACATCACAGGCTAAACTACAATGTATACAAGCACAAGACAAATGTCCATCATTGGGACATTGAATTGAAATGAATTCATTATCTATATCAACTCTGCATGACAACCAACTGAGCTTTTACAGTGAATTCATCCCATTTAATTCCAAAACACAACCAAATTACCAAATACAACCAAATTATGTATTTTAAACATATAAAATTGAATTCCTCCTGTATATTTGTATCACGATATGTAGAACAGTCATCAGGGACCAATCTTAAATCATGCTGATGAGGCACAGGTAATCCATCATCCACTTCCAAGGGCCCAGAAATTCAGGTGACTGGATTTTTTTTTTTATTTGCTCCTGCAGGATTATTTATTATTTATAACAAGGCATGGATTTTTTCTCATAAGGATAATACAGTGCAATTTTATCAACTGGCCACAGAACCTTCTTCTATAGACTGCCAAGGGGCCTATTTCTTTTTCTACGGCTTAAAATACACATGGCTGACCATGCGACATTCTCCAACAAGAGCACCCCCAGTTTTCCGAATGAAAATATTTACCAGTGTCTGGGTAGCAATAATCAACATAGTAAAGTGATGAAGATATGCAAACCACCATAAAGAGGAAGATATAAAAGCATTTTGTCCACAGAATAAATTAGCTCCTGTATTTATTCTGACAGAAATTTGTTTATACTACACTCAGCTGAGAACGGAAGACATCTGATAGAATCTGCTATCGACCCAACCCACGAGAGGAATGTTATAGTCAAGACTACTTTGTTTGAGTCCATTTAAAGCATACGGAAAGTCTGAATTCACAGCAATGGTTCCATTCTGTTCTGTTGCAAGGTCAGAGCAGCTCCGACTATTCCACACAGCAACCTGATCAATATTCCGGACAGCTGCTGTGCTATATAAAGAAAAGTGGCTGAGCTTTGTAAGTCTAGCTGTTCCACTTTCCTCCAGTATTTCCCAAAAGTTTCCCTCAAAATCATCACAAAACTAAGAGGGAGGAAGCAAACACCAATAGAAGAGTACACACCTAATACCTTTGCAGTACTGTTATGTTTTGTAGCTTTGAAATGGCACAGATTGTCACGTAATGAAATTTCATACTGACAAATAACATCCTTTAACACCTGACCTGCAAAGACAGTCATTTTTATGATTTTGTGATTTTCAATGGGGAATTTTAATAATCTCCAAATGTCCCATTAAACACACCTGAGGAACTTCAGATTCAGAATCACAAAATTTAAAAGCTTAAATTATTTTAATAGCTAGACCTATCACAAGTTTTTTCTTTTGAAATGTTCTATATTTTATGTTGCATAAATTAAAGAATGTCAAACTGAGAGGTAGAGAATTAAGATGCTGGCTAAGGAAATTAATAACGAAGAACATGTTTCACTCACAACAATGTTTAATTAAATGCAAACAGAAACTGGCAGGAACTAACAGTAAACAAAAAACAGACTGGCACTTGACGGTGTAAACATGTCTGTCCTTTCTGACTAGAATAGGCTGCCACTTAAGCAATGAATGGTTTTGGTCTAGGAGAGCTGAGCCATTGGTGGTAAAAGGAGGAGACAGGAAAAAGTAAGCTGCTATTCCAATAGCATTGTTGCCCGGATGCAGGATGTCCATTATGGATTTTTCCATCTCTTTGCAACGTTTTGACCCCAATAAATACTCATGTCAGCTAGGCGAGGTGAAGCAGAATGGGATTCAGTGAATGCAGACGTTATGGTATGTTATTTACATCTCTTACAGTCAATGCAAAGCTTGAAATGAGACATTTTCTATCATGACTCGTACAGAAAGCCTTCTCCCAAATGACCAAATAACTGAAGCTTTGTCGTTATTATGTGTGGGACTTTTGGAGAAAAAAAAAATTGCCACCTATAATCTTGCAGTAATGAATTAAATGACAGGTCAGTATCTGGCCAGGCCTCTCTCATGTTTTTGAGCCATTTCCAAGCTTTCTGCTGTGCACTCACCTTGCTAAGTGGAAAGAAAAATGCAGTTTGTACTAATTCTGCCTACATTAATTCCTACAACCCAACAGCTGCAAATTGTGCCCATATGAGCTTACCTCACTCTCAGCTGAATAACTAAGTCATTTTTCCAAGTACAGATTTCCCATTTATTTTTCCATGTACAAGGGGCTTGTCTCTTTCATTGTGTTGAATACATTGTCAGTAAACATAATTTTGGCTCCACAAAAGCAATGCTAGACCTGCATAATCAGCAGTTCTCTTGTTTACCTAAAAAAAAATTCCAATTCATCTTTGTTTAATGTAACAGTTATTTCAAGGTGTAGAAACCCTTTTTGCTATGTACCAGAAATGCAGATCTTACAAGGTTTTCAATCAGATGTCATTAGACAACAGAAGTGTATACAATAAAGCTGAAATCTCTGCCTATCAATAGCTACACTGTATTCAGATGTGCACCTCTTTCAGTGCAGCTGACCACATAGACGACAAGAGCAAATTCAGTGACTATTGAAAACAGTTTTTCTTTTTATTGGTTATCTAACGAATATGAACTGATTTATTATTGCATTATTATTACTACCATACAGCAATATGGAGTGCACTGAACATACGGTAACCGTCTTTCTCAAGCTCCTTTGTATTGTGTCTCTCCTGCATCTCCTGATTTGGACCTTGTTGCAATTGGGTCATACAACTAAATTGCTGAGCTGACTGACATTTTCTCAAAAAAAAAAAAAAAATAAAATGAAAAGAAAATTCATGCCAGAGTTTGCACAGACTTTTTCATGTGGAATGCTTTTAAACATGAAAATCTTACTGTTTCAGCTACCCTGATACAATAAAACAACTGTTTAATTTTTAGGCATACCTTTCACATAATTGTAACTCCTTTCATTTCATTTCAGCATTCTCTGAGACAAACTGAATGCTATTTGGCAGGATAAACTATATTGAATAGTTTCTCTTATATAACTGCTTTCTGCAGAATCTAAGTAACTGATTTTTTGGCAAACTTTTATGCAAATGCATGCATTTCCACTCTGGCTTTTCATCTTCAATTCATATTCAATTTTAAGAGTTAGAATCAAGAGAAAAGTTCATAGTGTTTTGTTTATGTTGTTGGACATGCCAACAACATCTGCTTTACTCATGTCATTGCTGTAAGAGTTCACTTAAGCCTGGCCAGATTCATTTTAGCTGGGCTTCAAACTGTTCACAGAAACTGCCAAGGATGAAAAGCCAGTTTCTGTAGCATTGTGTGGGCCTGGGGTACCATCAGGCTGTCAGACCTTTACACTCTCCAACAATGTAAAAATGGGAAGTATTACCAACATAAATACTCATGATTTTCCAAATTACAAACCATCGGGGGCTGATGGCTCACAATTGCCAGTGAATAAAATTGTCCTTTTGAGAGCTATATGGAGTCATGGATGTGAGGACCATGTTGCAGTCTATATTGGCCTGCACTGTAAAGCTGCAAAGAAAGCCATTGTATGAGTGCAAATACATGTGCGAGTTATGTAGAATTGTTCGAAGGGGGCAATGTAAAGAACAAAAATGACAAAAAAAAAAATCTGCGATTACAGGCAGAATAATATATGATAGTAATTGTTTCCCTGTTGCTGTTTAATGGTTTATACACATTATTTACTGAACAGTTTTCCTTGTAGTGTTATTGTGCAGTTCATAAATTTGGTGTGTCATAGACACCATTATATACAGATACAGTAGACACACATACTAATCCTTTACAATTATTTCATACATTTTGCAGCATGTATAATACATGTACACTATAGAAGAGTAAATATCTGCAAACACATGCTAGCCTGCACAGTAGACATATACATAGTATAAGATTCTTCATTCATGAAAGAATCGCCCTATTTCACCTTGGGATACTGCAGCATTATTGTCCAGCCTCAGGGCATTGCATACCTGTGATAGGACAATATAACTGAGTGGCAGCCTAATCACAAAGGCTAAGCTTCATTATTCTATTAGCCTGCATACTGCACTGAAAACAAAATGGGGGGGGGGTTGATTCATGAATGCTGTCCCAATGATATCCTTAAACTGCCGTGTCCATTTATTTATCACAAATGCAAGGTGAAATGAATGTAATCCGCCAGGTGTAATCCGCCAACCCACCAGTTCGACATGGTACCACATAAACTACAAATATAATTTAGATACCTTAAATACATTTTTTCAGGGAAAGCTGATAGTCCTTCTTTGTTTTGCTGTAGCAGTAGCAGTCATAAAGCATTTATCTCGTTCTTTACAATGCAGTCCAACTATATTCCCCCCCATTTGACTTTCAAAGCGTTCTGTTTCAATTGATGAAATTCCATCTCATTGAGGATCTCAAAGCACAGATGACCGAGATAAATAAGGTCCACAATAAACTGACAAAGAATGAAAGACAGATATTGAAAGTTGGCAAGTGGATTTAGTGAGGGTTGAAAAGAATGCCTTCATTTTGCCTGGAAGGCAAGAGAGCCCACTGTTACTGTCTGTAGCCCTGGGATGGGCTGCATAATGAGAGCCTTCAGGACCATCACTTCCGCATATCTCTGTTATGCCTCAGCACCTTCAACTTATAACCACACATTTATTCATGGCTTTCAACCTTCAATTCTCTGCTATTCTGAATATATAATACAATTTTATTTCACTTAAAAAAGGAGAACATGCTTTCCCCTTCTGTATATTGTTGGTTTGGTAATATGGGATTATGAGATGCAGGAAGTCGAGTAGTTTCAGATGCTGAGCCTGAAATTGGGGGTAATATTTGGGGTATTAGCTATAATCCATAGTAACTCTTGAATACATATTTGAAATTAAAGACAACATTGTGCTTCTCTGTGGGAGCTATGGGAGTTTTTTTTGGCCAACTTCAAAGCTCTCAAATTCTCCCTGCTGTTTCTTAGTACATGTAGAATTTTCTTGAGTGTTTGTAGAATTTAATTGTGTGTGTGTGTGTGTGTGCACACGCACTTGTATCTATGTGGACATACAGATGGCCATAACTGATAGACATTTTAATACAATAAAAGATACAATACAAAAATAATAAAAACACTTTGCAATAATGGTACATGAACTGAAAGGAGTTATTGTAGTAGTTAACATGAATTTACTCCATTAACAAAGCACCAGTTAAACTTGGTTAATAGTTATCAAACACATTCCCTAATGGTTTGTAATAACAGCATGACTACAAAAATTGACATTGACTAATACAGTAGTAAACCTAAGTTCATATTCTACAAATACATTAACAACGCACTGGCTGTTGATAGTTAAAAGTTAGCAAACATGTTATCTAATGGTTTGTAGTAATGTTTGGTCAGGTCAGTTAAGCTATGTAATGTAACATTACCAACCCTGATCTGCAAACCACTAGTGTAATGTAACTGTATAGATGCATCCAAAGACTCTCTGTTTGCCAGTGTTATAAAAGGAGATAACATATAGAACCAGTTCACCAGTAGCATGCATTACAATGTCCGAAAGGCAGTGGCGTCGTTAGGTCAGTGGCTATCGCCCCGAATATTTTAAGCCTAGCCCTGAATATTTTTGCCCTGAAAAAGGAGGTGTGTATAGCAAAACAACAGACAATTTCTCAAGGTCCAAGTGCAATTCCATCAGGGGAATGGTTAAACATCCCACTCAGAAGTGCCAGAATCTCATACATAACAGGAAGCATCTTGTCAGTGTCATCCATGCCCTAAGAGGATTTACAAAATACTAATGAGAAGGATGTGAATAAATGTGACCCCTGAGTTTTTGTAATAAAATCTATTATTGCGAGCATTCTGAATCTGCTCGGTGCAGTGCTATTAAACTAAAAATGTGACACTTAAAATGTAATCAGAATGTGATCAGAAAAAAATATCCAATATGTACATTGTTTCTTTTAATATTTTTGTTTTTGTATTTGTTGTTCATATTTAGTCAGGGGTATTAATACATATGGAGGACACTGCACATATCAAACAACTGTGTTAAATATGCTAGCTCCCTCTGTGTGAAGTCATTGTAAAATGTTCCATACCCCGCGGAATTCAGAGCCATCCACAACTATTTCCCATGATTTGTGGCACCGCTGTGCACAAGAGATCAAACAACTAAATGACACGACAACATAGAGATGGCATCACACTAGGGGGTAAATAATTCAGCTTCATAGGGCAGAGGCACACATACCCGCCACACCATCCTAACACAGCCTTGATTTAGTGGGGTTATTTTTAACTCACCCTTGAGAACAGTATTTTAAGGACAAAACCACCAGTTATGGCATCAAATACAGTTGCATTGTATGACTATTAACATAATACTTCAGGTAGAAGCAAAGTGACTGTATCAGCTGTAATAAACTGAACCTAATATTAGCATGGTTTACTTCAAAATAATACATGAACAAATGTTGAAAAATGAAAAATGAATGCTGCTTAAAAAATAAAAGTTTTTGTCATGAACCAGGGGGTCAATTCACAAAAGCGATCTGCTGCCAAATATACAATATTCACTATTGACCCAGGAGAGTCTGACTTTTTATACAGAGAAAAAGAAATTACCAGAACCTATGGTGCAGTGAGCAAAACACATTGAAACTCAAGAAAATAATTAAGCAGTTCATTGGCTGGCTGCCTAGCTAACTGAACTCATTGTACATGATTAACATTGCATTAATATTTTACAAAAGCAGTCTAAATAGTTAAATGGCTGCCTACCTATTAGTGAACTAATTGTGGAATATGGGTACACCTATTGTGGGTAGTTTAAGTGTAGTAGGTAGCATTGATACGTTGGGCCTAACACCTTCATATATACAGTATGAGAAGCTATCTATGTACATACTGTAAGTATGACAATACTTATTGCCAAAAACAATTCTTTTCACATACTGTTTCTCTTTTTAATGCATATGTTATGGCATAGACAAGTGATTTACTACATAAACATGTTTTGAAATCATTTCTCTTCATGACTAGAAATGCTTACCTGCACATTTACTGTGTAGCTAAATACTAGTACTAGTAAAGTGACCAGAATTATGTCCATTGAGCTGTGATTATTATCACTATGGGGCAGAGTCCTACTGAATAGTTAAATTAGAGCTTTTTTTCAGGTTTTTGGTATTTAGTCCTAATTAACACACACATGTATCTCATAAGATGCATGATACAAAGTTGCGTGCTGTGAATACACGTAATTTGGCCTGGAAAACCACACTTCCCTTCCAGGAGCATGACGGTTAATAGATTTTCTCACAGAGTTCCACTACTGCTATGTCTCTTCATCACAGAACCCAGCCACAAGACACTGACAGGTTTAGTTATGTTCTGCCTCTGAGTAATTATGCATTACTTTTGAGAAAGAGCAGTTCTGGAACTGAGATAAGACTCTTCCATACTTCTGCATAGAACATTAGAAGTTCAAAAGTTTTTATAGGCTTTTCAATGGGCAAACTTTTCCAAATTTAGATGAAAAAAAGACATACTGTCCTTTGAACACTTTTGGCGATACTCAATAGCTATACTGTGTTGCACAGTGTCTGTTCATCCAAACCCATTGTAAGTCCGTTGGACTGATGATCAACTCACGACACTACAAATGCAAACAGAATGACTTTTTATTAAACTATTATCCCAGTGTATCATTGTGTCAGGTGACAATGTTTGATGATTTTTGTATGTTTGCCCCTTGGGAAACTAGCAAAAAAAGGAAAAGGTTTTATTAAGGAAAATAAAATGATTATTGACTGATTACCAGTCTATTCCATCACTGGAAGTAAAATGCATTGATAGACTTGATATATTTAAGATAATTTAAGATATTCTTTAAAATATGATTTACAAAATATGATTTACTTATTTAAACATTAAAATAGCATTGCAAAGCATAGCAAAGCATAGCAAACAGAATTGCTTCATAAAGCACATAAATCACATGAAAGACTACTTCTTGCCCTGCCTAAAATGTCATATACAGTGCCATCAAAGTTCATTCACACCTCTGATGAAACAGGAATAAAAGAGATGATATGGCAGAGAAAATTTATGGATATTTTCTATTTTTGGGCAGGGAGCAAAGCTATGTTGTTGAAAACTAATCCATTTTATTGGGAAAAAAAACATATTAAACCAATCTTTTAAATCCTAGCTAAAGCAAATCTATAAAATCACACTGTTTTTGGAAGTTCAGTGGAAACTTCTGAAACGTTATAGAAACATCCAAAGGCTTCCTGCTTCCCAGGGGTATAAAACAAGGTAACACACAGAAGAAATTCATTAGAGTTGATTAGTTTCATTCTCATTCATTGCTGCAGTTACAATGGCTCCCTGCCAAAAAGAAGAACAAAGTGTGTTTTGCCTCCATGGACTGTGAGACAAGTGGTTCAAACACAGGCAACAGCAGATCCAAAGGAAACAGGTGGAGATCTCCACAACAAACCAGTTTATATCTCCAGCATTCAAAGCCATTCAAAGTGGCTTGCATAAATGTTACATTCGTGTTTGGAACTAACTAATTCCAGGTGACAACTGAAAGCATGTCTTATGGTGAGATAATACAAAAAATTAAGTTATTGGACATGCACACCAGAATTATATGTTGATGTAAAAAAAACCCAAAAAACTTTCTATACTTGGACACAGACTCATATTCACAGTAATATAAAATGTGGGGTCTGATATGTTTTATAGTTGTTTTTAATTTACTTATTCTGGAGAACTTGCTGAGTTCTACAGAACTGAACTTGCTGAGTTCTGTGTAGATTGAAGAAATCATGTTACATGTACCATGACAAAAGGTAGGAAAGACCTACAGTAGAGAAATTCTTTCTGGAAGAATTATTGATGTGCCAGAGCTCCCATTCAATACTACAGGAAGCATATTGGCATCCATGCCAGAGTAATACAATTAAAAAAAAAGCAAAGCAAAAAACTGTAAACAAGATTAAGTGACCTTAGGTTACCTTAGACAAAGAGACAGAACACTATTCCATGAATTCATCAGCCTAGTGGCAAGGGGTGCTTTTAATGACGACATTATGTGCTTCAGTACAAACAAGTCAATACAAAACACTACTGCTTAATTGTTAGAAGGTCAGAGATGGTAGGTAGTCAGGGCAAGAGATGATAATTAATGTGTTCAAGGTTTTGTGTGAAGTCCTTTTTTGTGAAAAGTCTTTTAATACAAAGCAACTTGACATGCCACTTTAAAATTCTACAGTTCCTTATGGTAGGCAAGTGGGAACTGAGAATGATTGAAGATAGCAGTGAGGAGGGAAATTGACAAAATGAGATGCACAAAATGGCATGTAAGTTAACAACATAGGTTACATGAAGCATTTAAACATTATTTTGAAGTATAGATTAAACATATTACTGACAGAAAGGCAAAAGAAGGTCCAACCAAATATATTCAAAATATAATGATGAGTGTGAAAATGAATCTGAGTGTGATTTGACTGTAATGTTGAACCAAAGTGTCTCACCATATGCAAGTTAAATATACCCATCATGTGGTGTTTATCTATGTCCTCAAGTAAACATGACATCATTCAATTACATTATTTTGTGTAGGATATAAATACATTATGCCTCTCTCTTCAATTCTCTTCTGTTTTACTTACCATCAAGCTTTGCTCATTACTTTTTCATTTAAGACACAAACTGTAACCTGATGTGGAGGGAAGGAAAAATGCTTATGTGCTTTATTTAATATTTTGTGCAAGGAAGTATTCAAGAATGCTGATGGGATAAAAATTGACTGGTAAATAATCAACAAATAGAGCAACAACAACCCTTGTGGAGCTTTGTTAGAATCAAATAGGTTTCACAACTGGCACTTCGCCCTGCTATGCAGCAAATGCAGTAAGCCTAAATGCAAGCATACATTTAGATAAAGCAGTGGGTTATGTAGACTCAGGCACAAGATATTCAAGAGGAATGGACTTTTTGACTATTTTTCTTGAAATAGTTAGGTATATAGCCCACTAAAACAACACTCTAAAATATTCTCTTTATAAAGGAACTTTAGCAAATTGGCAGATGGCTGCAGAGAAGTGTCTTTCATGTCGCACAGATTCTGTGCAACCCGCCAAAACCATTAAAATTCCTTTGCATTAAAAATGCAAACAGTACAGAGATATATAGATAATGCTGGAATCCATAATCATGGACCTAGACCATTAGGATATTAGTCTATTTGATGAATTATGGAAACCCGGCATTACCTTTACATGCAAGCATTAGAAGACCTTCCAATAAATAACAGCCTTGTTAAAATATAGCAGTACTACAGCATTATTAATGAGCAAATATGGTGTTGAATGTACAAATATAAATTCCAAATACAAATACAGTTCAGTAAGGCCCTAAACTACTTTTGCTGTTTTCTTTTATAGCCCACCGCTCTGGGGTCTTTATGATCTGCTGAACATCTGTACATGCTTTGATATATTCAGCCTCAGGGAAGGACTCCACTGTGACATGGTCTTTACACACAAGCTAGTGTTTGTTGAAGCAGCTCGAATCAAATCAATGGCCAGTCCCTCTGAAATGAAGTCATTTCAGAGTTTGATCTCTGAATGAAGTATCCCTTATCCGTGTTTTTTGTTTTGTTATTTACTTCTTGAAAAACACAGAGAAAGCCTCAATAGGATTGGCATTCAGTCATAACTGAATATGACAGCTGGAGAGCAACCTTGGTGAGGTCACTGATTAACAACATCAAATATTCTCCTGATACTAATACTCAAATCATGTTTTTGAACATACTGTGAGTAATTTTAATTTGAATAATTTAATTAATTTAAGTAATTTTGTAAAATATGTGAATGTTTGACATGATATGTTGTACATGATAACCCATTCATAGAAAAAAAAGAGAGTAGAGCATATGCACATCATGTGCTGTAAACCCATGCTAAATTTTGCTTTATTCATCCATTTTTCATTTACTTGCAAAGTGACCTAGCCAGCTAGCTAACTATCAACTTTCAAAAGGACATTCCTAGGAGGATTTTGGAACAACTGTCTGTCAGTTTTAAGATCAAGGTCAGGGAGCAATTCCAAAGATTAATGGAAAGACTTCAATTACTGGCTGTTTTAGGACTGTCACTTTCTGGGCTGTTGAATTTTTACGCAAGTATATTAACTGCAAGAGTGATGAAGGAACTGGCACATTCTCTTGTGATTAAGAACAGTGTGAAATGGAGTGACTGAGTGGAATCTCAGACACATTGTGCATTTGCCCCTGTCATCTCACGCCAAATCTTGTGAGAAAGCGGATAATATCTCAGCAGCATTCCTCATTACGCTCAATACAGTTGCTGTCATCAAAGCTAATACTGGATTGGGACTCCTGCTGGTCTTGACATTCATTTGACAGTGTGGACATTGTGGCAGATGTTTTAAATCCCAAGAAATTCAATTTTGACTCTATTAGTTTTGCTTCCCTTTCACTGGGGGAATGTCACGCAATATCAACAAACACAACACGGAATCAAATTACACAAGATAATTTTGGAAACACTGGGTAGACTTTCTACAGAATGGTGTTTGTTTTGGCTGTGTAAAGTGGCCCAGATTGTTTAATGTAACTTTATTTTGATGTCAATAGTTGTAATGGCAGACATATTATTTCAATTGTTTCTATTGCTTTATAGAGAAAAAGTAGTCTGTACATGTGTGTAACTGAAATTCAGTCTTTTCCGTGTTGATATAACTTGGTTAAACGAGTTGTAAATGATACAATGCATATGGTAATGTTGTTTGTCATCAAAGGTGTTATATACGATGCCTTAAAGTCTATAAAAATGGTAAACCTTTGATACTTTTTAAATGTTATAATCAAGCTAGCTAGCTAGTTAATGAGCCAGCTAGCAAGGTGGCACGGATGAACTATCCACTGTCTTTATTTCAAATTCAGTCAATTTTCAAGCTTGTTGGCAAGCTCACAGATCAGTCAGTTTTCAATACTTTTATATAATCAACTAGCAAGCAATCTAACTAGCAAGTAAAATGATCAATTATCAAACTTTTCTTCCTAACTAACTGACTAGCAAACTCAATTTAAGATGATTAGCAAAGTAACCAACAGAACTACCACAGAGAGGAACAACATTGGCAATATTTGGATCAGCATTTCAGGTCATCAAATAAATCAAGGAGAGCATTTCAACAGCTGAAAAAATTGTCAGCTTGAGAAAGGCAAAATATGATAGAAGTAGTGAAAAAAAATGATCAAGGTTTAAACTCAATATTATGGAGCCAGAGATGCTCAGCTTCTGTTTTCTTTTGTAACATTTCTGACATTTGAAGCCTCTGAGATGGAGCAAAAATTACTTTGCCCTCCAGAAAATGGCTGTGAGGCAAATCAAAACAACACTGCTCAAAGTGGCCCCTGGACACTAAATGCATAAGATATGGACAACATCCAGCTACTCAGTGAGTTTTGTAGAATTATTGATTGTGGAGTTAAAGGCGTCTTTGGCATGAAGTGTATTTGGCAGGGGCTTGAGAAACATCTTGGGTATGTAGATGAGGCTTGTTCAAGCTCTTAAATTCAGACTGGATAACTGTAGAGAACAGAGGGATGAGTAAGGTTACAGGTGCATGCAGGCTGAAAGGAAGCAAAAAAAGACAGGACTGAGATTTGAGTTCCTGTTTTTTTCCAGAACCTCTTTCATTCATATATAACATGTTGCCAGAGCGCATGGGACTCACCACAGAGGATTTTAGCATGACCTAATGAATAACTAAAAGGTTACATCTAGTACAACCATATATGCTTTTAAATAAAGTATTTGGCCCTGTTGCAGTCTAAGGATTATTTGCACATCCTGTCTGTTAGATGAACTGCGCTGATCCACGCCAGACTATTCCCAGACATGGGCAAAATACAGAACTAAATGTAATTGTAACAAATTACAAAATACCACCCCAATAACTGTATCAAAATAAATTACAAAATACTAAGGTCAAAAATGTGTTTAATTACAAAATAAAGCATCTCAACACAGTATGTTAGACTTGCATAAAATTCATTTACATATTGCAGGCTACATGGAAGTTGGCATGTTTTGAAAAACAACATGAACCTACTAGCACCATAGCGCTATGTATTCATTAAGGAAATTATTATTTTAACTGCCCTTGTGAGAATAAATCATCTTACTAGGAGCTTCATAAATGCTCAGTCATCCTTTCAACCATGTGTAATTCTGCCTGCATCTCTGTCTCTCCAAATGACCAAAACAGTAACAGCAAAGACAAGTAAATGCAGAGGAAAATACCAAACATCTTCTCAAATTTACATTTTACATTTGGCACTTAGCAGATGCTGTTATCCAGAGCAACATACAGGATTTGAATATATTCAACATTATGTTTACATCCAACAAATGCTCTTATCCAGAGCAATACAGAGGATGTGAGTTCATTTAACATGACATTTACAAGATGCTCTTATCCAGAGTGGCATAAAAAATGTGAATACATTTAACATTACATTTACATTTTTGACATCTCAGCAGATGCTCTTATCCAGAACAACTCCCAAAACAGAGCACAAAGTGCACCCAACAAACCAACACAAAGTGCCACACACCATCCACACATGAACAAGGGCCAGTGCCAGACACAGGGCCAAAACCGCAAATGCGCACCCGACGCAACGCACAAGTGCAGCGCAATATTGTACTGTTCCAACAGCATACACATGCCCTAAAGTAAAACTTCCATACATTCATGACTGTCATTGTATTTTGAATATTTGCACAAATACAACAACCCATTGCTTCTTACATAATCCCTTCTGATACAAAATACAACATATTTTTTTAAGTGGTTCAAATACAAAATTCAAAATGCATAATGGTAATTGACTTATATAATTGAAATACGTGTAACTAAAATACTGTCCAGCTCTGATTATAAAACACCCTGTGCAAACGTTCACAGGGGCTAGTTTGTGATCGCTGGTCCCTCTGCTCTTTGTGCCTGGGGCACCAGATAGATAAGAGAAAGGGAAGCTGTGCCAAGCTGTGATTACACATTATTATGACAGTGTGTGAAGAATAATGACCCAGGCAGCCACTGTGGACCGCAGGTGATATTTGGTCCCCCGCCAGAAGGTTGCTGGGAGAACCAATCCTGGCATTGCAGATGTACACAGTCTAAAATGCTAATGCCTGCTTATAACAAGGAGTGATTAGTGACACCAAGGAGTGCCCTGTGACATAATTATCACACTAGAGGCTGGATTTTTTCACATGATTATTACATTATTTATTTTCTCAGTGCCTTAAATGTTTTTGCATATTATCCATACAGCTCGATTAACTGAAGCAGTTCAGGTTAAGCACCTTGAACTCCAAGGTCCCTGTATGGAGTTCCAGGTTGCAGGCTTCTGGTTATTCAGGTAACTACCGCTGCTTACTTGACCACTGTACATCAGGTGCCACTGTATAAATGCCTGCTCACTGCCTGTAGTGACTGACAAAGCCTCTATGTTATGTTAATGTTTATTTTTAGTTCTCTGTTCCAGCTTGTGATTGTTAAAGAAAGCAGTTTATTTCTACATTTCTGTCACTTAGTTGAATTAGTTTGTCACATTTCATGATGCTATTGGATTTTCTGGTAATATTGAGTTATTTTAGTTTAATTCTTAGTCATACAGCTTGAAGTAAGTTTGATCTTTTGGGAACACCAAGAGTAAATCTCTTGCCACCACCTTCTAAGTACTTCAAATAAGAGCTTTATTAAAAAAAAAAAAAAAAAAAAAAATTACAAACAAAGACACTGCACTCTGATGAAGACTTCTGCAATGACAGAACCTCCACTCACCATGTAATGTTGTTACACTGCTGTTTAATTATGAGGAGAACACCTTAGAATATGCCTAAAACTACACATACTTTATATAGAGAGAATAATTTAACACAAGCAAATCACATTTTTAAGACAGGTATCAGATGATTCATACAATTATCAATGGGTATTAGTGAAGGCAGGTTTACTGATTTTCTCAACAATTGCGGAGTGTGCGTTTCAGCAGTTAATATGCTAACTGCTAACAGTCTCCCACCAACAGTGACTTCAGATGTTATTTAATGTTATTGGCAAATATTATATAAAGTAAAATTCTTTTCAAAGTTTATTCCAGGTGACAGCTATTCCCAAAAGAAAGTAGAATTACAATAAAAGCAGAAGAACAATTATCATACTGTCTTTCTATCATTCTGTCTCCCTATTTTTGTCTAAGTATTAATGTTTAGTTGATTTTTTTTTCCTGAAAAGGTCTGGTGGCAATTTCACAGATCAGAAGTTTAAAGGATATTCAATATTCAATATTAGCAACAATGCTTGCCCTGTAAAAGGGAATAGTTCTAAAATCTTAGTAGTTCGGATGCCAATAATGTTACCAGCCAATTGAGCTGTGTTAAACTTTGCCAAGATGCATAGGGCATCATGACTTGGAGCATGATGAAGAAACAAATATTGCCATGTTTATTACAAATTTTATGATACTGAAGAAGTCTGATAGAAGCAACTTGGGTTTGACATGAGAAGGGCATGGCCTAAAACATAGTCACTTTTGTGACAGATTCTAAATCTCAGTATTGTCCTGGTTAAAGGACAGTTTATTGTCAGTGGTCAGCCCCAAGTGCTTAAATGATTCATCAAGTTCAACAGACTCCCCATTCATCATAGTTGGACCATCAATAACAGGTTGAGAGGATCAGTGAGGAGTTGAGGCTTGTATTAACATCTGAGTGACAGACAGGTTATGGGTGCACTGGAATCCATTTTTATGTGCGATTTTGAACACTTCAGTGCTTTAGTGTTTATGTCTGGAAGACATTGCTGGAGTTATTATCACAGAAATGGATTATGTTATCTCTCTGAATTTTCCTGGGTAGATGAAAACATTTTTTTTCTGACAGCACCCCCTATGCATGCCCATACCAGGCCCCAACCACATACACTTCTGTCCTCAGGCATCTTTTGATATCACTAGTGACTCCTTTGCAAAAGCATTTAAAACACAGTATGTATACTTAGAATGTTTAGGTTTGTGGACATATTTTGCATTAAAATATCTTGTAAATACAAATGTGTTCATTATGTTAACCTCACATGTGGAAATGTTAAGGACAACCAAACCCATGAGCGAGTCCTTTTACTTTAAACTGTGTTACTTTTACTTAGGCAGTTGTTGATTTTGGATAATTTTTGTACTTATCATTCATTTGGCTCCACAAGGTTAGTCAGTTTTCATTGTCAAATATATTTTAAAGAGCTCCAGATCATCGCTGTGGGCTTAAGCAGATTACACATCCCTTACAAGATAAACACAAAGGAAAATGAAAAGCTGAGAGCTGTTCCCATTCCGTGACTGAGCCAAGCCAAGATACCAGAGAAATCCGCTACCACCACCCTTCTACCAGGAGATATAATATAACTGCTGGAAAAATATACGAATGAAAATGAAGATTTCTGTTCTTGTTCATTGTTTCTTCATGTGTAATATGTTTTTACAGCCCTTTCTGTCCCTGATTGCATGTTTTGTAAATGCATGCTGCCTGTGCAATTTGACTTTCAGATGCGCAGTGTGCAGTGGGGAGAGCCTTTGTGCTGCTCCCAGCTGGATTTCCCTGGCTGCCCCATGATTGCGCAGTCTCACGGATAGAATCATCATTGCTCTCCTGCAGTCCTTGCAAAAAATTTAACCTTCATGGAGCACACTAAGACCTTCAACTGTTTGTGTGAAATTGTCAGTACTCCAGCCCCCTAGCTGTTGTTGTTGTGTTCCCCCGTCTGTCAATATAGTCCATGTACTTTGTACTGCTTGTCTCTGTCTTGTTGCTCCAGTGTTCTTTCCCGTTACGTACCTGCTTGTTTTTTCGTGCCACTGTGTCTGTGTTTACCCCTGCCCGACTTCAGACCATGTCTCTGCCTGCCTCTCCTGCCCTGGTCGCCTGATCTGATTGCCCACCTGGTTCTGACCCAGCCTGTTCCTGTCCCTGATCCCCGCTCCCGGTTTGTGTTTTGCTCTGGACTGTCTTCCTGGTTTTGACCCCGCCTGTACTGCTACCTTGAGTCTGCCCAGTGATTCCGATTAAAGTCTGTGAAACCCATACTCGCCTGGTCCGCGTCTGAGTCCGCACCTGCACCCTGACAGAAATTGTGATTGTGAATTACATTACAAGTACACAATACCTGTTTGCCACACCTTTAATGTTACTCAGTATCAATATTGCACAACCAGAATGACTGGCTCACTATCTCTCATAACTATCACTGTGAAAAGCGTTGTCTTGGGTCAGATAACAAATGAGTCCACATAATTCCCCCCACCATGCTATTGAGAACATAACTAGTTGATGCAGTTGTGTTGATGGATTTTTTTGCTCATCTGGTTCGTGTATTGCGTCTTCCTGCATTGAAGTTTCCACATCTGTCTTTGAATTACAGTCACCCCTGATTTATCTGGGTTATTCAAATGGAACAATAAGCTTAGTTAATTTAAAAACACAGATCAAACAAAATGAAGTTTGAACTGTTTGCTTATGTGTAAAGCAACATTAGCCCGTCCTCCACCATGTATGGATTAAAGCTTTCCCATGTTATGTGATGCGTGTCTGGATGTGCTTACTCTATCAGCAATGGAGTAGCTGGTGTAGGTAGTGCTATTGTGTAAATAATGCTCCGTAGATACAGAAATGAAAACTTGGGAATACACCAGGGAAATAACCTGAGTCACTTCAATAATACAGAAGTGAACTGTGAACCAGCTCTGATCTGAGCTGCCTCAGCATGTCTCAGCTAATCAGTGATAGCTATTGTTTTATCCCTGCTTCAATTCATTGTCAGCTGATTTGGGACACATTGGATAAATGAGAAAAAATCCCAGGTTAAGAAGTTTGTTTCTACATGTTGAATTTCAGTGTTGCACCGTGCAGCATAATTTGTGAAACCAATAGTCCTAGCGTGGCAGCAGGGTTTGTGCAGTCTGAACCCAGGCCATGTACCTTTAAAAAGATGTAGCACTGGTGATGTAGCTCTATCTACATTTTCCATCACACCAGTAAACTCACTCATTTAATTGCAGTATAATCTCGAATTTCATGCCATATAATCAAACCTATCATTACCTGTAACCCATGGTCTCCGAAACATTATTGTTGCTGTTGTTTGAATATTGTGTTTCAAGCTCATGTTGCCCTAAGCTGTACTGTGGACTTTGGATCAATTTGAGGGTATTCCTTATAAATCTGTAGATATATTTTATAAATTGATGAATATGAATTTCTAATTTCAGGGTATACTTTATTCATTTGACCATGCAAATGGCAAATGCAAGGATATAATTTATTATTCACACAAAAAACAAATCATACCAAAGAAGGGCTCTGAGTAGATGACCGTTCATTTTTTGTATATTATGACATATATAATAGGCAGAATACCTCCTCCTTTTCTTACATTTCATAGTATCTGCCTTCTTAGAACTGTTTTTTTTCAATGTACACAGAGAATGATAAGACAACAGACCTGCTGATTTATCTAATATTAATTTATGTCTGTTTGTGGTGGGAAAAGGTCTGATACTGTGATACTTACAGTTGCTTACAGCCATTTTATGCGTGTAACATATTTAGTATTGTATGGTCTAGTTGTGAAGGTGTCTTTTAATTAGATGTGTCTAGCCCCACTCCCTATTTAGCAATTCCAGAAACACAGCTCTATGCAGATCAGATTGAAAATAAATTTTGTCTATTCAGAGAATACACAGATTTCGTGCATTAAGGTTTTCATTTAATCATCCACATTATCTGGTCTAATTAAATTTCTCAGCTTCCATCACCTCAGGATCTTGGCATGGCATTACCTTGAGATGTTATTTCTAGCATTCCATTGATATTCAGCGACTGTCTCGCATTCCTCTGGGACTGCTGGATTGCTTATCTTCAATGCTGTTCCAATGGCTGCTTCCTTTCAGATATATCATGTGATCAAAATTAAATGCAAGTCTGCTGGCTGTTAATTCAAGGATTACAGGTGGTATTAACAGTAGTGTCTCAATACAAAGCAATATACTTCTGTTTTTCCTGTTTCTGTCTGCTGTTATTTGAAGCAGATCGACTGAAGTGTGTAAGAAAGTAATAAGTATACAGTACTATAAATTCAGTCATACACTTGATTATTGCATAAAAGGAAACAAAAAATTCAGTATGCGGCTACCATTATTTTACTCATGATTTCCCATCTGTCATGCACCCAATAATTTTCATGTGCATGCTTGATATGAGTGGAAGTTAGCATGTACTTACAAATGTTATTAATTACTTACTTACTAATAATAACACAAAATATTTACACTAAAATGAAAATTATTAAGGTATATAGCGTTTAAGATACTTATTGTTTCAAACTAAACTTAGACGCTACAACAAATTATTGAAATTTACCCTTATGTTATAAATTGTATTCATTTCACAAGATGAGGATCATTCTCCTATACAAGCTAATTCCCCATGAAGTTATGGGAAAAAAGCTGTTTCTCTACTTCTGCAGCAAGACATTGATTATGCTGGGAACTGCTTTTAAAAGTATGTTATGTTGTTATATGGTATGTTTAAAAGGTCCTGAGGCAAGTCTTTACATCTCTCTAAAAGTTGAGTTTGACTCATAATTTCACTGGAGATTTGAAGTTATCTTGCCTTTCAGATGACTTGTGATAGCAGCTGATGTTTTCAAAAAGCTTTCCCAGCATTCATCCTGTTTTTCACAGCACACAGATGCCTAATCTGATCACAGCATTGCTGTAGCCAGAGAAACTCCTCTGTAATCTCATTTCTTTTTATTTTCCATTAATCTAAGAAGATGAAATACAGTTATATATAATCTCATTGGTACACTTTGGATAGATCTCCTCAAAATGTAAAGACCCAAGTTCTTTCTTTTCTCCTTATTCTTTTTTCTCCCTCCATGTAACCCATTTTGGAGTTACAAATTGCACACTCTCCTTCTCTCAATGTGACAATCTCAGTTGCTGAAGCAAAACAAAGGGAACCCTCTGATACACTCACATCCAGCCAATGGCTATTTTCACATTTCCCACAGCACACTACAGTGAAGTGGTTGCCAACTGGAGGACAGGCGCTAATCCAATAATATCATCTGAGCCAGGCATCTAATGACTCACAGTGTACCTCCATGGTGAGACAGGGAAACTCTGGTCCACCCACCACTGCTTTACCTACGTGCTCCATCCCCAAGTTGCTCCATTAGCAAAGTCATCATCCTCAAAGTCATCCCAATCATTGTCATTGGCTGCTCTCAATGGGCTGTGGGGCTCAGCCTGCACTCAAGATGAGTGCCTTGCTGACTAAGCCACTCTGAAACCCTACACTTTCTTTCTTGAAACAAAATAGTTCAAAAAAATCATATCAAGCAAACAAATTGATTAAATCATGATTAATATTGGCACACTGCACAAGAGCAATAGAAAACTATTTTTTAAAAAGCATGGTGTAACAGATAAGGAGTTGTGCTTATACCAGAAGCTGCAAGTTTAGGACACTGCTGTTATACCCTTAAGCAAGGTGCTTAATGAAAATTGTGTCAGTTTTTGGCCTTATAGATGATGATGATAATGATGATTTTATTATTATTACTATTAATAATAATAATAATAATAATAATAAATACTTTATTTGTATATTAACTTCTCATACAATGAAGCAGCTCAAAGTGCTTTTAAATACAGCATAAAAAATAAAGGAAAATCATGGAAGACAATGTGCAAAGGCAACAATTATGTATAAAATTGTAAAAATGTATTTTTTAATGTATAAGGACACTAAGGACTAAAAAGAACAAAATGATTACAATCAAAGAAAATTGAAATAAAACAAAATTAAAGCAGAAAGAAAAATAGGTTAAAAAAATGTGAAGAAACATAACATTGTAAGTACTGAGGAATATAGTATCAAAATTTTAGTCAAAATTTAGAGTAAAAAGGTATGTTTTGCCTGCTTTTTAAGAATTCCAGCCAGGCCTCCTTCTGTAATATTCTTTGGCAGGGTGTTCCACAGTTCTGGTGCATAAAAACAGAAGGCAATTTTTCCACTCCTCCTGTGTGATACATGTGGTATATTGAGAAACCTTGCAATTCAGGAAGCACTCCTAGGCACTCGAGATGGGACATAAGAGGACAGGCAGTCAGATATGTAAGAAGGTGCTTAGCCATTGAGTGCTTTTTGGATAATTTGTTCTGTTTGTTCAGCAGGCCAGTAAACAGTGCATTACATTAGTCCAACTTGATATAAAAGCATCAACCTCTCTGCATCTTGCTGTGCCAATAGGATCTCACTTTTGCAATATGTCGTAAATGAAACCAAGTAGTCTTGGTCACTTTGTTAATGTGGAGTTTAGAATTTAGTTCTGAATCAAATGACTCCCAGATTTCATACAAAAGATTCAGTTTGTGTAGCCAGACTATCCAGCCTAGTGTAAAGTTTCTACCTTTTTGACTTCAGGCTGATAAAGAGTGCCTGTCCATTCAGTTTCAGGAAAATCTTGCTTTTCTATTCATTTATGCAGGCAGTCAGTGCACAGAGAGCATTTTGGTAACAGCCAAAATGAGGGTGTCTCTGTATTTACCTGGGTGATTACAGTGGGTTGCAGGCACCACAGAGGTATAGTACATTAAGCATGATTAGTCTATTAAAATGCCTAGCTGTGACACAGACACATGGACTAATTTTTAAGCTCTTGTGAAAGAGGGAGATTTTTTTATAGCAACCATAACAAAATTGCACTTACCACAGGTGTCATACTTTGATATTTTTTCCATATACTGTATATATATATATAAATGTGCAATCAGACAAATATCAGTAAATCATATTTTTGACTGCATGGCCCCTTTAAATAATGTATGCATGTTCACTGCAAGCAATTCTGAAAAACAGGTACTCTGCTACTGGGAGAATTTGTTATGCTAGATCTTATATTAGTGAATTCATCTATAAAATATGATGCAACATCCTCACATTTTGAGGTAGAAGTATCAGTGATTAAATCAACAGCATTAAATAGATGATCAATAATAATATAATACAATAATGAAGGTGACTTAGCTAGTCTACTGCAGTTTCAAGCCGGATGAAGAAAGTTGTCCAAAGGCATCAAGAGAAGTCATTGCACTTCTGTTGTATTCTGTTTTCCTTGCTTGAACCCTGTGTGAGCTTGTTCCTTTTGACCCCGAAAGACAAAATGGCAAATTATAAAAAATTACTCCTGAAAGAACCACAAGTGAGGTAGAAAAAAAAACAAAAAAAAATACAGCAGAACCTTAAGCATTGAAGTTGGCTGAACCTGTACATTCTGTACAGTCATGCCTTATTGCTGTTTATATTTTACAAGAACATAAAGGATTGCATTGTATGTCTAAGTCTCTACAACTCTGTAAACTCACAAATTGCTTAAAGGGTATAAACTTTGACCACTTTTGCTTAGAAAAAGAAAATTCCACTCAAAGTCTAGCTCAGACACGGATTACAGTTGTATTATTGTGGAAAAAGTCCAACATCAGCTTATTTCTCTCTTGTTTAAGTTTCACTCTGGAAGCAGTGTTATTTTAGGCTCTGAGTTCAGGCAGTCATAATCAATATGGTTGTACGGCATGGCCAATGTGCCCTCTCTAGGATTTCACCTCGGATAATCTTAGAATTCTCCTTTTACATGTGTACTGTTTTACCCTGGATTTGTTGTTTAAATGCAGCCAGATGCAGTCTAGTGAGTTAAATTGCCTGCATGTCAGAAAAACCAAAATAGCTTGAAGTAGTTTACCTCATTCAATGAACTAATGCCTGTGATTTCTGTATAGGTCCATCCCATGCTTGATTGCACAGTCCCATTGATTTACTGCTCTCCCGACTTTCCTTTCCAACTTCCAACTAAAACAGCAGTCAAAACCTCTCCAACAAATATTTTATCACACATCTGTAATGCAGCACATGTTAAGCAATAGAGAATGGACATTGCTAGACTACACATATCCACCAAGGATGCTGCCTTGGCTATGTTGCACATCAGCTTTTCAAATGTTAAACAGTACAAAACTTCACACTCATCAGGTAGTACCTTAATACATAGAAGAGACAAACACCTGATTGTATAATCCTTTAATTTATCATTTTACAGGACAGACACGGTAGACATATTCTTCATCCTCTGTAGGTGAAGATATGGTGTGTAGGAATATGATCATCATTGTCTTGAACTAGAAAGTGAATTATGTGAGTAAGGTGTTATGTGATTTTGGTTAAATGTCTATGCTACAGGCATTTTATTAAAGCAGCAATAAATGTCTCAGGCGAGGACAAAAAAGGCTGCAGTATGTACCACATTACTTTGCTTTATTGTGCTGTTCACATAAAGAGAATTAGGGCACTGACACATTTCCTATAGTGGATATAGCAGCAAACTCATCTTCAGACTGATTGTCAAACAGAGGAAAATCAATGCTTATATTAATTCCCAAGATAACATGTTAGTGTTAAGATGTGCTGCATTTTTAAGGAGTGCTCTGAAGACAAACTCATGCCATTTTCCCCAGACTATCACCCACATATTGTTAGATGGACACAAAAGCTTTATAACTCAAAAAGGTTTATTGCCAATGCGTATTGAGACCCCAAATCAATGTGATAATAATGTTTGCTGGGTGCCAGTTAAATATAGGATTACTTGTCTCATACACAACATATTTCTTTCATTTAAGTGACAGCTAACACAGCTGTTGTGTAATAAATAATAATTTAAAGAAGTTGTGCTGGGGAGTCCTTCATTGATTTTATTGGAAAAAGAAGCATTATTATCCAATAATTTCCAAAATTCAGTAGAATGTTAGCAAACCTTAGGTTTTGTACATTTAACTAAACTGTCCAAGTAGCCTTGCTGATGTGCTTAGACTCTACAAATTACTAATTTATAGGTTGTGTCAAACTGTGTCAGATGGTTTTTAATGAGCTAAAAGAATGACATTAAAAGCTATTGGAGCTTTTAACGCATGGGTACATTTTCATTAGAATCCTTCTCTTTCTACTGAATGTGAAGCCTAATTTGTTTTCGGCCAGTTATAATATTTCATACCATTGTGCAACATGAAGTACGCAGAAAGGTCAGAAAAATAATTACTTTTACTGGGTTTCTTCAATTTAAATTTCAATTTATTTATTTTTAGAGCACTTTTCATACAGTAAAGTATCACAAACTGCTTTACATGCATAAAAAAGCAAAATAGACAAGAACAAACATAAGGTTATTGCAGTTAAGATTTAGATAAAAAGATCACACAAAATTATCCTCAGTTAATGATGAATAAGTAAGGAACCAATTCAACACCCATAAAAATATTAAGTACATGTTTAGAACAAACTTTAAGGTGGCTTGAAATAACCTATGGTAGTCATGGTAGCTAATTACCAGGGTTGTATTTTTGTTAGCTGGCTTAAGTGGGATTTTCAATTTGATATTGTCTTGCACTGACAAGCACGTGTTTTTTTGTGGGTACGCCCACGAGTTAGTTCACTTTGAGCCAGTGATCATATTATCTAACTACCTAGCACATAAAGTAGTTAGACAACTCGCAGGCAACCTACATCATTACCTTGCTATCCAGCAAGCCTTTTTTGGCTAGTAATCCCGCTAGTTAGCTAGTGAACTAGTTCCAGCTAGGTTGCTAAAAATTTGATAGTGTGCTGGCTAGTTTGCAGCTACTGTTTTCAGACGGTTATTTTGCTTGATAGTCCAGTTCTACTCATAACAAAAGATCTGTGGACAGATTTGGTGTGAGATTTCATAAGGGATTGTGACAGCATGCTATTGAGGCTGAAAGTGTGGGGGTCATATCTGTGTCTATATCTTTGCACAACGACAGTCTGTACCTGTTGCAAGCATATTAGTTCAATTGTGACGTCAGGGACGTGACAGAATGTTCAGAATCTGAGCATTCTATCTGTGTCAGTCAATAAGAATTTTTTCAATATAAAATCGTAATTATCTTAAATTTTTTAAATGTATTTTATGTATTGACACAAACAGCACAAGCACAAGTAACCCCATGCTAGCTGAAGCCCAATTTTTGTAAGTATAGCTGAAAAGCTGTAGGGGGAGTTATGTATCGAACATTGGATGGAGTCAGAAGAAGAAGAAGAAGAAACAAGAAGAGCTGTAAGATTAAACTTAATGAAAGCACCTCTGTGTTTTCAGCTGTGATTTAAAAACTGGAAGTGAGGGGAATCTCTGATAAAATGAAGGAGTGTGTTCCAGAGTTGGGGGCATCAAAAACTGAAAGTGTCATGTCTCCTATTCTAAAAATAGACTTTTGGGATATAAAGAAGTCCAACAGTAGCTGACCTATTGTAAGTGCTCTCTCTGGTTTGTACTGTAACAGCATGTTCTTTAAGTAGTCAGGTGCCATCTTTTTTTTGCTTTTAAAACCAAGAAAAAGAATTATAAAATCAATTATAAAAGTAATGAGGACCCAATGCAAGGATTTAAGCATTGGGGTAATGTTCACCTCACACTGGCTGGCTTCCAATGACATAGCCTGGGAGGCCAGAGAACATTGCAGTAGTTCAGTCTAGATGACATAAAGGCATGGATAATCTTCTCAGCATCAGGCAGGGATAAAAATGATCTCCATTAGAAAAAATAATTGAACAAAATTATATTGAACAACAGATGTTGAAAATACATGGGAAATATATCAGAACTCCACTGCATTCACTAAGTGGCACTGTGTTATAAAGTGCTAGAAACCAAGGATTCAGAGTATTTCAGGACATTCCAAAATGGAAAAAAAATAATATCTGAAACTTTAACATCTATATTTGTTCCTTACAGGCATATCATATTTTTTATATTCATGTTTTTACTTCAACATCCAAGTTTTGCAGTTTCAAAGGATAAAATATACAAATCCTTTGTGAATCATAGTTGGCCGACATATCAGTATGCGCAGACAACTTTACTGGTACACATTTGAACATATGCCTGCCCAAGACACATCAGTTAGCAAACAGACCCTGGATGCTGGCATCAGGAAATGGGCATGTGATGTAGAGATGTACAGATGATTAGGCATGCTAAGGAAGCATGCATCCTGATACACCTCAGAGATGGAGCGGAATAATGGATCAGCTGTAGGCCCCGAGGCTGTGGAGAGATGTCAAGAAGAATTCCAGCCCCCGCGCTTCCTCATAAGCGTCAGACATTCCTCACCTTTCTCCTCAATCTGTCCTCGTGAGTGAGTGATTGGTAGTCTGTGTGGCTGTTCTGCTTGTGCTGTTTTTAAAGACCAGGCTTGAGCATTCCTGTGGCGGTGATGGGGGCAGTGGCCAATTTGCTTCTTAAAGCAGCGCAGCATTTGGAACGCTCAGCTGGGACACGGGGGGGAGATCCACATGGTGGCCCAGTTGAATGCATCACAAGGGACTGTCATGCATCATTACAGCAGATAATGGCTGTTTCAGCCGCGCAGCGACAGAACTAAGTGGATTCAAAGCAGCTGTCCTCCTCCTGAGACCTGAAGGACAGGAGAAATACTGAATTGATGAGAGCAGCTTCCAAGCATACTTCGATTAGGGGAATTGACTCCAGATGGTCTTTCTGTAGGATATTCCTTTCCCCGGTGTGGTGTGGTAGTGGTCTGGCCTAACGCTTGTCATGAAGGGCCTGCTGCTGAAGTTAACCTTGCTCTGGCTGTGCCCATCAGCAGCCTGTCCAGCTCCCTGTGACTCATTTTTCATCTGGATCACCAGGACATGTCAGAACTGGATTAATAGGACAGCCATCAAGCCCACAGTTAGCAGGCCCCATGTACAGGAAGAAGCCAGACGAGAGACATGCAGTTAGTCAGTGTATGACATGTGTCGATCTTCATTGTGCCACAGGCAAGGGGAACTGTTCCTTAATTACATTTTTTTTCTTCACATAATTTTTGAAGAAAATAACAGTATCCATATTGTAATATCCTCTTCCTGTGTGCATGCATGGATGGATGTGTTTGTATGTGTGTACTCACATGGATCAACTTTCATATCTAATGAAATGTGAACCCGAGCTGTCTCAATGTCAGCAGCAATCTAACTGTGAAACCCCTATGACACCGAGAACTGCTTCACAGCAGCATGATATTAAGCTTGCCAGCAGTATGGTGCATACTGTTGCATGGCATTACCACTGATATTACATAGCATGAGAAGGTTGCCAAGATGTTCTTACATGAATAACCATTTAATAAGCTATTAGAAGTGTTTTACCCAATACTCATTTGGTCTCATTAATGAAAAATGGTCGACTTGTACATGCATTTTCCCCTTCTCATGTAAAATTCCCTGCAGCTGTTGAGGGGTCAGAGCTGTTTTTTTTTTTCCAAGATTCTTCAAATGGGGGTTTTTGAGTCTGTAGACAGAAAAAGATTAGCCACCTTAGAGCTCTGCCAGATGTCAAAGACAGCAAATGGAAAGGGGAAATTGGACAGTAATGCATCAACATTGCATCCAAGATGGACAGAATACCTCCACCAAAAAGGTCAGTGGAACAGCATGGATAGATATCCCATGGTGCTATTACCACAACAGGACAGCTGGCACACCTGCACCCAACAGCGTGGGAGGGATGTCCTTTTTGCATCAGTGAATTATTTTCACAAAACTGCCTCATTAGTCTTGCCGTATTCCACCACTCAGAGAAGCAGGAATTTTCAGAGTTTGTAGTCTGAGAAAAGTCTCAGATTGACAGTCGCTTAGCTGTGGCTTTTATGTGAGGGACCGGATGTATTGTAAAAAATGACAGTCTGACCTTGGTAGCTTTTTTCAAACAGGGAGCCAGCGTTCCTTATCATTGTGACAATGTTTGTCTCGACATGCCTGATAGCTCGCATCTGACATTTGCTGCATAAGGAAATAGCTGGCGTTTATTTTCCACCTTCAAAAATGTGCACCCATAATGATATGCTTTCACAGACACACTCAGAGCTGAGAATGGTCTTGTATGCCATTTTAGCAAATGATCCATGACATTGACAATTACTGTATTGCCACTGTGGACAACACTGAAGTAAATACAACTGATTGTAGCATCAACTAAGGTAAACAACAGGTTAGTAGGAATGCCAGTCAACTAACTTACAAGGAGATCTTACATCATAGATTTAAAATTCTGAAAAAAAAGTATTAATATTGGCTTGGCTTTTTGCATGCAAACAAATGTTAATATTCCACACTTAGTGCTGTTTACAGAAAAGCTAACATTTATAACAAGCAAACTATAACATACGCATATGTAGACATCTCTGCTCCTTTGAGGTTGCAACCATGAGAACAGATGGGAGGATATGCTGTTTGAATAAGTAAACTCAACCCCTGTGCTCTGGAAGCTCCAAATTTACACATATGAAAAAGAAATGGCATTAACAAGGACACAACTGCCTTGCCATTGGCCTCTACCTTTGAACCATTCAGGCTGTAAAGCTGAAGTGTAAGTGTGAAAATGAAGACTAAAGAGCATTCTGCAGTTAGAAGTTAGAGATAAAATAATACAAATACATAAAATAGAAAAGGGGTATGAAATGATATCTAAGTATTTGGATGTCTTAGTGAGCACTGCTGGATCAATAACCAGAAACGGAAGCTGCATCACACCACCCAGATACTGCCTAGAAAAGGCCGTCCCTCATAACTCAGCTTCCAAGCAAGGAGACTCATGGGAAAAACCACAGAGAAGCCAACAATCACTTTGAAGGAGCTACAGAGTTGAAGTATTGTAGTGGCAACATCATGCTGTGAGGATGCTTTTCATCAGCAGGGACTAGGAATCTTATTAAAATTGAAGGAAGAATGGAAATATTGTGAGAAGTCTGCTAAAAATAGAAGCTTGGGAGAAAGTTCACCTTTTGGCAGGACAATGACCCTAAATACAATGCCAAAACAACATTGGAATGGCTCATGAACAAAAAGGTGAATATCATACGGTGGCCCAGTCAAAATCATGAAAAAGAATGATGTCAATACCAATGAGAATCTGTGGCACTATTTGAACATTGGTCCACAGTGGTCTACAAGCATCATCCAACTAACCTAAATAACCTGGAACAAATCTGCCACGGCAAATATAGTGTTCCTACTGCATTATATGCTCTGACCAACAAAAAGATTAATGTCAAAAAAATACAGTTCATCCCAGTAAAATTCTTCAGTGGATGATTGCTAGGAGGCTGCATCACTTAGCAACAAGGATGTTTAAAGTGCAGTCAAGCACAAACTGTTATGTCTTCCACAGCCTGCCCTAGAATGATTTCCTCTCATTTTTCTATTCATCATTTCACAAACATATTTGGAGTATTCTGGTTAATTCCATAGCTCCCCCATGTGCAGGGTCTAACTGGAAGCAATATGGATATTTAGTGGGTTCCGTGCAGTCTGGGAATAAAAGTAGTCAGTGTGGAAATTAATGGAGGTGGGGGGGGGGGGGGGTGGAATGGGTCACCTCATTCCTCTCACATTCTTGCAATAGCTTTGAAATTTTAATAGTCGTGAGTGACATTTAATATTTCAAGACAGAATTGCATTGTCCTCTTTGGTTCGATCACAGACAATGTTTCTCACACCTTGCTGTGTATTGTGGCCCAAGTGGGCTGTTGTCTTGGGCCAACTTTGATCAGATTCCAGTGCTTGATATTTTCTTTTGAAGTTCCTTCATCTTCTATCATTTGAAAAAATAATACTGTTGCCAACAGAAACAGATCAGACTAGAATATTCAGAGCCAAAGTTCTTCCCCTCTTCTAATGGAATTTATTTTCAAGTTACTACACCATGACTCTAACAGCTGATTCCAGAAAATATTTTCCCTCACTTGCCTCATTGACACCTCAGTCTCACAAAAAGTAATTTTACCTGCGTTGTAAGCATATATATTTTTTCCTTCTCATGCAGTTTGGCCTGCATGTGAAATGCATAGATGAAAATAATTTCAGTTACTACTTTCATAAAAGATCCACACTTACAATTTTGGAATAAAGCTACAGTAAATGCTTTTACTGTTTCACCTCACAGTATTTCCTTCATAAATGGAATACTGTTTTGTGTGACAACTTCTTCTATAACTAACCATGAAACATAACCACAAGTGCGTAAGTCATCAATCAATGTCTCTGTTGTCCCTGACAATTAATGTATTGTGAACTTATGACAGCAAATTTACATTAGCAAATATTATTGACAGCAAATATATATGGCAGAAATGTGGGGCAAAAAGCTTGCCATCTTTTTAACATTTTGAGGATGGCCAGGCAGCCAGCTGACTGAGACTGAAAGGTTCTGACTGGATTATATGAAATAATTGCTCAGGTATGACAGGGCTGACTGGTTCAGCTCTTCTAAGTACAGAGCAGAATTTTGAAGTCTGCTCAGTATTTAATGGGGAGAAGCTAAGACAGGTGAGATGTGATAATTATTTCAGTCCAGTTCAGGAGAGGGGACAGTTTGGACTACCATACAGTGGCATTTAACCTAAAGTTTTGCAAAAGCTTTAGGTCAAATGCACAGCTGACCTCTTCTGCATCTGCAATAACTGAACGTGTTAAACAATTAACATAAGTCCAAATCCCAATGTGATCTAGGATTGGGGTATCATGCAGTAACTGTGTAATCATTGTGTTGTTAGGGCTGGCCAGTATTCCACCCCTGGACTTATCTCTTGGGTTTCCAGAAGGAAAGGCTACATTGAAGAAAAAAACCTCCAGTTCTCTATCATTTGCATCTTATAACTGCTAATCCTTGCATGGAAATCAAACTCATTTTTCACTGTCATTTTTTCCCTGACACTGCATTACCGCTGCAGCAAGGTTCCCCCAGACAACTCCTTGCCAGCCATTCACACTGTAATTATCTGTGCTGGCAACACCGCAATGATTTATTGTCATCATTTTAGCTTGGAATGAAATGTAAATCTGGATAATGGCTGTCATTTTCAGGTTCAGTGCGAGAAACTGTATATACAGATTTACTTTCAGATGTCCATTTCTTGGACTCAGGAAATTAAGCAGTGACTCCCTTTTTTACCTTAGGGAGAAAATATTCTCTGATGAACAAGATTACATCAGAAAATTTCAGAACCAATCCTGACACAAGGTTGATTTGCAAAGTATTGGATTCAGTAGTAATGGGGAGAGTGAGGTATCATTAACCCTAAAATTGGTGGAGTAGTCATGTGTTATCAGTGACTCCCCGGTTTGAAGGAATTGTGTTTTTCTGCAAAATATTTTCAGTTGGTTTATTTTAGTTTACCCATTCACATGAAGCCTCACACTAACATCACTAGGATTCAGTGAACACAAGATGTGTTGTATAGGTGGTTTATGATATAATTTTGCACACATGCAAAATGAAAATAAAATGTAAATGTCTGAAAGGATGCAGTGTCAAAGTTTGGCATAAGCTGTGTAGTAAAGATAAGCAGGACTTGGTAAGGGATATAGGTGTTTTTGTTGTTCCCATCAACTGAAAAAAGTGATATTTACAGCAAAAATATGACAATATAAAATATGACATAAACATATTTACAAAATAACAAATGTATTTACAAGCACACACTAAACTAAAATCTTGAGAAGGCCTATTAGATTTCACCATAAAGTCGCAGCAGCTATGCAGATAGTTCCCTAGTGTTCACTGGCAGACTGATTTATATACGAAATACTCTCCTAACCTGGAGGACTGTTTTATGCAAATTAAAAAGCAGTAGCATGAACAACTAAAGACATCTAACTGGACATTTCATTTTAACAGGGAAAATAAATGCATAATAATTTCCCACTTGCTTAATGTACGTACCACATACTTTGACATAATAAAACATTTGAATTAAAATATCCCCCTCCAAAGCAGTAGTATACTCATTATGATTTAACCACATATGTTCAGGCACAGCTTCCCTTTTAAGCAACTAAGGAACAAAGCCAAGCCACAGAGATGAGAGTTTATTAAACTTTTACTCCAAAGTTGGTTTTGTTTGAACCAATTTCATGTGATTTGGTCAAATCATGCACTCATTTGTCCACATTTACATGTGCTAACTA
The DNA here is from genome assembly GCF_013368585.1 of Megalops cyprinoides. Lineage (NCBI taxonomy): Eukaryota > Metazoa > Chordata > Actinopteri > Elopiformes > Megalopidae > Megalops > Megalops cyprinoides. Next base: position 14,687,044 of record NC_050596.1, read on the forward strand.
CAAAGAGAGTATGAACGGGGATGGGAGATTGTATGGCAAATTTCCAAAAAACTGCACTCTCATCCATCCAATGTCACTTCCCATGGCATCACGGGAAGTCAGCAATGTTAACCTGATGTCCTTACCTGTACTTCTCCTTGAAATTGAATGACTGAAAGGATATGTACCAAAGTTCTTGCATTGGAGTCCTTATATTTGTGGAGCTGTTATAAGGCTCAATGACCAGTCTGTAGGACAGACCTTGCCAATAAAGTTGCGCTTCAAAGTATTCAAGGCCCACTTAATGGTGAAGCCATCCTTCTCCACAGAGTGCCACAACTGCCTGGTGAAAAGCTTGCCACTGAGATAAAGCATATCTCTTTGATCTTCCTCCTTACATTGCATCAACCTTGCCCCTAAACCTATTTCAATGTGTCCTTCTGTATTGTGAATGGCAGTTATAAATCAGACTGTACATTACTAATCTTCACATAAGCAGTTCCTCAAATCACTTTCTGTGGGCTGGAATAATTACTTAAGTCACTGAGGATGGCCAACCTAGAGGAAAAGTTAGGGGTCAATTGACATTATCAGACAGCCAATGCAAGAAAGGACTAAATCCTCTTTTTGTAGCTGATGCATCCCCAGACCACCTCCACCTTGTTGACCAGATGTTGTAAGACTCCTCCTCACAGCACACAGCTTAAGTACTGGATCTTAGACTTGCCTACTAGTGGCACTTTTATGCATTTCCCACCAGACCTGCATGGATGTGGCAGGACATGTCCCTAAGATGCTGAAGGTGCTCCTTCCACTACATCATTGATGTAAGCAGCAGAGTGGTCCTTAGCAACCCACAGCACCTGGTCCATCATCCACTGAAATACAGTGGGGACCCTATGGTGTCCAAACAGAACCACCATGAAATGGTGCAGCCTACTAGGCACTCTCACTGCTGTAAGTTTCTTTGATGCCTTTTCCTTGATAACCCTTGCACAGGCTCAGTGTGATCAATTATGATGGCTTCCCAAGGAGCTCAAGTGTAAGTACATTTGTTGATCCGTGGCATGGAGTATGAGTCAAAAGCAGAAACTGAGTTCAGTTTTTAGAAGTCCATACAAAAGCACAGACCACAATCCTATTTGGGCATCAGCACTTCTAGATTGGAAGGGCTGTATTCTCCCATTTGCGCGCTCAAGTCCTTTTTTGTGCGCCTCCAGTTACGCGCATTTCAGTAACGCGTATTCTCCCCAGTGAATAACTCCACAGTGCGTAACTTTGGAAAGAAAGCGGGCTCATGAAAGAGGTGTAATTTATTTAAAATAGAAGAAGACTGAGTCACAACCTTGTTTATTTTGGCTGTCGGGAAAACATGGAATTTACCATGTGAATGTCATTGAAATCCATTCAAACCATAAACCAGACTCTGATTTTGAAAATAAATGCAAAGAGAGAGCTATATTACGAATTGCCTCAAAGGAAAGCATTTTTTTCTATGTATGACATAAACCCAAAAATAAAGTAAATATACCAAACGACACATGTGCTGGGCCTATGTATAAAGACATGTTTGACGTGTAGAGATTCATTAATAAAAACGCACTATTGAGAAAAAGGTGCAACAAAATGCATGTTCCAATGTCCATGCTTGAACTCTGTGATGCTGTGTAGCCTATTATTAAAAATTCATTATTAAAAATTCAGCCACCCTCTGAAACAACCCATATGCAAGAACAGACAGAGTACTGGTGATTACGATGAAGACCGGTAGGGAATGTGGGTCATTACTCTGGCTGGAAAGCGGTTCGTCCAAGAGTCTGCACAGGTGGATGATGGCTTCACGACGATGGCCTCAAGACGAAATCGCTGGATGCACTGTGCATCAGTGAGCCCCAAATGAGGTTGGAATACTCATGGCCGTCGTCTTTGCGCTTGGCGAGCTCTTCTCCATCTTTTCCACACTTTCAGGAGCACAAGCAAATGCAGAGCAGGCATTTTGGTGTAGGATTGTTAAGGCATAGTAGAAGATTGGTTCTATTTATAGTCATCTCAATTGATATTTCTGTTTTATTCTAATTGAACTAATTATTTACCAAGCTTGTTCACAACACCATGTGATTTTTTTTTTTTGTTGAACAATGTAATATAGGGTTACAAAAAATTCTAGTTTAAAAATAATGACACACAAATATCATAAATGTTGAACTTTATTTGTACATGTATAATAATGTTAAAAGTACTGCGACTTAAAAGGCAATATGGTGTTTCGCCATGTAGTGGCGCTTGACTTACTACAGCCCTCAGAAGTGCCTAGCTAAAAAGTGCGTAAGTCAACAGCAGATTATGCGTAAATGGTGTTTACATAAGAAGCGCCCAGATTTTGATGTTGCTCCGCCCGAAGCATGTAACTGCCTTCATGGTGCACAAATCATAGACTTAAGTCAAGGGGAGAATACGCGTAGGCTGAAAAGTGCGTAGCTGCGTGCCTTTTTGACTATGGCCCTATGTGCATGAAAAAAGATTGTATTGCATAAATTACTTACCATATCTACATGGTAGCAAGGGTCATCCAAACAATGGTAGTCTGAGTCTGTCATAAACAATAAGAAAACTGCTATCAAGTCTTCTTCTACATTTAAGGCAACAGACTAAGCTGAGCTGCTGAACTCATCTTTCACATTGAAACACTAGTTTGCAGCATTTTTCACACTCCCAAAAATCAAGAGTGCAAAGAATAACAATTCATTCTATGCACACGGTGTCTATATTAGGATATCCATCCTAGACCCTGTCCTGGCCCTACTGCAGAAAGCCAGTCCTACCTTTTCACCTCAGCCTTGCCATTGCCCTCCTCTTTACCTCACCTGTAGCTCACCTAGCTGTGTATTTTCCTCATTACAGTAAAAGTATGAAAGAAAAAAGTAGTCCTATGTCTCAGTCTCCATAACACCACTCCACAAAGAAATATATACTTCACTTCATAACATTTATGAACATGAAAAGTTCGAAAGATGCTATCACTGTTCTGTTCTTTTTGTGAGTGGTGTATCCTGCAGTATCCATAAGTCCGGACTTTCATTTCAGTGCAGTGGAAGAGTTCTAGCCCTAAGGTGACCCAATGAATCATTTTGCAGAGAACAATGGGACCTGGAAGAGATGTTGTTTGTGACAAAAACAACAACAACAAAATAAACTTCAGGAGAGCCAGTTCATGGAGCTGATAATTAGATAACTATAAAGGCTTAAAATGTTAATTGCCACCATACGGAACACATTTTAAATTGAAATTGTAGTTGAAAATAAAATGTAACCTTTCAGCTAGGTAACCATCCAGCAAGCCTATAGTATGAAATGACCAGCAGTGTAGCCTACCCATCACAAGCAGCACACCTGCAGACCATTTTCTCATTAGTACATCTCCTTTAAAGGATGTCAGCCTCCACAGTGTCTCACTAGAAAAGCCTTTGAACATGTCTACAGTATTTTTGTTTTTTAGGTAATAACAGCCAGGGAATTCTGTACATTTGCTTCCCTCACTTAACCTCAGCCATGCAGACCTCTTGCCATTAGCAGCCAACTTCACCTCAGCAGACACCCCATGATCTCAGCTGACCCCTTACAGCTATTTGGTTGTTTAATACAATTTTCACCTGATTCAATAAACAGCCCACTAGACATTTTGGCTGCTCTGACCTTTGTTGTCAAATTCATTTATGCATTTTTTTGCCATACAAATCAAAATGCTAACTATATGCGATGTTGCTGTCTGGTTGAACTGAATGCTTCTACAGTCTCTTAGTCAATCCAACACCTATTTATAAGAAAAAAGATCAATTTGAAAAAGAAAATTATTCTTCAGCTCAATGACTTCATGCATTTTCTCTGAAAACAATGAAAACATTACACAACTAATGCATCTTATACAGCTGTCTATTCATAAAGAGATAAGAATCACAAAATTTGTTATCTCAATATCATGCTAATGCATTTTTTCATATCTTATTCTGTCATTTCAAACATTTTTGTCCCTTTCAAATACTTACACGGGAACTTAATGTAAGAGTAATAAACTTTCTTTAATACATAAGAAAACATTTTTCAGTGAATATCCTCATTTAAGAGCTCATCACATTTTCAATTTATTGATAGGTAATGGCGCCACAAAAAGAAACTAACATAAGAGTGCTTTTCATGTGACATGAAAAGGTTTTAAAACATTCAGACAAACGGATGCTTTCTGCTCTGTTCTACAGATATTTATATATGGAGATCCCAGAATCCTTTGCTTCTGTAATGTCTTTCCTAGGAAAAAATCCAGGTACTGTTGTATGCTCTGCTTTCGTTGTCACTGAGTAAACAGCTTTAACTTTACAGATTACTTGTACAAAAATTTCACTTATATTTTTGAACCATCATTTTTATTTTCTGCTATTTTTCTTTTTAGGGATAAATCTAGAGTGAGAGATCTCCAGCATTTTGGTCACAATTTATCCACATGCAGACATGCCCATAGGCGTCATTTACGCTGGGGACGCTGGGGACATGTCCCCACCACTTTTTGTTGTGGCCCATTTCATCCCCAGCACTTTAAAAAGGTGTGAACATGTTGAACCCGTTGTTGTCCCCAGCACTTTTCAAAACAAACTGACACCCATGGATATGCCCCATTGTGTCTGACTAATCACCTCAGATCCACGTTCCTTTTCCATCTGGGTGTTTCACAAGCTTGTTTGTATTTCAGCTGAAATGTTTCCACTTTTTGTTACTACTTTTATTAGTATTACTTTATTACCCTCACGTTTTAATTACACACACCAGATTTTTCTGGTTAACAATAAGTACATGTGGATGCACAGTATATTATCCATGCATACACACTTATATAAATACCACTTAAATTACAGTATATTGTATTTTCTACTCAAATGGTATGTCATGCCATAATTCTCTGTCATTGCCTTTTTCATTATTTGAAGCTAGAATAATCCCTGGGTATTTTATAACCGACGACTGTATATCTTGACATATTATTCATTGAAATGTCTTCCCTGCACTTAATAATAAAGCACAAGTCAGGTTTTATCCTCAAAGTAGATTGACCATTTCATTCATGACTTTCTCTTTTCAGCTCATCTGCTGGCAAATGATAATGTATCTATGCAATTATGTGCTTCCTTCTGTTTATAGAGTCAGACTGTCTGTCAGGCTAATAACTCCTCTGATGGTCTCCAGCGAGCAGAGATTGTCAATTGCCACTCGTAGGCCGTACAGTACACTCCCCTCTTTTTTTCCCTGTGTGATGAGCAGCGCTCCTCCAACAACATGAACATGGCTAGTTCTCCACTTGTCTGTCACTACAAGATATAGCCTGCATAAACAATGCGGCCTAAAATGTTCAGTGAAAATAATTTGAAGATTATTTCCAACACACTTGAAAAATGAATGAATACATAGATGTCCACGGTTCAGTTCATAATAATTAGAAACTGGCACAATGTCACCTTGGCTATGCTCCATACTATGTAGGCAGTTTTTAAATGTTATCTCAGGGACTGTACAGTAGATGAGACATTTAAAGCTTGAGGACTGAGAAGGATTCACGCTTGAGTGTGCAAAGGAAAAAGAACAGTTTATATACTGAATCTTAGAGTTGACCACAAAACTGTCCAAAACAGAGCATATAGTCAATGTAGTATAGATACAAAAATGACTTGTTACACAACAGAGGAACGCCAAATTGTTAGGTATTTTTGCACATAAAATTACATGCATTGTGAATCTCTCCATATCTGCTGTTTTATAGTCTACAACCTACATTTGTTATTTAACCTGAAATTGTATGTTCAGTTCCAAAAAGCATCCATGCTATATATGTCTCAACAGAAGCTTAACTCATTAAATCAAAGCTGTTCTCATACATTATTCTAATTATCACAACCATACATTTTCACAGGCAAAACATTAACAATCAACATAAACATAATTCATGCACATTTGAGTTTCAATTCAAATCGATATCTGAAACTCAAGGGGTAGAAACTATGGAGATTTTTCACCTGGCTGTCACCTTAGTAGGAGATTTCTGATTACAGATGATTCCCTTAGTTATCAAATAGGGAAATGGATGGACATTTGTCTTTAAATTTGTATTTTCAAGGTCTCATTTACCATGACAAGCATTATGATGGGAAGGTTATTAAGATGCTGTGTAGATAAAGTGATTCTGGAGAACAGATCACCACAGTCTCCACTGAGGGTGTTTCTGGCCAGCAGGCAAGGAAGACACCACAGGGAAAAATAGTGAAACCCTCTCTACTTCACAGGTTATACTTTTGATGCCGCCCAATTCATGCTGATGTGCTATTTTGTTTATTACATATTTATTTAAAGGGGCACTGATAATTGTATCCTATCAACAGAAAGATTGTCAAAATAATCTTGTACACTAATTGGAAAAAACCGCAACAAAATGGTTGTAGCTGCACAAAATGCTTGTAATACACCACACAACCATTAGTGCTAATGCATTCAAAAATGAAGTGATAGCAGCTATTTAAGCAGAAAAATCACTGCTTTCTTACATGACTGAGAAATAATATGATCGCAACAATATTAAGTCTGTTTAAAAATAAACAGGTAAAGATTAAACTCTAGGAAAAATGATCCATTTTCTCATTTTGATGTGTATAAATAAATAACTACTGCTGGGTGTGATATTATTTCAGTCTGTCAGTTGCTTCCCCATGTGGCAAAACGAGCTCATTTCATGGTCTGCTGGGCAGCCTGAATCCTGAATGAGTGGCAATCGGCACTTATGCAGGGCTCACATGGATAGATGACAACTGAGAAAGCATGGGAGAAAAAGGAGAACGAAAATGATTTCCTATCAGCCATTGTCCAGTTCATATATCTGCCACCTATTTGAAATGGGATTGTAATGATTCATAAAGGAGAGGAATTACAAAACCCCAAACAAAGCCCATGCGTAGTGCCTTTAATGTAACAGTGCTGATGAGTTACATTTCCAATGTATCTACATAAATTGAAACAGAGGGACAGCTGCATGGTTTACCTGCCCATCTAGCCCGTGAAAGGTTAATAATTCTTAGCCTTGAAGAAACCCTGTCTTGCCCCATAAATTCCACACAGCAGGACTTTTAGTTTCACCAGATGGCGTTTTGTATTCCGTCCGGCTTCCTTGTCACAACATTTGTTTCTTCTTGCCCTCGCTCTTTAGAGAGGTGGGTGCTGTGGGAAGTGACAGGTTCTTCTGTAGATGGTGTTGATAGGGGAAGAGGAGCACTGTGTAAGAGTACAAAGGGGTCAGGACGAGGAGACTGAGACTGAGACCTCTGAGTCATTATTAGCAATTCCCAACCACAGAGACCTCAAGGAAGTCTCCCCACATGCGTTGGCCATGTCTATTTTTGAAGTGAGTTCCCTACTGCCTTGATGCCTACAAAAGCAGCTTCGTCTGTAGGGGGGATCGGCAGGACATGTATCCGAAAAAAGAATGTGAATATGGACACCTTGGACCTTTGAATAGACAGAGCGATTGGAAGTATCCAGTTTTATTTTCCAAAGCAACATTCTACATTTAATTCATCCTGCCAAAATGACTGTGTTTTCATAGACACATCTGCTGCACATTCCACTACATTTAAGGGGAAGTATGTATATGACATTGCAATTCACCTTCTGCAGTAAACGTTAATCTCTCCAAATTCTGAGGGAAAGATATGAGGAGAGGCCTCCACGTGAAACAGTCTAGCATGAATCAAGAGAAACATTGGAGGAAAATGACACAGGATTTTATAAAAATTTAAAGACCAGTGTTGAAAATGTAAAAAGGAACAATATTACATCTTAATTTTAACATAAATTGAACTGAAGAAAAATGGTACAATAAAACATGTTATCACCTTATTTGTGTAAGATACCAGCACACAGGCACACAGTAAGGCAGACAATAAGGTGCATGCATCATGCAATAATCTATTCCTTGCATCTGAAATGAAGATGCATTATAAAAACACTCTCTGTGTAGTGTTAACCAATTCATCATGGAAAGGGCTGGCTGTTAAAAAATGGCAGGAGCGTTTCTACTTATGTGCAGCCACTGTGGGCAATGTATCATTTTATTCTGTATTAGTTCATCTTTTTGGATAAGAGAAAACGTAAATATACAGCACCCTCCATATTAATTTATTCCCCTAGCTATGGGGAACAACATACAACAAACAAAACAAGTGTACATATTGAATAATTGCTTATAAAAATGGATCTTATTCCAGAATAAAAGAGGTGTTTGACCAACAAAAACAAGAAAACCATTGCAGCTCCTCCTGTTCTGCTGCAAAGCGTCTTGTTCTAGCTTGAACAGGTAAGTAGCCCTGACTACTTGCTATGGAAGAAAATAACAGAGAAGTCTGAACAACCTACCTACCTGTGGTAGCCTCCATGCTAACACTGTCTGATAAAAGCTGATAACAGTGCACAGCTGTTGCATGGAATGATTTCAAAGATGACCCAAAATGTTCTAAAATAGATCTTTTTTTCCATTTTTTGGCATGAGCTGGTGTCCTAATTTGTCTTTCCCTTTGCATGTTCTATGATTTGATTCTTGAAGGAAGCAGCACAGCTGGCTGGCATGCCAAGCATGGCTTGGCTGGCTGTGGCTGCAGTGAAGTAATTAGGTATTTGAGAATTCCTCAACACAAGCACAACTACTGTACCATGCTATCATTTAATATCACACCGTCCTTAGCAAATATCATCACCATGATGGCTTGTTGACATTCAGAATTATGTCCTCCTCATCTTTTTGAGTTTGATGATTGTGTGAGGGATCTTGTCCAATTTAACTCTTCTTCAGAGGAAAAAAAAAACCTCATTTAACATGGGTTTGTGTCCAACAATGTCTGTAAAGCTGATACATAAAATAAAACCTAATGCTGCAGTGTTTACCAGTGGGGCATTTCTCAGATGACAACAAAGTGGTGTTCTTAATGTACTGTTAATAGTTATCTTCCAATCATCTCACAGTGACAAGGCCTTAATAGATGACAGATGAGGACTTGGCTTTCCTTTCCCTTGCTCTGAGAGAAAAGCTTCCCACTTGGAACCATGATAACACCGTCCTGGTCGTGCATGCAACCGCAGGATGAAGGATATGCCATTGACTTAGTAATTACAGAGCAGGTGTTTCCAAGACAGTGAGGATCAAATGAACAAGCATTGCTGACAGCTGCTTATTAGTCCAAATAATCTGCATCCCGTCTTTTTAAGGCCTCGGCTACACAAAAATACCTGAGGTCTAGACAGTTCACAAATGGAAGACATACTGTAGTAATGGCACAAAAGACTAGACACACCCCCATTTTTTGAGCACCTGACACAAGTTTGCATCTAGTGTGACAATACCACCAGCCTTGGTGACTTGAGGACTTTGTTTTTTTTATCTTTTTATTTTCACATGGGGGCACATCTTGGATAGGGTAGTGTAGTAAGGGGACAAAAGACTAGGGAAATCACACATGAGAATGTACATGCAGTAACAAGACAGAGGTTAAGTTGGGGCAATCAGCTAACAGCTGGTATAATTACAAACTTAGCAATACAAGCTATTGCTGTCTGTTTGTAATTGTTGATTGTGCATAATTGCATATTTGGCATGCAAGGAAATGTCAAATTATTCACAAATGAATGTGAAAAATTAATACTTCAGAAACAGATAAATGCAATGTTTTGATTAGGTATATCGTGGACAACAAATATAAACGGCAAGCAAAACCACTTTTATATCAACATGGTTAGTACGGGTTAGCATGAGATAGAGGTAGAGGTATGTGAAAATATGCAGGATACATTGCTGTAATTCCAGGATCTAACCCTTGATGAGACATTATCTTTCTGAATGTGCTTCAGATAAGGGCTATAAAAAATGTTTGCTTATTAAAATGTATGCAATGTTGTTTGCCCTTGATGAGATCTGATTAGAAAATATTGAACAATGATGTCAATTATGGATGCATATGCAGCCTGTGTTCACAGTGTCTTTTGCAGCCCACATAATTCTTGGTATCTAGCATCATCAGTCATACAAGGACACAGATCCCTGGTACTCCTTTGATGGGAGCCTAGTGTTATCCTTAGGACTTTGATAAAAAGCCACCACATGTCTCTCTGGCTTCCTCTACACTGCAACTCCTGTACATCCCTACACTGGGATGAAAAAAAAATGGTGGGATCACTTCACTTCCTGTCCTCCCATAAACCCATTCTGCCATTCTCCCCCACAGTTGAAGGAAAAGAGTTACGGTTTTGCACATGACACAGACTACCAGTGGATTGTAAAGCCTGATGTTTTGTAATATATAGGATGGCAGGTATGCAATCCGCCAAATGACAGAATGGAGAGGAATACCCCATACATTTACAGCACTGAGAATTCCCTTTACTCCACACCTATATAGCGCTGAGAGTTACGCAATACTTATACAGCACTGATAGTTAGGGCATTTTGGAGATTTCATTCCAAAAGTACCTTTTTTGTGATGCATCAGGTTCATAAACAATGGAATGTTGTTGGAGCATTGCATGCACAGTTGGCAAACTTGTGTATCTCTTTTAGTTTTTGGTATAATTTGATTTAAAATAGCCATATTATCTACAAGTTTCTGACAGTGTTTTAGCAGATATGCATCTAATTCTAAACAAGACTGGAAACAATGGGTTTAAGTGGTATGTTTGATAAGAGTGAGGGGACTGTGAAATATAGTTGAAAGAGACATTGAAACGAAAATTCAAAAACACCTTGATTCATATTTCATAACATTCATAAGATATGGGTGACACTGCCGCCATGACTTTTACCATCCACATTGATTTTTGGCAGTGAATACAGAGAATCGAAATTATTATTATTATTGTATCCCATCAGCACAATAATATAATACAAACCACCCACTCCACTACATGCATTTCAGTAATAGCCCAATTAGTAGCCCACAGAGCTAAGAAACCATTCCCTTTTAAATCAGAAGGTGAGAACGCCTTTCATAACTGTAATTCAGCATAGCAAATGAAGCTTTTTTTGCTTTCATCTTCACTGAGTGTATGCTGGGGGCTTGATGGCATAAAGAGCTCTCAGAAATATGTACTGAGGCACTAGATACTGTAAAATGGTAATGAGAGGTGCCAGCAATCATATTTTACAGCTGTTCCTGTTATACTGTACTGATGGGTTTGTAAACCAGGAATGCGGGAATACCATTTTTGTAAAGCACGTTTAACCTTAGTTGAGTGAAAACACACAAGCTAAAGACGTTGTAGCTCCTCTGATTTCTGCAACATTCATGACACAGCATTCTTCACATTGACTATTTAATCAACCTTTTGACCTTGTCAGGGTTTCAGGGACTGCTTCCCACAACAACCAGCAGGCATCCTCATACCCGCCTCTCTGATTTTCTTTCACCTGCTGCTTCCCCACACTGCCACCAGAAGTCCTGCCTTCCTGTTTGTGTCTTGTCTAATCTAGTTAATTGAATTCATGTGTATGTAGTTAGTCTGGTCATGTGTTTTGTGTTCTATATAAACCCTGTTTGTTGGATGGTTTCTAAATCAGTCTTTAGGTGCCCTGTCTTGTCTTTGTGTCTGTGCACAAAGCTTGGTTTTATTTTTGAGACTCCAGTAAAATTTACTGTGTCTCTTTTACAACCCATCTGTGCTGCTGTGTGGTTCACCCTGCTCCATGTTACAGACCTAGCTGTCTGAGCTAGCTATTTAAACCTATTTTACTCAGAGCTGACTGAAGGCTTATTACGCATATCACTTAAATGGCTTATAAAGCATATCATTCTTTGTTGAGCATCTGGTTAATTAAAAAAAAATACCCTTTGCTATTTTTTTTGAACAATGGTTAAATGTAAACCACACCCTAAATTTGGTGTATGGCTGTCTAATCAGTCGGACATACAGTACTTTATAATTAATTTATTTTTGTACCATCTGCCTGGTTAAAATCAGTAGCCATCGGTAAACAGTGGATACCAGTAAATATTTTCAAACTGAAAAGCTACAGTGTGAACTGAAGTCTGTAGTTAAACTCACTTGCTATTATACAGTAGCTATACAAGCTGATTGAAACAGCATGTCAAAATATCAATACTTTCTGTAGGATTATTGAGCAACATGTCATTTAAACATTAAATAAGGATTTTGCTGTCCGATAAAATTTTGCCATTTGTGAGGAACCAGCTTCATATAACCTGATGAAATACGAAGTCATTATAATAAAACCATCTTATAAAGGTGGGAATATAGCCATTCAAGACTTTAAATTACAGAGTTGCAATTAGGCAAGAACTAGAATATAAGAAAATAAACAATTGCGAAACCATTACTTTCATCATTATTATATGAATATCTGTCTTTATTCTTTATTCAACAAGACATTTAACTAATCTTGACCTCTCAAAACGAGGGAAGTACACCAGCAATTTAATATAGAATAATTTTTGAATAATCTTCATCTTATTCATCAAATGCTTTACATTTTCTCAAAGATCTACAAGCACATACCAGATCCACAAATGTGTTACAAAATCATTCTCTATTAGAACCTTCATCTTGTCATGGGGACTTTCTTATTAAACCTTGTGTAAATGAAGTAAGTTCTACACCAAAGATTCCAGGTAGAAAACTGGAAAAGGAAATATTTTGGATTATCTGACAATACCACTGTAGCTACACGCGATGTGGAAAGTTTCCAAACCAATATTCTGCTTACTGGGAGATTTCAACAGAATCAGACAAAAATGTTTTCAGTGTAAAAAAAAATGACAAAGTTATTGTAGTAATAATATTTTTTTCGTTTTTTGTTTCTTACTACATGTAGTAATGTTTCATTGATGATTGTTTCTGCCTGTGAAAATTGCTCTAATTCTGACAATTTGAAATTCTCTTGTGGATACAGTAAGAACTGGGTGCATGTCTTAAATATTAAAGTCTAGGAGAATAATAGTAATACAACAAATGAGAAGAATTTCATAACAAACAAGACACTTCTAGTAAGTTTGTTTCATCCTTGACCTCTACCAAAAGGTCTGCCAAGCCACCAGTTTTTTAAACCTTGTCATTTGTGGCTATCATACAACACTTCTTTGTGTGGTTAGGATGGGCTCAACATGGGTTTACTGTTTTCATACAATTGTATTAAAGATGGTGTGTGGGCAAAAATTCTTATCTCAACGTGCATTAAATGTAAACATACATACAAAATATGTAGTAATCCCAGGAATGTCATAAAACAATTCTAGCAAGCAAGCAAGTAATGATAAAGGAAAAAAAAAATCTGCTAACAATGAGCATAGCTTCATATCCACGGGCACTACTTTACCTCTGTACTGTTCACCTGCTGTCAGCAGTTCCCAAACTATCCTGAGCACAAGTACACACACTGCCTATAAAGTCCATGATGCCACAATGCATGCTTTCACAAATTTGATATGTAACATGAATTTACTTCATAGGACTATCCACAACTTTACCTTTACTACAGCCCAACCACATACTGAGCTCTGCAAAAACACACCCAAAGAAGGAGAAACAATCTTTTCTGACATTTCTAACCACTCATTCTCCAAAGTAAATTCTGCTAAAAAAGATGATTCAGGTGCACTGAAAAAAAGTTTTTTTTTCAGTAAAAGATGTCAATTGTAACAGATCTCAAGTAATTTAAAGTTTACTTGTCTGGTACCTCTGAATGCTACAGTCCATCCATGCTGGCTGGCAATTAAAATGATTTTCAATGCTCTCTTAAGTTTTATTTCACAACAGTCACAGTCATCCAACATTTCAACAGACCCGACATTTTGCTCTATTTTGTAAATGTTTGTAATCCTATTGTACTCTTATCTTATTGCAAGTCTCTGGACCCCTAGTTTAGAACCCAGAACTATATACTGGAAAGGTTTGTCATGGTTCTCCTATACCATTATTTCTGCTATTCATATAAACTCCAGTAATTATCTTTTTTGACATTATCACCACCACTTGGTAATACAGCATTGTAATTTCACAGTTTTCTCACTTGTAAGTGTTTTGCTGCATTCAAGAGCTTAATATGAAAGAAAAAAAAAAACTGATAGGCATCAAAAGAGCAGTGCTTGCCCTGTGCTTCACACACATACATGGTTATGTACCATAATGGAAAAGATTAAATGTAGTAAATGAATACGAAAATGGCACTGGCATGACAGCAATTAACAAACATTTAGTGTATTGCACGGCAATCATGGACAGACTCCACTTGGCAGCAAGTTTCCTTTTTAAAGCGTTGGCCGGGACCCCAGGGAATAATTATGTAGATAACACTTTGGAGGCATTTAAACTAAATCTGAGAAAGCAACAAACAAAACTCATATTTCTCAAAGGGGCGCCTTGCTGCTTCATTTACTCCCTGTGGTTTACCTGAGATTAATGCTCTCCTTGACTGATTGAGGTAATTACTATATCCTGCTGCTCTAATACATTATGCAGACAAAACAGGGGATACGGCTTAGGCTAAAGTCTAAATGTGTTTTCCACACTTTTCATGCAAGAATAATGTAGCTTGCATGCAGCCCTGTGCTGTATGAGAGAAAAATGTATACATAGCCACCTTAAAAAAGAATTGAAATTAATGATTAATGCAGTTCATACAAAATAAAGTTGCTGATGTTGGTTTGTTTGATGCTAAGACCATTCAAAAATTATATTTAATAAATTCACAAGGATAAATATGTCATAACCACAACAAATTTGGAGGTGGTAGATGTGGCAACCATTTGTTTTCCACTGCTTTCCAGAAATTTAGTTAGGTAATCTTCGTAGATGTGCAAGCTAATGAGAGGATCACTGGTAGTTACTGTAATGTCCATATATCTTTTTATTTATATATTTATATATATATCATTTTATTTAGTTTACATTGTTTACACTGGATTATCCCTGTGTGGATAATAACCACAAATCGAAATAATGACAAATTTCCATGTTATGTTGATCAGAAGAATGCAAAATCAGACAAGAATACCCACACACTGCTGCTACACACCCAACCAATTTGTTTGATTCTACCCATGAGTGACAAAGACCAAACCAAAACATTGTCACTGCTCATGGGAAAAATCAAATAAATAAAACCATGCATGTATTATTATAATATATTATTTTTGCATCTGCATAAGTTAAAGGACATATGTATGCCTCTGTGGAACTACAATTTTGGTCAGTGGGACTTCTAGCATTGACTGGACCCACCAGTAGATGAACTCTTTAGACCCATCATTTGGCCACACTGGAAATCATGCTGTCTTGTAGTCAACTTAAAGCCACCACTACACCTATTTCACAGTATACAAACAAATGCGTTAGTGTTCTGTATTGTTCTAAGCACAAATAAAAAAAAAAAACCCAAGAGTGATTCAGAGTGAGCTCATACACAGTGCTAGTCAATGATTAAAACTTTTGGAGAAAACTCAATCACCCTGGTAATTTAAAAAAACCAACTTCAACTATTTTTGTTTTCCAAATTTTTAATCACAATGTATTTCAGTTACGTTCATCAGCTATGTGAGAAGCTGCTCTTCAGAGAACAGTTAACATCAAACAATACTACTCCTTTGTTGTGCGGAGAAATTGCATTACAAAACACTCATTTCTGTGTTTCATCAATTTATCACATTTTGCAGCATTAACTTTGTTAAAAGACTACATTCAGCAGTTTTACAACAATTAATGTATGTTTTCTCCGGGGCTGCTCTTAGAACTTCCTTAATTGCAGTATTTTAACCCTCAAGCCTTACTGAGCAGGAAAAGAAATGAATGGGCACTTTTTATGGCTAATGCTGTAATCCTTATAACTATATCCTACTGCATTTAGTTTTCTTTATGACCTCCAGAGACCTATTCTAAGTTGACATCACTCAGACGAGCCTCATTATTCACTAATTACTTCAACAGAAAATAATTATTTAATTTTAAAACCTTGCAATATGGTCTTAGTGCATCATTATAAATACATCCTGCAATTGGCACATAATTATAGCTCGAGGGTGGCAATCAGTAAAATACTGATTACACATGCATTAACAAGACATGACCAAACCAAGATGTCTTTTTCATGCATGGGTTTATATCTATATAAGGCTTATATTTAAATTCAAATGCAACACAGAATATCTCTAGAATAACACTCATATATGTGTAGCTTGGCACAATGTTGTCATGAGCACAGGTGCAAGTGTTGGTGTAGTATTTTGTAAAGCTAACAGGACTGGATAGTAATCTTCAATGTCTCACTTCATATTAAAGAAGAGACAGGAAGTGGACTACCTTTTGAGGTGTATCTTATTAACAGTGGACTCACATACATAACTGCCTCTTTTTCCAGCATCTCTTGATGTGTGTTGAGTGTCCTGGTGGAAAGTGGCTGTAATGGATCACCCAGGTGTTTGAAGTGAGCCATCCCATCTTCACTATAGACCTTTTCTCATGATTATTCATGAGCAGTGGAGTGTTACCGTTTGGCCCATAATGGCTTCCGGTTTGATTCGTTTACAAAACAGTGGAGTCTTCTCATTAGTCAGGCTATTTTTGATATTTCTTGTCAGCACTCCAAACTATAAGCTTTAAACTGATGTTTGCGATCATGTTGTTGTGTGGTTGGGTGTTCCTTGAGGGTGTTCCTTGGAAGATATAAATTATCCTTGATATTGTTCAGATTTCCAACAGAGACACATCAATGGGAGAAATGGATTGCTGCTGTAGTTTGAAAAGATTGGACGGCAACAGCACATCCACAGGTTTGCAAAAGATGACACTGAAACACTAAAATGTCTTTTTGGAATATCTTTAATAATTTTACACATATACAATATGTATTATTTGTGTTATTACATGTGATATATGTATATATGCATAAATTATGAAGTTATTATATGTGTATTGCTAGTTTTTCTCTCAGATCCATTTGTTATCTGCTGATCTATGAAGGTGAGTATCCCGTTTCATTGAAAGCCTACTTTTGACAGCACTAGAAACCAAGGGTGAATGTATCTACCCAACTGTCAGACCCCAATTAACTTAAATGTGTCATGCTCCCTACTAAATTAGACAATTGCCAATTGCATGTCAGCTTACCTAGTTGAGTTACTCTGTGATGTAAATATTACATGAAGGAAATCACCTCATTTTTGAAAATCACGTTGACCTTTACTGAGCTTAGATATAACATAACGTTTGTTCATACCTCCCCTGATACACTGAGCAACCAGAATTGCAGCTACATGATCACATACCTCACCAAGTCTAAAGATTAGCACACTTACAACACACATAAATGTAAGAATTTATTAAGTAATTTATTAGTATGGGAAACACAATGATGTCACTGGCAACATAAGGTACCTTCCCCACGCAGCTGTGCCCCAGCAGGAAATTGACCCAACAAACTTTTGGATACAAGCCCTGCTCCTTACCACTACACCACACTGCTGCCTGCCCACTTATACATGTAGTGAAGCTGTGTTTGCACGTGACATCTGTGTGTTTGTGTTGGCAACCAAGGGAACAAGCTGTTTTTCCAAAGATCAAGTGTTTTTGAGAGAAGTGGGGTCCCAGATGACAAGGTTATCAGATATTACGTGATGTGATATATGCTATGTGAATTGCCTTTGTTGTTTTATGAATTAATGTATTAATAATGTCAAACAAATGACTGGAATTTATATTTCCAGGAATGGTTTATTGGACCATAAGAAGTAGTGGCAGTAATTTTTTATTTATTCATTTTTAGATTAATTTGTTATGAAACATAATTTCATAGGTCCTTTAATTGTTGTTTTAGCCAGAATGAAAATTCATACTCCAGTTATTCCATTAATTGTTTAACTGTTTAACACTTCTAAGTACTAACAAATGCTTACAAATAAAGTGATATGTCTAACTGAATTGATTTCAAAAGGAAAAATATCACTAAAGAAAATGTGGTAACAAATTACATAAAACATTCATAAGTGCTTAAACCAGACATAAGGTCCACACATATCAGTATTAAAGGTTAATGATATGGTTGACACAGCACTGTATAGTTCTGTTATCATTAACAACTAAAAGAATCCATGCATCTTAAAATGAAATCTGGGCACTACAGATATCCAGTGAAGGAATGCCGAGTTGGGTCAATACTGTGTTGATTAGAAGTCTGAATACCCTGAAGGTGGACCAGTGTTCATACATGTAGACATGATAAAATGAATATTGCAAAAATCTAGCCATGACAAGTTTGAAAGCATGGATCAGAAGCATAATATTATGAAACTATATTAAAAAAAAATCTAATGTGGCAGTATTTCTCAGCCACTAATTACAAGTCTGTCATACTCTGTTGGTAAAGCAGGTGGATGAGGCAATAAGTTGTAAGTGTTGCATGTGATCTCTTCTCTACGGCTTAAAACGGCTTCATAAAGCAGATTCCAACAAGCCACTCTGTCTCATCATTGCACAAAACGCAATGCAGAGGGCTACAGACCATCAAAATTTAACCTGCAACATATGGTTATCTGTAAAAAAAAAACCTGTCTGGGAGAGAGGGATGTAAGCTGGTACATTGCCAGTAAAACCAACACAGTGTCAGCCACTTGTTTGTGAATTTGCTGAAGTGCAGTTTCTGTGCTGTGGTTTTTGAGGTATCCTGACTGATTTTTTTTTTTTCTTGGCCATCTGCATTAATTGAGAGGTTATAAATGAGTGTATAATTACCAAGAACAGAGGTATCGAAGTGGGGTGTTTTCAAGAGAGATGGGAACACACAGCCAATTTAAAATATAAACAGACTTTTCCCATAGTGAGAGAGCAGTTTATAATTTCAAGAATACAGTGACAAACATGTATCCAAAATATCTCAGAGTACACTTGAAAGGATACCTCTTATTTTCAGTATGAGAGCTGAGAAAGAATTTGGTCTTGCAGATTTCACTGTATTGCTGTATTGCTGTATTTCTGCATGGGAGCTCTCAAATGTACATAATAAATAACAGATTTAAACTGCTTCCTTTTAATTTTACCAACACTCTTTCTTGATTGATGTCATCATTTATCCAGGGAGTGATTGTACATAAGCAATGTGTTTTCACAGTAGTGCTTCATGGTCGAGGGTTGTTTTGCGAGGTAAATTGAAAGTATCTCTCAATTCACTGACATTTGTTTATGCAAAGGAACAGGAAGTACACTCAGCACTGAGATAAATCTGAACAGTTATCATCAGTAGATGGAGTTCCAGTGCTGGCTTTTGTTGTATGGCTAGCCTTGTTGTGTGTCATTGTGAGCTGTTAGAAAGTTAGAAAAAAATGCAACATGATCACTGACAGCAATGTCCTCTTGCAGCAATATATATTTTTTTGAGCAAGATCCACAGTATGCCCACCTATATGAGTACGCCTGGGCACATGCTAAGTGAATTGAGTCAACAATATTTATAAATTACATGTGATAGAATATAGCTATGATACAGAAGTCCAGGACCACAAAAATGGGTTGCACGCATACAATAAACTGCTTGATCATAGTATTAAACAGACACTTTCAAGGGATTGCCAAATACCAGAGTTTCTAAAGTGGAAGTGATGTTAACGTTGGAGGCCTTGTGTGGACAAGCATTGAGCCATGCTGCCTCTTTACTTAACAGAGCCTTCACTGCATAAGCAATCCACAAATGAGATCCTTTGAACACTAGATGAATCACGAACTGTTCTCAATACTGCATTACTTTTCAGCACTTCAGCATGTAACTGACTGCTGTTTATCAAAGCCTTCTTTGGCAGAGACCTTGTCGCATTTAAAAAAAAAAAAGTCTTGATATATGATGAATGATAGAACGCTTTGACCAGAAGAGTTCTGAAATATCCCTGCTTTTCATCTATCAAATATCCAGATGAAAACAAGGACGGTTTGCATAGCAACTGTTTTGAATAGCCTTACACCCGTCTGTCTTATTGTGCAGCTATCGGAGGAGGTCATCCAGTGGGTGTCTCAAATTGGCGATTGGCTGTCAGCCATCTTTGCTGCGGATACTGACAATACTAATAGTATCGCCAAAGAACATGGACAAGCCTGGTCTTCATCTCCTATAGGCATCTCTGTGAGGTGTGACATCAGCCAAAGTTCCATTTTGCAACTGTTTGATAATTGCATCAGATATAAACCTTGAGCAACATTTGCAGACTAAGAAAAGTAAAGGAAATATACAGACTGCTTCAAAAAGAGAAAACTAAAGCTTTAGGTACATCAAGGAGGTTTATGGTAGGACGCTTCTGTACATATTAAAGTAAAAAGAGGTCCTAGTACAATGATGTACTCACTGTGATATTGAAGACATTGACTTTCAGAGTGTTTAAAACCAAGGCTCTGACTCACTGTGGCAGGTTAGGATAACTGAGGTGAGCTGGGTATGATGAGGGGGCCCTAACCGAACTGTCCACCTCATCCCCAGCGGATCAAAGCTGCTGTCGACTGCTGGTCATTGTCAGTTGATGACACAGGTGGTTTCAAAGCTGGGCCACAGGGCTCGGTCTGTACTCAAGATGAACACCTTGCCAACTAAGCCCCTCAGGAGTCCCATAATGTAAATTTTGTCATAATATCATCTGTTCTTATTCCCCTGCATTCCAATTCACTTAGCTCCAAAGCCTGATAAAGAGATTCTTATGCCATCAACAAACATTGTGTGTGCTTCTGATTGCAGAAGGAGCTGGTATTAATGCTACATTCACTGGAACTATTTTACTGAATATATAATATATAATAATATATAATGAAACACTAGCAAATCATCAATCTCTTTTTCCTGTTTAGTTTTTCCAACATTCTATTGTACAATGCATTGGTTTCTTCTGCCTGCCTTAGTCAAACACTTCAGGATATTTCCAGTCTATATTATACAGTTTTGCACACAGCGGTGCTCTTTGCAGCCTCTCAAGGGGACAGCCCTTCAGATGAAGTGGAATCTGTTTAAAGTAGCTATAAGAGGTGAGTTAAATGCAATTCAGGTGACTGTATCTCCATCCACATCATATCTCTTTATTTCTCAAAAGGATGTTCCCACCATTTTAAAGCCATTGTGAAATTAACGTCACTTTTTGGCCCGTGTAAGTACATCTAGCTTTTGAAGGATATACAATAAAATAACACCCGCTACCTCTAGGGTTGATGTTTATTTTACAGATAGTTTTGTGATGTATTTTGGATTCTGTGCTCTAGTGTACTTGCCTAGTCAGGTTGCACAAGTTAACTTGTGGTAGGGCCTCAACGATGTTATGCTCACACTTACTGGTCTGTGAGTCTTGTTAGCCTGGTCTGACACTGTTGCTCATTTAACTTGAATGGGTACACTTATGTTCTACTGTGCTGGAAGTCACTCTGGATAAGAGCGTCTGCTAAATGCATGTAATGTAATGTAATGATGTCACAACACTTCTGTAAGAATTAAAATACTCATAGGGTGGTGTCCCAATAATCCTTCATAACATGGGTGAATGTGGGAAGATGAAGAATGCAGCAGGCATCAGAGTATGTTCAACTCAGTTACTGAAGGAGGAACTGGCAGACATATATCTCATTCGTAAGACAGCATGACTCCAACTTCTACAAACATGAGAACGCACACGCCCAGATCTGAAAAGTGACATATTATGTTTTATTCAATAGGAATAGCTTTGACGAATAAGTATAATATCAAATCTTACACATCTCTGTAGCCTGTCATAATGTTTTCATGATCCCGTGTCCATGTTTTCTGCATCTTCTCTATATATCGTGTAGAACACAACGCACTTAGATTTCATCTCTGCTGATATGTGTTCCCAAATATAGCCCAGTCAATATGCCAGATGAAGCCCCTGATATTTTTTATTTCATGATATGTGCCTTACAAGGCATTTAGTTTGTGAGTTATAGAAGTACTATTGCTAGTGCCAAAGATCCTTAAGGAATTAGTGCAGAATGTGAAAGTCAGTATCTAAAGGGCATCACTATGAAGAAGATTTTATTTTCAATCGCAAAATAGTCTTGGGAATGGAAATAGCATTTACAGAGTTGTTAACCCTCAAAATTATACATAGGCAAAAAGAAGAGGAGTCTATATGCAGCATGGCAAGCTAGCTATTTAGTATTGCGGACCTGTATTGCGTTGCTGATGAAAAAACAATTCCTTATGATGCCACCTGTCACACTATTTTGATTCGTGATCACCTTTGTTGTACTGCACATTGAGACGAATGTGCATTTAATAGACAGAGCTATGGACTAGGGGGCCACACAATCTAAATGCTGTATTTATACATACTCTAAGAGAAAAGTGTAGCCGTTTCAACATGGATTTCAAGGCAACACAAACTAAATACTGACTAATTGTGTTTTGTAATCAATTGCAATGCAGAAATATTATATGGTTGCTGAGCAAGTAACCGGACTTGAACTTTCAAGACTTATATTCAAGTCACCCCACATAAGGGTGCCTGTTCATCAAAAAAAAAACACCAATTATGAATAATAATTAAAAGTGAAAATTTGGAAGCTTTTCAACTCCACTGGCAGCTGTGTTTATAGAATTTGGTCACTGAAGAACCACAGTCGGCACTGCTCTGCAGGGTGAGATGTTTATTGTGGCCAGTGATTTCCAGGCATTTATTTATATTAATTACAACTGTTCTGACATGATTAATTACCCAAAATATTTACCTTCAGTCAGATATTGAAGTCAGATAATATGCCATGCAAAGCCAATGCATAGCTCATTCTGGAGAATGAAATATGAGGCCAAAGGAGTAATACTGCTGCAAGAGTTCAGTGAAAAAAAGAAAAACTGTTTTGGTTGATAGTGTGTCATTGTCATTTATTTTATTTCATATTGGTGATCTTCTATGGAGATAAGTGATGATTCCTGGTTTATTTGTTATTACCTAAAGGAAAAGTACAAGCCTATCAGTGATTGACATGAACCTTTCAAAAGCAACCTCAAACCCCATAGAGCAGGACCTCAAGCTACAGTGAAGTTCCCAGCTCCAAGTGATGTACTTTTGACACTATGTCATTTACAAACAAGATGGGATGTCACACTTGAAGTCATTGCTAGCTATATGTCATTTGCTAGTGTTTGATTAAAATTGTAATGTACTTCTTTAGCAATGGGTTGTGTACGTTACTGATACTTTGTTGCAATCATGGGAACTGTGTGTGCATGTGCGTGTGTGTGTGTGTGTTTATGTAAAAAACAACCTCCTTCAGCTCATCGCACATCTACAATTAGCTTACTGCACTGCAATGGTTAAGACCTACTCACAAACATTGTTGGAAACATGCACAAGCAGTGGACATAGCATCTAAACGTAGAACTGGACAACATAACCTAATGTCAGACCTAGACATAAATTAACTAGGATATATTGGTTGACTAGCCATTAGTGTCATTAATGTCATTCATAAGGTAAGCTACCTTAGTTAGGTTAGACAGCACAGACTCAAGTCAAAGTTTACACTAACA
This sequence comes from Megalops cyprinoides, assembly GCF_013368585.1. Classification (NCBI taxonomy): domain Eukaryota; kingdom Metazoa; phylum Chordata; class Actinopteri; order Elopiformes; family Megalopidae; genus Megalops; species Megalops cyprinoides. The sequence goes on from NC_050596.1 coordinate 14,710,607, forward strand.
TAAGCCAGCCATTTCCGCAAAGGCAGAAATGGTATTGTTAATTAGCTAACTGCCTAATCAGCTATGTTAGCTATCATGCTTGATGCAGTAGCTACCAATTACTAATCACTTGTGAGTGACTTATTATTAATCTGTATGTTAGCCTTTAGCTAGCTGTAAATTGTTGATTGATCAAAACAACTAGATAGTTAGATGATGTTAGAGCCAAAAAAGGCAAACCTGAGACAAGTGACTGTGCAAGACAGAATGGGAGCTTTATAACACGAAGATATAGACCAATGTCACAAGTATTTTTGTATTAGTTTGTAGTCTACAGTTTCAGGGTACAGCTACTCTATAATTGTATGAATGAACCACATTTTGGAATAATACAACGTTGTGGTTCTTCCAGTTCATTAACATTATAAAATTTCAATAATTAACAGGACACATTTTAAGTTGCATGCTCTCCTGCTCTCCTGACCTGATTTGGCCAAAATGGACTCTTGCTTACATCTGTAGTCAAAAAAACAAAGCTCAGAGTTATGCAGTATTCTTGTTCAAAAACTGTATCAACTTTGACAGATAATGTATTTGTGCATCAGTTTTAAGCTGGGATGGCAGAAGGGGTACAAAGGGATTGTAAACGTAAGATGAGTCATAATGGAAAAGATTCAAAAGTAATTCCCTTATCTGCAGTCATCACATGTACAAAGTGTAAAAGACAAAGTAGATGACTTTCAGAGAAAATGAACATATATTGTAGGTCTGTCTCTGTACATATATTAACATGAAATTGAAGTTCTTGCCACCAGCAGCAAATAGCTATAACTCACAAAATACAGATTGGTAACCATGAGCAACCTTTCTGGCTTCATTGATTGTTAAACAATCATGGATTTTATATCTCTTATAAAAAACAGTATTTTCTTTTCTCAATACTGGCTCTCAAAAGATTCATTTTTAATAACACGTTCAGACAGAAACCTGTATTTTTCTCTTTTATTCCTTTATTCTATTCATTTAATTACATTTCAATCTCCCTACTCATATAATCAGTGCAAGCAGAATCATTTATCTTCATTCTGAAGCTGAGATTTCATGTGACCATTCTTTTATTTCTAAATATGGTGAAGCCAAGCTTGCGGTAAACTTAATAGTGCACTAAAATACTGAGCCAAGGGACCTTATTAAAGGCATGGAACACCAAATCTTGGAGTTTCAGGGGTGGACTTTGAGTTCCATAAATAAACAAAGCAAAAAATCCTTGCTAATGGATGTAGAGGTATGCCCCCACTAGTTTTCATAAATACATGCTCAGAAAGAGTAGCTCATGATATGCAATTGTACAATTATACTGTATGCTAATGGTTTTCAACTTGGTTGTCTGTCATGATTGTCTCATGAAGAACATTGTCACATTAAAATATAATCATAAATGTTGACAAGCAGATCAGATTTCAGTTTATACATTTTACCTTAAAAAAAAATTAAATTAGAAAAAAATGTCTATTTTTTTAAGTGTACAAAGGCCCAGCTTCAATATTTGAAGAAATGAATTAAAGAAAGAAAGCATTTGATAGTGGTTGCTACTAATTTAAGTTGACATGTTTGAGCAAAATCAGCTCAAGATCATTATCAAATGAAGTTGTCTTATTGTAGCTCATCTTCTTGGTATTGATGAATTGATTCCAGTGCTGTAACCGTAGCTGAGCCAACAAACTGAGCTGTCATTAGTCAAAACTACTACTAACTACGGATCTGTTAAATAAGGACTGTCCTTTGAGATCTACAGTAAATAATTCATGCTTTTTGATTGAAGGCAGAGGGCAGAGCATTAGTGATAAAAATTTGTTAAAAATGAAAAATACTGTGATGGGCTGTCAGTGTTTGACTAATGAAGACCATTGCTAATTCTGGCTTCTGTAAGACTGGCAATAACTAATCTGAGAATGTATTAAACTACACAAGACAAAATAATGTTTGGTTGGGGATTGATTGCATGTAGATCAGATTTTTTTAAGTCGAATTTAAAGTCATCCAGTGCAGTCATTGCAATTAAATGTTAGTGTTCATCACTAGATGTGTTTCCCACATCACTCAGTTCATAGATACTGTGCCAGGATTACAAGTAAGTCCAAAATATTTATTACCACCCCTTCAATTTTTTGACCAGCACCCACCACCTTCCTACAGTGTGAAACAAAATACAAAACTGCAAAGAATATTTGCAGACTGCACTCTCAAATAATCAAAACATAACTGTATTGAATCCGGTATCGTCAGGACAGGTTTTTTTCCGGCACCACACCCAGGTTATTGGTGGCCTGGGATGCTGGCACAGTCATGTTGTCAATATTGAACGGAAAGGCATGCAGTGGTGAGGACTTGCCTGCCTGGTAAATTAATTCAGTTTTGGAGAAACTGAGCTACAGATGTCTGTTGATCATCTAATTCAGCATTTCCCAAACCTCTCCTGGAGGACCCCTTGTCCTGCATGTTTTAGATCTATCTCTGCTCCAACACAACTGATTTAAATGATCAGTTTATTATTAAGCAGCTTCAGGAGTTCATAATGAGTTGATAATTTGAATCAGCTGTGTTGGAGCAGGGAGAGATCTAAAACATGCAGGACAAGGGGTCCTCCAGGAGAGGTTTGGGAAATGCTGATCTAATTTGATATATAACTGAGGCATGCCTTGATGTGCAAGACAACATGCTTGTCATTGGGTGAAAAGGAGAGATAGAGTCATGTATCATCTGTATCACAATGGTAAAATAAGATGTGCGAGGAACTGACCAAGGTCAGAGATTGTGTATGAATGGAGGAGAGAAGATGACCAAGGACCAATCCCTGTGGGATTTCTGTGGAAAGACTGTAAACATCTGAATCAGAGGCACATCATATTATGTGGTAGAAATGTTCAGAGTGATATGATGAGAACCACTTGTTATGTCTCACACCCAGCTTGGCGAAAGTGCAGCAGCTAGATCAAGTAGAATTCCTGTTTTGTCAGAACCTGGTCTCCAGTTTAACAGCAGCTTAGCATTAAAATTACTCTGTGCCCTGAAGGTAATGAAACATTTTTGATTCTTGATTACCCAATACCTTTCTGCCAGACCTGTGTGATTGTAATCATCTGGGCTTAAATGGGCTTAAATATGACTCATTCTGTTTCTTTTGGATAATTTACCACTAAGATAGACTAGGTAACTAATGACAACATGTTATATCTACTTTCAGTTTTTAATTTCACTACTGGCAATCACAAAGCTGTGCAAACCATTGACTAATAGAGGGATTATGTATTATTTTAAACTTCTGTCATCATGAACTATATACTAACAAAACATTTATATACAAAACAGTGCCCTCCTGTTTTTAAATAAAGCAGTGGCATACAGTAGTTTTGTCACCAAGATTTGTGCCTGGGAGTGTCTAGTGTCTTTGTGGCTGTAACCATTTTATGCCAGCTGAATCTCAATTTCCTTGCCTCTCCTTAGAGAACATCTCTCCTGTCAAAAGGTGCTCAGTTCTCAGGGGTTGAGTAATAAGAATGATTGTGTGCTCTGGTGCAAGGAATCATTGCCATAACAAAGAAAGAGGCACACATTAAAATATTACATTACAGATTACAGTAATCATAGACATGTTTTTTCATCAATGGTTTAAATCAAGGAGATCTGAGGGCAAAGGTGGGTTGAACATATAGTGAATACAGTACAAAGATTGTCATGCAACGTTTTATATATATGTGATGTTCAGAAAAGTGCACGTACTGTACCTTACAAAAAATTTTACTAAAACATGGCAAGGGAAAGACAAAAATACTTTCACACAGGGATGCATTTTTTTCCACACAACAGTACTCAAGAGATGCAAAGTACATTTTTAATGTTAAAGTCAGATTGCAAGCACAAGATTTCGATTCACTCCATCATTGTCTACTGTGCTGTGCATACTGTGCATTAATGTCATTACAATGTTTCACAGTGTTGGAATGTGTTGTTTCAGTGTTATGGTGCAAATAAAGGATCTTCAGAAAGCCATGCTTCAAGCCTTCCAAACCATCTGGCGGCAGAGTATGCAGGAATGGTGCAGAGACACAGGAATAGTTCAAAAATACAGGAATACTACAGGAAAATATATAAAACTGCATTTTTTCACATTGAAATACCACATAACACAGCAAAATGGTTGAATCCAAGTTAATCTGTTAGTTTCAGTTCATTACTTTGCAACAAAGTAACACATTGGTAGGCCAGCACTTGCACTGCATCTTTCCCCCTGCTGCAGCACTATCATCACACTGGCTTCCCACAGTCCTGTATTATTGTTGCATTATGCAATTTTATTCCTTAACACACAATATTTAACAAAGGCAGCAACGCCATTCAGTAATCCACTGTGTACTAACCACCAATAAAAATGGCTAAATTAGCTTTAATGACAGGCCTTGCTTATTTTAGTGTTACATACAGCAAGCCTGTCTCGTTGCATTCAGAACAGCAATTATATCTCAGCCATCCAAATTAAAACAATGAATCGGGAGCTGACAAACACTCTTGGCATGCCAAACTATTGCAGCACAGTCCAATGAAGTTCTACAGCTTTGGGATTCCATATTCTTTCATCTGTAGGGTTCACAGTGGTCACAATCAAACTACATTGCATGTGAAAATGGTTCTAAAGTAAACAAAACTGGCAGACAAAATAACCAATCCAATATGACGCATATTGTTGTTGAGATGGTCTATCAAAGTAAAAAAAAATCCACAAAATGACAGCAGCCTTAAAGTGCTTTTGAGTGGTCGGTGGTTTCATTTTCTCAGCAAGGTGTCTCAGGTGTGGTCATCTATATCATGATATACCAGTTAAAACATATTTAGTGCCAAAACTCTTGTACTGACTCACATGGGCTCTCTACCCAGTGACCAGGTTCTGTGTACTTAACCAGGACTGGCACCAGCAGAAAATGCAGAGGGGTAGCACACCACCCTCAGGACAATTCTGGCATGATCCTTGCCCAGATCTCATGTAAATGAATCAGGCCATTGTTGGTTACCTCGACACATGTAATTAAAACTGTTAATAATTAGCAACAATATTTCTGAATAAATATTTCAGAAATGTGCTTCCCTATGTTATTATTTATTTATGTAAATATTTGTGACTAGTTGGGTGAAAAAGGGGGGAAAGTGATGCAAAAAGAAAAAAAAGACAATTTAGTTTCATACAAATGCTGTCATTATTATTCAGGAGAACTGCTGTCTTGGATAAACAAAACAACTAACAAAAAAAAAAGTTTGAACAAAATAATCTAATAGCGAAATGGCATCCAAGGACTTGATGCTATTTTCTCTGTGTTCTGTGACCAGAGGAATAATGTTCTAAAAAAAGATCAATTGAATTATATATTATGGTTGCGAGGCAGGAGCTAGACTACAGTGATATTACATTTGGCTGTTTACAAGATTAATCCAGACTTATATTAATTCTCTTTCTAAGAGAGCGGTCACTAGTTGGGATATGCATTGACAGCCTGAATCAATATGTAATTACCACCAGTATATTACAATGGTTCAGCACAGACAAAATGCAAGCCCTGGTTTCTCAACAGCCAGGGTTCAATAACGCCTTGCAGATTATTACTTTACTAGTCATTGGCATGCCTCCATTGTAACGATTCTCACTTTGAGAATCTATCACCATTTTCCCTCAAAGTCAGCACCTTTGAAGGGATTTATCTTGCTCAAGTCTTTCAAGCTTAGGCCGTAAGATTTACTTGCACGGTAATAGCATCTCTGCTTTGGATCACATTGCAAATATGTGGGAAAGGATGTTAAACAGAAATGTAATATTTCCTAAGTTTTTCTTCTCTTTATGGCTAAAAGTTTGTATGTTTTTTACATACAAAGATATACCACAATGCATTTTTATGCTAAAATGTATCTGTACAATGTCAAACAAAGAAATACACACCCACACAGATTTGTTTATAATGAGTCATTTTTGAATTCTCAGCTATCTGACTGAAAACAGCATGCATCCTGCCAAGTGTTAAATCAGCATAAGACTTCTGGACAGGGGATGCACATGCTAATGGCATTGCTACTGTCATGGCACTGGAGCAATGACTCTATAATGTGAACAGAGACAACACATAGCCCTCCCTGAAATCCAGAGCATCTGTCTTCCACAGGCCTCCAGTGCATGGCTGTCAATCTTTACTTCACCCTTCAGTCTCCATCAGCCAATCACTGCAGTCTACTGGCATTGTTTGCCGTCAAAGTCCCCCAGCAGAACCCATCAAACTTGTATATGCAGTAAAACAGCACTGTGAAATTGCATGTCATACCTCTTGCAATCTGCAAACTATCCTCCAATGGGTTGCACTCTCCGTGAAACATCTCGTTTATCAATTCATTTAGATAGGCAGAAGAAAAGCAGTCAAAATTAAATATATACATAAATGAAATAAATATTTTCATCTCTTAATTAACAGCAGCTAATTATAATAGCCCTTACTGGGCCTTAATTTTTGAATTTCATGATGCCACATTTCTGTATCTAGGTGATATACGCACTGCCATATTTGATTTGCTGTAAAAAGTGAACATTAGCATGAGAATTAAGGGTAATGTTAACATCGGACAATCAGTCAAGGATGGTTTACGCAATAACCTGTGATATCTGTTTAAAGAGGATTGGTTGTCGTGCTTCCTGACTCATGGATAAATCATGCCAATCTAACAACACCATGTCAGCATTAATACTTTCTAATAAGTTAAGATATTCCCATAACTACATTTATACGCAAGTGGCTTATTCTTTGTTAAGTGTAAATTTGGTAAAGATTCTTTTGTAATAGTGAATGTCTACTAAAATACAGTATTATGTTTATCAAGAAAATGTATGTTATAAATATATAAATGGGATTAAATATTCCTTTTGTGACATGCCTCCAAAAACCTATGTGGCACTATGTTATAACACAATTTGCTACTTTTTTACAGGTTGCTTGGATCCATATGCAGAAAAAAATGTATTTAATGTTTTAATATTTAAGTCAGTCGTTCACAATACAGATTTAAAAAGAAAGACGTACTTTACAGAAAATATACTGGATGTTAAGGCTTGGGTCTTTAAGAATTTCAGGCATTGTATTTTTTTATTTTACTGGTAAGAACAAGAGGACAAAATCATTTTTAATAAGTCACTGCTGTCAATTTAAAGGCACAGTGAGTTCAGGTACACCCTTTGCCAAGGATAAAGCAAGATATAGTCATTTCTGGAAGGGTCCATCTATCAAGCACTAAAACTGAACCAGATACAGAGCAGGTCATTCTTCTACCTGTCACACTAAAATTGTAGTAGGGGATCACTTCATGTGTACATAAATCTTTTCCTTTGTGCCAGAGGGAATTAACTTGACATCTTATAAAAATTTACCACCACTAACATTTTTTTCCTGATTCTGAATCAATAAACTTGTTATTCTAAATTACAATCTTATCATCCAGCCAAAAAGTTGTTCTGAATTTACCTGCTCTTACCTTTTCCTGTTGAAAAGTGATTGGCAATTATTTAATACACTCAATATATTTAATGTTATGCTTTTTTGAAGAGTATGCATGTGTCCATGTTGGGGGGGGTAACAAATTATGACTTTTTTTCAGTAGGGTATTCAGTACAGATACGTGAAGTGAACACACTGAGACCACTGCAGTAATCTGCTAACTTCACTATCATGGCTCTGGCACTCCTTTCCTGTACAAAGATAATGGCAATGAAGCCCATGTTGGTACACAGAATTCCATAAAGAAGTTGTTTAGCTAACTTGAATTAGCTAGCTAGTTACATTATTTAGGCTAACAATAAAATGGGCGGAAAAAACATTATTTTTCTGATGGAAAAAGTAGCTAGTGTGGGGTTTTTATAGTAGAAGATGAGGGATTAGCTACAACTGCAGACACTGCAGCCCTCCTGGTCTGCAGAGTTTCACAGATTCAGAGGGAAATGAGCTGTCAGCCATAGTCTGGGCTGTGCGTAACTGTGTGTATATTTGTCAGAAACATTTTGAAAAGGTGTGGCCACTTTATTTAGGGTCCAAATCAGACATGAAATATCTATATGTAAAGCCCATTGGATTGTTAAAGCATTTGCCGTGCCAACATTAATGCTAATGTTAAAGTTGTGGCAACTAGAGTGGATCAACTTGTCTGAAATAGCATTGGAAATTACTTGAAATTGAAACTGAAATTTGCAATTTACTGTAAGGTTCTTTAAATGAACTATTTAATTAAATTACCTATGAATTGTACCATAAAAACATTAACTTAAATATGTTGACATCCTTTTGTGATGGCTGTGTGCAAAATGGCTTTGTGGGTATGACCAACAAAAATTTTACTTTTAAATGCCTTAACAAATGTATTGGACACATCTTAACAATGAAAATATAGTTACTGGTCATTGGTCCATCACAGGTGTACTGCTCACAGCTTGAACAGCTGTATAAGGGCAAGGGTTAACGGATACTGTTTATGTAGCACTGTTGAAATGTGCTTTGGGACTGGCACTTGTACTGGTCAGCACTTTTCTTCCAAAGCCATTGATCAATATTGCCCTAAAGATGTGCCATTCAGAATCGATAAGAAGCCCAAGAAGAGAAACAGGCTATTGCCTCTGTTTTTTGTTGTTTTATTTAACTTTAACATGTTTCCCTATTATGGGTTTAAAAATCAAGACAGAATTAGAGAGGAACAGTAGATTTAAAATATACCCTCTAAGAATGTGTATGGAGAGAGGGAAAACTCCTTGTCAGCAATTAAAGCAGATCTTTAAAATACTGCCAATTTTCTATGAAATGTAACTTGAATGAATTAATTGGGCCATGGGGTGTCTTTTAAGTGATTTTCAAAGATGCCACACTAATATTGATACAACCTTGTGAGCATTTTAACCAAATGCAATGGTTTTGTTTGTTTTTATGATCATACAGTTTGTACTGAGAGGACTGCTGAATTCATTATAAAAGTTGTTGCATTCTGAGAATTTTATGTATTTATTGCATTATTAAAATGTGTTTCAAATGCATGAACATGCCACAGCTTTAACGTAAGAAAATATTCCATAAATGCCATTTGAAAATGTTCTCTACTTGTAGAAAAGTACCCCTCTGACCCCTCTATATATATATTTTATTTCAAATTATTTTTTCAGTCTAAATTCAGAGACTTTCAGTTATGAGAACATTTTCTTACTTGATGTTACAGTTTTAGAGAGAAGAAATCCCTGTGATTTGGTGGATATTATCTAGTCCCTCCAGTAATATTATTCTGATCTCATAGGTTGTGTTTTTCATGTACCCTTCATTGTATCCAAATAAAACCATGTATAGTAGTGCATACCCAGTAATTGTGTCAGTTCACAATAATGTTGCTTCCAATTACATACATGGAGCAGTTTCATTATTTTCAAGTATGCAGCTTGACTGCAATTTTAAATTCAATACCTTAATTTAGTAGTAGATTTTGTATTATCCCCCTTTACAGACAGTTGTGTTTCAAAGGTAAATCATGAGGTGTGTGTTAATGTGAACCTCATACCTAACAATCCAGTGCTAGTGGATTGTTAGGTATGAGGTCTTGGTAAAATGAGCTGCCAAGTAAATCTTAACTGTGTCTCATTTGTACTTAAATTTTCCTTAAACTCAGCTTCTAAGGCTCCCAGTTACGTTTCCTAGGTTTTTAGGCTCAACATGAACAGCTATTTTCTATCAGGTCTTCCATTTACAGCCTATGTACATTTGAACCTCTTAAATCCAAAATGGCTTCCTTGGAATGATAGCTGGGGATTGTTTGTTATAAGAAGTGATGAAAATAGAGTAAGTGTGTACACATGTCACTCAAAAGGAGAAAAGGAAAATCCACATGAGAAATGAGGAAAAGTCAAATTGATTTCATTGTCGTACAAGCAGCCAATTTCTTGTGTCCCATGGCAAATTACCTGTGGCAATGCACCTCTCTGTTTTTACCAGCCAATCTGCCTGCTTGCTGTATCAAAAAAATAAGAGCAAAAAATATGCATGAGTCACATAAGTGCCAAACGAAGTTAACTTTTTTGATATAATTTTGCTGTACAATTCTGCAAGTCGAGAAGCAAAACAAAAATATGCCTTTACTCTTTGTAAATCCGAGAGTTTGCAACAGAAGTTTCTGGCAACTACCTCAAAAAAAAAAGAAAAAAAAAGAAAAGGAAAATGCATGGAGTGACAGCTTGACAACACAGTAATGTAAGGCACTAGGGATGGGACAATATAGTTATCTCATGATTCGGTTCGATATACGATATGAGGTTCGCGATTCGATATCACCACAATTCGATAGAGCCTAATAACTGTTCAGTGACAAAGTATGAATATTCAGAATTGATATTTGATTTTTAGCCATGCAAATTTGAATAAAGTTCTCTACTAGACAACACATAAAGAGATCAAAGTAACAACAGAAATTCTCATAAAGATCAGAAATACAACAAAAGTGTCATAAATACAACAAATAAAAGAATAAATACAACAAAAATTACAAGTAAAATAAACATTCAATAATAGTTGTCTACATTTAGGCTGATCCAGTGGATGGAAACCAATATCTCTCGACTATCCACAAAGATAAAATTGTCCTGAAAAATATAAGCTTGCAGAGACCTCTGCTATAAAACACTTGGCAGCTTTGGTTGTTACATAATGTGTAAACAATATGGAAATGTTACAAAATACAGAAAACAGCAGAGAAAAGGCAACAGACAGGAGAGGAGATGCAAGAGCAGAAGAAGCCTAAGGATAGAATTCACACTAGGGTCCAGCAGTCCCACAGAGCCTGAATTTTGTATGTTCAATTGGAAGCTCACACTCACACACTGTATGTGCATGCATATCAGGGCTGTACAGTGTGACAAGTTTTGCTCGCATTTGCGATTAAAAATTTTGTGTGAAATTAAATATTGATCCACTCGCACCCTTGCGATCAGTCTCTGTAAGCGTCAAATTCATGTTGTTTGATATCAGAATATACACATTTATTAAAATAAGTACTTACATGTAATTTGAATATAGTGTTCCTAAGTAACAGTGCTTATTGCAATACCCTTATATTTCGATTGTTTACATGATTGGTGCGTGTCACTTTAAGAGAAAGACGCGGATGTTGGTTGACATGGCAGTGCAATGTAGCAAATTTGCCAGTTTTTTCTTGCCAGTTTATTTATTTTTTATACAATTACAAGTTTAAGGAAGAAACAATGGCTGGACAAAAAATGAAATATGGAGTTTTAGTCCCTAATTAAAGCTGGGACCACTAAGTGGTTTACCCAGGGTGTATAACAAATGTTTTTGAAAAATGGAGACATGATATTTATAATCAGAAATAAGAACACAACTTCATACATAGGCCATAGACAGGTCCTTTAAGACTCCATTTTTTTGTGCCTTTGGGCCTCTTCAACAGCAATAGGAGCGACTATTAATGAAGAAAGTGGAATTTTCAGATGACATTACCCATTTGTACATAATGATAATTAATTTGCAGATACTGTATGACTGACATATTACCTCTTATCCACATGATTGTCTAGCACTTAATGAATGTCTCTTAGGACCAGCCTTTATTTCAGTGCCTGTATTCTACCGATTCACACAACTGTCAATTTATACCTTTCAAACACTCAATCACAGATCAGGCTTGTGCTGATGATATCATCCTGTGGGGTCACTGAACAAGACTGGCACCTGTGATGGACGCTGATTTGGTGATGTGCTGGCCTCACATCCTGAACATTATGAATTGACCTACATTTTATCAAATGGTCAACAGTTCTTTCACACCAGATGCCAATAAGAACTAAGAGAAATGTTACAAGTAGGCACTCAAGAAATAACGGGTTGATAAGAGTTTTAAATGGGATAGTAGTATTTGTTTTTAATTAATGCTGATTAATCTAGTTGATAAAAATCAATAAGTAATAAATAGATTACTTCCAGGGATGTATTAGTAAGACCAATAAGAACTTTTTCTCTTTTTAAAAGGCAATGTAGATAAACTCCTGTAAGCATATGAGATGTATATGGGTCCCCTAATTGTGATATATTCATGCATTACAGTAATATAAAATATTTGAAGAAAAAAAGAAAGAAAAAAGATTTTGCCTGGAATGGTGAGATGCATTATGTAATAGGTAGACAAATACACTATTCCAGAGAATAATATTAAATTACACAGACACTTCAAACAATGAAGCAAAGGAGTTTTCTCAAACAAAATTTATTAATGCACAACAGACATTGCATTTCAAGTTTTTCATTGTACTTTTTTTTTTTTTTTGAGAGCCCGTGAAAGTAGTTTGTGGGGAGGTTTTTTCCCCCCCACACGTTTGCATTTCATTCACCATTATATGACCCAGATAAATAGCTGCCAGCACTGGATCCTTGGTCAGAGAATGCTGGGGAAGCAGATCAGCCTGTATGCTGCTGGAAGCATCCTGTTTTACAATTCTTCAGGGCCAGGCTTGCAGCGTGTGCAAACTATCTGGGCTTTGTTTTTTCTCCACAACGGGTTGGCCAAAACAGGGTGACTACCTCTGACTTGTTAATTTCGGGAAACTGAGACTTGGACGATGGAGCAGGGTGTTTTATGGGAATTGACATCACCTTTTCGCCCCAGGTCTTAGTAACATGGAACAGATGCAGAGTTCTGACGTCCACAATCTGCTTCTGCCAGCGGACGAGAAAAAATGGATTGTACAATTTGTTCACAATTGCATTGGCAAGGCAGCAGTACCTGAATTGGTGATTTGTTTCATGCCATTGTCAAAACCAAGGTTTGTCTTATATATTCACTGAGGTAGGACCCACATGAGACACTTCTAGGATATCCTACACAAGAGACAAAATGCTAATAATATTAAAAGTATGATAATAGAGTAACAATATAAAAAAAAAAAAAAAACGGACAGAAATGCATCACTTATTCCAAGTCTTTTTAATCTGTCATTGTCTCCATTCCTTGAGAAACTGTTTTCAGATATAACTCTCACCATTGTTTAGCTAACCTTAAAATACCCTGACAGAATGAAAAAGCCTTTCTCATTTCAATAACATAATAGGAAAAGACCCCAGCTAAATGGTGAAATGAAACTTGATTGATCAGTGCTATGCCTCTAACAAATTCAGTTGTAACCAGGCTTGAAAGCAGATGGCCATTTCTAATATACATCCAATTTATACACATAGGTTGTTTGTCTGTAAAGGTCGATGCTTTGAGTTTTCGTTCACCTTGTAACATACAAATGAAGCTGGGTTCCCAAGGACAGCATTGCAGTGGTGTAAGGTAAATAATTGCAGTACATCGTCTACTCATTAGTTTGTCTTCATATAATACATTGATGTATATTGCTCTGATCCTGCGCTCTGATCCCTATAAAAAGCAAACATACTACTGCTAGATATTTTCTTCAATACAAGAAAAAATTTTGATGATGTATATGCAACAGAATGATGGATGAAAGGAGAAGACAAATGACTAATTGCAGTTAGAAATATGTCAATATGTGCTTGTGGAAGTCTATGGGAAGCCATTTTGTGAATGAATAACAGCCACTTGCCTAATGTTAGATTAATTGCTGTTAAATGCAAGCAACTGTTAAATGCAGTAAAGTTTGCGATAGCCAAGTCTCTCTCATGCTTAAACCTCAATCTCACGCTTTCACGCTCCCTTACAAAATGTCATGTATCTAGCAGAGATAACAGGCTGAAAACAGAATTGCAAGCTACCCAGAGAACTACCAATTTAACTCCCTGTGTAGCTAGTTCACTAGCTAGCTACCACATTCAGTGGCACAGGTATGAACTGGTTTTAAGAAGCTAACTAGTGATTTAGCTAGTGAGAAAAGTATCTGAAAAATGAATCTGCAAGCTGGCCACCAAGATAATATTGTAGGCAGTCTGCGAGGTAGCTAACTACTTAGCATATTAGTTTCTCAGACACAATCCCTGTCTGTACTGGTCCCTCAGTGGTGGAATGAACTCCCCACGGGGGTTAGGACAGCGGAATCACTGGCCATCTTCCAACACAGACTAAGGACCCACCTCTTCAGATTGCATCTCGGTTCCACTTCTATCCCTACCCCTAACACGTGCTACTTCTTGCATTTGATGCTAATTTTATGTGTAGTATTACAATGTATTACAAGTTGTTATGCTCACACTCACTGGTCTGGGAGTGTTGTGAGCATGGTCTGACGCTGTTGCTTGTTTAAATTGAATGCTTACACTTATGTTCTATTGTGATGGAAGTTGCTCTGGATAAGAGTGTTTGATAAAAGCATGTAATGTAATATGTAACATATTAGTTAGATCAAATTGAAAATCTCCCTACTGTGAGCTCACCAAAATTGGCAACCCTGGTAATTACTGCTATACTAGGCTTTTTCAAGTCAGCTTATGATTTGTCCTCATATAGAGCAAATACAGGGCTCCTGAATGGCTCAGTTGGCAAGGCATTCACTTTGAGCGGAAGGGTTCAGCCATGCTTTATTCTTCCCTCCACTTCCTGACTTCCCTGAAATTTGTTTTTCAGATGACGTCAATGAAATGGCACCAAACCTCCAATGAGTCACTGACTTGTGGCTGGTATTAGAGATAGCTGTTAGGCTAGATGACTAGTTAATATTAGTGATATTTATGGGCATGTATGGGACCTTGTACAATGAATCCACTTCTACCCACATCTGTGTGTATTACACCGTCTCAGTTTTAATTTCTCAATTGTTTTAGTAGATGGTTGTGTCCTTAATCTTTGGCTGTGTCCATTATGGTATAGTGTGTGGCACTGGATTTGCTGTTCTGAAATGATACAAGGTTTTATATTAAAGTAAATGAAGGGCTGCGAGAAAGTTGCCTAATTTTATCAAATAAAATAAAATAAAACTCTATCAGTCCAGAGTAAAGAGTGGTGGGCCTGCAGTTAAAACCTTGCATGCGCTGTTTTCTAGTTTGAAAATACTGTGTATAGAAATGAAATGTTTATGTTACTATTTTTACACAGAACAGTTGATTGTATTGTTATGTCTGTTATCCTCTCCCACATCTCATGAATATGAAAATCTTACCTTTGCCAATTATGATTTCCAATACACGAAATAAAATGTTTTTCAACCATGCTATCTTGTTGTCTAGTTATGACAAGGCCCCATAGCAATAAGTAATACCCTGCTATGTTTACCAAATTTTGAAAAGTTAGTAATAAACCTGAATGAATATGGAGGCAGATCCAAATGTATTGGAAATTCTAAAATGGTATTGAATCTGACCGTGTGCCATCAGGAAGAAATAAGATCCCCATGAGATTTTCTGGGGACCTAGAAAACATTTGTAACTACTTGTTATGCATTTTCATATTCATGACTCGTCTGTGTGTGGTTTAGAATAGTGATCAGTGGCTTCTTCCCTGCTGTACTGCTGCATATAGCAGTACATGTAACAACATAATTAAGATAAACATGCTTTAAATTCCTCACTGGGGGAGGTTGTTATTATCGTTTCAATGTATACCTCTAGATATAGTTCAGCCTTGTACCCCACACCCGAAACAATATGATTTCACAACAGCTGATCAGATTTCATTATTACAAAATACAGTTGTAGACATCTGCTGGCTCCATTAATCATGCTTACAGAGGTCACTTAGAATTAATCACAATTTAGTGATAAAGCATAATGAGCTGTTCAACTTAATCACAGAGAAAACGTCCCTATTAATCTGATGGGGCAGTATTATTTGTTTTGCTGTTCATATGCATCTGTTGGCACACACTGTGAAACCCAAAGTTGTCAGTCTGCTGAGGATATAAGAGTAATGGTAGGTCATTTGCAACTTTTACAGTAAACAAAACCAGCCCCAAAATGAAAACCAGAGGTAGACAAACCACTTATGTTATATGATAAGGTACATAAGTGTAGTGTAGCTGCATCTTTGCTGACTTGTTTTCTTGAGACAGAAGCTGGCTGGCAGGTGTGTTGAACAATCAAACTTTCTTAGGTGTATATACACACACACACACACACACACACACACACACACACGATGAGTCTGTAATATACCAAAATGAATGTACAACTGTCTGTGATAATGCACCTGATGAATTAATGTACCATGTCTCTTATAACATAACAAAAATAAATGATGCACCATGTCTGTCATAATGCAACAACATGCATTGTTTCATCCTGATGTGGAAATCACTGCATGTGGCAAACAGCAGGGCTCAATCACATACAGGGCATATAGCAGGGCATATGAATGTTTACTGTTAGTTCTTTTTACTTTCTTTCCCTGAAAAATCACACTTCCCTGCCCAGAGCTTGGTGGCCGATAGATTTCCAAACGGGGTTATTAGTCCTTCCTGCAGAATGCAACCGCAAACTGTAATTTTAAGAATAAGTGTCTTTGCTAACAGTAATGGCAAAGAGATTACTTGGGCTTCACACTTGTTGGCAGTGATGTGTGGAACAACTGCACCAAAACCTGTAATCAATCGGTAAGGAGCTATTTCTCCCCCAAATGCCTTTGAGAGTCAATCAAAGATGAGTGCAGAAGTTGTTTAGTCTTGGGCACATAACTGACAGATTAGTATACCCTGTTCCGTTTTATGCTTCTCACATGTAGATGGAATAGCAGGGAGCATTGAATGTAGCAAAGCCCGTGGGTAGTGGATCCTGTGTACAACCTTAAGTTGGATTGATGAGTGCTGATTGAGGAGAAATGTATTTTCTGATAAGCAGAACTTACACTAACCACTGAAATGTGTTTAAGGGAGTTACGGAATGTTCTCCATGTGGAGAAGACTCACCATACAATTGGCAACAGAATGAAATTTGATTAAAAGATTTGATCATCCATTCTTAGCATGTAGACTGATTGGAACTAACCTGCCAAAAAATTGCATACATCACATAATTACTGTGTATGTCTCTATGTACCCTCACATCGCAATGAACTGTAAATCATGTGGTTCTTTATTATAACTATCTGCTGTTTTTTTATTCTCTGTTGATATTCATTTACATCATGTACTGTTACTTCTTTACATTGACTTAATGGTACCACCGTTAATGTACCGTTCTGCAATTTGTAAAGAAAGCAGAATTATAGCTTTATTGAAAATTTTGTAATGTTATAATATGTACTATTATTTAAATATGAAGTGAATTTCCTCTGTGTATTTTCACAGCAGATTGCATTTCTAATTACCAAAATGTTTACATATGATTGCCACTTTTGTGCTCATATATATAGCTGAACTTTTTTCTTTTCTTTTTCAGACTTTTGTACATTTTCAAGGAGAGTGCATTCAATTTATTTAATGCATTTGTGTTATAATAGAGCCAAACATGACAAGGTGTTACCACCTTCCTAAATAAGGCCTCTCATTCTTATTTTGTTTAAAACAAAGGCTTTTGTCATTTTAAAATATGTCATTAAAATGTTTCTTTGCCTGAGCTGTACAGCTCTGTGTTTTTGTATTGCGAACAAATTTGTTATTCCGTTTGTATTTCAGACAACAAGGGCAACTCATGGGTTCACAAGTGTTGAATAAATGAATACTTCAGAAAAAATCAAAGCAAACTACAATCATGCTCCCTGTATTAGGCCCAGCCAGATGACCTTAAGCCATAACTGCAGTACTGAATACTTTCAATGCAGAGTTGTTTTTGAGGAAGGAAGCACAATTTCTAAAAAAAGTATCCACATAAATTTTTAGAAGAAACCTAAAACCGCCCATGCAAATATTGCTGCTTCATCTCCTCCCTCTGAAGGGCGTCATTTACATTTAAATTTAGTCATTTGGCCGATGCACTCATCCAGAGCCTCTTCCAAAACAAAATGCACAAAAGTGCTTATAATAAGGTCACATGAACAACACATAAAAACAGAGATAATTCTAATTCTCCTGATTTTAGGAATACGTTCCTTGTCTGTAAAGAGAATACATACCCTTTTGTGTTGATCCATTTATTTTCACACACTAATGGTGAAGGATACATATTAAAACAGCAAAGACATTTACACTGAGCGACAGTCTAATTCAAAGACTGTGGCCTCTTTGTATGGTAATGACTGAAGACACGAAGGCCTGCCATTAATTCATGCGATTCCAGTCACGGAACAAGGAGATATAGCCAAGGAATCGAGAAAGTCTGCGTCTAATGAGATCAAACGGCAGTGTTTTAAGAGCCATTCTCTTTCAAGGCAAGATAAGGACAGAGTCGACACTGATGTCGTCGATGAGCAGAATGAGTTTTGGCATCTTCTTGGCTGACATTCAGATCTAAGCACACACGTCATATGTCATAGCATGATCATGAAAAAGACAGAAGACACCAGATGTTAAATGCTTAAAGCATATGTGCTTAAAGGCCCACAGGAATGACACTTTGTCTGGACCATCTAATCACTGAATTATTTCAGTCACTTAATCAATATCTTACTTTGGATATACCAGCCATCAGATGGAAATCGAAATTTGCACATCTTTTTGCTATGTGTCCAATCTGAATGGCATTATACATGTTTGTGTTTCCACCTACGTTACACTGGAAGAAACCTGGAACAGATGACCTTCCATCAGTCAGTGTAAGGATGTAAAGCCTTGACTTATAAGTCAGAGTAAGACGAGTAGAATAGAGGCCAGTAATATTTTGATGTATAATTGCATATATTTTCAAAATAAACTCAAATGCATTTGACTGGTTTAGATCCGACACTGATGTTTGCCCTTTGAAAAGAAACTATTTTGCTGATGAAACAATAAAGATGGTGATCATCATTCAGACACCTTATTAAAAATAATGAGCTGGTGACATACACATCACCTGTTCTTTATTCTGAGTTCTGACAGTTTGGATCTTTCAGACATGTTTCCTAAAGGTTAAAGGGGATAATGACAATGAGTTTTAGGGGGGCCCTTTATTATCAGTGATGAAGGATTCCTCTTCTTGCTGACAGTAGAAATGAACAGATATGCTGATTTTTTTGACCACCAGGGAAAAAAAAATGTCCATCAAAAAATGAAGAATTGAGGCAATGGAGAGAATGGGATTATGTGGCCCGAGCTGTCATGTGATTTTTTTCATGGGCTTCTCAAAACTTTGAATTTGTGACAGGTAAGGTACAGCCTAATGGACTGGTATAGTTTGAAGTGGTACTGCAATGCCAACTCATGTGATCCTCTGTGATTGTCAAAGATAGTGCCTATCCTGTCAAGTCAGTGCAATTTTTTTCTTTTTTTTCTTTTTTACCTCTCACCTTATTTATTAAATCTGCCAAAACATTCTTTAATACTGTCAGACCATGCC